>NC_044385.1:42455256-43055256 GCF_006542625.1 Nomascus leucogenys | reverse complement strand
TTTTACAAAGGTTGGCTGAGAGAAGCGCAATAAGGCAATGGCTAAAGGGTGATGAAGTTTTAAGAACTTTTTTTTTTTAGTCTTAACTAATTCTTTCCTTCCCACCCCACACTACTCCCAATGGACAAATTTCCATCTGGACACCTAAAATTCCCACTCTGCTGTAAGCTCCTCAAGGACAAGTCTTGGGTCTGCATCCTCCTTTTAGTCCACACATTTCTCTGAACATGGTATTCAACAGGATCTGTTGAATGACTGACTGAATAAATGAATGAAATGCAAATACAGGTGGTAACAGGGACATGAAGGGATCTACTGGGATACAGCTATTGTCTGTTCTTCTTTCATGGGAATTTGTGCTTGTCTGAAAATTCAGGAGCACAAAGTAAACAAATCCAGGCAATCGTCTCTCACTGATGCTTATAAATGTTTGGCCCAGGGAAGCAGATGTAGACAGCGCCCAGTTTAGATTTTGGAGCCTGGAAAACAGATCTTCGAGATCAAGGGTCCCTTCATTCTCAGGAGCTGTTCAAGTTCTTGGGATTGGCAGATCTATATTGGACTCTTAGTGCTGCCATTATAGTTTTTCTAAATTATTTAACCTACCTAAGCTTCAGTGTTCTCGTTGGCAACTTGAAGATACCCATAATAGCATCTACCTTATAGGGCTGCAGGAGGATAAATGAGACCCAGAAATGAAGCGCTTACCATGGTGCTTGGCAAATAGTACTCAATGTCAACAAAATAAGATAAATAAAGTACTATTAAAACGAATACAAATATCCATTTCAGGGGATGCGTTCCAGAAGAATTGGGCATAAGTCAAATCTCACTTAAAATATAGAAAACTTGGTCCTTAGAACTCCTTAGAAATGTTTTACAAAAGTAAGTGAATAATTAGCCCCAACTTATCAATCCACATTTTCTTTTTTCTTTTTTTTTTTTTTTTGAGACAGAGTCTTTCTCTGTCCCCCAGGCAGGAGTGCAGTGGCGGGATCTCGGCTCACTGCAAGCTCCGCCTCCCGGGTTCACGCCATTCTCCTGCCTCAGCCTCTCGAGTAGCTGGGACTACAGGCGCCCGCCACCACGCCCGGCTAATTTTTTTTTTTTTTTTTTTTTTTTTTTTTTTTTGTATTTTTTAGTAGAGACGGGGTTTCACCGTGTTAGCCAGGATGGTCTCGATCTCCTGACCTCAGGTGATCCACCACCCTCAGCCTCCCAAAGTGCTGGGATTACAGGCGTGAGCCACCATGCCCGGCCCCACATTTCCATTTATCAAATTTACTGAAAAACCGTTTTTTAAAATTTCCCCTATCCGAGTGGACCCGCCCAGTCAAGTCAGTTAAACTTCCCTTGGCCGGGGGCGGAACCAAGGTGTTGAGTTAATTTCCTGGCCTGCCACGACTGCTTGCTTGCGTAAGGGCGCCTTTCGGTATGTTGCCATTCTAATGAAAATTCAGCTCCAGCCCCGTCGGTGGAAGAGATCCCGGGCACCACTGGGCAAAGACTAGATTTTTCAAAAGCCTGCCCCCCAGCAAGCAGGCCGCACAAAGGGCAGGAGTTCGGAACCAAGGCAAACTAGGGGGTGGGGAGAGAAGATTGGCACCCGCCTGCTGAGATCTGCCAGCCTGACGCCCCAGGGGGATGGGTGCTCTCGCCACCCTTGCCCCACAGTGTCAGGCTCCGAGCCAGCACGAAGCGCCAGTACTAGCCGAGAATAGCAGGGGAGCGGGCGGGATGCGAGGGGGCTCTGGGCGAGGCGGCGGCAGTCTAACCTTTCCTGCTTAAGGCGACAGCACTGCGCCGTAACCGTATCTTCCAAGGCGGCAAGGTTAAGGCAAATGTCAGACGCCTAGGGAGGGGCGGGGTACGGGGAGAGGGAAAGCAGCGGCTAGAGACGGAGAGTCGGGCGTGACCTTGGTAGACTGCGCCCGCACCTCCCCGCGCCCCGGGAGTCAGGCGAGCAGGTCTGCCGGGTCCCGTGGCCACTTTCCCCAGTCTGGCGACCTCCGTCGGTCCTCCAGGCCAGAAGAGCGAGCGCGGAGGAGGGGGAGGAGCGGGAGCTGGAGACCTGGGCGGCAGCGCGCGGAAATAGCCGGCCCCGAGCGAGGGAGGGCGCCGCGGACCGCACGTCGCACACGCGCCAGGGGGCACAGCGGCGCGGGGCCGCGCATCCCTTACCCCGTTGGCAGCAGCGATGCGGGCGATGAGCTGGATGGCCTCCTTCATGTAGAACCGGCCATCCCCGCCCACCACCAGCGTGGCTTCCTGCCGCTGCGCCGGCTCCACGGTGGAGATAATACTCTGGATGAAGTTCTCCGCGTAGTTGGCGCTGCTCTGGAACACTTTCACCCGCTTCCGCAGCCCGCTCGTGCCCGGCTTCTGGTCCGGGTACGCCTGGGTCTTAACTGTCACGATCTTCACCATGGTGGTGACTTGCTGCCGGCGGTCAGAGCGGCGGACTCCGCTGGCGGAGGGGCGGCTGGCTGGGGCTGCAGCTGCTCTGGGGTGAGGGCGCGGCGGGTGGGGGCTACGCCGCACTCTCGGTCGGCGTTTGGCCCTCCTCCTTAAAGGGACAGGGGACAGGGCCCTCCCTCCGCGCCAGCCCACCTCCTGGCAGGTCCGGCGGGAGGGGAAAGGGGAGCGGCCGTCTCTAGGCCTCCTGTGAAATGGGTGGAGCCTTACTGATTCACTCTCCCCTTCGGAATCCTATCCACTGTAAAAAGAGGCCCGCAACTCCTCCCCTAAGTGTTGGGGCAGAGGTTGGGGTAGGAACCCGGTCATAGGGCAAGGACGTGAGGCAGGGTGGAAAAAAGTATAGGGTAGAATGATTTCCAGTGGTTTGGCGAATGCATCGTGTGTAAATAGCTTTCTGGAAACCTGTTGGGAGGGACAGAAGTGCCAGCCACAGCTCGATTTCATGAGTCATAATTCTTTCTATTTCTCCCTAAATGTGAGGGCATTTGAGTTCCGTAAAGGAGTCGACTCCAAGTGTTTCCTGCTGCACCACACACTTGACTACCATTGGTGACGGTGACTTAGCTGTGACTTGCTGAGTGTAGTGTTTCTAAACCGTACTAAAGTATGGGTTTTATTTTTCCCCTTTTTATGCTTACAAAACGGAAATTCAAAGAATAAAATGCCTTGTCTCATTGCCACACAGCTAAGTCCATGCGGGAGGCCAATTCAGGTGGTCTGGCTCCAAAACCAGGGCTCTTCCCATGATTTGCCCGGCAAATGACACCAGGTTGGCAACTAGGAAATGTACAAGGAGGACTTGACAAATGTAGGAACAAATATATGGTAAGGGTAAGTATGAACACCATCAAAATTAGCCAGTTACTCATGTAATAGAAATAAAGTGAGGAGATGAACAAACAAGGACTGATATGGCTGGAAAAGTTTCACGGGGAATAGCAAGGTCAACCAAGGGGATTTGATTATTAAGTAGGAATCTTCAGTCTTTCTTGCTTTTCGGTTTAGTATCTCCCTTAATTTGGTGAGAGTGATTGTCTCCTCTGTTCAAGAAACCTGTCATTTTGGTAAAGTGGCAAAAAACTTGGCTTTACAAGATGTGTGCTCTTGGGAAAGTTAGTTAATGTCTGTGGGCATCCATTTCCTTACTGTAAAATAAACGTATCACCTATTTTGGAATATTTTTGCAAGATTTAATGGGGTTTTGTATGTCAGAAATTCTCAATCATGGATACACAGTAGAATTCTACTGTGACCCATGCTCACAGTAGAATTACTTGAGATGGTTTCTAAATGACCCAGTCCAAACAAATTCAATCACAATCAGCTGATAGACGTAAATCATCTAGCCTGGTGCCTGAAACATAGAGGCCTTCAAAAATATTAGCTCCCATTCCCCAGTTCCAAAACCAGATCTTATCATTCACCTGTGAATTATATTCTTTTGGTGGTTAATTGCTATGTCTTGATCAAGCAGGGAGGCGAACAGACCCATAAGAGTGCAGACTCTCACAAACCAAGTGTACATATACATGCCCATATAGTACATGTTATGTAGATACAGTGTGTTGATGTAGTCACTATAGATGAGTTTCAGTGGCAAATACGATGTGAAAACAGAACGCTGGACTGCTAGTAATGAGTTCTAATATTTGCACGGGAGTTTACAGAGCAGTGTAATCTCGTGAATTAAATAGTATAATCAAGCCCATTTTATAGAAGGGAGAATTGAGGATTCAGTGGTGAATGTAATCAAGGTTATCTAACTCCACAAAATGAAAATATAGCATAGATTCACCGAGCCTTCCAAATACCTACCTTAGAGTTGTGTGGTTTAGATAGTGAATATAGCGCCCCTGCCACAGTGCTAATAAGTAAGTCATCAATAAATGATAACTTATAAAGTCATGGGCTCAAATTCAGATCTCATGCCCTTTGTATATTCTTCAGTATCTTTGGAAATATGATGGGGCTTTTCATTTAAGAGGAATTGATCTATACTTCTCTCACCCCAGAAGTTGTAACAATTAGCTTTAACTGTGTAACACACCAGTCTAAATGTGAGTGGCTTAAGACAACCCCCATTCATTATTATATTTCATGATTCTATGAGTTAACTGGCAGTTCTGCTGTTCTGGACAGGGTTACTGTGGCCCCTTATACAGACCTAACATGATCCCCATGTTCCTTGCCTCCTGATAATCATGACTTTATGCAATCCCCTTGTATTACAGATTGAGTATCCCTTAACCGAAATGTTTGGTGCCAGAAATGTTTCAGATTTTAGATTGTTCTGGATTTTGGAATGTTTGCATTACAATTGTTGTGCATGCCAAATCCAAAAATCCCAAATTCAGAATGCTCCAATGAGCACTTCCTTTCAGTGTCATGTTGGCACTCAAAAAGTTTTGGATTTTGGGGCATTTTGGGTTTGGGATTTTTGAATTTGGGATACTCAACCCGTACTTTTCTACTGCTGTATGACGAATTACCACAAACTCAACAGCTGAAAACAACACCCATTTATGATGTCACAATTCTATAGATAAGAAGTCCCAATTCTATAGATCAAAAGGTTTGGCCACATTCAATTGCCTCCTGGTAATCATGGATATATAACAGCTTATAAACATCAAGGAGAAAGTATTTTGACCTTCATTACATTCTTTTTAAGGCAAGCATACCTGTTTAAACTGATTTGTCTATAGCCAGTTGGTTTAATTTCACTGAATTCTTCCCAGAGCCTCAAGATAAGAACCCACCCAATCTTGGTGCATTCTTATCTCCAGGCTCTGGGAAGAATACCTTGATTTGAAGTCAAGAGCCAAGCTGGGTTCTTTTCTGGAGGCTCTGGCAACAATCTGCTTTCAAGTGTTAAAGATAAATAAAAATAGAGGCCCCAGTTTAGATATTTTAAGTCCAACCACCCGTAGCCAGGTAGCCAAAACTTTTTTTTTTTTTTTTTTTGAGACGGAGTCTCTGTCGCCCAGGCTGGAGTGCAGTGGCGCAATCTCAGCTCACTGCAAGCTCCGCCTCCTGGGTTCACGCCATTCTCCTGCCTCAGCCTCTCCGAGTAGCTGGGACTACAGGCGCCTGCCACCTCGCCCGGCTCATTTTTTTTTTTTGTATTTTTAGTAGAGACGGGGTTTCACCATGGTCTCGATCTCCTGACCTCGTGATCCGCCCGCCTCGGCCTCCCAAAGTGCTGGGATTACAAGCGTGAGCCACCGCGCCCGGCCGCCAGGTAGCCAAAACTTAAGTCATCCTTTTTTCCCTGTAACACTTGCTCTAGACATAAACAAAGTACAAAATGTCCTTGACAGTGTGATTCAATGAAATTAAACCAATCGGCTATAGACAAATCAGCTTAACAGCTCTACTTGCCTTAAAAAGAATGTAACAAAGGTCAAAATACTTCCTCCTCAATGTTTATAAGCTGCACTGTAACTGCTGTGAGCTGGGCTTCTTGCCACTTTTGGTTAGATGTCTTCCAGTTTGTAAACTGTTCTTTGTATGCACGCGAAACTTTCAAAAATTTTTAAGGTTTGATCTGATTTTAACACAGCGCATTCAGATTGCCGGCAGGATCTATTTCCTTGCAGTTGTAGGACTGAGGTCCCCATTTCTTAGATTAGACCTACCTGGATAATCTCCCTTTGTAACATGTTCATAGGAGTACTGTATCGTCATATTCACAGGTTCTACCCACATTCAAAAATTGACTTGCAGAGATTTCCAAGTTGTAGTATTTATGAAAAGCAACAGAAGGAGTCTTATTACCCTGTGGGAAAAAAAGCCATTGGATCTGATGAGCCCATACAGAGAGAAATGAGAGAATTACTGGCACTGTGGACCAATGACCAAGAATAAAACAGGATGATTGTATGCCTGCATAGACATTTGATATCAAAAGCCAGATGTTTTTCCCAAATGCCTTGGCACTCTATAAGCTAAGTGTACTTAATCATGGCCCCAGATGGGCTATCTCAGTGAAATGAAATAGAAATAAAGATGAATTCTGAAAAAAAAAAAATTATTTCCTAATCACCTAACTCTGTCAACCGAGATTTATATCTGCTCACAGAAATCTGAGTCTCTGCCACCTGAACAGAGCGAAGTTTTGAAAACATTAAGTTGTTAAAGAAAAAGTAAGTTGTCGTTCTTGTATCGTTAGATTATGGTGAGGTATTTGTTCCTTTTATCTGTTTTCTAATTCATATTTTTTCATGTTCATATAGTATAACTACTTTTATTAATTCTAATAAAAATCCAAGATGTGGGTCAAAGATTTATCAAAAGATATTCTAAATCAGAATTACTTATAATATGGCAATAGTAAATGGTACAACATAAATAGAAGGAACAAAATTGTATACATATTATCCCACTTGAGTGTTTTTTCAAGAAATACAGACATACACACACACATACAAACACATAAAGGACTGGAAGGAAATATACCAAGATGTGCAACAATGATTACCACTGGGTTGCAATATAGGGCAATGCTTATTTTCTTTATATTTTATCTGGATTTTCCAGGTTTTCTATAGGGAACTTGTATTATTTTTAAAATGATAAGTAAATATTATGTTTTTTCTTTTTCTTTTTTAATACCTTTTAAGTGGTAATCCTTACTTCTTTTTTTTTGTTTTGGAGACAGTCTCACTCCATCACCCCGGCTGGAGTGCAGTGGCACGATCTTGGCTCACTTCCACCTCCACCTCTAGGGTTCAAGCAATTCTCATGTCTCAGCCTCCCAAGTAGTTGGAATTACAGGCATATGCCACCATGCCCAGCTAATTTTTGTATTTTTAGTAGAGATGGGGTTTCACCATGTTGGCCATGCTGGTCTGGAACTCCTGACCTCAAGTGATCTGCCCTCCTTGGCCTCCCAAAGTGCTGCGATTACAGACATGCGCCACCACACCTGGCCCTCATTATTTCATTAATGAATTATTCTTTACCATTTAGATGGTATTCATTCAATTGTGTATTGATTCATTGACTCTATAAATGTTTTGAACTTGTAGTAAATGACAGCTCTTTGAAAGGTGTTTGATGAATAAGACAAAATAGCCTCGGCCAGGCACGGTGGCTCACACCTGTAATCCTAGCACTTTGAGAGGCCGAGGTGGGTGGATCATGAGGTCAGGAGATCGAGATCATCCTGACTAACATTTCACCCAACAGAGATGGGTGAAACCCCATCTCTACTAAAAATACAAAAAATTAGCTGGGCGTCATGGCGGGTGCCTGTAGTCCCAGCTACTCAGGAGGCTGAGGTAGGAGGATGGTGTGAACCCAGGAGGTGGAGCTTGCAGTGAGCCAGGATCGCGCCACTGCACTCCAGCCTGGGCGATAGAGCGAGACTCCGTCTCAGAAAAAAAAAAAAAAAAAAAATGCAATATAGTTTCTGGTCTCACAGATCTTGCAATATGTTGAAGGAGACAGATACTGAATAATAAATCATAATTGTGATAAGTGCAAAAAAGAAGTATAGGTGCTGTTAGATTGTAAATAGAAGGATCTATCATTGGAGAGAGTCACAGACAATATCCTGGAGGAAGTGCTATATAAGCTGAGGGATAAAACAATGAGTAATAGTACCTGGCCAGGTGAAAAGAGGAAGAGCATTTCATTCCAGAAAGAACATTAAGGGAAGTTTAAAGTAAGAAGGAATTTAGTGTCATCAATAACTTGAAAAAAGACAGTTAGTGTAACTGGAGTATAAAAACCTCGGGGTGGAATGGTAGATCTGATCATATTGGGTCTCGTAGGGGGTGTCAGGTGTTGAGATCTTTATCATAACAGCAGTGAACAAACAAAAGCATTTTGTTTTCGTTGTGGCAAAACATATGTAACATAATTTACCATTTTAATGATTTTTAAGTGTACATTCATTGGCACTAAGTACATTCACATTATTGTGCAACCATTGTACCATCCACCTCCAGAATATTTTCATCTTCGCAAACTGAAACTCTGTACCCATGAAACAATAACTCCTCATTCCCTCCTGCCTCCTACCCCTGAAAACCACCATTCTTTCTGTCTCTATGAATTTTACTATTCTCAAGTGCAATCATATTTATCCTTCTGTGTCTTGCTTATTTCACTTAGCATAATATCTTCAAGGTTCATCTCTGTTGTAGCATGCCAAAAGGGTTTTAATCAAAGGAAAACTGTGATCATAACAGCATTTTTAAGAGATCACTCTGGCTACTGTGTGAATGAGTAAAAAGAAAAAAGTGGATTAAGTGAAACCAGGTAGGCAGGTGGAAAACTGGTCGATTGTACCAGGGAGATGGGTTGAAATGAACAGACTCAAGTTACCTTCAGAAAGTAGAGTCAACTGGACATGGTGATATGTATAGTTAGGTAAGTGAAAATACGTGGTGTCTCCTAGCAGCCTGGGATTGGGAATATTATAAGAAATACAGTGCTCCTTGACTTAGGATGGCATTACATCCCAGTAAACCCATCGTAAATTGAAAATATCATCGGTTGAAAATGCATTTGATATACTTAACCTACTGAACATCATAGTTTAGCCTAGCCTTTGTTCAACGTGCACAGAACACTTACATTAGCCTATGGTTGGGCAGAATCATCTAACACAAATTCTATTTTATAATGAAGTGTTGAGTATGTCATATAATTTATTGAATACTGAAAGTGAAAAACATGGTTGCATGGGTACAGTATGGTTCCTATTGAACACATGTAGTTTTCTCATCATTGTGAAATGAAAAAATTGTAAATTGAGCCATCCTAAGTTAAGGACTATCTGAGTTTAAAGGTGCTGTGGCATGACTATGAATTCTGTTCTGGACATATAACGTTTGACGTTCCTGTCGTGCATCCAAGAGAAGGTATAGAATAAGGTGTTAGATATAGAAGTCTAGAGCTTAGAAAAGAGACCCAGCCAGATGATATGAATTTATAATCCATTAGCATATAGATAGCATTTGAAGACATGGGAGTGGATGAGATCCCCTATGGAAAATAATATAGTGTAGAGAAAAAAAAAAGAGCCCAATATTGAACTCTGAGAAACTCCAGTATTTGAAAGAAGCACAAAAAAATTAGGCTCTTCTAACTTTGAGAGAAAATTTACTTAGAAACATTCACCCAGCGGGAAGAAGAGTTAGATGTCTTTCTTCTTTATGCCATCCGGCCTTCATAGACCTGAGCTCAAATCTGTTAGGTTACATTCAAAGGCAAGGCAGATCTGCTTCTTTTTTTTTTTTTTTTTTTTTTTTTTTTTTTGAGACAGAGTTTTGCTCTGTTGCCCAGGCTGGAGTGCAGTGCTGCAATCTTGGCTCACTGCAACCTCCACCTCCCAGGTTCAAGTGATTCTAATGCCTCAGCGTTCCAAGTAACTGGGACTACCATTGCATACCACCAAGCCTGGCTAAATTTTGTATTTTTAGTAGAGATGGGTTTTCACCATGTTGGCCAGGCTGGTCTCGAACTCCTGACCTCAAATGATATGCCTGCCTCGGCCTCCCAAAGTGCTGAGATTACAGGTGTGAGCCACTGCACCTGGACAGCCACCGCAACTGACCCAGATCCACTTCTTGAGCAAGTTACTGATATGCCACTTAGAAGCCTTCCTACAGCAAATTACCTAGAATTTGGCTAGGTTCTATCTCAGTCAAGGAACAACTGAATTATTTATCTGCCTACATATACAAGTGTGTATAAATGGGAGGTGGGTTAAATTCTAGCTAGATAAATGATACTTGGTCAAATCCCATTTCCAAATACAGTATTCATTAAAGACAGCTTTACATTTACCATTCACGAATCATCATTTGCATTCCAACTGTAATGATTTAAAGAAATGTATTTACTATAGGATAGCAATCTTTGATGACTGCAACAAATAATAAATGGTATGTATGTGAAATTTATAATAAAAAAGATGTATGGAGTTTATAATGAAAATACTGGATGGTGAAGTGGGTGATATAGTGGCATTAACATTTAACAGTTATTAGTTACATGGCTTATACAGAAACCAATTATCAAAGTAAGAAATATTGAAAAGTAATTCATTAACAACATGTAGACAAAACCTTAGCAGGCACCTATTTGGCGTACAATAAAAGCATGTATCATGTTATTGTTACAAACAAAACAGCTCTGTATCTATGTATCCTCATCTTCCTCTCTGGTGGTGTCAAGTAATGGTGGAATAATCTTTATTGAGGAATATTGAGGATGTCTCCAGTTTAGGACTAGAATGTCCTAAACTAGTCTCTAACTAGAGACTAGTCTCTCAGTTAACAGAGCTCTAATAGAGTAAGTCAGTTGTAAATAATTTTCTATAAGAACGTACAGTTATTTGTAACTGGAAAATAACTGACGATTCCATATGAACCCAAATGAATGCTGAACAATATTGCAAATGTCATTTTAGTTCATTTATGAAGTCTAAATTATAGGTTCTTCTTGACTGCAGATTTAGTTTATCAAATCCTGATATATTTGTAATTTGCTGAAATGACTAGTTCCTACATATAGAAGCAATATGAAACCACTGTCCATTTCCATAAGTTATTCAGGTGTTTAAAACTTTTACTTGAATAAAAGTTAATAGATATCTGCACGCTGTGATTCTGAAATTAAGTTTGTTCCTGTGCCAAAATAATAATAGTTTCTGAATTCATGTTTCAGTGTCAAGTGGTTATTCATGAGGCTATATGTGAAAAGGATTGATATATGTGATAAATTGGACTTTTTCCTTAGAATTCATTTTTGGAATCTTCTATAAAGGATATCAGTCTGAATTAATTTATATGAATATTTGATATGCAAATATTAATATTTCAAATGGCAAAAGATAAGATTTTTAAAAATACAGATTGTGAAGGACATTTTTCAAGAGATAATGAATGTCTTCATTTTTCCATTTCATCAGTATTCTCGATTCCCTGTTAGATGCTGTGGTAGGTTAAATAATGGCTCCTAAAAGTTATACATGTCCTAATCCCCAGAACCTGTGAGTGTTACCTTATATGGCATAAATGAGTTTGCAGATACAATTAAGAATCTTGAGATGGAAAGATTATCCTGGATTATCCAAGAGGGCTCTAAATGTAATCACAAGTGTCCTTAGAAGACAGAGAAAGGGGGACATTTGACTGCAGAAGAGGAGAAGGCCAAGGAGGCAGATTGGAGTGATGTAGTCACGAGCCAAGGAATGCTGGCAGACACCAAAAGCTGGATGAGACAAAAAACGCAGTCTCCTTTAAAACTTTCCAAGGAAGCACCGCCCTGTCACCACCTTGATTTTGGCCCAGTTATACTAATGTTGAACTTCTGGCCTCCAGAACTATGAGAAAATAAATTTGTTTTTTTAAGCCACCAAGTTTGTGGTAATTTGTTACAGCACTTATAGAAAACTAATACTGATTGATATGGTTTGGCTGTGTCCCCACCCTAATCTCATCTTGTAGTTCCCATAATCCCCACGTGTCATGGGAGGGACCTAGAAGGAGGCAATTGAATCACAGGGGCAGTTAACCCCATGCTGCTGTTCTTGTCATAGTGAGTGAGTTCTCACAAGACCTGATGGTTTTATAAGAGGCTTCCCCCTTCGCTGGGCACTCATTCTCTCCCCTGCCGCCCTGTGAAAAGGTGCCTTCTGCCATGATTGTAAGTTTCCTGAGGCCTCCCCAGCCATGCAGAACTGTGAGTCAATTAAACCTATTTTCTTTATGAATTGCCCAGTTGCAGGTATTTCTTCATAGCAGCGTGAGAACAGACTAATACACAGATGCTTTAATTTAATGGAGGTCTATGAGCCACGAAACTTATGGCTTGATCCTCTGGAGGCCTAAAACATGATTTCAGGTGACCAGCAAGAGAGAGAATAAGGGAAAAAAAAAAAAGGCTATCCTAAGGCTCTACAATCAATAAACACCAGAGAAACGTATATCAAGTGAGCACAAATGAAGGAAGGAATCAAGAAAATCATGGAGGTAAATATCTCCAAATTATTATCTTGCTTAAATTATCTGAAAAACTAAGGTCAAAAATGTTTTTTTCCTTGAATTGTCTAGGAAACATAGTTCTTTGTTTATTCACTATGTAGAATTGCTGCAGTGTACTGGGAGTGTTCTGTATGCCACCTTGAGATTCTGAATGCAGTCTATCAGAACTAGTTTAGAATTGGCTGGTATTAGCAATTTTTCCTTATGACAGAACTGTTTCTCTTTTTTCCCTTGATATCACTACCCTGGATATGATTCTTAGGTTCTGTTATTTTTCTTAATTTTGAAGCCTTCTTTGAAATACTTTTATCCATTACCTTCACTTACTCTCCCTTTCATCCATCTGTTCCTTTTCAAACCACCTATCAAATTTTTACTAAGCACATAGTACAGGATAGTCAGTTAGGTCCCAGATTAGCCAACCAAAATAAGATCCCTGTACTCCAGAACATTAAAATAGGGAAATCTAGACATGTACACAAATTAATAAAATATACAAAGTATAAGCTACAAAAAGGTACTGATTTTTAAAGCTAACATTAAAAAGCAAGATCTGAAATCAATAATCTAAGTTTCTACCTTAAGAAACTAGGAAAAGAACAAGTAATCCCAGGGTAAGCAGAAAGAAGGAATGAATAAAGGTAAGAGCAGAAATCAACAAAATTAAAAACAAAGAGAAAATCAATAAAACTAAATAAAATCAATAAAACTTTTCTTTTAAAAGATCAATAAAAATGACAAACCTCCAGCAAGACCAACAAAGAGAGAAGACACATTTTATTAACATCAGAAATGAAAAAGGGATATCACTACAGACTGCACTGACAATTTTAAAACATTCTATGCACATAAATGTGACAACTTAGATAAAATGGACCAAATCCTCAAAAGCTACAAACTACCAAAACTCAACCAAGAATAGGTAAGCTGAATATCCTGTAGCTGTTAAAGAAATTGAATTTGTATTTAAAAACCTCTTCCAAAATAAATCTCCATGCCTAGATGTTTCTAATGAGAAATTCAAGCGAACATTTAAAGAAATAACACCAATTTTACAGTCTTTTCCAGAAAACGAGAAAGCATTCCCAACTCATCTTATGAGGCCAGAATTACTCTGATACCCAAACAAGACAAAGACATTTCCACGTTAAGAAAACTACAGACCAACATCCATTTTATGCAGTCACAAAAATGCTCAACAATGTACAGTTGACCCTGAAATAATATGGGGGTTACGAATGCCAACCACCCCGCCAAGTGGAAAATCTATCCATAACTTTTGACTCCCCCCAAACTTAACTACTAATAGCCTATGTTGACCAGAAGCCTTATGGAACATAATAAAGTTAGCTTGAGAAAGGAAAATGTTATTTGTTATCATAAGAGAACATATACTTACTGTTCATTAAGTGAAAGTGGATCATCATAAAAGTCTTCATCCTCATTATCTCCATGTTGAATAGGAGGTGGAAGAAGAGAAGTTGGTCTTGCTGTCTCAAGAGTAGCAGAAGCAGAAGAGGCAGGCACACTTGGTGTAACTTGGAAATACACTGTAATTTTTTTCTTTTTTCAAGACAAGATCTTGCTCCATCGCCCAGGCTGGATTGCAGTGGTGCAATCATAGCTCACTGCAGCCTCGAACTCCTGGGCTTAAGTGATCCTCTGGCCTCAGCCTCATGAGTAGCCGGGACTACAGGTGTGTGCCACCATGCCCGGCTAATTTTATTTTTTGTAGAGACAATGCCTTACTATGTTGCCCAGGCTGATTTTGAACTCCTGTCCTCAAGCAGTCCTTCCACCTCAGCCTCCCAAAGTGCTGAGATATAGGCATGAGCCACCACATCCAGCTACACTGTAATTTTTGTCTGTCTTTTTTACTTTCTTATTTCTCTAAAAATATTTCTATACAGTACAATCCATCTTCCACTGTTTGCTCTAGTTTCCACGTTGCAAAAGAAGTCAAAAGTGATCTTGAATAATCAGAACCCTTACGCCAGACTGTCTCATGTCATTTTGTTTCCTGGCACTGCTTCTTCTATGTCTTCTTCCTCATCATTTGGCACTGGTTCAGAATCACTCAACTCTCTCCTGTTGTCTTAACTCCTCTGGTGTGGTGTCTTGAATTTCTCCAAGATCCATATCTTAAAACCTTTCACCTCCTACCTTTCTTTTTTTTTTTTTTGCCATATCCACGTCTTTCATTTCTTTGATTAGGTCTGTCATAAATTCTGTGAAATGATGCACAACATCTGGACACAGTTTTCTCCATCAGGAATTTATTGTTTCAGGTTTGATGACTTTCATGGCTTTTTCTGTAGCATAATCAATGGTATTATCCTTATAGACTCTTATGATGTCCTTTTATTATTGTTGTTTTAATCTTTGTCTTTTATTTTTACATAGTTTTCTTTTCTAAAAGGCCATCTCAGCTTCAGATCATGGTTTCTCTCTACTGGGGGTTCCCATCCATAGTGTTGACATTCCTTTCCACAGAGTACCTCCCATGTGAAATGAGCCTTAAAGGCCCTCATGACCCCCAATCTATAGGTTGAATTAGGAACCTTGTTTTGGGGAGCAAGTAGGCCTCATTGACACCTTCAGTGTTGAATCATGGGGTTCCGTGTGGCCAGGGGCATTGTGCCAGATCAAAAGAACTTTAAAAGGTGGTTGCTTACTGGCAAAGTACTTCCTGAGTTCAGCGACAAAGCATTGATGGAACCAATCTAGAAAAAGGGTTCTTGTTGTACAGACCTTCTTGCTGTACAACCAAAAGACTGGCAGCTGGTGTTTATCTTTTCCCTTCAAGGCTGGGGAGGGTAGGACATTGTAGGGGGAGAGTTTAGCAGCTTTATAGATAAGGGCAATCTTGATCATAAACGTGACTGCATTCATAAAATGTAGAGTTTGTTATCCCTTCCTGCCTTAAATCCTGGTGCTTGCTTCCCTTACTTACTAATAAATGTCTTCTGTGGCATGTTTTTTCAGAATAGAACACATTAGTCTGTATTAAAAACCTGTTCAGGCAGATATCATTCCTCCTCAATGATTTTCTTAATAGTATCTGAGAACTCATCTGATCCTTCTTTGTTGGCAGAAGCTGCTTCTCCTGTTATCTTGCCACTTTTTAAGTCAAATCTCTTTCAAAACTTATCAAACCATCCTTTGCTGGCACTAAATTTTTGAGCTTTATATCCTTCAACTTCCTTTTGCATGGCTGGGTGCGGTGGCTCACGCCTGTAATCCCAACACTTTGGGAGGCCGAGGTAGGTGGATTACCTGAGGTCAGAAGTTCGAGACCAGCCTGGCCAACATGGTGAAACCCCATCTCTACCAAGAATACAAAAATTAGCTGGGCATGGTGGCATACACCTGTAGTCCCAGCTACTCGGGAGGCTGAGGCAGGAAAATTGTTGAACCCAGGAGGCAGAAGTTGCAGTGAGCTGAGATGACACCACTGCATTCCAGCCTGGGAGGCAGAGCGAGACTGCATCTCAAAAAAACCCAAAAAAATTCCTTTTGCTTTGTCATATAATGACTTCACTTTTTTTTTAATCCTGTTAATTTACAGGTATGACTTCCTTATAGCAATCCTGTACCCACATAAAAGCTGCATTTCCAATATGAGACGAAAAGGCATTTTGCAAAAAGGGCAAAGTTTTCATGCCTCCTGGCATAGCTGCAGCAACAGTGTCATGAATTTCCTTTTCTGTTTTTATAATGGTCCTTATGTTTTATTAATTTATGTTGAAATGGCAGGCAACCACATCTGCAAACCTCAATCCACAATGCATATCAAGCAATTCAACTTTTTCTTGTAATGTCATGACTTTGCTATGCTTTTTAGGAGCACTTTCTGGCATCACTAATGTCACTAGTGGCATTTTGAATGGGTCCCATAGTGTTAGACAAGGGTTACAATATTCCATTAAATACAATGAAAAATACATAAGAACTATGAGATCATTTCTTTACTTTGATATGCAATTTACTGGAGAGACAAGCTGCTCTCACAGTTTAGCATCACAGCATGTGGCGTTTTCAGTGGATACTCACAACACTTGAGTTCACTATTATTACAATAGTGCAATATGTACTACAGTTAATTTTATAGTTATGATTTAATACTGCATCTTTACATTTGTTAATGTACTACAGTTAATTTTATAGTTATGATTTAATACTGCATCTTTACATTTGTTTACATTTGTCTCGACTATGAATGGCACCACGTGTAGTCTGTGTTTATGTGCATAAGTTTTGATAAATTTTAACTTTTTATAATAGATTTTATGTATGTGTAGATTTTATGTAATAAATGATAAAACAGGCCACTATCTACATATATTTTATGCATTCATGACATACCTAACTTTTTCTTGCTTTCTTGGTTATTTCTAGGCTATGCAGTGAGTTTTTTCAAAATGTCGCAAATCTCCAAAAAATTTTCCAATTTATTTATTGAAAAAATCCACATATAAGGGGACCCATGAAGTTCAAACCCAATGTTGTTCAAGGGTCAACTGTATTAGCAAATTGAAATCCAAAATACATAAAAAGAATAACATATCACAATTAAGTGGAATTTATCTTAGAAATGAAAGGCTGGTTCAAATTTGAAAATCAGTCAGTGTAAGGTACCATATTAACAGTCTAAAGAAGAAAAACCAACCATACAACCACATCAATTGAGGTAGAAAAAAATATTTCACAACATTGAGCATCCACCTTTTTTTTTCTTTCTTTTTTTTTTTTTAAGAGACGGGATTCTTGAATGCCCAGGCTCAAGTGATCCTCCTGCATGAGCCTCCTGAGTAGCTAGGACTACAGCCAGAAGCCACTGCTCCTGGCTCAGCATCCATTCTTAATAAAAACTCTCAGCGAACTAAAGAGAAGTAACTTCTATAACCTAATTAAGGGCATCTACAAAAACATCCACAGCTAACATAAAATAGTGGTAAAAGACTGAATGCTTTCCCCACTAAGATTGTGAGCAAGGAAAGGATATCCACTGTCATTGTTCTTATTTGATATCTTAATGGGAAGTCTTAGCCAATGCAGTAAGGCAAGAAAAAAGACATAAAAGTCATATGGATAGGAAAGAAAGAAATGAAACTGTCCCCATTTGCAGATTACATGCTTTTCTAAGTAGAAAATCCCAAGGAATATATAAAACACAATTAAAAAAAAAAAAAACCTTCCTGAGACAAATAAATGAGTTTAACAAGGGTCTCAGGATATAAAGCCAACATATAAAAATCAATCGTATTGTTACATATTAGCAATGCACAGCTGAAAACTGAAAAATACAGCTCATAAAAATAAAATATTTAGGTATAAATCTAATAAAGGATATATAAGATCTGTGTGCTGAAAACTACAAAATGCTGATCAAAGAAATAAAACCTACATAAGTGGAGAGCAATACTATGTTCATGAATTGGAAGAGTCAACATAATAAACATGCCAGTTCCCCCCAAATGATCAATACAGTTGACACAATACCAGTTAAAATCCCAGCAGGATTTATTTTTTGTAGATATAAACAAGCTAGTTCTAAAATTTATATGAAAAGGGAAAGAAACTAAAATAGCTAAGATGATTCTGGAAAAGAACAATACCATTGGGGAAATCATGTTACCTGAATATAAGACTTACAATGAAGCTACTGTAATCAGGACAATGTAGTATTAGTGAAGGCAAAGACACATCGATCAATGGAACAGAATAGAGTTCAGAAATAGACTCATGCAAAGATATGGTTCTATATGACCAGTGAATTTTTCAACAAAGGTACAAGAGCAATTTAATGGAGAAAGGATAATCTTTTCAACTGATGATATTGGAATAACTGACATCCATATGAAAAAAAATGGACCTCAACCTAAACCTCAGAACTCATACAAAAATTAACTCAAAAGGTATCATACATATAAATGTATGAAGTAAAACTATACAACTTTTAGAAGAAAGCAGAAGAAAAATCTTTGTGACCTGGGGTTAGACAACAACTTCTAACTTGACACCAAATGCATAATCCATTAAAGGAAAAACTGATTAATTGGACTTCATCAAAATGTAAAACTTTCACTTTCTATACGATCCAGTTAAGAGAACAAAAAGACTATCTACAGAAGAGAGGAAAATACTTTCAGATAACATATCCAATAAAAGACATATCCAGAATTTATAAAGAATCAAATGGTAAGAAAACGAAACTCAAAACTCAACAGTAAGAAAAACAAACAACCTAATTTCAAATGGGCAAAAGGCTTGAAGAAGCACCCCATCAAAAAGTATACTATGTATGCAGATGACAAAGAAGCCTATGAAAAGTTGTTCAACATCATTAGCCATTAGTGAAATACAAACTAAAATCACAATGAGATACCACTGCACATCTATTATAATGGCTAAAATTAAAAATGCAGACAATACCAAGTACTGATAAGGATGCAGAATAACTGGAATTCTCCTACATTGCTGCTGGAAGTGCAAAATGGTACAGCCAATCTGGAAAACACTTTGGCGGTTTCTTAAAAAGTCAAACATATGGCCGGGCGCAGTGGCTCACGCTTGTAATCCCAGCACTTTGGGAGGCCGAGGCGGGCAGATCACGACGTCAGGAGATCGAGACCACGGTGAAACCCCGTCTCTACTAAAAATACAAAAAATTAGCCGGGCGTGGTGGCGGGCGCCTGTAGTCCCAGCTACTCGGAGAGGCTGAGGCAGGAGAATGGCGTGAACCCGGGAGGCGGAGCTTGCAGTGAGCCGAGATTGCGCCACTGCACTCCAGCCTGGGCGACGGAGCGAGACTCCGTCTCAAAAAAAAAAAAAAAAGTCAAACATATATTTACCATATGATCCAGCAGTACTACCTGTGGGTATCTACTATAGAGGAATAAAAACTTATGTTCATGTAAAAATCTGCAGATGAACTTTATAGCAGTTCTATTAAGTTACCAAAAACTGGAAACCACCCAGCAGATGAATGTATAAATAAACTGTAATACAATCATATAATAAAATACTACTCAGCAATAAAGGGAACAAACGATTGATACATACAATTTGGATGATTGTCAAAGGCATTATGCTGAATACAAGGATTCAGTCTCAAAAGGTTACATACTGCATGATTCCACTTATACAACATTCTCAAAAACAAAACTAGAGTGATGAGAATAGAATAGTGGTTGCCAGGGGATAGGAGTATGCATAGGGGTAAGGTCATGGGGATGTGACTCTAAGAAATAACGTGAGGGAGTTTTTTAGTGATGGGACTGCTCTGTATCTTGATTGTGGTGGTAGTTATATGAATCTATACATGTGTTACATTAATAGAACTGTGAAAGCTTCCCCCAACCCATCAAAAAAGGGTCAAATTTACTGTATGATATATATTTTTTTGATCTGAAATAAAAACCCCACAGGAAAAAAGTATTAGTTTTAAAATAGAAGTTCAAAAAGTAGAACAGTTTCTTCTGGGCTGAGAAAAAAATTAAAGGTTTCATGAAGGATGAGGCATTTAAAAAATGTATGTTAGAGGTACAGACTGTAATACTTGTTCACAATCTATCTTCTCTGATAGACTATGTATAATGAGGGCAGGAGCAATGTCTGGCTTGTTCACCTCTATATAAGCAATAATTAAAACAAGACTTTGCACACATTAGGGACTCAATTTATATATGATTGATCTATTGCTTATATTAATAGGCAAAGATACAATAACATTCTAGGAAAAGTGAAAAACATTAGAAAATACCTTAAATTTCCATTTCCTCTCCTCTTTCTAAATTCCTCCTATCTCTTGAAGGTCACTTAAAGTTCAGTTCAGGCTCCCCTGATTCTTCCAGCCCACATTCATTTTTCCAACTTGTCCAAACTTGCTCTAACACTGTCAAACTTAATCTAACATTTTAGTGTAGTACTACTTAGTATTTTAAAGACTATGCCTCATTTCCTTTAATAGTTATTAAAATGTGTCCTCTTTTTATATTATTTAAATTTTAAAATACATTACATTACATGAGTAAAAACAAATCAAAGCACTACTTAGCTTCAAACTAAACTTCGTTCCTTCAGTCCTCCAACAGACTTTCATCTCCTTTCATCTATATCCCCTAAATTGGTCAAGCCTTCCCCTCCTCTTCTGTTTCCATATTCACATCATTAGTTTAATGCTTAATGATTGGCATTTATTAAGATTTATTATTCCCTCATAGGTTAACATGTAACTCATTTCCTTAGCTTTCTCGTCCTGAGGACAGAGATGATATCTACTACTTATTTATTATAACTAATTAATATGTAATAGATACATGCTAATTGGATGTCCCTGTGTACTATTCCCTAGCCTAGTCTACTCCTATTTTTACCTCTCTACTAAGAAAAAACTTTTTTTTCAAAAGCCAATTCTGGACACTTTTGTAATGGGTATTTAAAAAGGCAGAGAGAAATTTACTTTTTAGTAATTCTGCATACTATATCAGAAATTGCCAGAAAGCTTACAATACTGGCATTCTGGAACCATTTCATTTTCATAACATGCTGACATTAGCCTGAATCAGATAATTGAACTTAAGCTGGCCTTGAATTTAACTTGCTTACTCTTGTATTCAATTGAAAAGGTAAGAATAGAATTAAGAATATGTATTAAATGTTGCATATTTATCAACTCTGTCTAAAAGAAGTTGAAAAATATTTAATTTTTGAGAAATGGAACCATACTCCAACTCCTTTATCATATGTAAGTCTTTTTTGTTAAATATTCATATATATTTTTAGAAATGTATTGGGTGAAAAAAAAAAAAGTACTCCTTTTTTTTGAGTCTCACTCTGTCACCCAGGCTGGAGTCAGTGGCAGATCTCAGCTCACTGCAACCTCAGCCTCCTGGGTTCAAACGATTCTCCCACCTTAGCCTCCCAAGTAGCTGGAACTACAGATACACACCACCACGCCTGACTGATTTTTGTATTTTTAGTAGAGACGGGGTTTCACCATATTGGCCAGGCTGGTTCGAACTCCTGATCTTGTGATCCGCCTGCCTCGGCCTCTCAAAATGCTGGGATTACAGGCATGAGCCACAGCACCCAGCCAACAGCACTTATTATTATTATTATTTATTTATTTATTTATTTATTTATTTATTGAGACAGAGTCTCTCTCTGTCACCCAGGCTGGAGTGCAGTGGGGCGATCTCAGCTCACTGCAAACTCCGCCTCCCGGGTTCAAGTGATTCTCCTGCCTCAGCCTCCTGAGTAGCTGGGATTATTACAGGTGCCCGCCACCACGCCCAGCTAATTTTTTTTTTTTTAATTTTATTTTTAGTAGAGACGGGGTTTCACCAGGTTGGCCAGGCTGGTCTTGAACTCCTGACCTCAGATGATCCACATACCTCAGCCTCCCAAAGTGTTGGGATTACAGGGTGAGCCACCACACCCGGTCAAGAGTATTTATTATTAAAGTACAAACTGACTTTGGTCAAATATCACAAATATAGACAGCTTGTGAATTACTCATAAGAATTGAGGGTATCTTATTCTCCATTTCTTTACACAGTGCTAGCCATGGGTAACAAGTATAGACACTTCAAAGCAACCAAAATTCTTTGCCCCCCTCAGACTTTGTTATTTTCTGTTTTTTGTTGTTGTTGTTTTTGAGACAGAGTTTCACTCATGTCGCCCAGGCTGGAATGCAATGATGCGATCTCGGCTCACTGCAACCTCTGCCTCCAGGGTTCAAGGGATTCTCCTGCCTCAGTCTCCCAAGTAGCTGGGATTACAGGCGTCCGCCAGCACACCTAGCTAATTTTTATATTTTTAGTAGAGACAGAGTTTCATCATGTTGGCCAGGCTGGTCTCGAACTCCCGAGCTCAGGTGATCTGCCAGCCTCGGCCTCCCAAGTGCTGAGATGACAGGCGTGAGCCACCGTGTCAGGCCTACCCCTCAGACTTTCAATAATGATTCCTAGAGTTCCTGGCTCACACATTACCTCACCACATGAATCTCATCTATATCCTCTAAATCAGGTCCACTATTTGCTTTATTTTTCCTCAAATCATTACACAGTTCTTTTTTCCCCCAGAAATTAAGCTAGGCTGAGCATCAAAGATAGGGTTTGTAAGACTACGTAAAGATAGCAGGGCTAACTTTGAATGCTCTTAAACTTGCAAACTCATGAAGACTCATCAGGAGAAAAAGACTTAGTATCCACGTTATAAATTAGAATATGTTCTCTAATAAGAATGGGTGTTGGCTGGGGGCAGTGTCTCATGCCTGTAATCTCAGCACTTTGAGAGGCCGAGGCACCCGATCGCTTGACCCCAGGAGTTTTAGAGCAGCCTGGGCAACATGGCAAAACCCCACCTCTACAAAAAAAAAATATGAAAATGAGCTGGGTGTGGTAGCACGGGCCTGTAGTACCAGCTACTCGGAAGGCTGAGGTGGAAGAATCACCTGAGCCCAGAAAAACAAGGCTGCAGTGAGCTGAGATAGCACCACTGCAGTCCAGCCTGAGTGACAGAGCAAGACTCTGTCTCAAAAAAAATGGGTGTTATATACCTGGATATGCATATAGCCATAGTGTCCAATACAGTTTGCCAAAAGTAGTCTTAGAAGTCATAAAGGACCTAACACAGTGCGGAGAAATATAATACTATCCATCTCCCTAATAAATAATATGCTTACCCTCTGGTGGCCAAAATCGTAAATACACATCCATTTTCTTGGATTATATCCAAAATATTAGTGTAGTATATAATATATTAAGTTTCTGCTTCATATTTAACCTAAACCAAAAAGATTTTAAAAGGCCACTGACTTTTTAAAAAAAACTCTACCCCAATATCTAATATAAAATCAATAAAATTACTAAATATAGTAATTTAAGAACATGGCATGACATATATATATATATATATATATATATATATATATATAAAACAGTACTTGATACTTAACCTTTAAATTTGTTTTAAAATATTAGAACTATAAAACTTTAAAGTTGGAAGGAGTTACAGTGATCATGGAAGTCTATAATTTAAAACTGCATGTTAGATAATTAGTTTTTTTAATTTGCTAATGAAATAAAAACATCTGGGTAAACAGAATTGAATAGTAATGAGACTTAATTTTTATATTTCTAGTATGAATTTATAAATATGCTAAAGAATTCAGAAATATTCATACATGTAAATTCATTTTAATTTTCCACTCATTTTATCCAACTACCCTTCCAAGAGAAAATATAGTATATACTTTCTGCCCCGCTCCACTACCTCTCAGCAAGCCGAACTCCCTGCCTTAACTCGAGCCCTCGCTCTTGCAAAAGGACTACGCGTCAATATTTCTACTGACTCTAAATATGCCTTCCATATCTTGCACCACCATGCTGTTATACGGGCAGAAAGAAATTTCCTCACTAAGCAAGGGTCCTCCATCATTAATGCCTCTTTAATAAAAACTCTTCTCAAAGCCACTTTACTTCCAAAGGAAGCTGGAGTCATTCACTGCAAAGGCCATCAAAAGGCATCAGATCCCATCGCTCAGGACAATGCTTATGCTGATAAGATGGCTAAAAAAAGCAGCTAGCCCTGTTCCAATTTCTATCCCTCATGGCAGTTTTCTTCCTTCTCATCTGGCCACTCCCACCTACTCCCTCACTGAAACTTCCACCTATCTCTTCCCACACAAGGCAAATGGTTCTCGGACCAAAGAAAATATCTCCTTCCAGTCTCACAGGCCCATTCTATTCTGTCATCATTTCATAACCTCTTCCATGTAGGTTACAAGCCACTAGCCCACCTCTTAGAACCTCTCATTTCTTTTCCATTGTGGGAATCTATCCTCAAGGAAATCACTTCTCAGTGTTCCAGCTGCTATTCTACTACCTCTCAGGGATTGTTCAGGCCCCCTCCCTTCCCTACACGTCAAGCTCAGGGATTTGCCCCCCGCCCAGGACTGGCAAATTGACTTTACTCACATGCCTCGAGTCAGGAAACTAAAATACCTCTTGGTAGACACTTTCACTGGATGGGTAGAGGCCTTTCCCACAGGGTCTGAGAAGGCCACCACAGTCATTTCTTCCCTTCTGTCAGACATAATTCCTCGGTTTGGCCTTCCCACCTCTATACAATCCGATAACTGACCGGCCTTTATTAGTCAAATCACCCAAGCAGATTCTCAGGCTCTTGGTATTCAGCGAACTGATGGTCTTTTAAAAACACACCTCACCAAGCTTAGCCACCAACTTAAAAAGGACTGGACAATACTTTTACCACTTTCCCTTCTCAGAATTCAGGCCTGTCCTCGGAATGCTTCAGGGTACAGCCCATTTGAGCTCCTGTATGGACGCTCCTTTTTATTAGGCCCCAGTCTCATTCCAGACACCAGACCAACTTGGACTGTGCCCCAAAAAACTTGTCATCCCTACTATCTTCTGTCTAGTCATACTCCTATTCACCATTCTCAACCACTCATAAATGCCCTACTCTTGTTTACACTGCTGGTTTACACTGTTTCCCCAAGCCATCACAGCTGATATCTCCTGGTGCTATCCCTAAACGGCCTCTCTTAACTCCCTCTTAAAGTAAATAAATAATCTTTGCTGGCAGGGCTATGCTGAACCTCCTTGGGCACTCTCTAATTGGATGTCCTGGGTCCTCCCAATTCTTAGTCTTTTAATACCTGTTTTTCTCCTTCTCTTATTCCGTTTAGTTTTTCAATTCATACAAAACTGTATCCAGGCCATCACCAATAATTCTATACAACAAATGTTTCTTCTAATAACCCCACAATATCACCCCTTACCACAAAATCTTCCTTCAGCTTAATCTCTCCCACTCTATGTTCCCACGCCACCCCTAATCCCACTTGAAGCAGCCCTGAGAAACATCACCCGGCATTATCTCTCCATACCACCCCCAAAAATTTTCACCGCCCCAACACTTCAACACTATTTTGTTTTATTTTTCTTATTAATGTAAGAAGACAGGAATGTCAGGCCTCTGAGCCCAAGCTAAGCCATCATATCCCCTGTGACCTGCACGTACACATCTAGATGGCCAGTTCCTGCCTTAACTGATGACATTCCACCACAAAAGAAGTGAAAATGGCCTGTTCCTGCCTTAACTGATGACATTACCTTGTGAAATTCCTTCTCCTGGCTCAAAAGCTCCCCTACTGAGCACCTTGTGACTCCCGCCCCTGCCCGCCAGAGAACAACCCCCTTTGACTGTAATTTTCCTTTACCTACCCAAATCCTATAAAATGGCCCCACCCTTATCTCCCTTTGCTGACTCTCTTTTCAGACTCAGCCCGCCTGCACCCACGTGAAATAAACAGCCTTATTGCTGAAAAAAAAAAAAAAAAAAGATTTCCTACTAAATAAGAACACCACACAATGAAAGCACTATTTATATTTTAATAATAAAGCATATAACATGGACATAAAATGAAACTGCATATAAATTGAATAGATTATTATTTAGGTACATCAGTTAAATCAAGTAGCATTTAGTTGTTTAATAAATAAGACTAAATCTGAAGTAATTCTTAGTTTGGTAAGTTCTAAGTATAATTATTTAAGAAATAAGAGAATATATACAATAATATATCCATTCTTGTCGTTCATTCAGAGGCATTACATGTTGACAAACCTGCACATAAAAATAGAAAGCTTTTACTCTCTTTTTATATATTGTTACTTTTGGCTAATTTTGAAATAGGACAACATTTCTAGGCCTTGTATAAGAATATCCCTGTACAGATAAAATTCTACAATATTTGTCCTTAGCAGAGACTAGCAATCTATGATCTGAGGTCTAACAGGATAATCCAGTCTAAATTCTACCCTAACATAGTAGCTGTCAGTTGGTGTGTGAGAATGTGGGTAAAGAAGAGTGGTGGAAAGAGGAGAAAATATCCTTTCCTTGCTAAACCTAGAGCATTTTCTAAAATCTTAATTGGAGAAACAGAAAAGATAATCTCTGTATCCTGTTCTGGAATGTTTTAGGATTTTATGGACAGTATGGAGAAAGAAAGGGTAAGAATAGGAAACTTTTTCCTTTCTCCCTTCACTTGCCCAGTAGGTAGCTCTATTGATCTGTCCCTGAATTTGAACCCCTGGCTAAATCAGAAACCCAGAGTTCTGCTAATACCAGAACTACAGCTGTTTCTAGCTCTTGACTTACTTGCTTATCTAAAACTCAGAGGCATTGTCCCTCTCAGGATACTTTAGAAAATCTTAATAATGCAGATAAAAGCATTTTGGGTTATCAAAATTATTGTTACTATTAATACTTTACATTTCTATATGATGTAAAAAGTACTTTCATGCACATCATTTTATTTTTATCTTTAACTTCATGAAGTACATAAAACTAGTGATATTATTATTATTATTATTTTTTTTTTGAGACGGAGTCTCGCTCTGTCGCCCAGGCTGGAGTGCAGTGGCGCAATCTCGACTCACTGCAAGCTCCGCCTCCCGGATTCACACCATTCTCCTGCCTCAGCCTCTCAGAGTAGCTGGGACTTCAGGCGCCTGCCACCACGCCCAGCTAATTTTTTGTATTTTTAGTAGAGACGGGGTTTCACCGTGGTCTCGCTCTCCTGACCTTGTGATCCGCCCGCCTCAGCCTCCCAAAGTGCTGGGATTACAAGCGTGAGCCACCATGCCCGGCCTTTTTTTTTTTTTTTTTTGAGACGGAGTCTCACTCTTGTCACTCAGGCTGGAGTGCAATGGCGTTATCTCAGCTCACTGCAACCTCTGCCTCCCAGGTTCAAGCGATTCTCCTGCCTCAGCCTCCCAAGTAGCTGGGATTACAGGCGTCTGCTACCACGCCAGGCTAATTTTTGTATTTTTGTAGAGATGGGGTTTCACCATGTTGGTTAGGCTGGTCTTGAACTCCTGATCTCAGGTGATCCACCCACCTCGGCCTCCCAAAGTGCTGGGATTACAGGCGTGAGCCACCACGCCCAGCCTAGTGATATTATCTTAATTTTACATTTAAAGAGACTGGAACATAGAAGTAAATGAACTTCCCATAGTCACTCAACCAAACAGTGACAGAACTGGATTAGAAACAAAGTCTCCTGTCTCTGAGTATAGAATGATACTGATACAAATATCATACTTAAAATAATTTTCCACTCCATTTTATATCTACATGTTTACTCACAGCACTAATAGCAATTTTTTTTTCAAAGACATAAAACGAAAGGCTTTAATTAGAAAAAATACATTACCATTGTAGATTTGGGTCCCACTTCTACTGCAAATATGTTGAGTCCTCTGTTGTTTACACAGTTTTTACTTAGCTCATTGTTGATGTGAATAATCACTTTCTCATCTGACTATAAAAAAAGATTTCATAAGCTGCTAGTCCTTTCTTTAATAATTAGACAAATATAAGCCTCAGAATAAACCCTGAAATTCTGTTTTAACATCATATAGTGCACTACAAATTCATACAAATTGGCTACTTCTTTCAACTTTGTTACTTTTTCTCATTCATTTTCTTTCCAATCTGTCACCATTTATATAAACTTTTTCTTTTAAATGTGACTTTAATTTACTTACCTTTTAATCTTCATTCCCAGGGTATTATGGACACTAGGGTCACATTATTTCATCCTTGACTTATGATAACAATAGTCTCTATTTCTTTTGTTGTTATCTCTAGTTTTTTCAAATTCCATTCATTTTAATACTACCTTCCAACTAATATGTCTAAAACATCTTTTTACTCCTTCATTGACAATATATAAATAAATATATTTATTATCAACTTTGTATCGGGCATTGTTTTAGGGTCTAGGTGCACTGAGATAAAAGATAGAATTACTGACTCCTAGCTCACACTCTAGGGGAGACAGACAAAATAAAATGGCAATTACGAAACACTTTGCTCAGTCTTGTAACAGAGGTATTTAGAAGGATCTATAGAAACACAGAAGATGAACATTAGCTCGGACTGGGGTTTCAAGAAAGACGTTATGGGAGAAGTGACAACTGAGATAATAGACAATGGCCTCTAGGATGGATAGGGAGCAAGGGAAAGCCGAATGACACTGATAAATGGGAAAAATGCAGGAATAAAAATATTCCCCTACTAAGAATCTGCGATCATACCCTAATGACTACAAAGGGGGTAGTATAATGTTAGACTACCTGAATTTATTTCTCAACTCTTCTACTACTTAGCTGTGTAATCATGTGCAAGTTATTTAACTGCTCTGTGCTTCAGTTTCCTGTTTGTAAAATGAGAATAGCACTTACTTCATAGGGTTGTTGTGAGAAGTAAATGCTCTAATATATGTAAATGCCTGGCAAACAATAAGGTCTAAAATGTTCACATTATTATCACATTTTGGTGAAGAGAGTTGAATTTTCCTTGAGGAAAAAGGAGGCAGAGAATTGAGAACTAATAGGTGATAGCAGAACAGAGGGGTTGGGGTAAGGTAGTGACTCCCTTCACCTTTTTAACCCTAATAAAACATAGAGGGCAGAAAGGGAACCATGACGTATCTTAGGAATCACCCTCTGAGGCATGATTGGTCCATTTGAAAACTGCAATCTACTAGGTGGGGACCCAAGCTTAGTTAATCAAGTCTAAACTCCTCTATCTTGTTTTCAAGATAATATATATAATTTGGATCCATTCTGTATGTTATTTACCTCCTAATCCTCCTCCAAATAAAGCCGTCTATTTCTGCAAAGCAGATATTCTCACTCTTTCCTTTATACTTCATATA
Organism: Nomascus leucogenys; assembly: GCF_006542625.1. Classification (NCBI taxonomy): domain Eukaryota; kingdom Metazoa; phylum Chordata; class Mammalia; order Primates; family Hylobatidae; genus Nomascus; species Nomascus leucogenys. The sequence continues at coordinate 43,026,018 of NC_044385.1, read as the reverse complement.
TACCCTTCGCCTTATTTCTCCTTACACTGTTTCCCCTGCTTCTAAAGGCTGTCTGTCTGCATATCTAAATCCTAGTCATCCTTCAGTGCTCAAATCCCATATCACAGTTCCCTTCCCCCTCATAACAAATCCTTCCCCAACTTCTATGGTCCAAATTAACAACTACAAGAGAAACAGAATAAAACCCCTATTGCACACACAAACAGTACCACATTATGTAACGTTTAATTATTCTCTGATGTCTTTCAAGAGTATTAATTTTGTCTTTCCAATTATAGCCCAGAAACTCCTTGAACGCAGAGATCAAGTTTTACACTTTTTGGTGGCTCCTATTGTGACTAAAATTGTTACATAATATATTCTCAGGTTGACTAAAAACGCTGCCAAATCTTAAGTATTTTAAGAAATTTATGGCAGGCATAAAAATATGTCTCACCTAGGACCTAAAAGAAATAAGTCAACAGTACTGAGCACCTAGCCATCTTATATAAAGTTTTATGAAAATTTATAATTTCTAGAGAACTGGATATTTCTGACTAAGAATTTATGCTCATATTCTCTTGACCTATAATATCAATAGTATTAATAGCAGGGAAGAGAGCCAAAGGTAGAAATAATCAGCTTGATGAAAGCAGGTCTTGGGACAGTAGAATACATTTAGTTACATTAAATAATGATAATTTATAGGATCTCTGCGATGTTAGTGTAAAATGCTGGGTTGAAATTTTTTTCTTTGCTTATAATATTTCTTTAAAACATGATATCTATTATTAAAATAGCTATGTATACATAAAAACTTTTAGAAACAAACTAAATAAAATACTTTGTACCCAGATTGTGCTCTATTTTCATTGATATCCAAGTGTTTAATTTTCCTAATATTTTAAGAGAAAAAATTGGAAATCTTTAAAAATCATATAAAAATTACCACTCCCAGTTTGAGTTAGAAACCTGAGCAGAAAAAATAATTATGCATTATAAATATTATTAATGTGACAGGATACTTAATTACCACATACGAATAGAGTAAGGAATAAGATGAAATATATTAGTAAGCTTTGTAGCAAAATGAGGAAAACCACGTCATAATTGATACCTTGTTTTCAATAACTGACGTTATCCAGGTGTCACAACTATAAGTATGCACGATTATATTTTCATAGCCGTCCATTACTTTGGCATCACCGTTGCTAAGAACAGATTTACAAATGGCCTTCTCAAGTTGTCCACTACATGCCTCCATATGGACAGCTTTAATTTTTGGCTTGCATTTTTCTGCATAGGTATCAATGACAAATGGACATGCCTGATTGGAAAAAAAAATCTTGTTTTAGCCTTTTGATAGAATTTTAAATAAATTATTAATATGTTACCATATAAGAAGATATGCTATACCTTCTAGCTTGTCCTTCTAATATACTTTTAGAGGAAAATTTCAGTACTATGAATTGAGTAATAAGCAAGCATGAAATCCTGATTTTTGGTGGCATATTAACTGATAATGTTCATAGAAAATAAAAGAAAATAATAACCTCTAGCAAATCATAATGTTTATAGAAAATAAAAGAAAATAATAACCTCTAGCAAATCAGTAATATACTACCTTCTTTAAGCCATAATACCATCTCTCCATTTGGTTCAATGCTAACAAATACCATGTTATTTAATTTTCTTTTCTAAGGTGAGGGTTACAGAAATAATTCATCAAAGGTTTCTAAAGAAATTATTACATTTACAATTGAAGCTTACTGCATGGACACAGAGCACTGACTAAATGTTTAGTCTAAAAACATCTTTAAAATATGAGACTTAAAAATATTTTCTGCATTCGGAATGAAATTTTTCTAATATCTACCTTAGTCTTTTTACCACAGCCTACAATGTGGTAAAAAGCCAATGTGGTAAAGAGCCTTTGCCTCTCCATCCAACCTGGTCTCCTGTGTCTCTATGCAACAGCTATCCTGATGTTTCAGATCCTAGAGCAAATGAAGCCCTTCATACGTAGTGTTCTCTCCACTGGGAAGATTATCCTTATGTATTTTCACATAGGTACCTTGTCTTCCTGCTTCAGGTTAAAGCTTAAGTGCCACCTCTGCAGAGGGATCTGCTCTGGCCCCCCCAATCTCCTCACTCCCCCACTGTTCTCTGTTCTCTACTTCGGCCTTTGAGTTGTTTCAAAACACCTTTGAAATAATTTTTTTTTTTTTGGAGACGGAGTTTTTCTCTTGTCGCCCAGGCTGGAGTGCGGTTGGGTGATCTCAGCTCACTGCAACTTCTGCTTCTCGGGTTCAAGTGATTCTCCTGCCTCAGCCTCCCAAGTAGCTGCAATTACAGGTGCCTGCCACCACACCCAGCTAAGTTTTGTATTTTTAGTAGAGACAAGGTTTCACCATGTTGACCATGCTGGTCTCGAACTCCTGACCTCAGGTGATGTACCTGCCTTGGCCTCCCAAAGTGCTGGGATTACAGGCATGAGCCACTGCACCTGGCCGATATAATTTTACTTTAATTAATTAATCATTCTCCTTCATGGAATATAAATTTCATAAGGGCAGGAACTTTGACTATTTTATTCATCTTTGTATCCTCAGTGCCTCTTTCCTGCAGTTATCACATAGTAGGTATTCAATAAGTATTTGTTGAATAACTGAATAAATTCACAAATTGGTGGTCATCTTTTAAGGAAATAAAAGAAGTCTGAAGTTAATTTTAGTAGAACATAAACAGAAATTTTTGTTTTAAGAAATATTTTAATATAAATAAATATAAAATAATTATAAAATATTTTTATAATAAAAATATTTTAATCACTTCAACCTTTGGCAATAATAAATTTGCCTTTTTAAGAGAAATAGTAGAATGAAAAATCATTGGACTAAAAAGTAGAAGACCTGGGTTTATTTTTCATACACATCACCTTTGTAAAAATTTTTAAGGATTATTTATAACAATTATGAGTATGGCATTTTTAAAGTTTTAATTTATTTGTTCAGTACTGGTAAATTCTGGTAATATTCTGCCATTTTTTAAGTCATGGCTATCAGTTTTATTCAACCAAAGAGGATCAATATTTGAATATTCACTGAAAGTAAAACATCTTAAAACGTCCATGTTAAAACATATTCTCTAATTTTTTTTCTTTTTTTTACACTTTTAAGTTCAGGGGTACATGTGCAGATTTGTTACACAGGTAAATGTGTGTCATAGGGGTTTGTTGTACAGATTATTTCATCACCCAGGTATTAAGCCCACTACCCATTCGTTACTTTTCCTGATCCTCTCCCTCCTCGTACTCTTCACCCTCTGATAGGCCCCACTGTGTGTTGTTCCCCTTTATGTGTCCATGTGTTCTCATCATTTAGCTCCCACTTATAAATGAGAACATGTGGCATTTGATTTTCAGTTCCTGCATTAGTTTGCTAAGGATAATGGCTTCCAGCTCCATCCATGTCCCTGCAGAGGACATGACCTTGTTCTTTTTTATGGCTGCATAGTATCCCATGGTGTATATTTACCACATTTTCTTTATCCTGTTTTCCACTGATGGGCATTTAGGTTAATTCCATGTCTTTGCTATTGTGAATACTGCTGCAATGAACACACATGTGTATGTGTCTTTATAAAACAATTTACATTCCTTTAGGTGTATATCCAGTAATAGGATTGCTGGGTTGAATGGTATTTGTCTTTACGTCTTTGAGGAATCACCACACTGTCTTCCACAATGGTTGAACTCATGTACACTCCCACCAACAGTGTATAAGCATTCCTTTTTCTCCACAATCTCACCAGCATCTTTTATTTTTTGACTTTTTAGTAATGGCCATTTGGACAGGTGTGAAATGTGGTTTTGATTTGCATTTCTCTAATGATCAGTGATGTCAAACTTTTTTTCATATGATTGTTGGCTGCAGGTGTATCTTCTTTTGAAAAGTGTCTGTTCATTTGCCCATTTTTTAATGGAATTTTTTTCTTGTAAATTTAAGTTACTGATAGATAGCGGATATTAGACCTTTGTCAGATGCATAGTTTGCAACAATTTTCTCCCATTCTGTAGGTTGTCTGTTTACTCTGTTGATAGTTTCTTTTGCTGCACAGAAGCTCTTTAATTTAATTAGATCCCATTTGTCAATTTTTGCTTTTCTTGCAATTGCTTGTGGCATCTTCACCATGAAATCTTTCCCCATGCCTATATCTTGAATGGTATTGCCTAGGTTGTCTCCTGGAGTTTTTACACTTTTGGGTTTTACATTTCAGTCTTTAATCTATCTTAATTTTTTTTTTTTTTGGGACGGAGTCTCGCACTCTCACCCAGGCTGGAATGCAGTGGTGCCATCTTGGCTCACTGCAAGCTCCGACTCCCGGGTTCACGCCATTCTCCTGCCTCAGCCTCCCGAGTAGCTGGGACTACAGGTGCCTGCCACCACGCCCAGCTAATTTTTTGTATTTTTAGTACAGACGGGGTTTCACCAGGATGAAGCCAGGATGTTAGCCAGGATGTCTCAATCTCCTGACTTTGTGATCCACCCGCCTCAGCCTCCCAAAGTGCTGGGATTACAGGCGTGAGCCACCACACCCAGCCCTAGTTAATTTTTGTATATGGTGTAAGGAAGGGGTCCAGTTTCAATCTTCTGCATATGGCTAGCCAGTTATCCCAGCACCATTTATTGAATAGAGAATCCTTTTCCCAGTATTTGTTTTTGTCAGAGTTGTCAAAGATCAAACAGGTGTAGGTGTGCAGTCTTATTTCTGAGTGTTCTATTCTGTTCTATTGGTCTGTATGTTTGTTCTTGTACCAGTACCATGCTGTTTTGGTTACTGTAGTCCTGTAGTATAGTTTGAAATTAGGTAGCATGATGCCTCCAGCTTTGTTCTTTTTGCTTAGGATTGCCTTGGCTATTTGGGCTCTTTTTTTGGTTCCATATGAATTTTAAAATATTTTTTTCTAGTTCTGTAAAGAATACCAATGGTAGTTTAGTGGGAATATCATTGAATCTATAAATTGCTTCGGGCAGTATGACCATTTTAATGATATTGATTCTTCCTATCCACGAGCATCAAATGTTTTTCCATTTGTTTGTGTCATCTCTGATTTCTTTGAGCAGTAGTCTGTAGTTCTCCTTGTAGAGATTGCTGGCCTCCCTTGTTCACTGTACTCCTAGGTGTTTTATTCTTTTTGTGGCAATTATGAATGGGAGTTCTTTTGTGAATTGGCTCTTGACTATTGTTGGTGTATAGGAATATTAGTGATTTTTGCACATTCTAAAATTTTTTTTTTTTTTTTTTTTGAGACGGAGTCTCGCTCTGTCGCCCAGGCTGGAGTGCAGTGGCGCAATCTTGGCTCACTGCAAGCTCCGCCTCCCGGGTTCATGCCATTCTCCTGCCTCAGCCTCTCCGAGTAGCTGGGACTACAGGCGCCCGCCACCACGCCCGGCTAATTTTTTGTATTTTTTGTATTTTTAGTAGAGATGGGGTTTCACCATGTTAGCCAGGATGGTCTCGATCTCCTGACCTCGTGATCCGCCCGCCTCGGCCTCCCAAAGTGCTGGGATTACAAGCGTGAGCCACCGCGCCCGGCCCTAAAATTTTTTAATTAAAATCTTATCACATCTAAAAGAGTTGCCCTATAGTTTTATTTTTTCTTTTCATGGGCTTGATCTTTTATTTACTTATTTTCTTTATCCTACCAACTTAATATAGGAAGCAAACAACAAGCAAGAAAACTATTAACTGTAAATTATTCATTGTAAAACTATTAACAATATATGTGATAAGGAAGATGGGGAAGACTGTAATAATAAAACCTAGATTATGGGATGCTACTTAAATTTAGCACAATATTTAGCTCTCAACTACCTGTTAACCCATACAAGAGGGAAATAAAAGTTATGTAGTGCTTAAACTCTAAAAAAGAAAGTAGGCCAGGTGCGGTGGCTCACGCCTGTAATCCCAGCACTTTGGGAGGCCGAGGCGGGAGGATCACGAGGTCAGGAGATCGAGACCATCCTGGCTAACACGGTGAAACCCCATCTCTACTAAAAATACAAAAAAAAAAAAAAATTAGCCGGGCGAGGTGGTGGGCGCCTGTAGTCCCAGCTACTTGGGAGGCTCAGGCAGGAGAATGGCATGAACCCCGGGGGGCAGAGCCTGCAGTGAGCCGAGATTGCACCACTGCACTCCAGCCTGGGCGACAGCTAGACTCCATCTCAAAAAAAAAGAAAGTAAATTTTCCCATTTCTGAATCTAGAAAAAAATTAATATCATGAAATTCTATTCAAAAAAAGAAAAAAAAGGGGGGGGCAAAACTAAACATGTAAGTTTTACTCCTCAAATTCAGTAAAAGAGCAACTATTCAGTTACAGTGATATAGGGGCAATGCCCTTATAAAGAAGTTATATTGCTCTTTAACAGAGGATCTTCATAGGCTGATAGAGGGAATGTGTAATCTGTAACTCTACAGCCTAAATTAGAGAATTTAATAAGGAAAAATAAAGAAATAAGTAATAAGAATTTAATAAGAAACAATAAAGCAATTTAGTAAGAAAAAAGGTTTTAAATCTGTTCAACTGATCAGGAACAGCTCCACTTCAATTAACACACTTATGTTAGGCAACCAGTGTCAGCTCCTCAGTTTTGAAAGTCAGGCAGAGATGGATTCACATCAGTAAATACACTGCTTAGTGCCAACCAATCAACAGTCTCATCCAAGTAACCATGCTTCCCCACATAGTATTAACTCATTTATGCCTCTAAAAGCCAGGCAATCCTTGAATTCCATACCTCCCCAAAACCCTATATAAATGAGCATTCTGCTCTTAGTGGAGAGACTGTGCCTGACCAGCATAGCTCTCCTTTATAGTAAGCAATCAATTCAGCTTTGTCTTTTTATTTCAGTTACTGAGTGGCAGGCAGTCTCATCATCTATTGATACTTTCCAATGTATACTGTATTTTTTTACCTTTTGAATTTGAATGATACAAATAACCTACTCAATAAATAAATGAAATTTAAATTAAATTAAATGTTAGCTCAGAAATCCTTCTTGCTTATAGTTTCAAAGGTAAATGACTTCAGTAACTGCGGTAAATAAGTCTTAAATTGCTCTTAACTAATTTCCCTAATAAGCAACAACATGGGTAGCACAATCAATATTGTTCATAGATTAGATGCTGATTTTACACATGGTTAAAATGTGGGAGTCACTGACTGTTAGGCTCCAGTAGGATATAAATAGTTACCATAACTATTCACCTCCTATTTCTAAAAATGGGGAAAGAATAGAGAACCTCTCAGAAAACAGGTTAATGAAGGTTTTGAATGATGTCAAAACTAGGAATTAAACCAAAGTCTAAATGTATCTAAAACAAAATTTTTCAAAGTTAGTATTGCCCTCCTAAGTTGATTCAAGTATGGAAAAAGGACAAATACTATTTTTAATTTTAAGAGTATAAACTAATGTACTGTTATGTAACTTGTGGCCTGAAACTGAAACTCTTAAATTCTATATTTTAAATCTGACATAAAAATATAGAAATTAGCCTGGGTAAAACAGTGAGACCCCCATCTCTACAAAAAAAAAAAAAAGTTAAAAAATTAGCTGGGCGTGGGGGCATGCATCTGTAGTCCTAGCTACTCAGGAGGCTGAGGCAGGAGGCTTACTTGAGCCCAGGAGGTTGAAGCTACAGTGAGCTATGATTGTGCCACTGCACTCCAGCCAGGGTGACAGAGTAAGACCTTGTCTCAAATTTAAAAAAAAACAAAAAAAAACAAAAAAAAAAACCCATATATATATATATATATATATATAAAATTTAAGAAGGCCTAATTTTTAAATTTTTATTACCCCTATGGTTTATTACAAGCCCTGTTCAACTTCTATACCTATCATGTTAATGATAATAATGATGATGATAGCTGATACATACACAACGCTTTGTATGAGCAAGCCACTGTTCCAAGTGTTTTACAAGTATTAACCCCAAAAGTACCCTTTATAAAAAGATCAGAAATCCAAGTTCTAATTCAGACACATTCTCCTTATTCTAAGAGAGCCTTTAAACTGTTAAGACAAAGCGTTTCTCTACAGCAATGAGACTTTAGTAACTCAAACTGCCTTTTCCAATTTTAATTTTTTTAATATCAAATTTTTTTCTTGCATATTATATGCTTAAACTCTTTTGTCTTTGAATTATTTTAATGTTGGCAGTAACTAAATTTCAGGTGAGAACAAGAACTTGTATAAACTAACAGAAACATGTTGTTGCACCCAGGATTCATTCATATACTAAAGTTCGAAGACTTGGGTGCCCAATTCGAAAGTTATATGTCAGGAAAATGTTCATAAAGTAAAATATTATGTACACTAAACCCATTGGCAAAAGTTTAAGAATACTTTACCTCTGTCAACTCCAGAGCTTTATTGTAGCCCATAGAGTGTAGAGTTACCCAAAGGTCACAAGGATCTCCTTCTCGATCATTAGCTTCCATTAGATTCAAATCCATAAATCCTTGTCTTGTTAGTTCATTCCTCTTTGTATCAAAATTCTCTGTTTAAACAACCAAAAGTTTTTTCTTACATAATTTAAAAATTCATAACTTTAATAAAATGTCTATGATATATTATTATTCATAGATATTTATTTTAAAAGAGGCCTATGGATCTATGAGCAAGATAAAAGTGGAATAAAAATGGCTCAACACATTATTGAGAGCTATTCTTCTAATTTCCCATAACTCAGCATAGATACGTCATAGTACACAATTTCATTTTTCAAAAAATCCTAAAGTTATAAACAGTGCAAATATATTCTAAAATTAGAGGAAACTGTAATATTTCTGGGTAAATTCAAATCTGCCTGCTTTAGAGCATACGTTATATATTTCAAAGAATTAAAATGCTTCATATGTATTTGCCACTTAAAGCCAGCAGAAACTGATGAATTTGATATACTTCCCAAACTACTAGAGTTTCAGAAAGAAAAATGGGAATAGTGTCATATTTAAGGAGATTTCTATATGCCTGATTCCTCTAATTTTAGCTAAACTGTCCCCAAGTCTTGAAAGACTGACAGATAATGGGGAGCACTTTGGAATCCATGAATCAACTACATTTTCCCAGGTAAGTCTATGCCCATTTTAACACTATTTATGAGCAAAACTAAATTTACCTAGAAGTATCTAGACATGCATAATTCCTGAATTTGTCTATAACATGGATAATAAGTAGTTATTTATTATGGATATTTTGTTAGCTATCCTACAATAGGGAAGATTTTATTTCCTAACTTCCATCTATAATATATCCAAGGGAAATGGGTACTGTTATTTGAGATAGCATCTCTTTTGTATGCATTATTGTGAGAAAAGCAGCAGAGACATAACTGTCTAAAACTGGTTGACTGATTAATAGCTTAAAACATTTAGAAGCCGGGCACGGTGACTCACGCCTGTAATCCCAGCACTTTGGGAGGCCAAGGCAGGTGGATAGCCTGAGCTCAGGAGTTCGAGACCAGACTGGCCAACATGGCGAAACCCAGTCTCTACTAAAAATACAAAAAATAAAATTAGCCCGGCGTGCTGGCATGCACCTGCAGTCCCAGCCACTCAGGAGGCTGAGGCAGAGAATCGCTTGAACCCAGGAGGCAGAGGTTGCAGTGAGCCGAGATCGTGCCACTGTACTACAGCCTGGGTGACAGAGTGAGACTCTTCTCAAAAAAAAAAACAACAAACAAACAAAAAAAAAAAGTTTAGAGTTCAAAATTACTCATAACTTTTTCAGAGGAAAAAAAATAAATGCAGATTAAATTCAATCATGAAAAAAATGGTAACCACAAAAATCGAGGTTAGAGCTACTATGTAGAAAAGTAAGATGAAAAAATTATTTGATATATAATACAAATACATTAAAAAACCTATCTAGATACTGTACCACAGAGACTATCAAAAACTAATCTACTTTTTAAAACTTAAAATTCTCAATCCTCATTAATTTTTAAAAAATTTATTAACACTTGGGACAGGCACGGTGGCTCACACCTGTAATCCCAGCACTTTGGGAGGCTTAGGCAGGCAGATCACGAGGTCAGGAGATCAAGACCATCCTGGCTAACATGGTGAAACGCTGTTTCTACTAAAAATACAAAAAATTAGCCAGGCGTGGTGGCGGGCGCCTGTAGTCCCAGCTACTCGGGAGGCTGAGGCAGGAGAATGGCGTGAACCCAGGGGGCGAATCTTGCAGTGAGCAGAGATCGCGCCACTGCACTCCAGCCTAGGCAACAGAGCAAGATTCCAACTCAAAAAAATATATATATATATTAACACTTGACTCCAAGACTTACTATAAAGCTACAGTAATCAAGACAGTGTGGTAATGGTGAAAGAACAATGAATAGATCAATGGAACAGAATAGAGAGCCCAGAAATAGACCGACATAAATATATTCAACTGATATTTGACAAAGGAGCAAAGGCAATTAAATGGAGAAAGGATAGTCCTTTGTGAAGTTATTGTAATGGTGGATACATGATGTTATATATTTGTCAAAACCCATAGAACTGTACAAGACAAGAGTGAACCCTCCAGGGGTTTGAGACCAGCCTGGGCAACATGGTGAAACCCATCTCAACAAAAAACATACAAAAATTAGCCGGGTGTGGTGGGGCACACCTGTAGTCCAAGCTACTCAGGAGGCTAAGGTGAGAGGATCGCTTGAGCCTGGACGCAGGGGTTGCAGTGAGTTGAGATTGCACCACTGCACTCCGTCCTGGGCTAACAGCGACTCTATCTTAAACAAACAAACAAAAAGAGTGAACCTAATGTAAACTATGAACTTCAGTTAATGATTATGTATCAATATTCACTCATCAATTGTAACAAAGGTACCATACAAATGCAAGATGTTAATAATAGGGAAAACTTGTGGGTGAGGAGGAATATATGGAAGATGTCTATTTTTTTTTTTTTTTTTGAGACGGAGTCTCACTCTGTCACCCAGGCTGGAGTGCAGTGGCATGATTTTGTCTCATTGCAACCTCCACCTCCCAAGCTCAAGTGATTCTCCTGCCTCAGCCTCCCAAGTAGCTGGGATTATAGGTACCTGCCACCACACTTGGATAATTTTTTTATTTTTAGTACAAGTGGGGTTTCACCATGTTGGCCAAGCTGGTCTTGAATTACTGACCTCAAGTGATCCACCCACCTCAGCCTCCCAAAGTGCTGGGATTACAGGCCTATTTTTTTTTTTTTTTTTTTTTTTTTTTTTTTTTTTTTTTTTTTTTTTTGTTAAGAGACAATTTGCTCTGTTGTCCAGGCTGGTCTTGAAATCCTGGCTTCAAGTAATCCTACTGCCTTAGCCTTCCAGAGTGCTAGGATTATAGGCATGAGCCACAGCACCCAGCCTATGTTTTTCTGTAAACCTAAAATTGCTCTAAAAATAAAGTTTATTAGGAGGCAGTGCTTGCAGTGAGCCGAGATCGCACCACTGCACTCCAGCCTGGGCAACAGTGCGAGACTCAGTCTCAAAATAAATAAATAAATAAACAAAATAAAGCTTATTAATAAACAAAATAAAAATAAAAGTATCTTTAAGTGTAAAAAAAGTTTATTAAAATAATCTTACAGATAAACAGTACATTTTCTTATTATTCAGGGGAAACATTAAAACCTTAAAAGCTCTCATTTCTTTGCAGTATTATTAATGTTGGTAAAGTAGACATTCCTCCAAATCATTTTTCAAGTCAATAAATCTTGGAGACTTTTTGATAGCATGGAGTTCAAGGTTCTGGAGCCTGACTATCTGTGAAACTTTCTTGCTGTGTAGCCTTGGTCAAGTTACTTAACTTCTAATTCTATTTCCTTATTTATAAAGTGAGAATAATAAAGTACTACTTCATAGAGTTGGTGCATAGAAGTGCATAGATCAGCAGCTGGTACATGGTAGACGGTAAGCTATCAAAAAATGTTAACCGTCAACTCTGCCAATTTAATTAAAATTTTAAATTAGAATTTTACTTATCACAAACTTTACCATCAGAAAGCCACAAATTTCACTCTTATGGAATGTTCTCTATTGCCAATTAAAAGATTATATAATTAAAGTTACAAGATAATTATATCTTCCTATAGGTAATACTCTATTATGTATATTATGAATTTTATTAATCAAAGTTTAATATTATAAATCAATATACATGTATTGTTATTGATTATATTAACTTTCAGCTAAAATAGAAATACTGAAAGATTCCTTTATATAAATAATATACTTCTACCCTACTTGCTGTCTAGGTAAACAGACTCCCAACCTGCCTCACTTTGCCAAGCTTAGACCATTTTAAGACCCACACATTACTATCCCAGTGAAAGCATACGTGAGTTAATCTCTCTTGACTGCATTCTGGTCTCCTCATACCTCTTGTTCTGTGATCTATAGTTGACTATGGCTTTTTGGCTTTCCCTCTGACCTTGCAGTCTTTGGCTTAAATATGCAAGTATGCCTTTCCAGACTCCTTCTAAGTGATAACTGACTTTGCCTCATTCTCAGTGATTTTCTTTGTCCATCTTGGCATTTTTGGCTTCAATATTTCTGTAGATGGACTTTTTAAATTCAACTCAAATACGAAAAGCATTGAAGAATGTTTAACATGTATAATATAAACAACTTCCTGGAAACCTTAATTTGTGAGTAAAACTCTAGCTTCTTGGCTTTTTGCTGCCCTCTCCTGGTCACAGTTTGTGGCACTTGACCACTTCAGGCCTAGTGGTATCAAGCACAAGGACAAGTTTTTTGTCTTCTAAACCCCAAACAGTAGAGACTCAAAACTGAAATTATGATTAAGTAATTCACACTTTCTTTTAACTTGAGTATTAAATCAACTATCAGTTTAAGAAAAATAAATGTTTAAGTTTTTATGATCTACAAACAATGCCACTACTTTCAAACTGTCCTAAATGCTATAATAATATTTCATGGAGAAGTTTGACTACTTATTTCTTAGAGATGAAAAGGTGCTATAGATATATTTTTATACTTCTGTTAAGAAAAAGAAAAGTGCTTACCTCTGCAGACAGCCCAAGCATCTTCATCACATTTCTCACCACTTGTTCTCAATTCAAAAAAATTATATTCTTCAAGGCTAAGAAGACCATTTCCATCTAAATCAATTACTTCAAATATATCTGATAAAGTAGACCTAAAATTATAAAAATAGCTAGTTATTTCTTGTCACTAAGGCAACTACACTGAAGAAGGGTTTTTTTTGTTTTTTTGTTTTTTTTTGAGGCGGAGTCTCACTCTGTTGCCCAGGCTGGAGTGCAGTGGCGTGATCTCGGCTCACTGCAAGCTCCACCTCCCAGGTTCATGCCATTCTCCTGCCTCAGCCTCTCCAAGTAGCTGGGACTACAGGCGCCCGCCACCACACCTGGCTAATTTTTTTTTTGTATTTTTAGTAGAGATGGGGTTTCTCTACTAAAAATTTTAGCCAGGATGGTCTTGATCTCCTGACCTCGTGATCTGCCCGCCTTGGCCTCCCAAAGTGCTGGGATTATAGGCATGAGCCACCGCGCCCAGCTGAAGAAGGGTTCTATGAGGATAACGTTCAAAAGGAAATAATATAGCGTTATACAATTTCTGTAAACTATAATGTATCCAAATACAGTTTTGGCTCAATCCAGTATTACATGAGATAAAAAAGCTTCTAGAGCAACCACAGTATCTCAACATATAGTAAGAACTCAATGAATAGTAGTAGTTCCCTTCTTTTTTCCTTTCTCCAGTCTACTTTCTTCTTCCTCTCTACCTATAGGGAGAAACTGGTAGATGTTTAACTGAAGTTGACTTGCCAAATGTGTAGAACCCAGAAGTAAATGACAATCCTAGATCTGCAAATGGAAGAACATTTTCAGATGCCTAGAGAATGAGTTGTTTTGTTTTGATATATATATTTATGGTGTACAATGTGATTTTTTGATATATGTATACATTGTGAAATGACTAAATCAAGCCAATTAACATAGCCATTATCTCACATATTTATCACCTTTTTTTCTAGTGGGAACATTTAATATCTATTCTCTTAGCAATTTTCAAGGATACAATATGTAACTATAATCACCATATTGTCAACAGATCTCCTGAATTTATTCCTCTTATCAAACTGAAATTTTGTATCCTTTCACCAACATATCCTCAACCCCCTCACTATTCCCAGCTGCTATAACCACTCTTCTACTCTCTGTTTCTATGGATTTGAGTTTTTAATATCCCACATATAACGCTGGGTGTGGTGGCTCATACCTATAATCCCAGCACTTTGAAAGGTTGAGGCAGGATGCTCGCTTGAGGCCAGGAGTTTGAGACCACCCTGGGCAACACAGCCAGACTCCCATCTCTTTTTTTTTTTTTTTTTTTTGAGACGCAGTCTCGCTCTGTCGCCCAGGCTGGAGTGCAGTGGCGCAATCTCGGCTCACTGCAAGCTCCGCCTCCTGGGGTTCACACCATTCTCCTGCCTCAGCCTCTCCGAGTAGCTGGGACTACAGGCGCCCGCCACCACGCCCGGCTAATTTTTTTTTGTATTTTTAGTAGAGACGGGGTTTCACCATGGTCTCGATCTCCTGACCTCATGATCCGCCCGCCTCAGCCTCCCAAAGTGCTGGGATTACAAGCGTGAGCCACCGCGCCTGGCCAGACTCCCATCTCTTTAAAAAAAATTAGCCAGGCATGCTGGCAAGCACCTGTAATCCCAGCTACTGCTACTCAGGAGGTTGAGCTGGGAGGATCACCTGAGCCCAGGAGTCTGAGGCTTCAGTGAGCTATGATTGTGACAGTGTACTCCAGCCTGGCTAACAGAGCAAAACTCTGTCTCTATTAAAAAAAAAATAAAGTTCCCACATATAAGTGAGATCATGCAGTATTTATCTTTCTGTGCCTGGCTTATTTAACATAGCACAACATCCTCCAAGTTCATACGTTGTTCACAAGAATTGAATTGGTGAATTAGAATCTGAGGATGGGGGTGGGAGCTGGCCAAAGGGAGTAACACAGGCTATTAATATCTATCCAGTCTAGATGTTATAATTCTAACATTAATAAACGAAACTTACTTAAATTCCTTTGTAAGGAATAATTCCCCTGTTTCATCTCTATATACAAGTTGGGCTTCATCTGTTACCGGTTTTATTTTTTTCCTCAGCCTACAGCCAGTTGTGGAAGGAATTAACCAGTAAATTCCAGGTCCTAGTTCACCAGTCCATCCAAACACCTTTTCTCAAAACAATGAAACAAAACAATCATTATTCTTAATTTTTTCATCTTTTAATTTAAAGCTTTTAATATTTCTTCTGAAAGGGACACATTAGAAATGATTTTTAAATCAATATGTACAAATTCTATATAGTCCTATCAGTCTTTTTACAGGTTTCAAATTCTTTTTGTTAATGGTAATCCCATTATGAGACCATTAGATATAGCAGCTCTTTATATATTTTTGAAACAAATGCCTAAAACTGTAACAGGTAAGTTATATATCTTCTAAATCTTCCCCAATAATCTTCAAAAATATCTATGATGCAAATACCTTCAACAGGAAGCAAAGATAAATCATAGGGTAATTTTTTAATGCAAACACTGAGCTCCTTTTTAAAAAAGTAATAATATTCTAGACTATGGTTTCCTAATTTGATTCAAATATAAATATATGATATCTAAATCAGATTTCAAAGACATAAAATAAAAATTAAATATATTTTGAAGCGGTTTAGTATTTGTATAAATTAACCACATTTGTAAGAGCTCAATTATGTGGATGAAAGCACTGGAATTTCACTTTTTTTAATGTAATATGGACTATAAAACAAGATGCAGAATCCCAAATAAACCAGCTTTATATGAAATTCTGTTTCCTATCAAATGTTGGATATTTATCAGGGGTACCAGAACATTTGTACAGGAAAACATTTTATTCTCCAGTTCTATTAAAGAAAGCAGGCTGGGCACGGCAGTTCACACCTGTAATCCCAGCACTTTGGGAGGCCGAGGTGGGTGGATCATTTGATGTCAGGAGTTTGAGACTAGCCTGGCCAACATGGTGAAACCCTACCTCTACTAAAACACAAAAATTAGCCAGGCATGGTGGTGGGCGCCTATAATCCCAGCTACTTAGGAGGCTGAGGCAGGAGAATCACTTGAACCCGGAGGTGGAGGTTGCAGGGAGCTGAGATCGTGCCACTGTACTCTAGCCTGAGTGATAGAGCGAGACTCTGTCTCAAAAAAAAAAAAAAAGAAAGAAAGAAAGCAAATGGTATCTCTCTATGTACCTCCTAAGAGCTTTTTGGAGCCCAAAGGTTTCCTATAAAAGCTAGCAGCTGTCTCTGTTAAACATATTAAATCTAAACAATTCTTAGTTGTGTGTAAAAGCTAAGTAAAAGTGCCCTTCAGCACAGACTAACCCAAGAGAATCCTTTCAGGTATTATGTCCAAAAATTCCTTTTAGAACCCAGGTATGAGGCCAGACATGGTGGCTCATACCTATCATCCCAGCACTTTGGGAAGCCAAGGTGGAAAGATTGCTTGAAGCTAGGAATTGGAGACCAGCCTGGACAACATAGTGAGATCCCATCTCTAAAAATAACAATAATAATAATAATGTATCTATAGTTCTAGCTACTTGAAATGCTAAGGCAGGAAGATCATTTTCACCCAGGAGTTCAAGGTTACAGGGAATTGTATCACTGCACTCCAGCCTGGGCTACGGAGTGAGACCCTATCTCTAAATAAATAAACAAACAAACAAACAAAAAACAACTTAGGTATATTTTAGGTCATTCTGGAGACTCATATACAAAATAATGTTGCTCATCTAAGTTCCGGGTTTAGTTCCATTTCTGCCCTGGCAACTCAGAGAAATCGTAATCTTCTTAAGGTCACCAGGTCCTATTTTGATACAAGAAGAAATCCAATATAACCGAAAGTCATTTTTAAGACTAAATGTTGGCCAGGTGTGGTGGCTCAAGCCTGTAATCCCAGCACTTTGGGAGGCCAAGGCAGGACGATCATGAGGTCAAGAGATCGAGACCATCCTGGCCAACATGGTGAAACCCTGTCTTTACTAAAAACACAAAAATTAGCTGGGCATGGTGGCACACGCCTGTAGTCCCAGCTACTTGAGAGGCTGAGGCAGGAGAATCGCTTGAACGTGGGAGGCGGAGGTTGCAGTGAGCAAGATCGCACCACTGCCCTCCAGCCTGGTGACAGAGCGAGACTCCGTCTCAAAAAAAAAAAAAATAAAACTAAATGTTTATCAAATCTATCCTTTGAAAAGCATAACCTTTGAAATTGGCCAGATGTAGACTCAGGAGTGAAAAACCAGATCTTGCTGCTTCCTAATATATATTATCCCATGATCCTTCCTTATCTCCACACGTAACCTAGCACTGCCACTGTGGATGGCAAATGGAAAGTTTTTTCATGGGCTCAAAACTCATCTATAAGAAAATAATTGTGAAAGTATAATACACATAAAAAATCCTTTGTAAATATAACATATTACAGATAAACAGAAGCCTATAAAGAGGTAAATAGAAACTCATGCAAACTCTATTATAATTTTGCTATATACTAATTTTTTTACACATGCAATCTCATAAGAAAGTAATTTTACCTAAAACAAAGTGGAAACAGCTATTGTTTTAGACAATGCTTTATCTTGAACTTAACTTTGCAGTCAATTCTGAAGAAGAGTTTAGTCAAAACATTAACTTCAGCCAATTTTATTTGTTTCTTGCCTATTCTTGTCTGTAAGGAAGCCTACAAAAAAGACTTTCATATAACATTCTATCAGGGAAATGTTTGTCTGTCATTGAGCCTATATAAAGATTAAATATGATATTGCAGTAAGCCCTTGAATAGTGTTATTTCTGTTGTTGTGTAGCAGATGTATTTTGTAGTCCTCATAAAATAAATAGCCACATTTATGTATCGGCCTCACATATTTGGCCTCTGAGTAAATATATAATTAGAAAAGATCAGAACAACCCCATGGGCAACATATAAAAACATTTAAAAGCATTTCTTCATATCAATCTATTTTTGAACCCTATAAAATAAGTCAAGCCTGAGGATAGTAATCTTAAGTTTTTCTGTTTTGCAGTAGTAACACAAGTAAGACAAACATCTACAGCAGCTTTTCCAAAGTCTTGAATTGCTTGCATTTAGGGAAAAAAATGTACTGGCATCAACCTTTTTTATTGAGTATATCAAACGTTCACACATGAGGCATCAGGGCGTTTAGAAAAGATGAAAGTAAGGTACAGTATTATACAACTTAAAAGGTATGAGCCAAGACTCAAGACTGCCAACCAATCCTCAATTCTTTTTTTTTTTTTTTTTTGAGAAGGAGTCTCGCTCTCTCATCCAGGCTGGAGTGCAGTGGCGCGATCTCGGCTCACTGCAGGCTCCGCCCCCCGGGGTTCACGCCATTCTCCTGCCTCAGCCTCCCGCGTAGCTGGGACTACAGGCGTCCGCCACCTCGCCCGGCTAATTTTTTGTATTTTTAGTAGAGACGGGGTTTCACCGTGTTAGCCAGGATGGTCTCAATCTCCTGACCTCGTGATCCGCCTGCCTCGGCCTCCCAAAGTGCTGGGATTACAGGCGTGAGCCACCGCGCCCGGCCCTCAATTCTTTATTTAAATTTTTTTTTAGAGACAGGGTCTTGTTATGTTGCCCAGGCTGAAGCGCAGTGGCTATTCACAGGCACAATCATAGAATAATACAGCTTCGAACTCCTGGGCTCAAGTAATCCTCCTGCTTCAGTTTCCCAAGTAGCAGGGACTTCAGGTACATGCCACCATGCCCAGCTCCTATCCTTAATTCTTAAGAAATCGCAGCAAACAAGAAAAAATCCTTATAATTAAAGTAAGTATTTAATTTAATTTAATATGATTAAATTAAAAATACATAATATCTATAGTGTTTAAGTGCTGTTTATACCTTAATTGGAAGGTATATGAAAGCTTAAAAAATAAAATATAGAAACATACTTTCCCCAAACTGCAGTTCATACTATATTTAAAAATTAAACATTAGAAAATAAATATGTATACTTCTCTATTTCGTAGTTCGGTAAAACACACAAGCTGTAGATTTGCTTGACTCTCATTTTCCTTGAGAATATACAAGGCAGTATCAACGGATAACCAAGGGGATGGTTTTCCTACAAACAACAAAAAAAGCCCAAACACCTTAAAATAAGCAATCACTATCTATTCTTTCCTACGTAAAAAATAAGTTACTAGTTTCTTCTTGGATATTTTCTTTAGAAATACATATTCCATTTTTTTTTTTCAAGATGGAGTCTCACTTGGTCACCCAGGCTGGAGTGCAGTGGTGCGATCTTGGCTCACTGCAACCTCTGCCTCCCGGGTTCAAGCGATTCTCCTGCTTCAGCCTCCCGAGTAGCTGGGACTACAGGCATGTGCCACCACATCCAGCTAATTTTTGTATTTTTAGTAGAGACAGGGTTTCACCATGTTGGCCAGGATCATCTCGATCTCCTGACCTCATGATCCACCTGCCTGAGCCTCCCAAAGTGCTGGGATTACAGGCGTGAGCCACCGCACCCGGCCCATATTCCATTTTTATATGTAAACATGGTAGCATTTGCAATAAGGCACAAACCTAAATACAGCAACCTTGTGAGAAACATTTTCTATATACTCACTTTCTAAAAATCATAACTTTTCTTGAACTCATCAAAAGCTAAGGTTGCAGGGCAACCAATTACCCTGAAATCCAAGGAAAAACAGACATTTTCAGGAAAAAAAATAGGATTTAAGCATGGCTTACCTGTGGTGGAGCACACAAGGAAGAGATGTCAGATATCTATGTGCTGACAACCCCAGAATTTATATCTTTAGGATCTTTCCTCTGAATGTTAGACCCATATAACTGTGGATTTCACATTTCCACCTGGATTTCTATTTCCAAAACTGGATTTCCCTAGTCTCTTTAAAACGCTGCCCATCTCAGTTAATGGTAACTCATTCTTTCCAGTTGCTCAGGTCAAAAATCTTGGAATCTTCTTTAACTCTTTTCTTTTCTCACATACCAAGACCAATCCTTAGGAAATCCCATGGTTCTGCCTTCAAAATATACCCAGAATCTCTACTACCCCTTCTCCCACCAACATCCTGGTTCAAAGCATTGCCAGTCCTCTTCCAGAATTCTACAATAATGTCCCAGCTGGATTCCTTGCTTTCTCCTGCGTATCCTTCCATCTACTTTCTGTTTTTTTTAAATGTTTCAAATCTATTTTTAATGTTGCTTGTCAAACATTAACATTTTCACACTTCCAGAAATGACATTAATAAAAATATAAACAAATTGATATAAAAATCTGTGTAGAGTAAGCTAGAATTTACAAACTCTTAATAAAAGGTGTATTTAAGCTTTTTCAATTATGGGACAACAAATAATAGACTTCATTGCTTGATACTAAAATGGTATTTTTGACTAATCACAAGGAAACTTAAACTACTGTATACTTATAATCATAGGTATTCAGTCCAAAGAGGAAAAAAAGTTTTAGTGGTACTATGAGAACCTGTATCTCTGAAATGTTAGCTCCATAAGTGTAAGCACTCCCAAAGATTATAAGATAATAAAATGTGGAAAAAGGCAAACTATGGGGCAATTTAAAGTTTCTACCACTTCCTAAAGATTTTCTTGAATAGAATCATTCGTGCTAAGTGGATAAAAGTTACAAATTACAAAAGAAAGATACAGAATACATCCAATAACAAATTAATCAGACTGAGGAATATTTAGTGTAAAACTGGCTTAAAATTTTTTGTCAGCAGAATTTCTCAACATCTAACCCTATAGCAAATAATACAAATAACAAGGAGATTCTTCAAGCAGTTGGCATTTCTTCAAAACACAAGGGTCCAATTATAAGAAAAACATCACATTATTCAAAGTCCTACAGAATTAGAGGAGGATCTGTACTACTCATGTTTTTGTATAAATTCCATGATTTATCAATAAATAAACCCAAAATATAAATTATAAACATTTAATTTCAGTATAATGTAGACAAAAACAGCAGCTAACTTGTCATCTTTCACAGTAATTTTAACGTAAAAGGTTTAAACATTTATTTTGCCAATATATTTTTCACTGCATATAGGCTTAAAAAAAAAAAAGACAATGGAAGTTGTAAGTAATCCCTTGACATGTGTAAAATAAAATTTTTAGTAGATGGGAATGTATTGATGATAGTCTCTTATTTCTTCTCCTAGATATGCAAGTGATATATCTAAATACTTACTAGAGCCAAATCTATCTCAAAAGTTTAGGTCACTTTTTTTTCCTTTTTGATAGTATTGAATGAGAAATAACACTTTAAATAAAACTTTTTCCATGAGGAAGGTACAGTAATTATCCATCTCCTGGATACTCTCCTGTAGTCCTCTGAGTGAGCTCCAAACTCAATCCATACTCCAAGTAACAGACTTAAGATGTTCAATATTGGAACTCTTTGGCATCAATTAAAAAAGAAACCTTGGTAAAAGCAGAATTTACAAACATTTTGTTCCTTGCAGTACACCTTTCAAAAGATATCTTCATCAAATAGGTAAGAAAGGTAAGAATTGCTGAGCTAAGTAGAGGTCTCTTTTATTATGGTCTTCATTCTATCATTATTAAACCTTAATCTCATGTCATGTTCCAATGCATTATGTGAGTATTCAATCAAAGAAGTAAGGCTGTTCTCCAGAATTGGTTCTTCGCTACAGGTCAAAACCGACTGCGCCAGCCTTGGTGAAGCTCCACCGACTGCCCTTTGCTCCAGGTAATTTTTGGCGATTTTTAAAGTAATTTTTCCGGCGGAGTCATAGTGGCCTATACTCTCAGATAGGTTATCCTGTCTCTCCCGCTAGATTGATGAGATCAGGCATTACTCGAAAATGGCGCCGAAAGCGCTGAGGCTCCTCATTCAAATTTGTTAGAGCCAACCCCGCCTTCCATCTGCTTTCAATACAGTAACCTAACTGCTCTTGCTAAAATACAAGTCAGCTTATGTCCTGCCTTCTACTCAAAACCCTCTAATAGAGCAGAGACTTGGGAGAATATTGCTCCTTTCCTAACAATAAGAAAAAGTTAATGAACTACAAAATCACAACTTTTCTTGATCCCATCAGAGCTGGGGTTACAGGGCAACTATAAGCTTAAAATCCAAGGAAAGACAGATCTTTCCCAGGAGAGACGAGATGCAAGCACTGGCTTACCCGTGGTGGAGCAGAGAAGGAAGAGATGTCAGGTACCATACAAGTGGAAGAAGAAGAAAGAGGGCAGAAGAAATATTTGAAGAAATAAGGCAGAGGGTTTTCTAAAAATAATGAAAGGCAACAAGCCACATATCCAAGAAGCTCAGAGAACCCCAAGCAGGATTAATACCAAAAAAAAAAAAAAAAAAAAAAACCCAGGCAATAGCATCAACAACAAAAACAAAAACTACCTAGACACACATTCAAACTGCTGAAAATGAAAGATTAAGATAAAATCTTGACCTTATATATGGGGAATAAAACTCACAAAAAACGTGGGGGAAACCTCATTTCTCTGATCAAAAGTCGAAGTCCTAATCATGGCAAAAAGAAACCTCTTCCTGATTTTGTCCTTGTTTTCCCTGGCTTCATCTACTACAACTCTCTCCTCACTTACTCCATTTGAGACACTCTAGCCTCTGTTCTTCTAACACCAGCACACTCTCACAGAGCCTCTGCACAAGAGTATTCTCTCTACCTGGAATGCTCTGCCACCTCCTCCACTCTTCACCCATCCCTTCCAGCCCCATACACCCACAAGGCTTACTCCCTTGCCTTCTGTGGAAGACAGCAAAAATGGCTGTCCCCCTCAGTATCTACAGCCCTTTGCAATGTGACTTTGCAGCTTTTCCATCAAGAGATCAAGTCTATTTCCCCAGCCTATGAATGTGGACTTGCCTTGTGACTTTCTGTAAGCAACAGAATATAACAAAGTAACACTGTGCTGGTTCTGAGCCCAGACCTCAGGAGGTTCTATTGTGCTTCCGCTTTTGTTTTTTTTTTTGTTTTCAGATCCCTGTTATACCAAGAGGACAGGTCAAGGCTAGTTTAGTGAAGGATTATTAAAGGTCATATGAGGCTGAGTCAAGTTGTCCCAGCTGGGACTTCATACATAAGAAAGAACCCAGCCAAGACTAGCAAAGCCAGCCACCAGCTAACCTGTAGCCAACCATAACTGTGTGAACAAGCCCTTACAAAGAAAAAACAAGCCTGGCTCAGACTAAGAACTGACAGATCTAATAATTCATGAGTGAAGAAATGTTTAATTGTTTTAAGCCACTGAGTTTTGGGGTATTTTTTTATGTAGCAGTTGGTAACTCATACATCTCTTTCAAAGTCTATTCATATGACACCTTCTTAATGAAGCATATACTAAGCACTCAATTTCAATGGCAACCCACATTCCCTCGGCATTCACTATCCCCCTTTCCCTCTGATTTTCCCATAACACTTATTACTTTCTACATACCACATCATTTACTATTTATTATGTTTATTATGTATTGTTTCCCTCACTAAAATTAAGTTGACGAGGGCAGGGATTTTTGTCTTTTTTGAACTCTAATGTATCCTAAACACCTAAATTGATGTCTGGTATATAAGGCCCTCGATAACTATTTGATAAATAAATGAATAAAGGAATCTTGTTAATAAGAATACAGAGAATTAACAACTACACTGAATTTTCAGGGCTATCTTGATTCTCCTCTCTGAAAAATAACTATTGTTATTGTCATTTAAAAGTATCATCTGCCAAACATTACATGTATCCCACAAGAGATGCGGTGAAAACTTTCAAAATCTCTACTTTAGGAGGGAAAAAGAATGGGTGGGTGGGAATCCTCTAATAAGAAAATGCTTGTACGTAAACAGTATAAAAGAAAAATAAATATTGATTTAGAACAACCAACATTAAAAAAGGTTATCTAGGGAAATCGCCCTTATAGATAGATATCTTTCATTGCTTAAAAATTATATAACCATTTTAGGCTGGGCGTGGTGGCTCACGCTTGTAATCCCAGCACTTTGGGAGGCCGAGGCGGGCAGATCACGAGGTCAGGAGATTGAGACCATGGTGAAACCCCGTCTCTACTAAAAATACAAAAAAATTAGCCAGGCACGGTGGCGGGCACCTGTAGTCCCAGCTACTCGGAGAGGCTGAGGCAGGAGAATGGTGTGAACCTGGGAGGCGGAGCTTGCAGTGAGCTGAGATTGCGTCACTGCACTCCATCCAGCCTGGGCGACAGAGCAAGGCTCTGTCTCAAAAAAAAAAAAAAAAAAAAAAAAAAAAAAAAAAAAAAATTATATAACCATTTTAGACACTAGAAAAGTATTAATTTTTATCTAGAATATTACCATGAATACAAAGATTATTAATAAATATTGTCTAAGTCACAAAGGGTTTTGAAGGTATTAAAAAATACTTTCAGCTTCATATTGTTCCAAATTATGCCCTTGCAGTACTTCTGTTTGACATATTAATTTTAAAAATTGGCAAATGGAAAAAGCTAAGATTAATTAGCATATAAAAACTTAGTTCTGGCTGGGCACAGTGGCTCACACCTGTAATCCCAGCCCTTTGAGAGGCTGAAGCGGGCGGATCACCTGAGGTCAGGAGTTTGAGACCAGATTGGCCAACATGGTGAAACCCCGTCTCTACTAAAAATACAAAAATATTAGGCGGGCAAGGTTGTGTGCACCTGTAGTCCCAGCTACTCCGGGAGGCTGAGGCAGGAGAATCACTTGAATCCAGGAGGTGGAGGTTGCAGTGAGCCAAGATCGAGCCACTGCATTCCAGCCTGGGCAACAGAGGGAGACTCTGTCTCAACAAAAAAAAAAAAAAAAAAAAAAAAAAAGTTAGTTCTATATTATGAGGAAACCCGTTAACATTTTTTTTCTTTTATTTTCTTCTATCTTAGCTGTAGAAAAGTTTGGAAAAAGTTCTTATTTTTAATAAAACATGCTTTAAACATACAAAGCAATCTACTTGCTTTTCATATGATTAACACAGTTCACGTATAGGTCAACACTTTCTTGAAATGTAACCATATGTTTCTTACTTAGGGAGATTATTTTCTTCCCTAACTAGGACTATGGAATACTTACATAAGTACTTTCAAAGAGGGTACAAATCGACATTTTAAAAATATACAAAAAACTTAAACTTGCCTTCAACTTGATTCAGGTTTAACGGCTTAATTGTTAGATAAACCATGGACCTCTGAGCTATTTGCATCCTGTACTGATGACTAATGATTTCACCATCTTCTTCTAAGAAGAAGCAACCTTTTGATTGCACGTGTTGCCAGTCCTGAAATGAAGGAAAAAAATTATTTCAAACAATATTTGTTAAATGTTTCCAGTATGCATAGTAATGAGGAGAAAATGCAGGAGGATATAAAAGAAATGTCAAATATAATCATTGCTCTCCAGGAATGTGCAACATAGTTAGGAGGTAAAAAACAGACATAACAAAATCCTATTATAGGCAGGGCACGGTGGCTCATGCCTGTAATCCCAGCATTTTGGGAGGCCAACGTGGGCAGATCACCTGACCAACATGGAGAAACCCTGTCTCTACTAAAAATACAAAATTAGCCGGGCATGGTGGCACACGCCTGTAATCCCAGCTACTCAGGAGGCTGAGGCAGGAGAATCACGTGAACCTGGGAGGCAGAGGATGCAGTAAGCTGAGATCGCGCCATTTTACTCCAGCTTGGGCAACAAGAGCGAAACTCCGTCTCAAAAAAATCCAATTATAACTGGCAGTAATATATGGTTAACACAAAAAGATAATTATACATGCAAAAGAATTTACTATAATCTAAGTTCCTAAAATAGTGCCTAACACATTGGCTCAACAAATATTTACCATCTAACTGATTGGGGTTGGGGGACTGATGTAAACTGAGTGTGCAACTGATGAACTATATCATGAAGAATAGATAGCATTTCAATAATCAAAAGTTAGGAAAAGATATAAGGTAAAGAAGAAGTAAGAAAAATAAAGTTGGCCGGGTGCGGTGGCTCACATCTGTAATCCCAGCACTTCGGGAGGCCGAGGTGGGCGGATCATGAGGTCAGGAGTTTAACACCAGGCTGGCCAACATGGTGAAACCCTGTCTCTACTAAAAACACAAAATTTAGCTGGGCATGATGATGGGTGCATGTAATTCCAGCTACTTGGGAGGCTGAGGCAGGAGAATCACTTGAACCAGGGAGGCGGAGGTTGCAGTGAGCTGAGATTGCACCATTGCACTCTAGCCTGGGCAACAGGGCAAGACTCCGCCACACCGCGCCCCCCCCCCCAAAAAAAAAAAGAAAAGAAAAATGAAGTATTGAAGAAAAGTAATAAATAAACATGTTGCTGTAATAGAATGAGATTAGTGCTAGGAGCACAGTAAGAAGGAAGAATTAAGGATTGCTAAAAGAAATATATTGAAAGAAAAAATGACTTTAAATGTAATAGCAAAATAATTGTTTCAGTGTAGATAACTAGAAGCATGCTGAATAAAAGTTTCACAGCTGGCTGGGAGCGGTGGCTCACGCCTGTAATCCCAGCACTTTGGGAGGCCAAGGCGGGTGGATCACAAGGTCAGGAGTTCAAGACCAGCCTGGCCAACATGGTGAAACCCCATCTTTACTAAAAATACAAAAATTAGCCAGGCATGGTGGCATGTGCCTGTAGTCCCAGCTAGTCAGGAGGCTGAGGAAGGAGAATTGCTTGAATTCGGGAGGCAGAGGTTACAGTGAGCCGAGATCATGCCACTGCACTCCAGCCTGGGTGACAGAGTGAGACACTGTCTCAAAAAAAAAAAAAAGACTTTCGCCAGGCGCGGTGGCTCATGCCTGTAATCCCAGCACTTTGGGAGGCCAAGGCAGGCGGATCACAAGGTCAGGAGATCAAGACCATCCTGGCTAGCACAGTGAAACCCTGTCTCTACTAAAAATACAAAAAAATTAGCCGGGCGTGGTGGCGGGCACCTGTAGTCCCAGCTACTCGGAGAGGCTGAGGCAGGAGAATGGCGTGAACCCGGGAGGCGGAGCTTGCAGTTAGCCGAGATTGCGTCACTGCACTGCAGCCTGGGTGACAGAGCGCGACTCCGTCTCAAAAAAAAAAAAAAGTTTCACAGCTACAGAACAATGCTGATGAATATAAAATATCACTTTTGAGAAAGACTTTTCTATATTGGCTTTACCATTTCTTGGTCTAGCCACATCCCTTCTTGTCTGAATATATGGGATCTCATAACTAGAAATGAGTAAAACTTGGCCAGCCACGGTGGCTCACACCTGTAACCCCAACACTTTGGAAGGCCGAGGCGGATGGATCACTGGAGGTCAGAATTTCAAGACCAGACTGGCCAACATTGGCAAAACCCCATTTCTACTAAAAATACAAAAATAGTCAGGTGTGGTGGCGCACACCTGTAATCCCAGCTACACCAAAGGCTGAGGCAGGAGAATCGCTTGAACCCGGGAGATGGAGGTTGCAGTGAGCCGAGATCATGCCATTACACTCCAGCCTGGGAAACAGCGAGACTCTGTCTCAAAAAAAAAAAAAAAAAAGAAAAGAAAAGAAAAAAGAAAAGAATAAAACTTGAAAATGGCATCTTGGACACAAAGTAGAAGATTCTTTATTGAAGTTACAAGAAATTGTGTCATTACCATAGCTATGTGCAAAAATGCTTTTCACTTTATTATTAGTAGGCTTGCCTACCTGAAATGTAAGTAAGAATATTTAGATAATAAGTTTAAGGCTTTAATAATATTGATAACTACTGAAAAGGTGTATGCTAGCTCTATAACAATAACATCATAAATGTTTTCTAATTCATTACAGAAAGATTTATTATGGCACTGCAAAGGCAAAAATAATTTACATTGAGATTGGTTTCATGCTCACATTTTTAAAAGAAGACTAAATTATCCTAACATATTTACATCTCATTTTTCTATTTAATGTCATAATTATTTTCATATTTTATTAAAAATCTCTATAATTCTAATGCCCTAGATTTTCATGTAATCCTTTCTAATACTGATCTTATGTAGAAACCTATTTTTTACATTTTAATAAACACTGCTTTATGTTCTGCTTTTAAAATTTAATTTTATATCCAAAATATTTTGCTGTTGAAAACGAATAAAGCTAGAGGACTCATACTTTCTGATTTCAAAACTTACTACAAAGATACAGTAATCAAAATGGTGTGGCACTAGCATGAAAACAGACAAATAGAACAATAGAATAGAATGGATAGCCCAGAAATAAATCCTTGCCTATATGGTCAAATGATTTTCAACAAGGGTGCCAAGATCATTCAATGAGGGCAAGGACAGTCTTTTCAACAAATGAGGCTGGGAAAACAATATCCATCTGCAAAAGAATACATTTGGGCTCTTATCTTATGCAATACATAAAAATTAACACAAACTGAAGACCTAAACATGCTAAAATTATAAAACTCTAAGAAGAAAACATAGGGGAAAGCTGACGCTGGATCTGGCAATGGTTTCTTGGATATGACAAAAGCACAAGCAACAATCAAATAAACTGGAATTCATCAAAATTAAAAACTTTTGTCCATCAAAGGACACTACCAACAGAATGAAAAGGCAATTCATGAAATGGGAGAAATTATTTGCAAATCACATATACAAAAAGGGATTAATATTTAGAGCATATAAAGAACTCCTACAATTCAACAACAACAAAACAAATCACCAGATTTTTTAAATGGGCAAAGGAATCATCAAATGATCATCTCTCTAAAGAAGATACATAGAAGGCCAATAAGCAAATGAAGAGATACTCAACATCACTAATCATTAAGGAAAGACAAATCATAACCTCAGTGAGATACCACCTCACACCCATTAGGATACCTATTATCAAAAAAACAGAAAATGACAAGTGTTGGTGAGTATCTGGAGAAACTGGAACCCTTGTGCATTGTTGATAGGAACATAAAATGCATAAAATGGTGAAGCCATTGTGAATAATAGTATGGTAATTTCTCAAAAAAGCAAATCTAGAATTCTATATGATCTAGCAATTCCAGCTTCTGGGTATAGAACCAAAAGAATTAAAAGCAGAGACTCAAACAGGTATGTATGACAATGTTCATAGCTGCTCACAATAGCCGAAAGGTAGAAACAACCCAAATGTCAATTGACAGAAAAACAGATAAACAAAATGTGGTAAATACATACAAGGGAATATTTAGTCTTAAAAAAGAGTAAAATTCTGGCACATGCTATACATGAATGAATCTTGAAGACATTGTGCTAAGTGAAATCAGCCAGACACAAAAGGACAAATATTGTATGATTCCACTTATATGAGGTACTTACAGTGGTCAAATTCAGAGAGACAGAAAGTAGAATAGTGGTTGCCAGAGGCTGTGGGGAGGGGGAAATGGGGAGTCATTGTTTAATGAATAGAGTTCCAGATGAAAAAGTTCTGGAGATGTATGGTGGTGGTAGTGATGGTTGTACAACAGTGTGAATGTACTTAGTGATACAGAACTGTATACTTAAAAATGAGTAAAATGGTACATTTTATGTTTTGTATATTTTATCACAGGACAAACCATTTTGCTATGCAATATTCACAATTTCAATTTAAATGGTTCTAGGATTAAAAATTGAGTTGGGGCCGGGCATGGTGGCTCACTCCTGGAATCCCAACACTCTGGGAGGCCAAGGTGGGTGGATCACCTGAGGTCAGGAGTTCAAGACCAGCCTGACCAACATGGTGAAACCCCATCTCTACTAAAAATACAAAAATTAGCCGGGTGTGGTGGTGGGCACCTGTAATCCCAGCCTCAGGAGGCTGAGGCAGGAGAATTGCTTGAAACCGGAAGGTGGAGGTTGCAGTGAGCTGAGATCGTGCCACTGCATTCCAGCCTGGGTAACACGGAAAAACTCCATTTAAAAAAAACAAAAACATTGAGTTGGTATACCATTATTTAGTTAACTATTTCTAAAATGTTAAGACATTTAGGTCATTTCTAATTTCTTATCACAACATTAATAGAATACTGTTTTGTCAAAATGTTTTTCTTCTGATGAATCATTTCCTTGAGAAGAACTTCTGGGCAAAAATGTATGTATATTCTTAAGGCTATTGACATGTGTTCCCATACTGCTTTATAAAACAGTACTGCCAATTTTACAATACCACCAATGGTATATAATGTAATAATTTTACCATTATTTGGTTAGTATTGTTTTATTGTGAAAAAAATTGGGTGATGTGGGATGATTTCATAAGCAAGGTGTGGGTACATAAAGCATTCATTATGGTATTCCATATATTTGTATATGCCTCAAGTATTTGATAGTAAAAATGGTATTGTAGTAACTTCTGCATTAATTGAATTTGATTATTAATACTAAGGCTGAACATTTCCCTCATGTGTTTATTATTTTTTCTTTTGTATAAATTACCCATTTTCCTATTCTCATAACTCTATTGCAGACTTAGCATTTTTCTTACATATTTTAATAAATTATTTTGACTATTTTAGATATTAACCACTCTGTGAGTGTTAATGAATGTATTTTCTCTATTTCCTTTTATTTTCATTTTGGTTATTTCTCAATTTATACAAGTTTTCTATTTTTATCTTTATCTTTTCTTTGGAAATTTCTTCTTAAACTGCATTTTAAGATTCTATCTTTATAAACTGAACCATACTCAAGCTTTCAGTCAGTCATTAATCACCTGCACTGTCACACCTTTGGGGTATACAAGATATGTGTATTTTTAATTCTAAGAAATTAAGATGTGACCTTAACTTACTGAAATTTATCTTGTTAAGTATATTGCCCATGACAGAAACAAGTCATTATCTATGATATTTCAACAACATCCCTATGAGGCAGTATGGGGTAGATATGAATTAGTCATTTTAATAAAACAGAAAAATTGAGGTAGCCAGAGGTTACGTGGGTTCAGAGTTTTATAAGGAGTTTGTAGCAATATTAGGTCTAGAGTCCAAGACCTTTGGCCTCTACATTTAGACCATGTTTCTAAAAGAAAATGTACTCAGGGTACGAATTCAAATTTTTTATTATCTGTGATACAATGAGGTTCAAACTTGGGCTTGTAGCAGAAGCTGAAGTTCAACTATTTTTTTTTTTTTTTTTGAGATGGAGTCTCGCTCTGTCACCCAGGCTGGAGTGCAGTGGCGCCATCTCGGCCCACTGCCACCTCCACCTCCCAGGTTTCAGCAATTCTCCTGCCTCAGCCTCCCGAGTAGCTGGGATTACAGGGGCTTGCCACCATGCCCAGCTAATTTTTCGTATTTTTAGTAGAGACAGGGTTTCACTATGTTGGCCAGGCTGGTCTCAAACTCCTGACCTCAAGTGATCTGCCCACCTCGGCCTCCCAAAGTGTTGGGATTACAGGCGTGAGCCACTGCACCTGGCCCAAGTTCAACTATTAATGATGAATAATGATACACAGACTTTCATTTAGCTTCCCTGTAAATCTCTTGGATGGGCATATATATGGACTAACACCAGATGCTGGCATTATCTCAGACCCAGTTGCCCTTAATATAATCAACATGACCTCGGATGGTGCTGACTGCTAAAGAATAGAAATGAAAGAAATGTTATACAGTATTTAGACAAGTTACACTTTGAGACAGTTTGAATTATGATTCCGACATTAAATGGAAAACATTTAAATGCTTTCAATCAGTTTTGATTGTAGCATCAGATGGAATTTCATCCAATGTATTTTATATATTTTATATTTACCTATTTGGAATGGTAAAGGATAATACTTTAGAATTACAGACGTGTAACAGTAGAAGAAATCTAAAAAGCAATCTAGTCCAGACTTCTCTTCTGATTGACAAAAAGGTCTGAAAAATAAAGTGATATATGTGAAAAGCTACAGTTCTCAATTGACTGCAGAACTAGAACCAAAACCTAGGTCTCCTTACTTTCTCTCCAGTGTGTAAGTTATTCTAAGTTCTGTTCTATTTCACATTTAAATATCTGCAGTGTTTTTTAAGCCAGTTTTTAAAATAAACTTTATGAATATATCATTACAATAAAGTATGGTAAGGCATTATCATTCGGGATTCCATACATTTAAGTGTTAAGATAAACTTAATTATTTGGTTTTCTTACTTTAAAAATGTAGAATTTAGTAGCTGCAAAATTTCTTACATTTGTACTGTAATCATCAGCACAGCAGCCCTACCCCCAGCTTTAAAAAAATGGTTAAATTAAGCTTTAAAAGATAATGTACTTTGCCTGGTACATTGGTAGTAAAGATAATTTGTGCCATTTAGGAAACTCAAAGATGGAAGAATTTTTCGATGTGCTGATGCTACCTCTGGGGCACTGCCACAGATTAGCAGGACATGCCTTTATAAAATTTAACTGGGGAGCAAGTTAAACATTTTTATTATAAGTCTTTCCTAAGTTCCATGTCTAGGAAATAATGCTATAATAGAAGAGAATTTGTGAGTTTCTTTGGAAAGACAGCCAAACTACATACTATAACATTAAATATGGATTAATATAGCTGGAAAATGATAGAACAACAGTTATTAAAGTAAGACAAATACCACATTATTTATATCAGCCAAACTTCTGTGTAATAAATACATCAATTTGAATTCTAAATAACTTCGCTAGGAGAACTTATAGCTCCTACTGTTCAAAAGGAAACATTCAACTTAAGATCTGCCAGAGTTATTCAACATACAATGCTTATTCAACTTAAAATTTCCTTTCAAGGCTGGGTGCGGTGGCTCACGCCTGTAATCCCAGCACTTTGGGAGGCCGAGGTGGGCAGATCACGAGGTCAGGAGTTAGAGACCGCCTGGCCAATATGGTGAAACCCTGTCTCTACTAAAACTACAAAAATTAGCCAGGTGTGGTGGTGCACGCCTGTAGTCCCAGCTACTCGGGAGGCTGAGGCAGGAGAATCACTCGAACCTGGGAGGCAGAGGTTGCAGTGAGCCAAGATGGTGCCACTGCATGCCAGACTGGGCAATAGAGTGAGACTCCATCTCAAAAAAATATATATATATATTCTTTCAAACAAATAGACTTTCAATCATACAAAGCTTTTTCTCTGGGACCTAGACTAAAATGTTATGAACTAAAAGAAGAAATTACTGACAAATTGGCTGGCTCATTCAAATAAATCAATTTGAAAGGATTACAGATTAAGCTGACAGTTTGAGTATTAAGAGAAAAATGAAAGAAGGTTGAGTTTTGAAAATAATTTTAGAATAAGAGTAAGAAATTCCACGTATGATATAATTTTTTGACATTATAAAGCAGAAATAAAATAATAGCTTGTAATTCTTATATAGGGCATGAGGTGGTGCTGTATTCTATCAATTCAGGTAAATTCATATAAGTGCAAACTGAACTGTTATTTCCTTTATTTGTCATATACGAATTACACTTATTTTCATTCATAATATATAAGGAAATGCTGAAAAGTACAAAACCAAATACTAAAGCAAAAAATTCTAGTTATCAAAACAAATATATCAGTATAGTCACATTTTTCTTGGAACACTGTAGTGAATGAAAATGATTTGTTTTAACATACAAATTCTGTATTATTAAAATTTTCAGTGAGAAAGAATTATTAAGCAGTAGATCTGCCATAGATTTAGTCAGAGGAGGAACTCATCACTATCATTATCATCGCTATTGTTTTTTATAAAGATTTCCTATGTCACATACTTATTAGGAAGCTATTTGCTTTGCGGTATGACAAGACAGGTAGGTAACCAGTTGTTACACTTTTTGTTATTAAATAATTGTAAACTATACATACTTAAAACATAAAAGGTTAAATAGATAATTTATGAAGGGTAAAATTGATGTGGGCTGAAACCTAATTGACAGGTTGAATTGATCAACATTTTGAAAATGTGGGAAACTTATAAGAAAATTATTATCTGGAGCTTTCACAAAAATTAACAGATAATGAACCATTTGGAATTTCAAATGTTTATATTTGTATTGCCATATATAGACATAAGTATAACATAAAAATGGTATACAATGTAGATGCTATATGTTTTGACATTTATAATATATAGGTTGTAAAACATATGTGTGTGATGTGTGTGCATATGTTGGACTATATATATGTATAAAACATAAATGTAGGCATACTGTAAGAATCTGAATATAGGAAGTATTGCATCTCTGGAGTTTACAACTGATAGTCTGGGGCTTACTCTAATTCTAGACATGACTGGTCTTAGCAAGAAAGGTGAAGCTATTCCTCTCTGAAAGGAAAATTCCTGACGTTCCTTGACCATCACAGAACCTAAGTAAATGGACAGAATTCAGGATTTTAAAAAGAATAATAATATAGTAACTAAGTATGGCCAATAGAAAGTAATATATGTATAGTACCTGTAAGGATCTTATTTTCCTTTTGTAATTCAAGTCCTTTACCAATTGTGTGGTTTTATGGTTTACAACACAGCTTACCCTTACCTATCACAACAATTTTCTAATTTCTGAAAAGTCCCTCCTTCTCTGTCCCAATTCCATACTTTTCTGTTCCACATGAAGTTGAGATACCCAAACTTGTTTAAAATAAATTTAAAGGGCCGGGCGCGGTGGCTCACGCTTGTAATCCCAGCACTTTGGGAGGCCGAGGCGGGCAGATCACGAGGTCAGGAGATCGAGACCACGGTGAAACCCCGTCTCTACTAAAAATACAAAAAATTAGCCGGGCGTGGTGGCGGGCGCCTGTAGTCCCAGCTGCTCGGAGAGGCTGAGGCAGGAGAATGGCGTGAACCCCGGAGGCGGAGCTTGCAGTGAGCCGAGATTGCGCCACTGCACTCCAGCCTGGGCGACAGAGCGAGACTCCGTCTCGAAAAAAATAAAATAAAATAAAATAAAATAAAATAAATTTAAAGTATCTGGAAAATTAATTTAACAATCCTTTCAGTAATTTATTCTTTACCTTCACAACCAAGTACTTTTCAGAATGGTTATAAAACCTCAGAAATATATGAAATTTATGAAATAAAAAAAGAAAACTTCAAGTATTACAGTTCTTTTAGAATTTGTCTAGCAGGTTCTCTGTTTTTCCAGAAAACCCCCCAAGAAGAAACAAGACTTAAAGAAAAATGTGGCCAGGCGTGGTGGCTCACATCTGTAATCCCAGCACTTTGGGGGGCCAAGGCAGGCAGATCACTTGAGGTCAGGAGCTCGAGACCAGCCTGGCCAACATGGTGAAACCTCATCTCTACAAAAAACACAAAAATTATCCAGGCATGGTGGCATGCACCTGTAATGCCAGCTACTTGGGTGGCTGAGGGAGGAGAATCACTTGAACCTGGAAGGTGGAGGTTGCAGTGAGCCAAGATCCCACCTGCATTCCAGCCTGGGTGACAGAGTGAAACTCTGTCTTAAAAAAAATGCACAAATAAATAAAAATGTAAACAAAGAACTGAATGCTGCTGAATAACAAAAGGGTCACTTACTAAAAAAAAATAATTTCAGCTCATCTAAGAAATAGATAGCAAGCAATAGTAGGCAATATCAGGATCAGAAACAAGATATTAAAAGGTAAGATATACAGAGCTATCAATTATTTCCAAAAGACATTACATTTTATATGAAACTCACAGAATTAAAAAGTTGATAGTATGCCCTTTTGTTTTAATCGTTAAATTATCCTAGTACCTTTTACCTAATTCCCAATTATCATCTACACCATTCCCTGATCTTGACTTACATACAAAACTTAAGTAGTCTGTTTGTTAAATAATCGTTATGACTTACAGACTAATTTTGGCATTTTTCTATTACACCTGCCCCTACCTTATTACATTTAAGTACTATCCTAGGCCAAGTTATCATCACTTTATATTTGGAAAACTCTATCGGCCTCTTAGATGGTGTCTCTGAGGTCTCTATATATAATACAACAGTAGATTAACTTTTCTTAAACTATACTTTCATCATGTCATTCCCATACAAGCATCCAGTTATTTCTTAGTTCTATAATAATATTAATACTAGTATTTATTGTCCTTTGTATATAATAAATAGTATTAACATTATTAACACTATTCTTTATTAATGTCCTTGGCATTGTGCTAAATGTTTTACATATGTTTACATACGATTTAAATCTTTCCAAAGCACACTAAATATAATTATTCCCTATTTATGGGTAAGAAAATTGAAACTCTGAAGGGCTGCTGACAAATACACCCAAGGTCACATAGTTATTAAGTGATAAAGCTAAGATTCAAGCCCAGGTAGATCTCTATCCAAAACTCTAGATCACTAATCTAATAACATCTAGAACACTGGCACAGAGTAGTCATTCAATAAATATTCGTTGAATAAATGAATGAATAAATACTATGCTACACTACCTTGGTATACTGTTAATAGTCAAATGAAAATTTATATTTTTAAATTCAAGCTCATATTTTACACTAAGCAAAATAACTGGCACACATTACATGCTTAGTGAATATTTGTTGAATTGAACTAAATTTTAAAAATTATATTGGTATGAGCCCAACTAATGACACAGAGACAAAGTCTTACTAAATTAATATAATACACATTAATATTTATTTATATCTCTCTTTACAGTGGCTAAAATTACATTTATTTGTGCTTTTGAATCAGGTAAACCATAATTTTTTTTGTTTGTTTGTTTGTTTTTGAGACGGAGTCTCGCTCTGTCGCCCAGGCTGGAGTGCAGTGGCGCAATCTCGGCTCACTGCAAGCTCCGCCTCCCGGGTTCACGCCATTCTCCTGCCTCAGCCTCTCCGAGTAGCTGGGACTACAGGCGCCCGCCACCACGCCCGGCTAATTTTTTGTATTTTTAGTAGAGACGGGGTTTCACCATGGTCTCGATCTCCTGACCTCGTGATCCGCCTGCCTCGGCCTCCCAAAGTGCTGGGATTACAAGCGTGAGCCACCGCGCCCGGCCCAGGTAAACCATAATTATTGAACTAAGTTAATTTTATTAATAATTAATTTAGTTGCAAAATACAAAAAGGTTCCATTGGTGGAAAATAATATTGTTGAAACACTAAATATTGTGTATGAACATGTTGGACATGCACACCAAATTGCTTAGGGTGTATAGATTCCTAAACAGTCTGAACAAAATTCCTTGGAGATAATGTTTTAAAATTTTAATATAGAACAAATGTCACTGCCTAGCAATTTAAAGATATAAGGGACTTCAGAGTTCAATAACAAATACAGAGTTGTTATTTGAAACAAAAATGTGGCTCTTGAGAACAATCAGTTCAGTTTTCTAACAGCAGTTACAGTATGTGGTCATAACCATTTTTTCCCCTTTTACAGAGGTCTCTAGGTGCACATTTTTAATGTATCCTAGCAGTTTCCAGTTAATGTTTTATATTTCTGTAGCTATTATTTTCCGTTGAAAGAAAACTAGTAAAGGTTGAGTCTAGAAAGGGAAAACAAAGAAAGAAGATCAATATTAACACTCTACAAATATTGACTTAGAAAAGTGACTTTGTTGTCATTCTCTCATAGGAATTGAAATTGAATGAATGATTTATTTGTAAGAAACACCTATGGTAAATATTTGTTAAACAAAACAAAAAATTTGCTTGCCAAAGGATATAACTTGATGATAATCTACTCATCAAGTTATAAAACTTGAGTGTTACCATTTTCAAACTGAAGACCTTATAATAATATTCATCATTTTTAATTTAAAAGTATTACACTAGCTTACAGGTAGAAATTACACAGAAAAACCTCAAATTACTGCCATAAACTTTACTGGTTCCCTGTAGACACTGCACAGTTATTAATAAACTTAATGTCAAATTTTTTTCAGAAAAAGTCATCTCTGTTAACTTAAAATACTATACCTTTATTAAATTTGGCTCCGTTAACTTTGAGTTTCGGTTACCATTAGCCCCCATGGTAATTGTGAAAGAAACAGATGTTTTGAACTTCCTGGTTGCTGACAGTAAAGAACTCCTGGTGTCACCTGCAACAAGGAATGATTATTTGGTCTCACATTATGAAAAGTTGTCAATAGGAGTTTTTTCCAAACACAGTGCAGTATAAAAGATCTACTGTATTACTTTGACTCTCTTTGTTCTCCCTATTGAAATAATGTCAGAAGTTTTATATTTATCAGGCTTTAATGGTCCCTAATTTATGGGCTTCTAATAAGAATTCTTATTTCAATATGTCACTTTTCAGTCTGAAATTTTAGTTTTAATAAAATATAATGAGCATAGCTAAGTCAAGTTCCATAATGAAATTTTACTTCAATAGATTTTTACAGCTAAGAGAGTCTAGAAATAGTAGCTAACAAAAGTTAGATTCTCATTTGCTTTATCACTGATAAGCTGAAATGGAAGGAAAAATTTATCTGAATATGACTCTTCATTTCTGATCAAGAAATTCTTAGTGTTAAAAGTAAATACCTTTATTTGAGAATGTTTCTGGATCAGTTTTTCTTATGATTTTTGGTGATGGTTTTGGTACTTGTGATGGGTCCCTTTCAGGGGACCCTTCGATGTGGTTTCCAAACTGGTGACGCATCAATTTACTGTCAACCTCTAGTTTTTCTAGTGTAGTCTTGAGACACTGCTCATTGGTTGTCATATATAATTTACAAAACTGCAGGAAAAAAAAAAGTCCAGTGGGTAAAACATTCAATCATACATTGGGGAAGAGGAGAAAGCAAATGCACATTAGTAGGCAAGGAATAGACTGACAGATGGAATATATTTCCTATTGATGGTTACGCATTTTATTTTTTTGAATCAGATTGACCAGCCTCAAGTGACCTAGTGAAATGTAGCCGTGATTCAATGAGGAGGTCATACTCTGAGTGAAAATAAAACGTTACACAAGGAGAGGTGATTTATTATTATTTTTTTTACAAGATGTGTAGACTTGCATTTGTTCACAATAATTTTTATGATTCTTCCACCCCAGAAAAGGTACATTTCTGAGTAGAGTCTCTATGTTTATGTGTGTATCTGTCTGTGTGTGTGAGCACACATGTTTTTTAATTTGGTTATATTATTTTTAATGTAGTCATCAGATTGCAATTATGGGACTGGAAAAATTAAATTTCATGCACAATATTTAAGGATGTCATTGCCAATATTAAAAAGATGCATCCCTTTAAAAATAATCTGCTGACATGTTTATTAGTTGACATGTTAACTGATTTAATTGTTTCACAATGTATACATATATCAAAAATATTGCATGTACACTGTAAATATATACAATTTTTATTTGTCAATTATACCTTAATAAAGCTGGGGAAAAATAAAAACACTTTTCCGACACGGTATGTAAATTTACATCAATGTGAGCTTATGTACCTTGATGTAGTCAAATTTGCCATCAGCATTTACATCAGCCAAATTTATTATGGCATTTACTTCTTCTCGAGTCATCTTCTCACCTCTCTGAAAAAAAAAAAAAACAACAAGATTTATTTTAAAGCAACATGATTACTACTTTGTTATTCATGGGGATAGTGGAAGCACATTTTAATCTTTTCCACAAGTAAGTTTGAATGTATTACTTCATTATAAATCATGAGTATTATATATAAAGAAAGAATGAGGTGGCTATATAAATTTCACAATTTTATTAAATTTTGTGAAAGTATGCTGAATTTCAGTTTACTAAATAGTAACTACCAACTGAATAGTACAGAGTCAGTTATAATTGCTATTGAGTTTAGGGGAATATTTTCTAACATTGTACCAAAAAACAGAATGGATTCCTAATCCCATTTATACTTGGTTTTCCTTTTACTTATCACATATGGAACTATCACTGATTTTCAAAGAGTTCTGGACAGGAACGAATTAAATAGGAGCACAAGGGGATGGTAACGTAAGCTCAATTTTATACTTTATCTTTTATTTACAAAGAACATTTCATCCAGAAGGATTCCTAAGTACTTTATAAATAACATGTAAGTAATTCATTTCACCTCTCAATGAAATAGTTATTTTTAATGTGGACTTTGGTAGTCAAAGCTAGATTCCAAGCTGTTTTAGAAAATATGCATATTACAAAACAGTTTTACAGTTTTACAGATCTTACCTTTGTTAGAAATTTATAAAGGTCAGTGTGTAAAATACAGCCATCATCATTTACATCTAATTGCTTAAATGATTTTAGTAGTTCTGCTTTTGAAGTAGGTTTTTCCTTCCTTAAAATTATACAAAAATCATCAAAATTCAGTTTGGCAGTTTGAGGAGTCCAATACTTATTAATGGTCTTTTGGGATGGATTTCTTCCTGCATGCTGAAGAGCTGCCCAACAAAACAAGTATTATTTGTGATTGTAACACCTGGAATTTGTTCTTAAGCGCATTTTTTTCTTCAAATCATTACATATTATGATATTTAAAAAACACTATACATATACCAGTACATTACTTTGGTGTTGATTTATCTAGTGATACCAAGATAGGCCAGACTTTGAAAAATAAAAATATTTATGCCACCACCTAAAGATTCTTTAATTATTAATGCCAGAATTAAATAGATTTTCCTTATTCTGACAGTTTGGTTCTCAACCTACATGGTTTAAATAACTAACAATATCTGATTACTTAAGAGCTTCTAAAAGCTCTTCTAAAAGCTTTTAAACAAAATACAAGATTAAAAACAACCATCTACCTAATCGTTTGGGGGACAAAAGGATAACACAAAAAGTATAAATTAGTACTTTTTCTGGCTAAATAAATACCTTAATGACTATTCAGCCGTAAAGGAGGAAATCCTGTCATTTGCAACAACATGGATGAACCTGGAGGACAACATGTTAAGTGAAATAAGCCAGACGCTGAAGACAAATACAGCATATCTCACTTGTGTGGAATCTTTAAAAAAAGTTAATATCATAGAAGTAGAGAACAGATCAGTGGTTACCAGAGACTGGGAAGGGGAACTGTAAGTACTACCTAAGTACTCTGGGGGTAGGGGAGGATGGGGAGAAGTTGGTCAATGGGTACAAAGTTACAATCAGATAGTGGGAAATAGGTTCTGCTATTCTATGGCACAGTATGGTGACAATAGTTAGCATTAAGGTACTGTGTATTACAAAATAGCTAGAAGAGAGGCTTTTGAATGGTCTCACCACAAAGGAAAGATAAATGCACGCAGCGATGGATATACTAACTTGATTTGATCATTATACAATATATAAATGTACTGAAATGTCAAATTGTACCCCATAAATACATACAATGTGTGAATTTAAAAAACAAGTATCTTTATGAAATGAGAAAATCATTCATTTAAGAATATCAATGTCAACAAGGCATGATATCTAAAATGTTCATCTTTGCTAGGTACTAAGCTTTCAAAAACATTAATCATGTTCCAAATGTCAAATATATGCACATAAAGTATCCCTTTGCAGTTATGGTCCTGCTAAAAATCAAGAATGTCAATATACTGTGAGAGAAGATTATTATAGAGATGCTGTGGTAAAACTACTCTTCATTTTTAACCATATTCTTCTATCTATGAAGAGCAAAGAAGTACATGTGAGAAAAGCTTTGTATATTTAGGTATGTCATATCACACTAAAACAAAATGGTTAAAGCAACTGCAGATATTTTGAACAGTTGAATAGAAGTAACTTGGTAATTTGCAAATAAATCTTTGCATACTGAAATATAACATTTTCTAAAATGAACCAATGATAAATTTCCTAAGCACCACAGAAGGAATTAACAAATTTTAAAAGATACAACTGTCCTGAATTGTACTGCCAAATTCTATTACAAAATCTTATATTGTATAGTTCCAACTATCTTTATAGAAATTCACAAGATCTGTGCATCACCCATCAGCATCAAAAAATGATAATCTGGATATTGTACAATTTAATGTAATAAGGACCAGTAAGTATAAAACAATTTCACTGAAGAAATATCCCCATGGAAACAGAAACCAGATCAGGGTAATAAATACAGATATAAGTGAGTCAGTTATATTGAACATTATTGTGCACAAGTATAGTATAGGGTGATTTTTGTTCATCAATACAAACTTTTTAGTTCCAAAGAAATTTTATAATCTAGACTGGTGTGGTGGCTCACACCTGTAATTTGGGTTTACAATTACACTTTGGGTGGATGAGGTGGGCAGGTCACCTGAGGTCAGGAGTTCGAGACCAGCCTGGCCAACATGGTGAATCCCTGTCTCTACTAAAAATACAAAAATTAGCCAGGCCTGGTGGCATGCGCCTGTAATCCCAGCGACTCAAGAGGCTGAGGCAGGAGAATCACTGGAACCTGGGAGGCAGAGATTGCAGTGAGCCGAGATTGAGCCACTGCGCTCCAGCCTGGGTGACAGAGCAAGACTGCATCTCAAAAAAAGAAATTTTATTTTATTATTATTATTATTATTTTGAGATGGAGTTTTGCTCTTGTTGCCCAGGCTAGAGTGCAATGGTGCAATCTCGGCTCACTGCAACCTCCGCCTCCCAGGTTCAAGCGATTCTCCTGCCTCAGCCTCCTGAGTAGCTGGGATTACAGGCATGCACCACCATGCCCAGCTAATTTTGTACTTTTAGTAGAGACGTGGTTTCTCCATGTTGGTCAAGCTGGTCTCAAACTCCCGACCTCAGGTGATCCTCATGTCTCGGCCTCCCAAAGTGCTGGGATTATAGGCGTGAGCCACCACACCCGGCAAGAAATTTTATAATCTAAATAGGAAGTCTACATCTGAGTGTAAAATTGCTATCTATGGCCATAACTTACGGGTTATAATATACTAAAAATCCATAAATAAAATTATCTTCTCCTCTAGATTATGCCAGTGACTTTCAGAGCTAATAGAAGTTGCAGTTGTGGTAACCCCCATCTTCCATACACCTATAAAGGCTTTGTGGAAATTCGTTGCATTGGAGATAATATAAATGTTTTTATTCCCACGGTTTTATTTTGGATGTCGACAAAAGCCCTGATTACCATGGTGCCCTAGCAACAACAGGTAAGTATTTTGCCTAGTGTGTAAATGAACTATTCCTTAATTCAGCTGTTCACAGAATCAAAGAAATGGCATATGTGGGTAGGTAGCCAACTCCTTCCCTTTAAAAGCTGGAAATACAAGTAGATGTAAATGAAGTTGTAATTTTTTTTTTGCCTCTAAAATATTTTTATTTTAAAAAGGCTTAGTGCGCAAAGATGTTTTTCATATTGAGACACTACTGCTACTAATAATAAAGGAAATAATGTTCAAAGAATCAAGGAGTGGTTAACTGAATCACGGTACATATACAGAATGGATTTACACAACTACTAAATTATTTTTATGACAATGAATATTATATAAAATTTCCTCCAAAATTTCTTCCTTATTGTTAAGCCTAAAGTGCCTTTTTTCTAAGGTTCTTTTTTTTCATCTTTTATTTTTGGAAGTACATAGTAGGTGTATAATATGAGATATTTTGATACACGTATGCAATAATTACATCAGGGTAAATAGGGTATCCATTGCCTCAAGCATTTACCCTTTGTTTCAAACAATCCAATTATACTCTAATTATTTTAAAATGCACACTTAAATTATTTTTTTTACTACTGTCACCCTGTTTTGCTAGCTAATACTAGGTCTTATTCTTTCTATTTTTCTATTTTCTATTTTCTCCCCCCACCCTCACTACCCTTCTCAGCCTCTGGTAACCATCATTTTACTCTCTATCTCCATGAGTTCAATTGTTTTAATTTTTAGCTCCCACAGATAAGAAAGAACATGTGATGTCTGCCTTTCTGTGCCAGGCTTATTTCACTTAATATGATGACCTCCAGTTCTATCCATGTGGTTGCAAATGATAGGATCTCATTCTTTTTTATAGCTGAATGGTACTCCACTGTGTATATGTACCACTTTTAAAATTTTTATCCATTCATCTACTGATTAACTCTTACATTGCTTCCAAATTTGGGCTATTGTGAATAGTGCTGCAGTAACATGGGAGTGTAGATATCTCTTCAATATGCTGATTTCCTTTTGGGTATATACCAAGTAGTAGGGTGCTAGATCCTATGGTAGCTGTATTTTTAGTTTTTTTGAGAAGCCTCCAAACTGTTCTCCACAGTGGTTGTACTAATACACATTCCTACCAACAGTGTAAGAGGGTTCCCTTTTCTCAACATCCTTGCCAGCATTTGAAGTCCACATGAAAGAAAATTATATTTTCTGTTCAGTTTTGAGAAAAAAGGTGTGTAACTTTTTCTCACAAGTGGTAGCTTAGCATATGCTTGCTGCTATCTTTAGTAACAAAGAAA
Organism: Nomascus leucogenys; assembly: GCF_006542625.1. NCBI lineage: Eukaryota > Metazoa > Chordata > Mammalia > Primates > Hylobatidae > Nomascus > Nomascus leucogenys. The sequence continues at coordinate 42,981,604 of NC_044385.1, read as the reverse complement.
ATACTGTTTTAAAAAATGTACTGGTAATTAGAAAAGAACAACTTTCTCAGAATAAAATTAATTATGCCAAAACATGTACTCAGTAAGCAGATGTCCCCATGGCTAAGAAATTGATACAATATATTTCCTACTAACTTTAATCTCTAGGTTTAGAATTAGCTGGATCTAATTATTAAGTTTGATGATAGCAAAAATATCATGTAGCTGTAGATGTTTAAATTTTGACACCATGATATGGATCTTTTGCCAGGGTTTACTTTAAAGTTCTGACATGAGTCTATAATGCCTGTATTATTTATAAACTGACAAAAAAGGAACTTAAAGCTATAGTAATGCTACTGCTGTCTCTGACCTTAAAATGGAAATGCACATGTTATATGTATAAGTGGCAGGAGGATATAGATGAAAGACATAGCAATAAGAAGCAGCTCCGGTTCATGTTACTCCTTTTTAAAGAACAATTTATCTAAAATCAATTATTACAACATTAACAGAGTATTCCACCCTAAAACTAAAAGTGTATACAATACTGAAGAGACAAAAACTGCATTGTTATCCTCCCAGATAATTCATAAGATTGATAGTGCCTTAGTAATACATACACATTGATTCACAAACTAAATGCCATAGTAGTGGAAGGCATGTTAAACTTTTAAACTTAGCAGATTCCTTCTCTTAGTATATTTTCAAAACAGTAACAAAAAAAAACCTCAGATATTTTAGAAATAATGGCAAGTTAGAAGTAATTTTAATTTATTGGCCAGGCATGGTGGCTCACGCCTATAATGCCAGCACTTTGGGAGGCTGAGGCAGGCGGATCACCTGAGGTTAGGAGCTCGAGACCAGCCTGGCCAACATAGCAAAACCCCGTCTGTACTAAAAATACAAAAATTAGCCAGGCATGGTGGCGTGCACCTGTAATCCCAGCTACCCAGGAGGCTGAGGCAGGAGAATCACTGGAACCCAGGAGGCAGAGGCTGCAGTGAGTTGAGATCGCACCACTGCACTCCAGCCTGGAAGACAGAGCAAGACTCCATCTCAAAAAAAAAAAAAAGAATTTATTGGATGTCTGCCTAAATATTTAATGTATATGAATTAAACACAAATACTTAAAATTCAAAATAAGCATTTTAGTAATTTTAAAATTATGTAAATCAAAATTAAACATGACTTTAAAAGTCAGTCACGTGCATTTGCATTTAAACTACTTTACAAATAATGTATTTTATTTAGACATCAAATAAATTTTAATCTTGTCAATTCTTGTATTCCTCAAAACACATTTCCTCAAATAGATCTTATTGGATACAAACTCAAGACACTGTTGCAAAAATATGTCAGGGTTTTGGTTTAAGAAAATTCATTACAAAATTGGCAAAATAACTCAGTTTCTCTACCCATAAAGTTATTAGCCTTGATGAAACTGACATGAGTAGTCGGTGTTATCTAGTACTGTTGTTTACTACTCTCTCATGACTAAAGACCTCCAAATCATTTGATACTCCTGGAAAGGACCAAATTTGGTGGTTTTGGGGACCTTTGTAATGAGAGGAATTTTTAAATGTGATAAAGGACAGAAGCAATAAAAGACAAAACAAAAAATAAAAATAAGAAATAAAAAAACCCAAACTCAATTCTCTTTTAAAAGTTCACTTATCTCTCAGTACTTCACTTTTTCAGACATTCCACCCATTTTTTTATTTTTTTTATTTTTTATTTTTTTTGAGACGGAGTCTCCCTCTGTCACCCAGGCTGGAGTGCAGTGGCGCAATCTCGGCTCACTGCAAGCTCCGCCTCCCGGGTTCACGCCATTCTCCTGCCTCAGCCTCTCCGAGCAGCTGGGACTACAGGCACCCGCCACCACGCCCGGCTAATTTTTTGTATTTTTAGTAGAGATGGGGTTTCACGGTGGTCTCGATCTTCTGACCTCGTGATCCAACCGCCTCGGCCTCCCAAAGTGCTGGGATTACAAGCGTGAGCCACCGTGCCCGGCCCATTCCACCCATTTTTACATATCCTTTACACTTTCCTCAGTATGGGTCAAATTCAGACTAGCGACTTAAGAGGCCAAAAGTGTCTTAATTTTATTATGATAAATCTTAAAGCATCAAAATGAGAATTAAAAATATCTTAAGAAAGTAGTAATTGATAGAAGATTTCAATTACCCATCTAGTTTGTATAAACATTGGAAGTTTTATTTTGTAGTTCCTAGAATATGTAACTATATAATATGACATAATAGCTTACTGTAGTTCCATTGCTCAAGCTTCACTAAGAAACTGGGATGATTCAACAAGCTAATTCTAATTTCAGTCTTTCGGACCTATTTATTAACTTTCAACAAAAAGGCGAAAGATTTAAAAATTTAAAAAATTTACCTAAGTAAAGTTGATCTTTAGAAATAATGTTTTCCAAGCTGCTTTTGAAGACAGTTAAGTAGGCAGCTCTACAATTCATATAAAATATTTCCTCTTCAGTTAGTGGAAATTTCTTTGTTCGAGGACTCTCTGAAGGTGTTGATTTCTGACTGGAGAAAGTTGCATCGCTTCGTGGACTGATCGCCATTCTATTGGAAAATAATTTAAAAATTTGTTTATCAATGTGAATCACTAAAGTGCAAATGTCACCATGTCTTTCAAATACAGGGAGGAGAATCAAGATTTTATACGTGGAAGAAAATTTATAACATATATGAAAAAATCAAGGTATTAAAAGTCTTATATGTGGAAGAAAAATGAATATTATAGTTGTATACGGACGTATTATATATTAAACAAGAATAAGCCCTTGGCAGTTAATTTCTAATTTTAGATATATACATATGTATATATATAATTGTTCAAGTATGTGATAATAGCCAAAAGAACAAAGATATATACAAAAGAAGAATCACTGAACAAAGGAAAAGCACACATCTATTCTCTCAAAATACGAAAGTCAGATAACAGTCTTCATCAGGTTTTTAAGAGGAGCGAATCAGTTAATACATGTGAAGCATATACAATACTGCTTGACACGTAGTACGTGCTAGATAAACTGCAGATAATGAGAAACTCCAGAATAATGAGAATCTGGATATGAGTGGTAGTTGACACCCATCTTCCACAGCAGGATCAACAAGATCATTTCATTAACATCTCAATAATGAAGCCCCACATTTCAAATAGCTATATTTTAAAAGTCTCATTTATAGCATTATCATAGTTTTACTGTGTTCCTTTATTAATAACAATATTTGGGGTTTATATAGCACCTCTGTACATAAGAGCTTAAAGAACTGTCATACGTCTTGTCTTATCTTATCCCTATTACAGTGGTCAGGTAATTTTTTGTCCGTTTTACAGATGAGGAAATTGAGGGGTAGCGATGTCACCCAGCTAGCAGTAGGTGGCAAAAAGCTGTAAATTTCACGAACAGTTTCTTTGTTAATGTGGATATAGGTTTACTGAACAATGGTTACTATGGGGTATTAGATTGTACTGGTGGTCTAACAGCTTCCAATATTACTCTACCCAGCTTTGATTTCTAAAAATACATCTCCAACCTAATAAATTGAATATTTCAAGTTCAATAATAAGATGACACAGGTAGGGTCCCCTTCAGGACTCATTGGATTCCTACTCAGGAGGCCTACATCACTTGCACCTTTCCGAATTATATAGATCATTTACACTTGGGAAAGAAAGATAATAATTGCTTATCATGGATGAAGTACCCTATTTATAATACACAGGCCGCCTACCTGACACTTTCATATTACACCAGATTTAGAAAGACCCAAAGGGATGTGGTGTCACAGTCTGGTTACTGCAAATTGGTATTACTATAATTAAGCATCAGAGTTCTAAACACATATGTGTGCATGCATCTCCTCACAAATGTGAAAGAAAACTGTTTCAAGAAGAAAGGGAGAATGAATTTCACTTTGCAATAAGCAATTTTAAAATGTAAGTATATTTTAGGATCGTCCTCAAATATTCTTTTCAAACAAGGCAACTCCCTCATAGGGAAATCCCAAGAAGAAATGTGCCAGAATTTTATTCTTTTCCTTTCTGTGACGAGAAACCAAACTAAAGCTTAAATAAACATATAATTGCACCCCCTCGCAGACTTGGGAACCTCCCTTATTTAAAACTCCGGCCCGAGACTGAGACAGGGGCCTAGAGAGTACATTGCAGCAAACGGCTCCATAAATAACCAGCCACACAATAGCAAGAAAAATAAACTGTTAACAAGTGCCTAAGGCTTCTACAGGGTCAAGTGAAAACAGAAAGCCATCCAGTCGCCGTCCCTACACAGTGAAATACCGTCGCAGGTAATCTCGGGCACCATCTCTCTATTTTTGTATTCCTCTGGAAATAAAACCGCATTTACATGTACATTTTAGGTACATACATGGACCAAATGTTTATGACAGAGAAGTAGACAAAGCAGGGGAAGGAGAAGCAGCTGCATAGAGAGGGACAGAGGGAGCGAAGAGACAGACAGCGAGCTGTTTGCTACCTAATTCTAGCTCACAAACAAGGAAGCGCAGCCAATTCTCTTCGGCTATTCAGCGTTCCTCTCACCGCAGCTGGACAGATCTGGGCCTTTCTCTAATCACCATGGCAACTGCACCTCACCGCCACCGGAAATAAGATGCTGAGCCCTTCCCCAAACGATCCGGCTAGAAATCTAGGAAGCGCTGATCCAGAGCGCACAGAGACAGCTGTGTTGCTCCTCTATCGCGGGGATGGTATGGCCAGAGTAGTGAGAGAAGGGGCTTTGTTACACCCAGCAGGAACTAGGTGCTGTCCTGGGCCTAGACTCCCCGCCCGCTCCTTTGCTCGCGCACACCCGGATCCTTCGTCGCGGGGAGGATGTTTCCGCCCGGCCGCGGTGGGCGTGACGCAACGTCCAGCGCGCGCTTTTCATGCCTTGGCGTTTCCTTTGGCGGATTTTCTGTTTTCAGAAGTTGCTCGGTTCGTTTTATTCAGCGGCAGTGGTGCTTCCCCGAATCTCAAAATGCCGTAGGTATCTCTTCCCCTGCCTAATTTTTTTATTTTGTAAAGACAGTGTCTCCCTGTGTTGCCCAGCCTGGTCTTGAAGTCCTGGGCTTAAGTGATCCTTCCACCTCAGCCTCCCAATGTGCTGGTACTATGGGAATTAGCCACTGTGTCAGACCTTTTTGACAACTGTCTTCCTAACATATGCACAGGAGATGTTATATTAGGCTTTTAGATAAATATATTCTGGTAATAAATATACAACCTTAAAGTTGAGGTTAACATCTCACATATATAGCTAATATATATGTGAAACTAGCAATTACTTTGCTAATTTTCTAAGTTTTAGCAAAGCGATTTAAGACTAAATCAACAGTTAAGTGATGCATAAAACATAATGGCATGTTAGTAGAGAATCTCCATCATTGTTAGTAAATTGTTTTTTTTTTAATGTGGTTACTGGTGAGGTCATAAATGAGTGGTGCAAATAGTTATCTTGGCAAGTTACATATGAAGGTGGATTCATTTTTAAGTGATATTGAAATGGTGACTATTTGGTATGTATTTGGAAGACTAAAAGTGTAATATAACTTATGGAAGGGTGTGATCTATCTTTTTTCTAATTTCTTAGAACCTTGAGCGGAAAAAACTTCAATACAACAATGAGTAGTTGTGAAAATATATATGGTCCAAATGAATCTAAAATAAGAAACAGCAAATGTTCAGTGACAATAGAGTGGATGGATGAATCTTAACATAATGAGTGAAAGAACCAATTTGTATGAGACTTCGTTTGTTATCCTTATAAAACTTAAGAACAAGCAAAAATAAGCTACTTATGGCTACATATGTATATGATAAGATTATTGTTAAAAGGCAGAGAAATGATAAATACAGTTTAATAAATGCCTTTTGGGGGGAGCAAATAGATGCATGTATACTCAGTCATATTGGTAATGATCTAGTTCTTAAATTATGTGGTGAGTTTATGGGTGGTTATTTTCTAATGTTTTATAACTTGCACAGCTTACATTTATTCATTAGAATCCATTATTCATTAGTATTACATTTATTCATTTAGTATGTACTACTTAAAATGTTTTTTAAAAGGATTTAGAGATTACTTAAGTCCTCCGTAAGTGTAGCTTTCTGTGCCTTCTGTTTGATCCTTTGAAGGAAACAGATGAATTAGATAAACGCTGCTGTTGGTTTCATTAGGCTAATCATCCCTTCCAATCTTGCTCCTCTGTGTACATTCTAAAATTAGTGGCACAGTCATTTATCTAGGTTGAAACCTTCACTTTTTAAAGATTTGAAGTGGAAAAATCATGGACTTCGGAGTAAGACAAACCAGGATTTGAATCTTGAGTCTGTTAACCAGCTGTGTGCTCCTTAGATTGTTACTCAGTGTCCTCATTGATAAAATAGTTGCTCAATAAGTATTTATTAATTGAATGATAAAGTTGCTACTTTGGAAAGATTTCATTTTATGTAGATAGATACATGTCTTTTTAGTAGCTCTTGCTTTAAGTAACCAAATCCCATTCTAGACCTTTTTTCTTCTTCTACCTTTTCTTTATAAAGCTTCCTTTAAAAAGTACCATTTGCTTAGTCTTTCTAGTTAGTGTACATCATCATGCTAATTCAGCCAAGGATACTCTCTACCAGAGTTAACTTTATTCTGTTCCAAGCTATGACTGAACTAAAATAATGATAGGAATGGCTTAAAATCCACTGGCTAACATAAAAATCTGTGACACTGGCCGGGCGCGGTGGCTCACGCTTGTAATCCCAGCACTTTGGGAGGCCGAGGCGGGCGGATCACGAGGTCAGGAGATCGAGACCACAGCGAAACCCCATCTCTACTAAAAAATACAAAAAAATTAGCCGGGCGTGGTGGCGGGCGCCTGTAGTCCCAGCTACTCAGAGAGGCTGAGGCAGGAGTATGGCGTGAACCCGGGAGGCGGAGCTTGCAGTGAGCCGAGATTGCCCCACTGCACTCCAGCCTGGGCGACAGAGCGAGACACCGTCTCAAAAAAAAAAAAAAAATCTGTGACACTGTAGTGATATAAATGAATAAAGGAAGGAGAACAGAAAGCCTTTTCTTGGAATATAATGCTAACTAATAAATATAAAAGGAATGATCATTATGGCTCTTTATAAGATTTCTTATTTACTACATTGGAGAAAACTGGAAGATAATATCTTTATGGTCAAAATTTATATCACTGATATTACAATACATCAAGATCAAGTGCAAGTTATGCTCTCACGAGGATGCAGCATCACTTCTGTGATATTTATGCCAAATATGCATAACCTAATCATGGGGAAATATCAGATAGGCCCAAATTGAGGGACAGTCTACAAAAATAAAAATAAAAATGGCCTGCAGTCGTGAAAAATGTCCAGGTCAAGGAAAACAAAAGGTTGAGAAACTGTTCTAGAGGCAGACAGCCAAATGCAATGAGTGATCCAGGACTGGATCCTAGACTTGGGTGGAAATTTCTATAAAGGACATTATTGGGACAAGTGATAAAATTTTACAGACTGCTTATTATAATAATGTATTGATGATTTTTTATTTTGATAATTGTGTTAATGTAATTGTTCTTAGCAAAATATATGGAGATATTTATGAGTAAGGGTGTACTGTGTCTCCAAGTTCTCAATGGTTTAGAAAAATAAGCATATATAATAAACATATATATGTGTATCGACAGAATGATAAAGCACGTGAGACAAAATATAAGCAAGTGGTAAATCTGGGTAGATGATAACAAGAATTTTTATTCTTGGAGCTTTTTTAAAGTTTATAATTGTAGAAAAATTTAAAGTTACTCCAAAACATATTGAATTGTTTTAAAAAATTAATGGATGGTTTACACAGTAGATTAGGCACAGCTGAGTAAGGAATTAGAGAATTGAAAGATAAATCTGAAGAAATTGCCCAAAAGGCAGCTTAGAGAACAATGAAATGAAAGAGGAGTTTAGGGATGTGAAAGAAGAAGAAAGTGTAAAATTATTTCTTAATAGAGTCTCAGAAAGGTAGAATGAAGGAGAGGCAATAGTTGAAGAAATACGGCTTAGTTTTTGTTTCAGAACTGCTAAGACAAATCAACATAAAGGACTACCTTAGAGATAAGACTGTTCAGATGACATTGTTTGGGAACTTTTTTTTTTTTTTAACAGGGTTTTGCTCTGTAGCCCAGGCTGGGAGTACAATGGTGTGATCGTGGCTCACTGCAGCCTTGACCTCCTGGAGTCAAGTGATCCCGCCTCATCCTCCCAAGTCGTGGGACCACAGGCATGCACCACCACCACACCTGTCTAATTTTTTTTTGTATTTTTTTGTGGAGTTGGGATCTCCCTATGTTGGCCAAGCTGGTCTCGAACTCCTGGTCTCAAGGGATCCACCCACCTCAGCCTCCCAAAGTGTTGGGATTACAGGCGAAACTCACTGCGCCAGGCTCTGTATTTAAACTTAAGTATGGTTGATGGGAATATCTTTAAACAAACAAAAAAAAAGTCTTATCTAGGAATTTTAAACCAAAATTATTTTAGTCCACAAAATTGGAGCATCATAGAAAACTGAAGGAACTAAATATATTCTTGAATTTGAGATTGGTGTTTCAAACTAAAAAATAAATGCAATTAATTAAACAGATTATTAGTTTATATAACACTTGTATGCCAATCACTGTATCAGGCTTTGGGGATTCAAATATTAATAGATACTGTGCTATCTAGGAGTTTTAACTTTAGTGGAAGATACAGTTCAAGCATTTTTAGAACTCGTAATCTACCAGTTAGCAGACACAGTGCTAATGATATAAATATTTTAGTCTGGCCAGGCGCAGTGGCTCACGCCTGTAATCCCAGCACTTTGGGAGGCCGAGGCGGGCGGATCACGAGGTCAGGAGATCGAGACCATCCTGGCTAACACGGTGAAACCCCATCTCTACTAAAAATACAAAAAATTAGCCGGGCAAGGTGGCGGTCGCCTGTAGTCCCAGCTACTCGGGAGGCTGAGGCAAGAGAATGGCGTGAACCCCAGGGGGCGGAGCCTGCAGTGAGCCGAGATCACGCCACTGCACTCCAGCCTGGACGATAGCGAGACTCTGTCTCAAAAAATAAATAAATAAATAAATAAATATATATATTTTAGTCTGGGGAAGAAAAACGAACATAAATAGTTTCAACATAAGTTTAGTGAGAGGGTCATGCACAAGTGCTGTTGAGTAGAGTTGAAGCTTTCCTAGTGCAAACAGGACAGTGTCAGTAGAAACTTATTAGAGATAATTCTGTCAGAGTCTCAAAGGTATGGTAGGTTTCAGTGTTAGTTTTTTGTTATTATGTTTATGTTGTGAAATAAAATTCATACAGAAAAAAGTCTGTTACCCATCTGCCATTTTTAATTCTGATACACCTGAGTGCTTTCAATAGAGACTCTTACAAAGGACATACTTATGTCCTTCCTTTATATGTATGTATGTGGCAGTATTTAATAACAGTATGGTCAATATGAAAGCATCTAAATGAATGATTAATAACAGTATTAGTAGCTAATACTGTTATTAATTTGAACACAAAAAGCATAGGCTTGAATGAAAAGGAGAATGCAGAGAGGATAATAGATTCTTCTCCCATCTTTGCTCATTCCCATACATAGAATGGAAAATAAATCATTTCACATATCTCAGTTTACATTTAAGGAGTCACGTGGGATGTGAATTTGGCCATTGCCTTTCATCAAAGGATTTCTAAGAATCTCACAAGCATACTCAGTAATCCTCTAAACACTCCTGTGAAGTTGTAGCTGGCAATATTATCATCTCTATTATAGTGTGGAGTAAATGGAAGCACTGAAATACTCAGTGATATTTTTATCTTCCACTCAGAAATTTCTTACTACTTTACAGGCCTGTGTTATTATCAACTTTATGAAGCTTAGTGAGATTATGTGATTTGCCCAACCTTAGGGAAGAATTTGGCATAGGATGAAGGCTCCCTGAGTCTTAACTGCTTTACTAAGTTTATTCTTTACCCCCCATTCTTCCCCTCAGTCCTGTTATTCAAAATTGTATTTAAACTAATATTTTAAAAGTTCTATAAGAGAACCTCAAATCATAAAATTTTGTGATTTTCTGAGGTGTCATTCCTGGTTTTTTATTAGGAATCAAATGATAGGGTTTTTTTTCCTAGAATAATTTATTTAATATTGTAACTGATGTTAGTCAATAACATTGTATAATAAAACGCATTTACTTGTTCTGTTCTGATGAACCAGAGAATCCTATTCAGGATACTACCATGTGTTAAGCTAAATAGAAAAGAGGAAGTCAGTCTTAGAAAATAATATAATTATACAAACATAGTTACTCTCTCTATAAAATTGCATGTCAAATGCTTTCTATCTTTTTAAAATTCTCAACAGCAGTAATTCTGGTAGCAACCAAAATTTTGATCCCAGTGAATCTAAACCTAGTATACCTAGAAATAGAATATAACTTGTAAATTATGGGCATAGGTGGAAATTTGGGTAAGTTGGAAGTTAGAAGTCACCCACAGAGATGTTACCTGTAAAAGGGAAGTAATTAGGACACAATAGGTAGATACCCTTTAAAAAATTATCTGTTTTTAAATTGTGCTAAATTGTAACAAAATTTACTGTTTTAATCATTTTTTAGGTGTCCAATTCAGTGACATTAAGAATGTTTACCTTGTTGTGCAACCATCACCACCATTCATTTCTAGAATTTTTTTCATCTTGTAAAACAAACTCTGTACCCATTAAACAGTAATTTCCCGTTCCTCACTCCCTCTAGCCCCTGGCAACCACCATTCTATTTTTTGTCTCCATGAACTTGACTACTCTCCTATGAGTGGAATCATACAATATTTGTCCTTTTGTGACTGGCTTATTTTACTTAGCATAATGTCTTCAAGGTTTATCCATGTTGTAGCACATGTCAAATTTCATTTCTTTTTTTTTTAAAGCTGAATAAGATTTTGTTTTATGTATATATCGCATTTTGTTTATCGGTTCATCTGTCAGTGGGTATTTGGGCTGCTTTTCTTTTTTTTTTTTTTTTTTTGAGACAGAGTCTCGCTGTCGCCCAGGCTGGAGTGCAGTGGCACGATCTCAGCTCACTGCAGGCTCCGCCCCCCCCGGGGTTCACGCCATTCTCCTGCCTCAGCCTCCGGAGTAGCTGGGACTACAGGCGCCCGCCACCACGCCCGACTAATTTTTTGTATTTTTAGTAGAGACGGGGTTTCACTGTGTTCAGGATGGTCTGGATCTCCTGACCTCGTGATCCGCCCGCCTCGGCCTCCCAAAGTGCTGGGATTACAGGCGTGAGCCACCGCGCCTGGCTGGGTTGCTTTTCTACCTTTTGGCTATTGTGAGCAATGCTGCTATGAACACTGGTGTACAAATATCTGTTTGTGTCCCAGCTTTCAATTATTTTGGGAAGCGGAATCATGGAATCATATGGTAATTCTATTTTTAATTCTTTGAGGAACTGCCATACTGTTTTCCATAGCTGCTAAACCATTTTACATTCCCACCAGCAGTGCACAGGGATTCTAGTTTCTCTACATCCTCACCAACACTTGTTTTCTGTTTTTTTTTTTTATTTTATTTTTTAATAGTAGCTATCCTAATAGGTTGTGAAGTAATATTTCATTGTGGTTCTGATTTGCATTTCCCTAATGATTAGAGATGTTGAGCATCTTTTCATGTGCTTATTGGTCATTAGTATATTGCTTTGGAGAAATGTATATTCAAGTCTTTTGTCCAATTTTGTGTGCCCACTTTTTTAAACCAAGATAGTAGCCACAGGAGCTGCTTATAACTTTACAGAACTACCAGATAGATATCACTTTTGTTAGCTAATACTGGTAATAGAAGAGTAAATATTTTAGGAAAATATCCCATATATCTAATCAAATTTTACCTATTTTTCCTTCATATGTTTCATCCGTCTCTTCTATTCCTACTAACAGTAAAGTAATAAATTTAGTATATTCTCATGATTGTGTTAGTTGTAAAAGAGTGGTTGGGCCCAGTTCTAATATAATGTTAAGAATAGATGGTCATAAACTCTGTAGTGGGTTTGCTCTTCTTTCCCCTTCTTTAATTCCCTTCCCCTCAATTCAGTAAAGATTTATTACTCACAGGGCCTGAGATCTCAGTTTCTCTCCCTCAAGATGTGTGACAGTAGGCAAGTTGCACAGACTGTTTTCCCTATTGGCTGAACTAAGTGATTTCTTAGATTTCTTCTAGTCTTGTCTATTATATCTTTTAAGGATTCTTTTAAGTATTATAACTTTTGGTTATTAGATGTCTGAATTATCTGAATACTACACTACCCTCAGTAAATAATATTTTTAGATTGTCACCAAACATAAAGTGGGAGATGACAGCCTATTTTAACTCAGCTTACTTTCTTGTTTACTATTTTTTACACATTTCCTTGGGTTTCTTAGATCAACCTGGGGCCTAATCTGTAAACTTTTTAAAAGCAAACATTTAGTTACTTTCTGTAAGAATTAACCATTGATAATAAAGCAATATTTTGAACAGTTAATAGCAGGATAGAATTTGTCTCCTTCTAAAAGATAGTATTGCATCTTAATAGCATTTAGAAACAAAGGATAAGAAATGCTGTACTATTTAACTTTAGTTTTTTAATTTCTGTGTTTTTTTTGAGACAGTTTTGCTCTTGTTGCCCAGGCTGGAGTGCAATGGCACGATTTCCGTTCACTGCAACCTCTGCCTCCCGGGTTCAAGTGATTCTCCTTCCTCAGCCTTGGGAGTAGTTGGGATTACAGGCATACACCACCACACTAGGCTAATATTTTGTATTTTTAGTACAGACAGGGTTTCACCATGTTAGGCTGGTCTCGAACTCCTGACGTCAGGTGATCCACCCACCTCAGCCTTCCAAAGTGCTGGGATTACAGGCGTGAGCCACCACGCCTGGCCTAATTTCTATTTTTGAAGTGTTATAAATACCAGAACATCTTACATACCCAAATAGGGCAATATGTATTCCAAAGCTAAATATAAATTTAAAAAAATTATCTGCATTTTAGTTTGTTTGTACCTGTTTTCTTCTTGCCTCATTGGGAAATCAGATTAAATTGATATTAAGTGGATTTCTAAAAGCATAAATAATTCTTTAAACCAGTTTAATCTCAAGAAATAATGTTGTGATAGGCTAATGTGGATATAGTAGCAAAATAATCTTTTAGATAGATTAAATTTTTATACTTAATATTTACTGTTCAATGATTTTCTTAGATTGACCATCTCTTCTATTTTTTCTTATTCTTATCCTTTGTAAATCAATAGTTACTTACAAATACTCATTTTCTAAGATCAATACAAACTTTTGGGGGATTTCTGTAATATAATATAGTACAATCTTTTTGCTTTATGCTCTAATTCTTTAATATTTTAATTCTATTTCTATTTCTCAGTAATCAAGAAGATACTTTTAACACTGCATTTGTCACTGAGAAAACTAGTTTTAATTTATATTGACCTTTTTCTCCTTTGAACATTTAGTCTGCATTCAATAAAATGTTGATCACTGCTCTTTAGAAGACAGCTGTATGAAATAAAGTATTATAAATATTCAGCTTCCCTTTCTAAGCATTGTCACCAACAGCTGGGCATCCAGTTTAGCAGAACAGATTTTGCACACAGGGAGCCTGGCATATTCCTGAATCAGTTTAGTGAAGGAAACAAAAAATAGTTTCTTATGGATTGGGGACTTATAAAGACATAGAGCATCTGTTCTTCAGTTAAGTCATAGTCTGGTTGCACTGAATCATGTTTAAAGCTAGAATAGTGTGCAAAACTTTTTCACCATGCTCATACCTTTAACACCTAGTGCACTGTTTCTGTACTATACTTTCAACATCTCCACTGAAAGTGCATAAATAAATACACAAAAATAAAATTTTGCTCTTATATATGATATTGTAATAGTGGTATTTTAAAGCAGACAAACATACTATTATAAGAGTTTTTATAATATGACTGATGTTTAAATTGTATGGTAGTCCTTGTATATATAACTGCATATATTTTTTTAAAGAAACATTTAAATGTTTAATTATGATCCCATTTAGAGATACGCAATTAGAATCAAACCTGTCATCATAAATAATTGCTTTCTTCATATGGTATTCTGCTTTAATACATAATATAAAAATTGGTTGGTAGAACTAAGAATCTTTGTTTATATATCTTCCCCTTAATTATTGGGCTACTTTAAATAAAGCATGTCAAATCTAAAATTTCTTTAAATTTTTTGTTTGTAGTGTTAAAAGATCACTGAAATTGGATGATCTGTTAGAAGAAAATGTAAGTATTTGCTTAAAAGTTTGTCATTGCATAAGATTGTGTTTTCAGTTTTTAACTACTGATTTACCTCATTAAATATTAAAATAATCAAGACACAATGTGATGTAATTGTGATTGGTACACCACTTTCTGCATATAAGATATTTTAGTTTTTGTAAATCTAATATGTGGAAGTTTCTGGCCAGCTTGAGGTGTTCAGTTAAGCAAATCAATTGTTTAAAAACCTTAATGAAATAATTTAGTAAAAATTAATTCACTATTTGTGGAAAAAAATAGTCTGCCACTTAAACGTACAAGAAACAATATCGGACAATGGCAGTACTTTTAATCTGCATACTATCATCTGCTAAAATGAAATGGAAACGTTAGTAGCATTTTTATATCAAAAATGTAATTACCTTCCTCAGCTATGCTGGCATGGATTAAACAGCATAATACTAACACTGTAATAAATTGCACCACGGTTATCACAATGAAAATTAAATTGTACTGTTGCCATTACTTTTTGTAAATTGAGTTGTAGCACATTCCCAGTGCCAGCATATCATGACATATGTTAGTTTATTATCTTTTCATACCAACTATGGATCTAGATGGAAACACTAATACTGAGATACTTATGACCTCAGTAATCTTAAATGCAGGTAAATTGGTGAGAAAGTAAATTAAAACAAATAGCTAGTCAATAAGTAGGCTCCTCCAAATTCACATATGAATGCCATTTCAATAAATGGGTTTTATATGGAATTTTTCTTTGGAAGACTCACTGGTGTTTAACAAAACAGAAATTTACCATTTAGAAAACTTGCTACATGCTTTTTAAAAATTTTTAAACAAAGGTGGAAAAGTACTGCAATGACACTAAAAAAATCATTAACAGTATAATTAGCAATTTAGAATACCATTATCCAACTTGTTCTGTGCAGAATGCAGCTGTGACTGTAATTCTGCATCTGTTTCTTTGGTCAGAATGGTATTTTGGTAGATGAGTAGTCCAGCTTGAAATGAAATACTGTTCTTTCCTGCCCCAAAGCTGTTCTTTGGGAGATGGTAACATTGTTTAAATGGAAAAGAATGACCGTTTCAGAACCCATTCTCTTCATGAAGTAAATTGTCATCATGGCAGGCTTTCTTTGTATTTTTTCTTCAGATGAAGATGTGTCAAGGTAGCCAGTGCCACAGCTGATATCCTGTATTAGAAAAATACGTTGTTATATTTGGCCCAGTTCTGTACCTTTCAACAGAACTTAAATTGATTTAAACTTGTACCAACTGATTTAGCAGTACCAGTTGATTTAGCTTGGTACTACATGACCACATCTGCCCAAAGGAGGTTCCTAGCATACTAGCTTGGGCCTTTCTATTTCCTGACCAGTTTCTGGTATTTTCAGCTTTGTCCTCTTGCCTTATCATTTGTTTGAAGCTCTATATTTACATCTTAGAGCTAACAGCTTTTGTTCTGTTCTGGTGTTAAGTCTGGGCTTCTCTCCATGGCTACATACACACTTCGTCTACTCTAGTAACAACTTAGCCCTGAAGCAACCTGGCTCCCAATTATATACTTACATGGCCCATGGCCCCATTGAGGCTGCTTTAACCCATGCAAAAGGAAATTGGACATTCAAAATATATACCTACAATTTTAGGACTACTTAATTGTTGTGAAGCTATAGTGGAACTAGTAGTAACTTTGTGGTCATTTTATGTTGCTGAAGGGGGAAGGCTCTGGTTTCTAAGGGAAAGTGATTGGCCCTTATATGCCAGTTGGTTGAAGTGGAGCCTGTTCATCCTAAGCAATGGCCATATCCAGAGATATTTGGAACTCCTAACTCCCAGTGTTCATAATACAGCTACAGCTCTTCATGGAGATTAATGCTTCATGATGTTTGGGCAAGGTTCAAATGCCATTTTCTTATGGCTCTTGATAACGGCTTACTGTGTGTGTCCTCACCCAAATCTCATCAAATTGTACTCCCGTAATTCCCACGTGTTGTGGGAGGGACCCAGTGGGAGATAATTTGGATCACAGGGGCGGTTTCCCCTATACTGTCCTCATGGTAGTGAATAAGGCTCACTAGACCTGATGGTTTTATCAGGGGTTTCCACTTTTGCATCTTGCGCATTTTCTCTTGCCACTGCCATGTAAGAAGTGCCTTTTGGGCAGGGGTTGCAATCCTAGTCTCTGATAAAACAGACTTTAAACCAACAAAGATCAAAAGAGACAAAGAAGGCCATTACATAATGGTAAAGGGATCAATTCAACAAGAAGAGCTAACTATCCTAAATATATATGCACCTAATACAGGAGCACCCAGATTCATAAAGCAAGTCCTGAGTGACCTACAAAGAGGCTTAGACTCCCACACAATAATAATGGGAGACTTTAACACCCCACTGTCAACATTAGACAGATCAACGAGACAGAAAGTTAATGAGGATATCCAGGAATTGAACTCAGTTCTGCACCAGGTGGACCTAATAGACATCTACAGAACTCTCCACCCCAAATCAACAGAGTATACATTCTTCTCAGCACCACACCACACCTACTCCAAAATTGACCACATAGTTGGAAGTAAAGCACTCCTCAGCAAATGTAAAAGAACAGAAATTATAACAAACTGTCTCTCAGACCACAGTGCAATCAAACTAGAACTCAGGATTAAGAAACTCACTCAAAACTGCTCAACTATATGGAAACTGAACAACCTGCTCCTGAATGACTACTGGGTACGTAACGAAATGAAGGCAGAAATAAAGATGTTCTTTGAAACCAACGAGAACAAAGATACAACATACCAGAATCTCTGGGACACATTCAAAGCAGTGTGTAGAGGGAAATTTATAGCACTAAGTGCCCACAGGAGAAAGCAGGAAAGATCTAAAATTGACACCCTAACATCGCAATTAAAAGAACTAGAAAAGCAAGAGCAAACACATTCAAAAGCTAGCAGAAGGCAAGAAATAACTAAGATCAGAGCAGAACTGAAGGAAATAGAGACACAACCCTTCAAAACATCAGTGAATCCAGGAGCTGGTTTTTTGAAAAGATAACAAAATTGATAGACCGCTAGCAAGACTAATGAAGAAAAGAGAGAAGAATCAAATAGACGCAATAAAAAATGATAAAGGGGATATCACCACTGATCCCACAGAAATGCAAATACTGGAAGCATTCCCTTTGAAAACTGGCACAAGACAAGGATGCCAGTTTTCAAAGGGACTCTCACCACCCGTATTCAACATCCTGTTGGAAGTTGTGGCCAGGGCAGTCAGGCAGGAGAAGGAAATAAAAGGTATTCAATTAGGAAAAGAGGAAGTCAAATTGTCCCTGTTTGCAGATGACATGATTGTATATCTAGAAAACCCCATCGTCTCAGCCCAAAATCTCCTTAAGCTGATAGGCAACTTCAGCAAAGTCTCAGGATACAAAATCAATGTGCAAAAATTAGAAGCATTCTTACACACCAATAACAGACAAACAGAGAGCCAAATCATGCGTGAACTCCCATTCACAATTGCTTCAAAGAGAATAAAATACCTAGGAATCCAACTTACAAGGGATGTGAAGGACCTCTTCAAGGAGAACTACAAACCAGTGCTCAATGAAATAAAAGAGGATACAAACAAATGGAAGAACATTCCATGCTCATGGGTTGGAAGAATCAATATCGTGAAAATGGCCATGCTGCCCAAGGAGATTTATAGATTCAATGCCATCCCCATCAAGCTACCAATGACTTTCTTCACAGAATTGGAAAATACTACTTTAAAGTTCATATGGAACCAGAAAAGAGCCCGCATCGCCAAGTCAATCCTAAGCAAAAAGAACAAAGCTGGAGGCATCACGCTACCTGACTTCAAACTATACTACAAGGCTACAGTAACCAAAACAGCATGGTACTGGTACCAAAAGAGAGATATAGACCAATGGAACAGAACAGAGCCCTCAGAAATAATGCCGCATATCTACAACTATCTGATCTTTGACAAACCTGACAAAAACAAGAAATGAGGAAATGATTCCCTATTTAATAAATGGTGCTGGGAAAACTGGCTAGCCATATGTAGAAAGCTGAAACTGGATCCCTTCCTTACACCTTATACAAAAATTAATTCAAGATGGATTAAAGACTTAAATGTAAGACCTAAAACCATAAAAACCCTAGAAGAAAACCTAGGCAATACCATTCAGGACGTAGGCATGGGCAAGGACTTCATGTCTAAAACACCAAAAGCAATGGCAACAAAAGCCAAAATAGACAGATGGGATCTAATTAAACTAAAGAGTTTCTGCACAGCAAAAGAAACTATCATCAGAGTGAACAGGCAGCCTACAGATTGGGAGAAAATTTTTGCAATCTACCCATCTGACAAAGGGCTCATATCCAGAGTCTACAATGAACTCCAACAAATTTACAAGAAAAAAACAACCCCATCAAAAAGTGGGTGAAGGATATGAACAGACACTTCTCAAAAGAAGACATTTATGCAGCCAAAAGACACATGAAAAAATGCTCATCATCACTGACCATCAGAGAAATGCAAATCAAAACCACAATGAGATACCATCTCACACCAGTTAGAATGGCGATCATTAAAAAGTCAGGAAACAACAGGTGCTGGAGAGGATGTGGAGAAATAGGAACACTTTTACACTGTTGGTGGGACTGTAAACTAGTTCAACCATTTTGGAAGTCAGTATGGCAATTCCTCAGGGATCTAGAACTAGAAATACCATTTGACCCAGCCATCCCATTACTGGGTATATACGCAAAGGATTATAAATCATGCTGCTATAAAGACACACACACACATATATTTATTGTGGCACTATTCACAATAGCAAAGACTTGGAACCAACTCAAATGTCCAACAATGATAGACTGGATTAAGAAAATGTGGTACATATACACCATGGAATACTATGCAGCCATAAAAAAGGATGAGTTCATGTCCTTTGTAGGGACATGGATGAAGCTGGAAACCATCATTCTCAGTAAACTATCGCAAGGACAAAAAACCAAACACCGCATGTTCTCACTGGTAGGTGGGAATTGAACAATGAGAACACATGGACACAGGAAGGGGAACATCACACACCAGGGCCTGTTGTGGGGTGGGAGGAGGGGGGAGGGATAGCATTAGGAAATATACCTAATGTCAAATGATGAGTTAATGGGTGCAGCACACCAACATGGCACATGTATACATATGTAACTAACCTGCACATTGTGCACATGTACCTTAAAACTTAAAGTATTAAAAAAAAAAGAAGTGCCTTTCGCATCCCATCATGATTCTGAGGCCTTCCAAGCCATGTGGAACTGTAAGTGCAATTAAACCTCTTTTTCCTTCCAGTGTCGGGTATGTCTTTATCAGCAGCATGAAAACAGACTAATACACCTCTTCTAATGAGGGAAGCAGAGATATGGACCTTACCCTGTGTTCTTCCTATAATGTACGGAATGTATACTGCCAGTACCACAAGTTGCTGAACCTCACAAATTGTTGGGTGTTGTAAGGAGGTGAAGAAAGTTCCAATTTATAATCATCTACTGTATTTGGGCTGCTTGAGTTGTTGCTCTCCAAGCATTGTTCCTAGATGGATTTTCAGGAATGAAGATGAATTATATATTACAAACTGTTGCCAATGGCAGTCCAGATGAATTTATATGGACAACTGGCTACCTGGCCCTATACCAAGCCAGCTTGACCCAGTCTTTTTCCGGCCACTTCAGAGAGAGAATAGAAGATGCTACAGTTGGGAAGAGAAGAGCATACTTCTTACCAAGGCCAGCTCAGTAGGCTTCCTGCCAGAGGA
This sequence comes from Nomascus leucogenys, assembly GCF_006542625.1. Lineage (NCBI taxonomy): Eukaryota > Metazoa > Chordata > Mammalia > Primates > Hylobatidae > Nomascus > Nomascus leucogenys. The sequence continues at coordinate 42,961,415 of NC_044385.1, read as the reverse complement.
GTAGTGGTGCAGGTTTTGTTGGGGAGGTTTGCTGATTTATATATAGATATCCAGTCAAGAGTACTCCATAACTTATTAGTAAGACACCTTTTTTTTTTTTTTTTTCTCAAGACAGGGTCTCACTCTGTTGCCCAGCTGGAGTACATTGGTGTGATCACAGCTCACTGCAGCCTCAACCTTCTGGGCTCGAGCAATCGTCTCACCTCAGCCTCCTGGGTAGCTGGGACTACAGGCACGGGCCTCCATGCCCAGCTAATTTTTTGTATTTTTTTTTAGTTTCGCCGTGTTGTCCAGGCTGATCTCAAACTCCTGAGCTCAAGTAATCTGCCCATCTCGGCCTCCCAAAGTGCTAGGATTACAGGTGTGAGCCACCATGCATGGCAGTAAGACACTTCTAAGTCAGATTATTCCCATTGCCTAACTTAATCTCTCCAATCCTAGAACATTTCTCTCACCCCAAAAGGAAACCCCATACCTATTAGCAGTTAGTCTCAATTTCCTCCTCTCCCCCTCCCCCTGGAAACCACTAATCTACTTTCTGTCTGTATAGGTCTTCTTCTGAATATTTCATATAAATGGAGTCTCATAATTTTGTGTCTGGCTTCTTTCATTTAGCATAACATTTTCAAGATTCAATTTACCTATTTTTTTCTTTGATTGTCCTTTTGATGTCATATCCGAGAAACGTGTAATCCATGGAAACAGGTTTTTATCTACGTTTCTAAGAGTTTTATAGTATTAACTCATTCATTTAGGTCTTCCATTTTGAGTTAATTTTTGTACTTGATTCAAGGGTAGGGACTAGATTCATTATTTTGCATGTATATAACCAGTTACTGAAACAGATATCCACATGTAAAAAAATGAATCTGGTCCCTACCATTTGCTGAAACGACTATTGTTTCTTTTATTGAACAGCCTTGGCACCTTTGTTAAAAATCAAGTGATCAGAAATGTATGGATTTATTTCAGAATTCCCAGATAAATTCCATTTGTCTTATCTATATATATGTGTTTATGCCACTACCTTGCGGTCTTCATTACTGTAAGTTTCTAAGATCAAAAAACGTTTTGATTATAAGTTTGAAATCAGGAAGTATGAGTCCTTTAACTTTGTTGTTCTTTTTCAAGATTGATTTGGCTATTCTGTATCCTTTGTAATTCCATATGAATTTTGGGGTCAGTTAGTCCACTTCTGGGAAAAAAACATTGGAATTTTGATAAGGATTACATCAAATTTGCAGATTCAGTAGGGAAATTTGCAATCTTAACAATAATAGTAAGTCATCCAAACCATGAACATGAGATATATTTGTATTTATTTAGATCTCGCTTAATGTCTTTCAATAATGTTTCATCGTTTTAGTATACAAGTCTTATAGTTTTCTGATTAAATTTATTCCTGAGTATTTTATTCTTTTTATGCTATTAATGGAATTGCTTTATAATTTCATTTTTAGATTAGTCACTGCTAATGTATAGAAATACAACTGATTTTTACATATGGATCATATATCCTGCTGCTTTGCTGAACCCATTTATTAGCATTAGTAATTTGGAGGTTTCCTTTTTTCTTGTTTTGAGACGGAGCCTTGCTCTGTTGCCCAGGCTGGAGTGCAATGGCGCGATCCTGGCTCACTGCAACCTCTGCCTCCTGGGTTCAAGCAGTTCTCCTGCCTCAGCCTCCCAAGTACCTGGGACTACAGGTGCACACAACCACGCCCAGCTAAATTTTGTGTTTTAGTAGAAACAGGGTTTCACCACATTGGCCATGTTGGCCTCGAACTCCTGACCTCAGGTGATCCGCCCGTCTCGGCCTCCCAAAGTGCTGGGATTACAGGCATGAGCCAAAGCCCCCCCTGCCCTACTTAGGGTATTCTGTATATAAGGTCAGGTCATCTGCAGGTAGGGATAGTTTTACTTCTTTTGCAATCTACGCCTTTTATTTCTTTTTCGTGCCCATTGCTTTGGCCAGAACCTCCTGAACAATATTAAGTAGAAGTGGCAAGAGCAGACATCCTTTTCTTGTACCCGATCTTAGAGGGAAAAAATCCAGTCTTTCATCATTAAGTATGATGTTAGCTCTGAGTTTTTCATACGTGTCTTTTATCAGATTGAGAAAATTCTGTTCTATTCCTAGGCTGTTGAGTGTTTTTATCATGAAAGGATGTTAGATTTTTGTCAGTTACTTTTCCTGCATAATTGAGATGATCATGTGTGCTTTTTTTCTTTTATTCTCTTAATATAGTGTATTACATTGATTGATATTTGTACGTTGAACCAACCTTGCTTTCCTTGGATAAATTCTGCTTGGGTATGACATATAATTCTTTTATGCTGCTGATTTCAATTTGCCAGGATTTCTACATCTATATTTATAAGGGATTTGGGTCTGTAATGTTCTGGTATCAGGATAATACTGGCTTCAAAGAATTAGGAAGTGTTTCCTCATATTTTTGGAGAGTTTGAGAATACTTGGTGTCACTTCTTTAAACATTAGTAGAAAGGCTGGGTGCAGTGGCTCACACCTGTAATCCCAGCACTTTGGGAGGCCGAGGCGGGCGGATCACCTGAGGCTGGGAGTTCGAGACCAGCCTGACCAACATGGAGAAACCCCCGTATCTACTAAAAAATACAAAATTAGCCGGGCGTGGTGGCACATGCTTGTAATCCCAGCTGAGGCAGGAGAATTGCTTGAATCCGGGAGACGGAGGTTGTGGTGAGCCAAGATCGCGCCATTGCACTCCAGCCTGGGCAAAAACAGTGAAACTCTATCTCAAGAAAAAAAAAAAAACGCTAGTGGAATTCACCAGTGAAGCTACCTGGTCCTGGGCTTTTCTTTGTTGTAAATTTTTTGAATATTAACTCTATGTCTTTACATGCTGTTGATTTATTCAGATTTTCCAGTTCTCCATAATTCAATCCTGGTATGTTATGTGTTTCTGGAAATTTGCCTATTTCATCTAGATTATCTAATTTGTTAGCATGCAGTTGGTCATAGTAGTCCTTTATGATTTCTTTTATTTCTGCAAGGCCAGTAGTAACATCCCTTTTTCATTCCTGATTTTATAATTTGACTCCCCATCCCTTCCTTCCTTCCACCCTCCCTCCCTCCTTTTCTTCCTTCCTTCATCAGTCTAGCTAAAGATTTGCCAATTTTGTTGATCTTCTCAAAGTACTGACTTTTGGAATCACCATCACTGATCTCTATTGTTTTTTCTCCATTTCATTTGTTTTCTCTTTAATTGTCTTTTTTTTTCCCTTCTGCTTGCCTTGGGTTTAGTTTGCTTTTCTTTTTCTGGTGTCTTAAAGTGGAAGCTTAGGTTATTGATTTGAGAGCTCTCTCTTTTAACATAGTTATTTGCAGCTATAAATTTCCCTCGGAGTACCACTTTCACTACATCCCATTAAGTTTTTGTATGTTTTGTTGCGTTTTGTTCTTAATGTGTTTTTTAAGTTTTAAAAAAATTCCTTCTTTGACCCATTGGTTATTTAGCAGTGTGTTGTTTGATTTACACATATTTGTGTATTTTCTAAGTTTTCTTCTGTTATTTTTATTGTCATTCCATGTGACCAGAGAACATTCTTTATGAGAACATTGTATTATTTTCATCATTTTAAATGTGTTGAGACCTGTTTTGTGGCCCAACATGTTGTTATCCTGCCAAATGTTTTATGTGCACTTCAGAAGAATGTGTATTCTGCTGTTGTTGGGGGAGGGTTCTATAGATGTCTGTTAAGTCTAGTTGGTATATAGTTTTGTTCAAATTTTGTTTCCTTGCTGATTTTCTATCTAGGTTTTCTATTCATTATTGAATGCAGGGAATTGAAGTTTCCAACTATTATAGTTGAATTTTCAATCTCTCCCTTCCAATTCTGCCAATTTTTGTTTTATGTATTTTGGGCCTCTCCTGTTAGATACGTTTATGTTTATAATTGTATATCTTTTTTTGTTTTCTGTTTTTTTCCCCAATACCAATAAGTATTTATTCATTGTATTTTCTTGGAAAAAAGAAAAAGGGAGGGGAAAGGAAAAGCATATGTTACGATAGTGCAACAGAAAAGAAGTGCCCAGTACAGCAAATTGACCATCAAATAAACACACCCCAGTGATAAAGTCATCAGAGTCCAAGGGAGCTCAGTCTCCTGCAGTTCTGGAAGATGGGGAAGGGATCAAGAAAAGAACAGACAGGTACACACTCAGCCTACCTTCTGTCCTTCTCTCTTCATGAATTCAGACTTTTGCAGAAAGCTTTAGTTTCTGTCAGTAAACATCGAGCTACATTTGTCCATCTCTTATTAATCAGTCTTGTGGCCACTTTGACATACATTTTTTGCACCTATATAAAAGCTCCTGAGTGACTTAGATAACACTTATCTTCCTTTTCTTAGTCTCCCCCCGAGGATGAGACACATGTCACCCAATACATTCTATTTGACCTGTGTGAACAAAGGGATGTAAGTTTAGTGCTCTTATGGCAGGTAAATGAAACTCCCTTTCTCTTTAGCTACTATGACTCTACAATCACTACTGTAACAATGCAGGACAGTGGCTCCAGATACTATTAACAAAAGCCCTTGGTAATGGGTCTAGGTCTCTAAGTCCAGAATTTTCAAAACTTAAGGATTTTTTGTTTATTTTATTTTTTTAGAGTAGGGATCTCATTCTGTCATCCAAACTGCTGTGCAGTGGTATAATCATGTTTCATTGCAGCCTCGAACTCCTGGACTCAAGTGATCCTCCCAACTCAGCCTCCCAAGTAGCTAGGACTACAGGCACATGCCATCACACCTGGCTAGAAAAATTAAGAATTTTTGTCTTTGCTTCATACATTTATTCCTGGGCAACACAGATGGGTACAGGCATTTCATTTAAAAAACCTATGCTTACCAGCTCATACTTTCATACACACACACACACACACACACACATCTCAATGTGCATGGTAGATTTAGTTTAATCTCAGTGAAGGATAGATCTGGTGTGTGAAGCAAGTCTAGTACTCTAGGTTTAGAGACTTGGAATAGGAATCCTTTATTGCATATGTAGACAACTTCATCTAACCTTGTTCCTCTCTAGGCCTTTCACCTGGCCCAGGCTCTAACCTCTCAGCACCACCTTCCTATTCATACTCATGTCCAATCTTCCAGTAAAATGAGATCAACTCATGGGACAAATCAACTAAAACCAAGTATCCCAAGAAACATTATCAAGCTGGAGGAGTTTTAAGAAGACATTGCAGTAGAAAAGCCAGCCCTTATTGACATAAATTAGATAGTCCAATAGGCTGTATACTCCAAGTAGTTGTTTTTTGTGGTGATAATTTAACAACAACAAAAAGTATTCCTGCTGTGCAGACCTGGAGCAGCTGTCAAATTATCCCTGAGGTTGCCTGTGTACCTCACAACAAAGTATAAAAATAAGGACCTTAGATTAAAATATATAAAAATATTTTTATTAAGGAAAAAAAGTTAAAATGCACAAGATACATCATTTGCACACATCAAGTACAGTTGGCCTCCTGGAGAAAGTGAGAACCAAGGTGCAGTTGTTCAAAGGAGCAAATAAAATTATAGCGCCAGGTGCAGTGGCTCACACCTGTAATCCCAGCACTTTGGGAGGCTGAGGCTGGCAGATTGCTTGAGCTCAGGAGTTTGAGATCAGCCTGGCAACATCACAAAACCCTGTCTCTACCAAAAGTACAAAAAATTAGCCAGGCATGGTGGTGCGCACCTGTCGTCCCAATTACTCAGGAGGCTGAGGTGGGAGGGTCACTTGATCCCAGGAGGCGGACGTTGCAGTGAGCCGTGATCGCACCACTGCACTCCAGCCTGGGTAACAGAGCCAGACTGTGTCTCAAAAAAAAAAAAAAAAAAAAATTATAATGGCCCAGAATGAGGTAGGAGTAAGCTTAGGAGTTGCACATCTGCAGCTGTTTCCTCAACCGCCCCTTTTGCCTGTAATCATACCCGTCGCTTGGAATAGTTCCCGGCTCCCTGTCTCAAGAATGAGTTATGAGTAGACACATGGAAAAGCCCTGCCCTAATCTACCTGAGAGATTCCCTCCCACAGAATGTTGTGGCTTCTTGGTTGGGTCCATGAATCTGGTTTCATGTTGAATCTTTTCATTCTGGTATAGGAAATATTATTATATATCCTTGTTTAAAAGGAAAACGGGTTGCCTAGAGTGGAGCCTAAGATAAAGCATCCTGGTTCTAGGGAGATTTTCCACAAAAGCCATCACTTTTTTTGCTTGAATAGCATGGTTAGAATTCCTTTGCCTTCACCCCCACCCCCACCTCCCTCCACAAGGGAGGAGAGAGTGATTGCCATGGATCCTGGCCTGAGATACATGGCAGTGCCAGCTGCCCCCTACCTGCTGCATCCTACTTGCTTTGCTCTTTGCTAGTTGAGTGAGGGAATATATTAGTTAAGTGAGGAAACTGAAATTCAGATGAGTGCTGTGTCCATGATGGCATAGCTGGGGAGCAGCAAAACCATTGTGTGAGCCCAGGCTTTCCAATGTTAAGTCCGCGGTTCCTTCCATATACCACAGCTATCTTTCCTTTAGTGTAATTGTTTAAAGACTTCATGATTCTTCATTCTCTTTGGAAAATCTTATTTCTAATACTGTTTTTGGTTCATATTTTTATATTATCTTTAGCAGTTGACTAAATTTGTTAAACGTTTTAAAATACTGGGTCAATTCATTGGGGAAAAAGAAAGTCTTTAATAAATGGTAACCATATAGAAAAATATTAACTTCATATACAAAATTCATATGTACTTCATATCTCACTTTATTTACAAAATTTATTCCAAGAAGGATCATAGGCCTAAAGTAAAGCCAAACCATAAAGTCTCTAGAAGCCTGCATGGTGGCTTCTGGCTGTAATCCCAGCTTTGGGGGAGGCTGAGGTAGGAGAATTGCTTGAGGCTGGCAATTTGGGACAAGCCTGGGCAATGTTGTAAGACACTGTCTCTAAAAAAATTTTGTTTGTTAAATAAGCTGGCGTGGTAGTGCGCGCCTGTAGTCTCAGCTACTCAGGTGGGTAAAGTGGGAGGATCACTTGAGCCCGGGAGTTCAGGACTGCAGTGAGCTGTGATAGTGCCACTGCACTTCAGTCTAGGCAACAGAGAAAGACTTTGTCCCTTAGAAAAAAAAAATTACAGTGTAAGAGAATGACAGTAATGATACTTTTATTATTAAAATTAATATCTTAATATCTTTAAATTGTGAAAAAATAATTACTACAAATAGAAAAACCAGTGCATCAATGTTTTTAGCCAGTATTTTATTTTTCTTGTCAGGGTGAAATTTGCATATTATTAATTTCAAAGATCTCGAGTGTATAATTCAATGAGTTTTAGCAAATGCATAATTCAGTACCATAGCTCTAATGTACTGGTCATATTCTTTCCTTGCTGTCCCTGTAAGATCACTAAGATAAGTTCAAAATGTTTGTGTTCTCCATAGCTACCATAAAAATAAAACCCCAACATTTTTAGAACCATTAAGGTTGATAATTGTGGTAGCTGATAAGAAAGTAGTTGGGGTTGGGTGTGGTATCTCACACCTATAATCCCAGCACTTTGGGAGGCCAAGGTGGGCAGATCACTTGAGGTCAGGAGTTGGAGACCAACCTGGTGAACATAGTGAAACCCTGTCTCTACTAAAAATACACAAATTAGCCGGACGTGGTGGTGGGCTCCTGTAATCCCAGCTACTTTGCTTGAACCCCGGAGGCAGAGGTTGCAGTGAGCCAAGACCGTGCCACTACACTCCAGTCCGGAAGACCCAGCAAGACACTGTCTCAAAACAAAAAGAAGGTAGTTGGTTGGTATCTAGTACTCTTCTAGGAACCTGAGGCCCAAATTGTGAAACGTCTCTGAGGCAGCTAATGCTAGAGTTTTCTAATGTAAATTTCATAATTAGTACTAGTAATGAATATTAATTATATCTTAGGTGGGACACTCTAATAGCCTAAATAACCAGTATAAGTTTATGAAGAATTATCTCCTAGCTGCCCTTTTGTTTCTAGTTGACCAGACACTACAGTATCTGTATTTTAAATATTTTAGCACAGGCTGACAGTTCAAAATAGTGATAAAATATCCTTTAAATCCCATATTTTATCCTGCAATAATTTTTAGTTAGTACTCTCTAGACTGTTTATAATAAGTTTTAAAAAAGTCAGTAAAATGTAGGCACCTTTTTGGTAGTGTGCTAAACAAGGTGACAAAGCAAGCTACAATTTGTGAAAGATATTGAAGGAAGGAAAGGAAAATATCATATCTATTTGAAATTATTGACAGAACATTGATTTTTTTCAGGCAGAAAAATCGATTCCCAAATTTCAGTTTTGCTAATGTACAAGATTAGACCTCCTTATAAAAAGTATAGTAGCATTTGGGTGGGGCTGATTGCAGCATCTTAGAATGTGGCATTTCTTTTGTTTAGAAATGGTGTTAAATAACTCTAAGGAGTCAGGAGTTATTACAAGCAGGTTTGTTTGTTTGTTTGTTTTTTGAGACAGAATCTGTGTCACCCAGGCTAGAGTGCAGTGGCGTGATCTTGGCTCACTGCAACCTCTGCCTCCTGGGTCCAAGTGATTCTCGTGCCTCAGCCTCCTGAGTAGCTGGGACTACAGGCGCGCCACCATGCCTGGCTAATTTTTGTATTTTTAGTAGAGACGGGGTTTCTCCATGTTGCTAGGCTGGTCTCCTACTCGGCCTCAAGTGATTTACCTGCCTTGGCCTTCCAAAGTGCTGGGATTACAGGCATGAGCTGCCAGCAGTTGTTGTAAATTATTATAGAAGTGGTTGTGACATCTGTTTTCGTGTGTGTGTGTGTGTGTGTGTGTGTGTGTGGCGCGATCCACAGCTCACTACAGTCTCAATTTCTGGGTTTAAGTGATCTTCCCACCTCAGCCTCCAGAGTGGCTGGGACCACAGGCATGCACCACTATGCCCAGCTAATTTTTTGGTACTTTTTGTGGAGATGGAGTTTTGTCATGTTGCCCAGGCTAGTTTCGAACTCCTGAGCTGAAGCAATCCTCCCGCCTTGGCTTCCCAAAGTGCTAGGATAACAGGCATGAAACGCCCTGCCCAGCTGACATCTCTCTCTTTCTTTCTTTTTGTTTTTTGTTTTGTTTTTTTCATTTTGTTACATCCTGAGTCCTTGCTTTTTTCTAGCCAAATCTAGCCCTCTTACTTTTCCTTCCTGTTTTTCTGAAGGGCTCATAGGTAGCACTCGTCCTTGCTGAGTGGAAGGATTGCTGACTTCTCAGTTAGTAGCTCAGTCTTCTCTCAAATCCCAGTATTCTTAATTCTTCTTTTTGTGGGAGACTAATGAGTAGGCCAAGATCTTCAAAGTTTGGGACTTGGCAGAATGGAAATTCTCAGATGGATTCTAGGATTACTTTTTAAATTATTATTATTATTATTATTATTATACTTTAAGTTTTAGGGTCCGTGTGCACAATGTGCAGGTTTGTTACATATGTATCCATGTGCCATGTTGGTGTGCTGCACCCATTAACTCGTCATTTAGCATTAGATCTATCTCCTAATGCTGTCCCTCCCCGCCCACCACACAACAGTCCCCAGAGTGTGATGTTCCCCTTCCTGTCTCCATGTGTTCTCATTGTTCAATTCCCACCTGTGAGTGAGAACATGCGATGTTTAGTCTTTTGTCCTTGCGATAGTTTACTGAGAATGATGGTTTCCAGCTTCATCCATGTCCCTACAAAGGACATGAACTCATTATTTTTTATGGCTGCATAGTATTCCATGGTGTATATGTGCCACATTTTCTTAATCCAGTCTATCGTTGTTGGACATTTGGGTTGGTTCCAAGTCTTTGCTATTGTGAATAGTGCCACAATAAACATACGTGTGCATGTGTCTTTATAGCAGCATGATTTATAATCCTTTGGGTACATACCCAGTAATGGGATGGCTGGGTCAAATGGTATTTCTAGTTCTAGATTCCTGAGGAATCGCCACACTGACTTCCACAATGGTTGAACTAGTTTACAGTCCCACCAACAGTGTAAAAGTGTTCCTATTTCTCCACATCCTCTCCAGCACCTGTTGTTTCCTGACTTTTTAATGGTGGCCATTCTAACTGGTGTGAGATGGTATCTCATTGTGGTTTTGATTTGCATTTCTCTGATGGCCAGTGATGATGAGCATTTTTTCATGTGTCTTTTGGCTGCATAAATGTCTTCTTTTGAGAAGTTTTAAACCTCTTCAGAGGTTAAAAGTTAGAGGAACTTGGTACAACCTTGAGGGAAAGAAAACTTAGGGAAGTAGGGTTATGCCTTTGTGTGTACCAGTAGGGCAGATAAACAAAAGTGCATATTTACTGAAGAATATTTAGTGGTATAGTAGGGAAAGGGTAGATTTTCAATTTTCCTTCTGTGTATAGTAGTTGTAGATAGACATTTTTCTTTTTAACCAACACAAATGACCAAAAAAAATAAAAAAAGAGAGAAGCCTCAGTATTTTTAAAGTGAGGCAAAAATACACACACACACACACACACACACACACACACACACACAGCACATGCACACTCACAGAGTTATTTTCTGAAAGCTGGAAAGTTGTTTCCGAGGAGAAATGTATGATCCACAGTTAAAATGTTTAGACATATGGCAATTGGATAAAATAATTTTTTGGTGAAAATAGGAAAACAGATCGACATAAATGTACATTAGGGTAGTGACTTTCATTTCTTATACATACACAGTGAAGTAGTTCTGGGGAATAAATTCTTGGAAAAGTAGAGTAGGGATTGGATAAGTGTCATAGTTTATGACTGAATACATACAAACAGGTGAAAACTCAAGATGGAGAAGTAATAATAACCACTTGATAAAGAAACTGAAAACCCTTTCACTGTACAAAAAAAAGATTGCTTTAGAGTTATAACTTGATATTATAATTTGATTTTTTAAAAGATATTCATTGCATTTGTGGCCACTATGGATACATAAAATAAAAAATGCCGTTCGTTTCTCAATATAATTAAATATTGTTTCCTAATATTTAAAATCTTAACTGTAAAAAAAAATTCTTTTTGAATGCTATAGATTCTGGAACTAATATTAAGATTACTAAAAAAGATAGCACAGCCACTATTTCTTCCATAGGTCTCTTAAAAATAAAGGATAGTTGACCAGGCAGAGTTAAGGAACTATTTCAAATCCTCTACCAAGCTATATCCAGTATGTTGGCAATGTATGAGCCATCAGACCTTTCCTATATCCCCCAGATCCATCCTATGCTGTCTGTTCCACCTCTTATTTCAGATTTCTCATGCCTTTTTCTGTGACAGATTACTGCAGCCAACTTTGAATTCTTCCTCTTCTCTGAATTTCGTAGCATACATACTAATTTAAAACCTCTTTGTATTGTTCTAACTTTTGGTAGAGCAATTTGTTATATTTCTTTGTACACATTAGTACACATTTAGCAGTGCTGGTGGGTGATCAGTAAGCCTTATGGAAAGCATGTTTTAAGGGAATTCGGGAAAGTGAACAATTAATAGTATGATAATGGATGTTTGAAGGAAGGGGATCATGAATGAGGACCTAAACTAAAGAAAGTCTAGGTCTTGGGGAAGATAAAAAAGAGGATGTTCCAAGCTGAGATCGCAAAATGGTCTGAGGCCCAAATGCACATAGCCTAGTGACTGAAGCTGTAGGTAACAGTGAATAATTGGATGAATGAACCAGTGAACAAATTAGTATATTCCGAGTAGAGCAAGATGGCCAAATTTACTGGACTGTTCCTTGTAAGTCATTCATTCCTCACACATTTTTTAGTTATCTAGGATATAAAGATGAAAAGATAATATTTATTTTCAGGAGCAAATTCTAATGGAACAGACAGAAAAATTAAAACTTATTAAAATATGTTACCTGAAATAAGAGGTATGCCCAACACCTATGGAAACACAAAGGAGGAAGCTGCTAAGAGGAAATTTGTAAGATAGGCCAAATCCTCAAAGGCCTTAAATGCCTGACTCAATTGTTTGGACATTATTTTGGTTATTATTGAAGCAAGATACTACATCAGACCACTTTGTGAAGCTGTAGGACAGCAGTGATCCTTCCTAAGGTTTCTGTGTGAGGTTTAGCAATAGGCACCTCTGAGAATTTTCCTGCCCTGGCCCCATAATTATACTTCAAGTTCAGCTGAAAGCAAAAGTCAGGGTATGGTTGGGAGAGTTGGCCATCTCTAACCTGTTTGGAAATACCATCTCAGAAGGTAGTAACCCTTTAATGCTAAAATTTAGTAAATATCAAATTGAGATGTTCTAGTTATTATAGAGACCTGAAATATCTACCTTGAAAGAATAGTGTTTACTTTGAGAGTGATAATTGCGTATGTTTGTAATCTGAAAAGCAAGAGCAAGGAAATGAGTTTGAATTTTGCTGATTTTTTAATGGTATATAATTTCAAAGATCTATAACTAAACATAACTATTTCTGTCCTTAATTATTTATTTCCAGTCATTTGATCCTTCAAAAATCACAAGGAAGAAAAGTGTTATAACTTATTCTCCAACAACTGGAACTTGTCAAATGAGTCTATTTGCTTCTCCCACAAGCTCTGAAGAACAAAAGCACAGAAATGGACTATCAAATGGTTAGTTGAACATTCTTTTCTACTTACTGTAAGGTTTTTCTAGTTATTGGCTAAATCAAAATTGTGATTTAATTATGTATGGATCTTGCTACAGCTGATTTTTGTCTTCTCTCAAATAATTTAATACCTTAATATAGGTATTACTTTGGACATAAATGTAAACTTTTGGCACTTATTTTAACATGCAACTGCAGGCTTTGTTCCCTTACTATCCCATCCATTAAATAGAAATTATGGCCTTACTTGCCTTCAGCTACTATCAGTTATAATGGTTACAGATATGCCCCTTAACAAGCTATCCATCATGTGCATAAATTAAAGTCAGCATAGTTCAGGTGCTGCTGCACTACAACTTAAGAGTGATACTTCTAAATGTTATTTTTATCCATGTTTTCCATTTAGTTTTACCCACATGTGGTATATCTTTATATAGCTTATCTTTATTTCTTATGTTTCATTCCCTTCTTTTTCTTGACTATTTCAAATGTATTTACAAAAGGTTTGTAGAATTTTTCCATAGAGAAAAATCTAATTTTAATATGAAATTTTTTATTTTAAAATATTATTAGTTTAATTTTAATTTTGACCATACATATTTGTTGTCCTCTGGTAGTTCATTGCTAACATATTGATTTAAAAACACAAATCTCGATTTCGTGGGTTTTTTTTTTTTGAGAAAGTTTATGAATCAGTGACATGTAGTTTTATAATTAAAATTTTAAATAGGCTCAAATTTAATAGTGTATCCTTTAGATATACTGTGATTAGCCTAATTCACATTATATTGTTTAACATTTAATGAGTGCTAAGCATATACTAGAAGCTACCCAGAAAAAAGAAGTCTCATTTACCTGATTTGTTATAATGTAACACATAATGAGATCTTAAAGTTTTGAATGTCTTTAATTTTACTTTAATCAAATGCTTTTTATCCTAAAGCTGTGACTATTAGGTTCTCTTTCCCTAAAATGTATGAAAATGTATACACTTTAAATTTCATACTTCTATTTTTATATACATGATATATCTTTTTAATTAAAAATAAATGCCTTAGAGATTGTACATCCCTATACTGAAATGTGAATAGATTTTAAGTTGATATGTACTCAATTTCCATATTGAAATTAAGTATGGACTTAAGGGGACATTCCTTTTGCCCATAAAAAGATTGGTCACATGATTTCAGTTGACATTTAAGTAGATAATTATCACAGATTATAGTCCTAAGTAAGCTGTTTTTTAAAAAGTTAGATAGCAAGCGTTTCAGAAGTGCTGGCAATGTTCTATTTTTTGACCTACATAGTGGTTACATTGATTCACTCTAGTTATTCATCAGACTGTACATACATGTTTCATGTGTGCTGTAATATATATATCTCACATATAGAAGTCTCGAAACAGGAGAATTTTGTCCAGAATTCTGTATCAGATTATGTCATTTGTAATCATTACATTGCTTATCCTAATATGTCATCTTGTACATCTTTAAAAAATAAAAAAGCTTGATTTTTATGAAGTAACAAGTTCAAAATAAATGAGAAAATATGACTTATGAAATCATTTAAATTCTAAATGAGGTCATAATCTCTTAACAACTCCCACTTTTAAAATATTATACAAAACATAATATAAAATTTAAATAACATTTTCAAGGACATTTTAGGTGCTACTCACTTCCCATCACACTTATGATAAGATCCAAAACCCTTATCATGACATGGAAGGCCATATATCCATCTAATACCCAAACACCTCATCTGCCTCATTTTCTACCCCTTTTTTACACTACTTTAGCCACTCTTACCTTCTTGCTATTTGTCAGTCATGCTGAGCCCCTCTTGCCACAGGGTCTTGCAGTTCTCTCCACCAGGAATAATCTTCCTCTAGATATTTATATGTACTTTCTATGTACATTTGAACCATGTACTATGCGAACAGAAGACTTAATATTATATTTAAATCGATTTGTAGTTATAAAAGGATGAAAAATTTGGTTCTATGTCTTCCTTCTACTTAGATTCTACATTGGCCAAACATGGGCTTTGTTTCAACTCTTTAGTTTATACATTTAACAGATGCATTCATGCAGCACATAATAACGTTTCAGCCAGTGACAGACTATATACACATCAGGGGTCCCCCAGGATTATAATGGAGCTGAAAAATTCCTATTGCTTAGTTGCCCGGCAGCCGTCATAACATTGTGGCACAACACGTTACTCACATTTTTGTGGTGATGCCAGTGTAAACAAACCTAGCTCACTGCTAGTCATATAAAAGTGTAGCATGTACAATTATGTATAGTACATGATATAGTTGTGTACTACATAATGATGTTTTGTTCAACAAATGACCACATACGATGATGGTCCTGTAAGATTATAATACTGTATTTTACTGTGCTTTTTTATGTTTAGATATGTTTAGATAAACAAATACTTACAATATGTTACAGTTGCCTACAGTGTTCAGTACAGTAATATGCTGTACAGGTTTGTAGACTAGGAGCAATAGGCTATGCACTAGGTGTCTGGTAGGTTATACACTGGAGGTTTGTATAAGTACACCTACAATGTTTGCACAACAATAAGATCACCTCGTGATGCATTTCTCAGAATGTATGTCCATAGTTAAGTGACACATAACTCTCTATGTATGTGTGTATGTTATATATCATTTATGTATTTTTTAATTTGTATGTACATTATTTTGCTGCCCTCCTCCAACCCATAGCAAGTTTCTCCAGACTATTACAGTTGACCCTTGAACAACATGGGTTTGAACTGCACAGGTCCACTTATGTGAAGATTATTTTCAAATAAACATACTGGAAAACTTTTTGGAGTTTTGTGACAATTTGTAAAACCCTGCAGACAAACTTTATAGACTGTAAATATAAAAAAAAAGTTGGGTATGCCATGGATGCATAAAATATATGTAGCTACTAGTCTATCATTTACCATAAAGCATACATAAATTTGTTATAAAAAAAATTTATCAAAACTAATGCATACAAACACTTAGACCCTACACAGCCCCATTTGCAGTTGAGAGAAATGTAAATGAATATAAAGATGCAGTACTAAATCATAACTGCATAAAATTAACTAGTACATACTGTACTACTGTAATAATTTCATAGCTACCTCCTGTTGCTGTTGTAGTGAGCTCAAGTGTTGCAAGTATCTGCTTGAAATACCATGTGATGCTGATAATCTCTGCACAAGCAATGTGTCTCTCAAGTAAATTGTGTATTGCAGTAAAAAGTGATCTCATGGTTCTCGTATGTTTTTCATCATGTTTAGGGCTATGCTGGAAACCTTGAATAACACCATGAAACCCACATAAAGTGCCACTAGTGATGCTGGAAGTGCTCCCAATGAGCAGAGAGAAATCATGACATTACAAGAAAAAGATGAATTACTTGATATGTACCGTAGATTAACGTCTGCAGCTGTAGTTCCTCACCATTTCTGACAGTTCATCTTGTAAACAGATGACAAACTTATGGTATTAATAGTTTACAATACTGTAAATATTTTATCTTCCTTATGATTTTCTTAATAACTTTTTTCTCTAGCTTACTTTATTGTAAGAATACACAGTATAATACATATAACACACAAAATATGTATTAATCGACTTTGTGGCATCTGGTCCACAGTACGCTATTGGTAGTTAAGTTTTTGGGGAGTCAAGAGATATACTTGGATTTTTTACTACATGGGGGGTTGGCACTCCTAACCCTCAAGTTGCTCAAGGGTCAGTTGTATGCATTTTAGAAAAGAAGAAAGAGTAAATTTTTCCCCTTTCCTCCCATGAACACTTCGGACTTGTTATTTAATAATGAAAGTAGAAGAATAAACAACAAATTTGCATAGTCAGAGAGTACTTGTTAACTGGACAATAGATCTGTAAAAATCACTCAGACTGTAACAATATAACAGTACAGAGAGATAAAAGGAGAGTGTGATAAAACAAAGTGAAATGATAGGCAGAATAAGACTCTCCAACATCTGCCAAATTGGAGTTCTACAAGGAGGAAATACAGAGAATGGGCCATAGGTATTATTCTAAGATATAAGGACTATCAGTTTTTCATAATTAAGGAAAGATAAGAATTTTCAAATTACAGTATCATGCTAAGTCTGGGCAGGGTAAAGTAAAACAGATCCACATCTAGTTATATCATGATAAAACTATGTAGAACATCAAAGACAAAATTTTAAGGGCAACCAGAGAAAAGATAGTACCTACAAGAGAGTAACAGACTGATAAACTTCTTATCTATATCAGTAGACTCCAGCAGAAAATGCAATAATAGTATCAATTAAGAATCACAGTTGAGTTTTTATCCAGGAAGTGAGGATGAAATAAAGATATTTTCAGACAAAGTCTCAGAGAGTTTGTCACTCACAGATTCTCATAAAATAACTACAAAATAAGTTACTCCTCTAAGAGGTAAAGTGAACCTCAGATAAAGGAGTGGAATTGCAAAAAGCAATGATGAAAAAGTGAATTAGCAAACATGTTAATCTAATTATAAGTTTTGCTGACTATAAAGCAAAAGTCAAACAATTGGAGGACGGGTGACAAACAAATAATAGACCACACTAGCACGAAAGATAAAGAGGCAACAGGTAAGAGTTACGATGTTTTAGACAATGTTTTAAGGTCCTCGTATTTTCAGGCAGATGATGAGATATCTATCAGTTGACTTCTTCATTGTATTTTTTGTTTTCTTGCCTGGAAAATGGGGAAGATAGTAATTCCTACCTCAGAACTGTGAGGATTAAATGAATTAATACACAGAAAGCACTTTGAATGGTACTTGACATATATTAATAGTATATGTTTCATACATATTTTAGCCATTTTCATTAATAACTTTTTTTTTTTTTTTTTTTTTGAGGCTGAGTCTCACTCTGTCGCCCAGGCTGGAGTGCAGTGGCGCAATCTCGGCTCACTGCCAGCTCCGCCTCCCGGGTTCATGCCATTCTCCTGCCTCAGCCTCTCCGAGTAGCTGGGACTACAGGCGCCCGCCACCACGCCCGGCTAATTTTTTTGTATTTTTTAGTAGAGACGGGATTTCACCATGGTCTCGATCTCCTGACCTCGTGATCCCTGATCCCAAAGTGCTGGGATTACAAGCGTGAGCCACTGCGCCCGTCCTAATAACATTATTAATTAGACGTTAAGAAAAGACATAAGACAATTAAATCTGAAGGAATAGAAAAAGAAAACAAAGCAAATGCTAGCTTTTTAAAAAAAGCTAGCAGTTGATACAAAAATAGAAAGGCTGAAATAGACTTTATGCCTAAAAGGCTTTATTGAAAAGAATGAGGCTCTTTACATAAGAGATAAAGATTCATCTCTACAAAAATAAAAGGATCCTGAGCCATATGTGCATCTACAAAACTCAAAACATCATGAAATATGACAGGATAACAAGGGAGAAACTGATAAATCCACAATCATTGTAGGAGATTTTAAACTACCTCTTTCAGAAACTGATGAAGCGGTTAAAAAGGAAGGATATAAACAAGTTGTACACAATTAGCAAGCTTATCTAATGAGCTGTGGTCAAAAAGATATAATACCCAACATAGAATAAAGCACAAGTGGAACGTTCACAAAAATGTAACCAGCATGGAGTTACAGGGGAAGTCTCACTGTACTAAAAATTACAGTCATACAGCTCACACTCTCTAAAATTTCATACAATTAGGAATCAATAATGAAAAGGCAGCCCTCCAAAAATTTTAACCTGTATATTTGGAAACCAAGAAACTTCTAAATAATTCATTGATCAGAAAAATTATAATGGAAAGTCTAAAATATTTAAAATTGAATGATAATGAAAACATGTCAGCACTTAGAGGAAAAATTTATACCTACATTATACTAAAGCAGTTCTTGGTGGAGGCTTTATACAGTTGTCCCTTCCTATCTGGGGAATTGGTTCCTGGATCCCACTCAGTTTCCAAGATCCACACACTCTCAAGTCTGTTGTAGAAAATAGTATAGTATTTGCATATAACCAATACACCCTCCTGTATACTTTAAATTATCTCATGATTACTTATATACCTAATACAATGTAAGTGCTATTGAAATAGTTGTTATACTGTATTGTTTAGGGAATTATGACAAGGAAAAGTCTGTATATGTTCAGTACAGATGCAACCATCCTTTTTTTAAACAAAGTATTTTTGATCCATGGTTGGTTGAATCCACAGATGTGGAATCTACTAATGCAGAGGGCCAACTGTACTTACAAATGCATGTACAGTCCTGTGTCACTTAACAATGGGGATACCTTCTGAGAAAGGCGTTGTTCGGTGATTGTGATTTTGTCATTGTATGAACATCATAGATTGTACTTACACAAACCTAGATGGCATAGCCAACTACACATTTATGCTATATGGTATAGCCTTTTGTTCCTAGGCTGCAAACCTATACAGTGGACTACTGAATACCATAGGCAATCAAAACATAATGGCATTGGTGTATTTAAACATATCTGAGTAGAAAAGGTACAGTAGAAATATGATGTTTATAATCTTATGAGACCACTGTCATATATGTGGTTTGTCACTGACCAAAATGTTGTTATACTGCTCATGACTGTATTTAAAAAGGAAGAATGATTGAAAACCATTGAGCAAGCATTGAACTCAGAATGACTGAAAAGGAACAACATAATGAACCCCCCAAAGTAGAAAGGAAGTAATGATATGAAGATAAATTATAAATTGAAAACAGGGCAATAATAAAGAAAAGCAACAAATCAAAAGCTGGTTCTTAGAAAAGTCTAATGAAATGTTAGCCCTCTGGCAAGACTGATTTTTTTTCAAGTAGCAGAAGGAACAAACAACATGTAAAAGACCTAATAAACTACTATACTATCTTCTTAAACCTTTGATGAGGAATCTGAGGTGTGGGCCAAATGCTAAACATTTTTATTATTGTAAAAGAACTAGTCAAATATCTTACTCTGTAAAATATAGATCAGTAATATTAATCTCAATCTTTTCATGGAAAGACTTAAGCTTTTAAATACTTTTCAGCTTTTAAATATGACAAGTTTTAATATTTCTAATAATAACACTTAGATCAGTTATCAGACTGTCAAGTACCCAGTCAACACAAAGTAATCTGAATGAAAGATGTAAAAACCTGTATTTTTGTTACTGCTTCCCAAATATTACTGTTTTAGTAGATTAAAAAGTGATTTCAATTTTCTCAGCGATAACCTTCTATTCAATAATGTAAGTAATATTTTAAGAATATTATTACATTTCTGTCTGTGGGACTTAATAAAGGTATTTTCATTTTGAGTGAAAAAGAACCATTCCGCCGGGTGCAATGGCTCATGCCTGTAATCCCAGCACTTTGGAGGGCTGAGGCAGACAGATCACCTGAGGTCAGGAGTTTGAGATTAGCCTGGCCAACATGGCAAAACCCATTCTCTACTAAAAATACAAAAATTAGCCAGGTGTGGTGGTGCACGCCTGTAGTCCCAGCTACTCGGAAGGCTGAGGCAAGAGAATCACTTGAACCCGGGAGGCAGAGATTGCAGTGAGCAGAGATCGCACCACTGCTCTCCAGGCTGGGCTGGCAAAGTGAGACTCTGTCTCAAAAAAAAAAACCATTAACATTGTTATTTTTTGCGAGTTGATCCTCTAAAGAGGTTATTTACCCTCCATTCTATTAATATTAATTTGGTTTATTAAAAGAATAGCAGGACTGTATCAGTATCTCATTCACCTCTTTGCCTACAGGCCTCAACTTGATCTACATGCAAGTAACCTTTTTAGAAAGAAGTTACTAACTTTTGTTTGACCACCTTGAACAAATCACTTGAACCTCTGTGGATCAAGGTTTTCCTAACTCTTTTTTTTTTTTTTTTTTTTTTTTTTTTGAGACGGAGTCTCGCTCTGTCGCCCAGGCTGGAGTGCAGTGGCGCGATCTCGGCTCACTGCAAGCTCCGCCTCCCGGGTTCACGCCATTCTCCTGCCTCAGCCTCTCCGAGTAGCTGGGACTACAGGCGCCCGCCACTACGCCCGGCTAATTTTTTGTATTTTTAGTAGAGACAGGGTTTCACCGTGGTCTCGATCTCCTGACCTCGTGATCCGCCCGCCTCGGCCTCCCAAAGTGCTGGGATTACAAGCGTGAGCCACCGCGCCCGGCCATATGTTTGACTTTAACTGTAACTTTAACTGTTATTTTGAAATTGTTAAGTTACTCTTAACTTTTGGTTTGAGACCAAAATGATTGCCTATAATATTTATCAACTATAAAGTATGGGTACCTAGAAGCAGCATGATACCAGCCTAAACCTGTTTGGACTTTACACTTTACATTAATCTTTTTTTTTTTGAGATGGAGTCACTCTGTCACCCAGGCTGGAGTGCAGTGGCGTGATCTTGGCTCACTGCACCCTCTGCCTCCCAGGTTCAAGCGATTCTCCTGTCTCAGCCTCCCAAGTAGCTGGGATTACAGGCACACACCACCACGCCCGGGTAATTTTTTGTATTTTAGTAGAGACAGGGTTTCACCATGTTGACCAGGCTGGTCTTGAACTCCTGAGCTCAGGCAATCCACCCACCTCAGCCTCCCAAAGTGCTAGGATTACAGGCATGAGCCACCGTGCCTAGCCTCCATTAATCTATTAATAAGCATTGCATCATGGTTAAGAGCACAGTCTTCAGCTAAATATCTGGGTTTCAATCCTCACTCACTAACTTTAGGGGCTGAGATAAGTTTGTGACCATTCTGTACTTCTATTTTCTCATCTGTAAAATGAGAACAAGAGTGACTATGTCAGAGTTGTGCAAGTTAATTAGATATCATATGTAACATATTTAAAGCAATGCCTGGCCCTAATTAATACCATGTGTTAGCTGTTGTCATCACTATTGATTGTGCTTCCAAGTATTAACAATTTGTTGAAAGCTATCTTCATTTGTTAGGGAAAGAGCTCCCTGGAGCCTTACCAGAAAGCTCAAATACAATTATGAATGTAGTTCAGATTCAGTGAAGGTACATTTATCACCAATGTTTTGTGAAACTGCACTTGAAGAGAGTCAAATACACAAGTGTTTGTTCACTTTTACATATAATCTCACAAGAAAAATACCATATAGACTCCACAGTCCTTTTGTATATGTTCATTGTGCTTACTTTTTTTAATAGAATGGAATGAAATAAAGGAAAGTAATTTTTAAGTAACTGGAAAACTCATTTACTACATTTACTACTCAATATGTTGTATTACTCAACTGTCTAGTAACTGATCTAAGTCTTACTCTTAGAAATATTAAAATTCTTCATATTTAACAGCTGAAAATTATTTAAAATCCTAAGTCCTTCCATGAGAAGACTGAGGTTAATACTATTGATCCACATTTTTACAGGGTGAGATATTTGACTAGTTCTCTTACAATAAAAATATTTAGAAGGGAGGAGCCAAGATGGCCGAATAGGAACAGCTCCAGTCTACAGCTCCCAGCGTGAGCGACGCAGAAACCGGGTGATTTTTGCATTTCCAACTGAGGTACTGGGTTCTTCTCACTGGGGAGTGCCAGACAGTAGGTGCAGGACAGTGGGCGCAGCGCACCGTGCACGAGCCGAAGCAGGGTGAGGCATCGCCTCACCCGGGAAACGCAAGGGGTCAGGGAATTCCCTTTCCTAGTCAAAGAAAGCGGTGACAGATGGCACCTGGAAAATCGGGTCACTCCCACCCTAATACTACGGTTTTCCAACGGGCTTAAAAAACGGCACACCAGGAGATTATATCCCGCACCTGGCTCGGAGGGTCCTACACCCACGGAGTCTCGCTCATTGCTAGCACAGCAGTCCGAGATCAAACTGCAAGGCGGCAGTGAGGCTGGGGGAGGGGCGCCCACCATTGCCGAGTTAGTTGTCTGATTAGGTAAACAAAGCGGCCTGGAAGCTCGAACTGGGTGGAACCCAGCACAGCTCAAGGAGGCCTGCCTGCCTCTGTAGGCTCCACCTCTGGGGGCAGGGCACAGACAAACAAAAAGCAGTAACCTCTGCAGACTTAAATATCCCTCTTTGACAGCTTTGAAGAGAGTAGTGGTTCTCCCAGCATGCAGCTTGAGATCTGAGAATGGGCAGACTGCCTCCTCAAGTGTGTCCCTGACCCCCGAGTAGCCTAACTGGGAGGCACCCCCCAGTAGGGGCAGACTGACACCTCACATGGCCGGGTACTCCTCTGAGACAAAACTTCCAGAGGAACGATCAGGCAGCAGCATCTGCAGTTCACCAATATCCGCTGTTCTGCAGCCACCGCTGCTGATACCCAGGCAAACAGGGTCTGAAGTGGACCTCTAGCAAACTCCAACAGACCTGCAGCTGAGGGTCCTGTCTGGTAGAAGGAAAACTAACAAACAGAAAGGACATCCACACCAAAAACCCCTCTGTACGCCACCGTCATCAGAGACCAAAGGTAGATAAAACCACAAAGATGGGAAAAAAACAGAGCAGAAAAACTGGAAACTCTAAAAATCAGAGTACCTCTCCTTCTCTGAAGGAACGCAGCTCCTCACCAGCAACGGAACAAAGCTGGACAGAGAATGACTTTGACGAGTTGAGAGAAGAAGACTTCAGACGATCAAACTACTCCGAGCTACAGGAGGAAATTCGAACCAATGGCAAAGAAGTTAAAAGCTTGAAAACAAAATTAGACAAATGGATAACTAGAATAATCAATGCAGAGAATTCCTTAAAGGACCTGATGGAGCTGAAAACCAAGGCACGAGAGCTACGTGACGAATGCAGAAGCCTCAGTAGCCGATGCGATCAACTGGAAGAAAGGGTATCAGTGATGGAAGATGAAATGAATGAAATGAAGCAAGAAGAGAAGTTTAGAGAAAAAAGAATAAAAAGAAACGAACAAAGCCTCCAAGAAATATGGGACTATGTGAAAAGACCAAATCTATGTCTGATTGGTGTACCTGAAGGTGACGGGGAGAATGGAACCAAGCTGGAAAACACTCTGCAGGATATTATCCAGGAAGACTTCCCCAATCTAGCAAGGTAGGCCAACATTCAAATTCAGGAAATACAGAGAACGCCACAAACATACTCCTCGAGAAGAGCAACACCAAGACACATAATTGTCAGATTCACCAAAGATGAAATGAAGGAAAAAATGTTAAGGGCAGCCAGAGAGAAAGGTCGGGTTACCCACAAAGGGGAGCCCATCAGACTAAGAGCTGATTTCTCTGCAGAAACTCTACAAGCCAGAAGAGAGTGGGGACCAATATTCAACATTCTTAAAGAAAAGAATTTTCAACCCAGAATCTCATATCCAGCCAAACTAAGCTTCATAAGTGAAGGAGAAATAAAATACTTTACAGACAAGCAAATGCTGAGAGATTTTGTCACCACCAGGCCTGCCCTAAAAGAGCTCCTGAAGGAAGCACTAAACATGGAAAGGAACAACCAGTACCAGCCCCTGCAAAAACATGCCAAATTGTAAAGACCATCAAGGCTAGGAAGAAACTGCATCAACTAACGAGCAAAATAACCAGCTAACATCATAATGACAGGATCAAATTCACACATAACAATATTAACGTTAAATGTAAATGGGCTAAATGCTCCAATTAAAAGACACAGACTGGCAAATTGGATAAAGAGTCAAGACCCATCAGTGTGCTGTATTCAGGAAACCCATCTCACGTGCAGAGACACACATAGGCTCAAAATAAAGGGATGGAGGAAGATCTCCCAAGCAAATGGAAAACAAAAAAAGGCAGGGGTTGCAATCCTAGTCTCTGCTAAAACAGACTTTAAACCAACAAAGATCAAAAGAGACAAAGAAGGCCATTACATAATGGTAAAGGGATCAATTCAACAAGAAGAGCTAACTATCCTAAATATATATGCACCCAATACAGGAGCACCCAGATTCATAAAGCAAGTCCTGAGTGACCTACAAAGAGACCTAGACTCCCACACAATAATAATGGGAGACTTTAACACCCCACTGTCAACATTAGACAGATCAATGAGACAGAAAGTTAACAAGGATACCCAGGAATTGAACTCAGCTCTGCACCAAGCGGACCTAATAGACATCTACAGAACTCTCCACCCCAAATCAACAGAATATACATTATTTTCAGCACCACACCACACCTACTCCAAAATTGACCACATAGTTGGAAGTAAAGCACTCCTCAGCAAATGTAAAAGAACAGAAATTATAACAAACTGTCTCTCAGACCACAGTGCAATCAAACTAGAACTCAGGATTAGGAAACTCACTCAAAACCACTCAACTACATGGAAACTGAACAACCTGCTCCTGAATGACTACTGGGTAAATAATGAAATGAAGGCAGAAATAAAGATGTTCTTTGAAACCAACGAGAACAAAGACACAACATACCAGAATCTCTGGGACACATTCAAAGCAGTGTGTAGAGGGAAATTTATAACACTAAGTGCCCACAAGAGAAAGCAGGAAAGATCTAAAATTGACACCCTAACATCACAATTAAAAGAACTAGAAAAGCAAGAGCAAACACATTCAAAAGCTAGCAGAAGGCAAGAAATAACTAAGATCAGAGCAGAACTGAAGGAAACAGAGACACAAAAAACCCTTCAAAGAATTAATTAATCCAGGAGCTGTTTTTTTGAAAAGATCAACAAAATTGATAGACTGCTAGCAAGACTAATAAAGAAGAAAAGAGAGAAGAATCAAATAAATGCAATAAAAAATGATAAATGGGATATCACCACTGATCCCACAGAAATACAATCTACTATCAGAGAATACTACAAACACCTCTATGCAAATAAACTAGAAAATCTAGAAGAAATGGATAAATTCCTGGACACATACACCCTCCCAAGACTAAACCAGGAAGAAGTTGAATCTCTGAATAGACCAATAATGGGCTCTGAAATTGAGGTAATAATTAATAGCTTACCAACCAAAAAAAGTCCAGGACCAGAGGGATTCACAGCCAAATTCTATCAGAGGTACAAGGAGGAGCTGGTACCATTCCTTCTGAAACTATTCCAATGAATAGAAAAAGAGGGAATCCTCCCTAACTCATTTTATGAGGCCAGCATCATCCTGATACCAAAGCCTGGCAGAGACTCAACAAAAAAAGAGAATTTTAGACCAATATCCCTGCTGAACATCGATGCAAAAATCCTCAATAAAATACTGGCAAAACGAATCCAGCAGCACATCAAAAAGCTTATACACCATGATCAAGTGGGCTTCATCCCTGGGATGCAAGGCTGGTTCAACATATGCAAATCAATAAATGTAATCCAACATATAAACAGAACCAAAGACAAAAACCACATGATTATCTCAATAGATGCAGAAAAGGCCTTTGACAAAATTCAACAACCCTTCATGCTAAAAACTCTCAATAAATTAGGTATTGATGGGATGTATCTCAAAACAATAAGAGCTATCTATGACAAACCCACAGCCAATATCATATTGAATGGGCACAAACTGGAAGCATTCCCTTTGAAAACTGGCACAAGACAGGGATGCCCTCTCTCACCACTCGTATTGAACATACTGTTGGAAGTTGTGGCCAGGGCAATCAGGCAGGAGAAGGAAATAAAGGGTATTGAATTAGGAAAAGAGGAAGTCAAATTGTCCCTGTTTGCAGATGACATGATTGTATATCTAGAAAACCCCATCGTCTCAGCCCAAAATCTCCTCAAGCTGATAAGCAACTTCAGCAAAGTCTCAAGATACAAAATCAATGTACAAAAATCACAAGCATTCTTATACACCAATAAGAGACAAACAGAGAGCCAAATCATGAGTGAACTCCCATTCACAATTGCTTCAAAGAGAATAAAATACCTAGGAATCCAACTTACAAGGGATGTGAAGGATCTCTTCAAGGAGAACTACAAACCACTGCTCAATGAAATAAAAGAGGATACAAACAAGTGGAAGAACTTTCCATGCTCATGGGTAGGAAGAATCAATATCATGAAAATGTCCATACTGCCCAAGGTAATTTATAGATTCAATGCCATCCCCATCAAGCTACCAATGACTTTCTTCACAGAATTGGAAAATACTACTTTAAAGTTCATATGGAACCAAAAAAGAGCCCACATCGCCAAGTCAATCCTAAGCAAAAAGAACAAAGCTGGAGGCATCACGCTACCTGACTTCAAACTATACTACAAGGCTACAGTAACCAAAACAGCATGGTACTGGTACCAAAAGAGAGATATAGACCAATGGAACAGAACAGAGCCCTCAGAAATAATGCCACATATCTACAACCATCTGATCTTTGACAAACCTGACAAAAACAAGCAATGGGGAAAGGATTCCCTATTTAATAAATGGTGCTGGGAAAACTGGCTAGCCATATGTAGAAAGCTGAAACTGGATCCCTTCCTTACACCTTGTACAAAAATTAATTCAAGATGGATTAAAGACTTAAATGTTAGACCTAAAACCATAAAAACCCTAGAAGAAAACCTAGGCAATACCATTCAGGACATAGGCGTGGGCAAGGACTTCATGTCTAAAACACCAAAAGCAATGGCAACAAAAGCCAAAATTGACAAATGGGATTTAATTAAACTAAAGAGCTTCTGCACAGCAAAAGAAACTACCATCAGAGTGAACAGGCAACCTACAGAATGGGAGAAAATTTTTGCAACCTACTCATCTGACAAAGGGCTAATATCCAGAATCTACAATGAACTCCAACAAATTTACAAGAAAAAAACAACCCCATCAAAAAGTGGGTGAAGGATATGAACAGACACTTCTCAAAAGAAGACATTTATGCAGCCAACAGACACATGAAAAAATGCTCATCATCACTGGCCATCAGAGAAATGCAAATCAAAACCACAATGAGATACCATCTCACACCAGTTAGAATGGCCACCATTAAGAAGTCAGGAAACAACAGGTGCTGGAGAGGATGTGGAGAAATAGGAACACTTTTACACTGTTGGTGGGACTGTAAACTAGTTCAACCATTGTGGAAGTCAGTGTGGCGATTCCTCAGGAATCTAGAACTAGAAATACCATTTGACCCAGCCATCCCATGACTGGGTATATACCCAAAGGATTATAAATCATGCTGCTATAAAGACACATGCACACGTATGTTTATTGTGGCACTATTCACAATAGCAAAGACTTGGAACCAACCTAAACGTCCAACAACGATAGACTGGATTAAGAAAATGTGGCACATATACACCATGGAATACTATGCAGCCATAGAAAATGATGAGTTCATGTCCTTTGTAGGGACATGGATGAAGCTGGAAACCATCATTCTCAGCAAATATCACAAGGACAAAAACCAAACACTGCATGTTCTCACTCATAGATGGGAACTGAACAATGAGAACACATGGACACAGGAAGGGGAACATCACACACTGGGGACTGTTATGGGGTGGGGGGAGGGGGGAGGGATAGCATTAAGAGATATACCTAATGCTAAATGACAAGTTAATGGGTGTAGCACACCAACATGGCACATGTATGCATATGTAACAAACCTGCACGTTGTGCACATGTACCCTAAAACTTTAAGTATAATAATAATAATAAAATATATATATATATATTTAGAAAGGCATTGAATACCTAGTGAAAATTCAAATAACATTCTTTACCATTTCTTACCTCACATTTTTTGCTATTAGTGCTGATACGTGAAAATGAATTACAAGTTAAAGGAGCAAAGTAATTTTAATACTTAATTTTGGACCCTTACTGAATGCAAACAGCATAGTACAAAATTCAGGAAACTAGTATTGACCTTTAGGCAAAGATTTTCTGAAATAAAGGTTTAAGGTACAATTTGGGTTTTCACTTGTGGTTTTCCACAAAACATTCATTTTCAGCTTTTTTTTAGAGACAATTTATTACTCCAAAACTCTCTAAAATCATAATAGATTGTTATTCATTTCCCCTTATTTTTAACGATATTAATTTATTCTGTTTGGAACTTAAGGATAAAGACTTGTCAAATAAGGCATAGTTCATAAACAAGAGAAATAACTAGTGCTTTAACAAAATTTCTGTAAGTTTTTTCTCCTTTTGCCATTAGAGACTATTTTAGGGTAACAATTTAATTGTGATAGGTTTTTTTGTTTTTGTTTTTGAGGAAGACATAGGTCCAAAGTAACAATGAGAGGAATTATTATTAATCAATTTGTGAACTAGTGGACTCAATGAAATTGAGTTTCTTTTGACTGTTTTTCATTAGTGGTAAACAGTTTGGGTTATTCATTCGTTTGCTTGTTCATTCATTCAATAAACATCAAAAGCCAGTATATTTAAGACACTGAAAATCTTAACTCTACTAATATGTGTCCTCAAATACTTGCTAATTATATATCAAATGTGTTTAAAGTACATAGTGTATATGGTAGTATAAAGTACTCTAGAACAAACAACTAAATAGCTCATAAAACAATTATCTACTTGACCATTGATAAGTACAAACATTATGTTCTACTAGAGCTATAAAATCAAACAAACTTACATTTCAACCCAGTGGGCATATGAAGGATTATGACTTAATTGCATCCTATGTCTTCACGTGTGCGTCTGTCAATTTGTGAAACTTGTAAAAGTTTCGATAAGCCATGACCTTGGATAGCTACATGGCATTTTAAATGGAATGTAACCATTTATTTATTTTATTGTTATCTTAAATAAATAATGAGTGATATACTTAGATCTTTACAAGGATTTACTAAACAAACACGCATTTAAAGATTCAGGTCCTCAAAAAATTTAAATAAAACTACCATATGACCCAGCAATCCCACTACAGAGTATATGTTCAAAGGATATTAAATCAGTATGTCAAAGAAATGTCTGGACTCCCATGTTCATTGCACCGTTATTCACAATAGCTAAGATACTGAGTCAACCTAAGTGCCCATGAACAGATGAATGGACAAAGAAAATATGGTATATATACTCAATGGAATGCTCTTAACCTTTAAAAAGAGGGAAATCCTGCCACTTGGGACAACATGAATGAACCTGGAGGATATTATGTTAAGGGAAGTAAGCCAGGCACAGAAAGACAAATACCACATGATCTCACTTATAAGTGGGATCTAAAAAAGTCAAAATCAGAACAGAAAATAGAATGGTGATTATCAGGGTCTGCTGGTCGGGAGGGCCGAGTGATTGGGAACATGTTGACCAAATGATAAACAATTTCAGCTAGACAGGAGGAACAAGTTCAATTATCGTATAATTGACTGTAATTAATAACAGCATATTATATACTTGAAAATTGCTAAGAGAGTAGACTTTAGTGTTCATACCACAAAAAATGATAAGCATGTAAGGTAATAGTAGGTTAACTAGTTTGATTTAGCCATTTCACAATATATACATATTTCCGAACATGTTATACACTACAAATATTGTGTCAGTTTAAAAATAAAATTAAAAAGTACTTTTACCCCTAAAATCAAATTTATTTTACAATGATATTACGAGGAACTTAACTATTTTCTGAGTATTGGTATCACCAATCCCTTGTTGTTAACTTGAGAAAAAAAATAAAGGTGGAATAATGCAAACTGCTTTGGAAGCCTTTATATGATATCATTGATTAAAATGTTTGATGAAAGTATCCTTTATTCAATAAAGTTTACTAATGCATTTTAACCTAATTATAGAATCACATTGTATTTCTCTTTAATATACCAACCTTCGGTGGAAATTTTATTCAAAAGATTATTTTTCTTATATGGTATTGTGAATAAGAAATTAGGAAAATGGGAAATGAAAAAAAACAAAATAGGATACTTTTTCTTTTCCCACCTCCCTTCCATTTGTCCACCCTTTTACTTTCTATTTAAAATTTGACAATCTAAATTCTATTTAAAATTTGATGATTTCTCCTTTAACTTTATGTCCTTTTCTTTATTACACATATATAGGAAAGAGAAAAAAATTGAATCACCCCAGTTTAACTGAAAGCAAAGAATCTACAACAAAAGACGATGATGAGTAAGTTTGTTATTTTTGAAATTATGTATGTGTATCTTGCAGAAAGATGTTCATATTTGTTAAAGTGACCATTTAAAAGCATTTATTTGTAGAAATTAATAGTTTATACCTGACCTGAAATGTTCTTTATTAAGTAAGTAGAATACCTTAGTTGTGATGTGGTTTGTGATATTCTATAATGGTTATATATGATGCCTTAATTTTAATACTCATTGAGCCCAGTTCTCCCAGCCTATGCATAATAGACCAGCTCAGGGTAAAACTGAGGAAGACACTTATTTCAGATTTACATGGATGGAGAAGTAATGCGTGGTTTGGGAACAAAGTGTCTTAACAAATAGCTGGTTCAGAATGAAGCTAGAAACAGTGAAGCCAGCAGAGTGAGAGATCTAGAGGAACCTGGAAGGCCTACAATGCCAGCAACCAGTCATTTTCATATTGTCCTGCTGGTGGTTCCTTTGGATAAAGGCATTATCTGCAGAAAGCTACTGTCTACGTAGGAAAAGCCTGGGAAGAATACAGATGGCTCTCCATATCTGTGTATTACATATTTGTGGATTCGACCAATGACAGATTGAAAATATTTCGAGAAAAAAATGAATGGTTGCATCTGTACTGAACATATACAAACTTTTTTCTTGTCATTATTTCCTAAACCAATTTAGTATAACAGCTATTTCTATAGCATTTACATTGTGTTAAGTATTATAAGTAATCTAGAGATGATTAAAGTATATGGGAGGATATGCATAGGTTATATGCAAATACACCATTTTATAAAGGAGACTTGAGCCTCCATGGATTTTGGTATCTGCAGGAGTGGTGGAACCAGTTCTCCACAGATACTGAGGGACAGCTGTATTTGTATCTTCTTCCTGGAAGGATTGAATTAAGCAGAACAGGGATTAAATTTTCAAAGTAGTACATATGTTTAGCTCATTTACCATTTCAGTGTATCTTCTATATACCACACCAATGGACACCAAAGAGTAAAGATAAGGAAAATGAAGTTTCTCCCCATTGGGAACTTACGATCTTTTTTTTTTTTTTTTCCCTGAGACAGTCTCACTCTGTTGCCCCCCCTGGAGCACAATGGTGTGATCACCATTCAGTGCAGCCTCAACCTCCTGGGTTCAAGCAATCCTCCCACCTCAGCCTCCTGCGTAGTTGAGACTACAGGTCCACGCCACCACGCCCTACTAATTTTTGTGTATTTTTGCAGAGACGGGGTTTCGCCATGTTACCCTGGCTAGTATCGAACCCCTGGGCTCAAACGATCCACTCGCCCAGGCCTCCCAAAGTGCTGGGATTACAGGTGTGAGATACTGCATGTAGCCTGGGAGCTTATGATCTTACGCTGTAAGTTAATATACCTTCCTCAGTTTAGAAGTGGGTTATGTTTACTAATGTTTTTGGAGTCATTTACATGGAACTCAGAGTGCATTTTCCATGCAAATAGTGTTATAATCTGTGGCTACAGCCCCAAGTCAGGGCACAGATCTATTTATTTCATAATATAGCTGAACTATAGTTTTGGTAGTAGTCCAGATTAAAAGATGTGGAAACTGAGTGCCATTTAAACTACTTTAGGGACAAAGAGAAGAGTTTTTCAAAGAATTCTCATTGTTTGGCATCTCCTACATCTGTCCTCTATTTGCTTTTAGTAGCTGTTTTCCCTCGACATGCTGCTCCTCCAGCTCCAAATATTTGCGTGTTTCAGTCTTTTCTACCCCACAAATATTTTTGTTGTAAATTATTTCTTCCTACTCCTAATCAAAGCTTTTGTTTCCTCAGTGAACTGATCTCAACTAGATATTAACAGGAAAGCATTCTTTTTTGTTTAACTTATTTAATGTTTTTTAACATAGGAAATATATGTAACAGGAAAAAGTTCAAATTATACAAAAGGATATACCATGAAAGCAAGTAGCAAGTAAAAATTTATAAATCACAGATAATCTTGTATTTGAAAGCAGGTGCCTGCTAAACCGAATTAATTTCTGATGCAGTTATATAAAATGTAAATAGCCAGCAAAGGAGGAAATGTTTTTGGACAAAAGTGATACCAGATAATCAAGCCTGTTGTTTTTCTCCCTGAATCAGCTCCACTTAAACTTAATAGTGTCTTTCCTTCTTTCTTGTTGTAAACCCCTCAATTTATTTAGAGCTCAGACTTTTAAAACAATAGCTCCCATGGCAGTGGGCTTCAAGGAGCAAGGGAAGAGCAAGAACCATTGTTATGAGTGACATAGGAATTTGCCTATGTTTATTTAATTTATTAATTTCTCTCCATATTTGTTTCTAAAGATCTCTATTATTTAAGTATATCACTCCATGAATTGGTGTTATAATTAGTGAATTTAAGTATGAGCTGAGACATTTTACAACATATAAAAGTAATGGGTCGGGTGCCCATTATTATCTACTAAAAAATACAAAAGTTAGCTGGACGTGGTGGCGGGCGCCTGTGGTCCCAGCTACCCAGGAGGCTGAGGCAGGAGAATCAACTTGAACCCGGGATGGGGAGGTTGCAGTGAGTTTATAGCGTGCCACTGTACTACAGCCTGGGTGACAGAGCAAGACTTTGTCTCAAAAAAAAAAAAAAAAAAAAGTATTTCTGTCAGGAGACTGAGGAAAGAAGATTGCTTGAGACCAGGAGTTCAGGGCTGTAGTACACTATGATCCCTCCTGTAAATAGCCGCTGCACACCAGCCTGGGTAACACAGTGAGACCCTGTCTCTTAAAAAAAAAAAAAAAAAAAGATGCATTTCTTTTTTTCTTTTTTCTTTCTTTCTTTTTTTTTTTTTTTTTTTTTTCTTCTGAGACAATGTCTTGCTGTGTCACCCAGGCTGAAGTGCAATGATGCAATCTCGGCTCACTGCAACCTCCGCCTCCTGGGCTCAAGCTGTTCTCCTGCCTCAGCATCCCTAGTAGCTGGGATTACAGGCGCCCGCTACCATGCACGGCTAATTTTTGTATTTTTAGTAGAGACCGGGTTCTGCCTTCTTGGCCAGACTAGTCTCGAATTCCTGACCTCAGGTGATCTGCCCGCCTCAGCCTCCTGAAGTGCTGGGATTACAGGCGTGAGCCACCGCACCTGGCCAGGATGCATTTCTGATTGTTTTTTTTTTCATTCATTAAAATAACTCAGTTCTAGCTAATAAAGCCATTTTTATCTTTAGTAATAGATTCTTTATTCCATTTGTTTAGATTTCTTTTATTTTTTAAAACCACTGCGTAAAGACTTGGATTTTTTTTTTTCTTAAGAAACAGAATCATGCTCTGTCACCCAGGCTGGAGTGCAGTGGCATAATCATAGCCCACTATAACCTTAACCTCCTGGGCTCAAGTTATCCTCCCACCTCAGCCTCCTGAGTAGCTAGAAGTACAGGTATGTTACTACCCCTGGCTAATTCTTTTACTTTTTTGTAGAGATGTTTTCTTGCCATGTTGCCCAGGCTGAACTTGCACTCCTGGGCTAAAGCGATCCTCTTGCCTCAGCCTGAAGACTTGGGTTTTTTAAATCTCAAATTAAATGGAATATTGCCAGGCACGGTGGTTCACGCCTGTAATCCTAGCACTTTGGGAAGCTGAGGCAAGCAGTTTGCTTGAGCCCAGGAGTTTGAGACCGGCCTGAGCAACATGGCCAGACCCTGTCTCTACAAAAATTTTTTTTTAATTAGCTGAATGTGGTTGTGCACACTTGTGATCCCAGCTACTTGGGAGGCTGAGGTGGGAGGATCACTTGAGCCCAGGAGTTTGAGGCTGCAGTGAGCTGTGATAATGTCACTACCCTCCAGCCTAAGCGACCGGGTAAGACCTCATCTCAGTCAATCAGTGAATCAATCAATAAACAACATTGCACATTTGTGGATCAGTTTTAAATGATCATAACATTTTATGTTTTGTTTTGGCAATATTCTTTTTTTTTCTTTGCAAAAATATCATACCTAGGAGAGATACCGGAGAGGAAGCAAGGCATCTGCTTCTAGAATAATTCCTGTAGCTTCAGTACCTTGATGGAGTCACTGTAGAGTCAGTGTTTGGTCCTACACTATACAGATTTAGAAATTCACCATGAGATGTTGAAGCATAAGGAATTAATGAATACTAATCAGCCTTAGGACAAACCGAAAAATAATGGAAATGGCATTTTATTATGAGAACTTTATTGATATCAGTAGTTTTCTCAGGACAGCCTCTTCTGAAAGTCAGTCTGTTCAGATTTAAAAAAAAAAAAAAAGTTATTCACTTTGGGAGGCCGAGGCGGGTGGATGACGAGGTCTAGGAGTTTGAGACCAGCCTGGCCAATATGGTGACACCCCATCCCTACTAAAAATACAAAAATTAGCCAGGCCTGGTGGCTTGCACCTGTAGTCCCAGCTACTCAGGAGGCTGAGGCAGAAGAATCGCTTGAACCCAGGAGGCAGAGCTTGCAGTGAGCCGAGATGGTGCCACTGCACTCCAGCCTAGGTGACAGAGTGAGACTCCGTCTCAAAAAAAAAAAAGTTATTTAAAGATATTCCACAATCTAAGAATTAGAATTAAGGGAGTAAGAAGTTTTAACAGATATCTTCATTTAGCTGAATTAGTTGTATATATCCTTTTCTCCACAAAAGATAGTACTGTTATTTGTTATCAGTATGGGAAAAATTTTATCTGGACCTTTACCCTTACACCATGCACAAAAATCAATTCCAGGTGGATTGGAAGTCTGAATATGAAAGGTAAAAGAATAAAACTTTTAGGGGCTGGGCACGATGGCTTATGCCTGTAATCCCAGCACTTTGGGAGGCTGAGGTGGGCAGATCACGAGGTCAGGAGATTGAGACCATCCTGGCTAACACAATGAAACCCTGTCTCTATTAAAAATACAAAAAAAAAAAAAAAAAAACGGGCATGGTGGCGGGCGCCTGTAGTCCCAGCTACTTGGGAGGCTGAGGCAGAAGAATGGCGTGAACTTGCAGTGAGCCGAGATCACGCCACCAGTGCACTCCAGCCTGGGCGACAGAGCGAGACTCTGTCTCAAAAAAAAAAAAAAAAAGCTTTTAGAGGACTGGACCTTGGATTAGGCAAAATGCCAACTATAAAAGAAAAAAATGGATAAATTAAACAGCTTTAAAAGTCCTTTTTATAAAAAGAAACTTTTTAGAGTGTGAAAGTACAGCCCAGTGTGTAAAGATTTGCAAGACAATCCAATAGAAAAATGGGCAAAAGACTTTAATTGGCACCTCATAAGAGCAGATTTTCATGTAAACCAGCAAACATATGAAAAGGTACTCAACTGGAAAGTGTCGTCTGGGAAAATGCAAATTAAAACCTCCATGAAGCACCACTACATCCTCACTAGAATGCTGAAAATAGAAAAGAAGGAAAATACTGGGTAGATCTTCTGGAGTGAGGATGTGGAACAACTGGAACTCAAATAAACTGTTGGTGGGAGTATAAGTAGATGAAAACCACTTTGGGAAACTGTTTGGCAACATCTAAACCAGGATATATGCATACCTTATGGCACAGAAATTCCACTTCAGGGTATATACCCAACAGAAGTGTATACATATATTTACCCAAAGACAGATACCATAATGATCATTGCAGCCTAATTCCTAGTTGCCTCAAGTTTGAAAATATCCAGATGTCCATCAACAGTCAAATGGATAAACAAATTATGGTATTTGTCTAATGGACTACAGTGAAAATTATCTATAACTAACAACAATGGCTGAATATCACAAACACAATGTTGAATGTGGAAAAAACTAGACACAAAAGGTTTCATAGTGTATAATTCCATTTGTATGAAGTACAAAAATAACCAAAACTAATCAATACTGCTAAAAGTTTCTGGGATGTTGTCAGTGTTCTGTTTCGTGATCTGGGTGCTAACTGCAATTGAATGAGCTGTACACTTACGTGTACCCTTGTCTCTTCTTGTATTTCTATACTAATAGACTCCCAAACTCTCGTGTAAATGAAGTCTTGTGCCGAGACCAGCTCGGTCGGGGAGACCCTAACCCAGCGGCGCTAGAGGAATTAAAGACACACACACAGAAATATAGAGGTGTGAAGTGGGAAATCAGGGGTCTCATAGCCTTCAGAGCTGAGAGCCCCGAACAGAGATTTACCCACGTATTTATTAACAGCAATCCAGTCATTAGCATTGTTTCTATAGATATTAAATTAACTAAAAGTATCCCTTATGGGATGGGCTGAATTAAAGGAATAGGTTGGGCTAGTTAACTGCAGCAGGAGCATGTCCTTAAGGCATAGGTCGCTCATGCTATTGTTTGTGGCTTAAGAATGCCTTTAAGTGGTTTTCCACCCTGGGTGGGCCAGGTGTTCCTTGCCCTCGTTCCGGTAAACCCACAACCTTACAGCGTGGGTGTTAATGGCCATCATGAACATGTCACAGTGCTGCAGAGATTTTGTTTATGGCCAGTTTTGGGGCCAGTTTTTGGCCAGATTTTGGGGGGCTTGTTCCCAACAGTCTTGAACAACACCAGCAATTTTTTCAGACATGTTATATGATTAAGTAGATTTTTAACTTTTGGACTGCATGGCCTTGTATGGGACATTTTCCAAACTGTATTCTATAGGACATTTGTATCTTTAGATATGCCCAGAAGTATTCATGGGGTTAAAACATAATTTTGGACCAGGCATGGTGGGTCACGCCTGTAATCCCAGCACTTTGGGAGGCCGAGGCAGGCGGATCACCTGAGGTTGGGAGTTTGAGACCAGCCTGACCAACATGGAGAAACCCCGTCTCTAGTAAAAATACAAAAATTAGCTGGGCGTGGTGGCACATGCCTGGAATCCCAGCTACTTGGGAGGCTGAGGCAGGAGAATTGCTTGAACCTGGGAGGCAGAGGTTGTGGTGAGCCGAGATCGTGCCATTGCACTCCAGCCTGGGCAATAAGAGCGAGACTGTCTCAAAAAATAATAATAATAATAATAATAATTTATGGTCAAATAGATATGAGTAAAGGAGATATCTTCATCTTAAGGATTTACAAAGCATAGTAAGTAAACATGGGTAATAATAGCTAGTAATTATTGAATATTTGCCATGTCTTAGGCATATATTATCACATTTAATCCTCTTAACAACCCAGTGAGGTAGATAATGTTATTGCCCTAACAAAGGTGAAGAAACTGACATTTAGAGAGGTAAAATAACAGCTTAAGCTCACAAAGCTTTATGTCAGGCAGACTTTTTTTTTTTTTTTTTTTTTTTGAGACAGAGTCTCACTCTGTTGCCAGGCTGGATTGCACTGGCACGATCTTGGTTCACTGCAACCTCCGCCTCCCTGGTTCAAGCAATCCTCCTGCCTCAGGCTCCCGAGTAGCTGGGACTACAAGCATGCACCAGCACGCCCACCTTATTTATTTATTTATTTATTTATTTATTTATTTATTTTGAGACAGAGTTTTGCTTTTATCACCCAGGCTGAAATGCAATGGCACGATCTCTTCTCACTGCAACCACCACCTCCTGGGTTCAAGTAATTCTCCTGCCTCAGCCTCCTGAGTAGCAGAGATTACAGGCATGCGCCACCATGCCTGGCTAATTTTGTATTTTTAGTAGAGATGGGGTTTCTCCATGTTGGTCAGGCTGGTCTTGAACTCACTACCTCAGGTGATCCGCCCGCCTCGGCCTCCCAAAGTGCTGGGATTACAGGCATAAGCCACCGCACCTGGCCAATTTTTTGTATTTTTAGTAGAGACGGGGTTTCACCATGTTGGCCAGGATGGTCTCAATATCTTGACCTTGTGACCCGCCTGCCTAGGCCTCCCAAAGTGCTGGGATTACAGGCATGAGCCACTGTGCCCAGCTGCAGACTTCTTTTAATTATTATACTAGAGTAACTGACATTATGGTGTACTATCTTATTTTGTCTGCCCAGCATCTCTTCCTGCTGGGATTAACATTCTTTAAATCACTTGTTACCCCATTCCAATAATGTGGCTCTTTATTTAAAGACTACCAAAGTCTTATATGACCCTACCCTGGACAGTTGATTGGTCCAAGGGTAGGCACCTGACCTAAACACAGTCAGTCAGTTATTTCACAGAATTTATAAAATTGGAAGTAGGAAAAGAGACTACTTCTCAGATGGAGATCTTCAAGCAAAGATGGTACTGGCAGCCATGTTTTTTACCATGTATTAATAGATGAACTGGTTTGCAGTGAGAGAGAAAGAAGCCCATAGCCAGAGAGAAGAGAGGTATTAGGCAGGGTCCTGTTTGTCTTCTGGCTTCTTTCTGTTGCTCCTTAAGCCTTGCTCAATATCAGCTTCCCTTTGATTATGGGAGATACTCTAGTATCCCTCCAATAAGTGCCCCCTTTTTATCTTAAAAGATAAATATGTTTACCTTCAGTCATTTACCAATAAAAGAAGTTTCATACAGTATGTAAGATTACTTCAGGGTTTCTCAGTCTCAGCACTGTTGACATTTGGGTTGGGTAATTCTTTTTGGTAGAGGCTGTCCTATACATTATAGGTTGCTTAACAACATCCTTGGCCCCTACCCATTAGATAAGTTGTTAGAACACAGTGTGGTATTATGATGGCCAGTATGACCTATAGATATGTCTAATAGATTCTATAAAACTAGAATATACAGTGGCTCATTCCTGTAATCTCAGCATTTTGGGAAGCCAAGGTAGGAGGATCGCTTGAGCCCAGGAGTTCAAGGCCAGCCTGAGCAACATAGCGAGACTTCATCTCTACATTCAATCAATCAATAAGCAAGCAAGCAAGCTGGATGTGGTGGTGTGCCTGTAGTCCCACTACTCGAGAGGCTGAGGTGGGAGGATCACTGGGGCCCAGGAGGTCGAGGCTGCAGTGAGTGGTGATCATGCCAGCGCACTCTAGCCTGGGTGACACAGCGAGACTCTGTCTCAAAAAAAGAAAAAAAAAAGCCTAGAAAATAACTATAATTGAGAAAGCAAGATGCTTTTTAAATACATTCTTAGCCAGTTAGAACAAATAATCTATTTTCTGATATGAGAACACTAAATGTTAATGATTATAAACTACTACAAAACAAGTTTCTAAATAAATTTTATTTGCAAAAGCTAGTGAATAGTCAATATCCATCACTGGCCTGTAATCCCAGGACTTTAGGAGGCCAAGGAGGGAGGATCACTTGAGGCAAGGAGTTAGAGACCAGCCTGGGCGACAAAATGAGACCCCATCTCTACAAAAAATAAAAAAATTAGCCAAGCATGGTAGTGTGCACCTGTGGACCCAGCTACATAGGAGGCTGAGTTTGGAGAATCATTTGAGCCCAGGAGGTGGAGGCTGACATCTGCAGGCCGAAAGAGCCATGGCCTTGGAAGGGCCGTAAGTTCCACCACACTCTTGGTGGTTCTCACCCTGTAGCTTGGAGAAGGTGCAATACTCTCCATTACCACTAATATAAATAATGTTTGTAAAATTCTTACCTAATAAAAAATTTAGGACAGGCATGTTTCTTTACAGGTACTGTAGCTTGTTTCATGAATGCTTTGTCAAATTATGAAAGTTAAAGTGCAATATTTGAAGACTATAAGTGGTGGTGTATCTTATTTCTAATAAGATAAAACTTTTTGCCTTTGTTTTATCAGGGAGTTATATGTCAGTGTTTGAAACATGCTGTGTGGTATAATAGGTTTAAAATAAATTCTTTGAAAGAGGAATACTGAAACTAGCCTTGTAGATATGTCTGGTGCACGTGATGAAACCTACAGCTTTATTGGGGTTGATGGCAATGCTCTGCTGGCTAACTTTCAAGTGACTGGGTTTTCTAAGTTTGGCAAGTACAAAATTCTAAAATTGGGTTTTCCTTTAGAAATGTGTAGGGTCAGGGGAGGATGTCCTAACCGTATGTTGTGATCATATGTAGTTTAATCCAGTGTTCCACATGTGTGACTGCTGTTTCTGAGAGAAGTTTCCAAAATGTCACCATTTCTCAGAACTGAATAAACATATTGCCAAGAGGCTTTTCTTAGGAATGAAACGTATCTGGGTAAATGTAAACAAAATTGCCTCTGTCTTGACAGTACCAAAGTTCACATAAAAGGTGAAAGCTCCTGAATCAATGCCATGGCTCCATGGAAGGGGATGGATAGTAGATACATATTAAAATCTATCTGTAACACTAATTTGTTACCATTATGAATCCTTTCAGCTGCATTTTAGGAAAAAGTAGTTGGCTATTTAGAAGTGTGTACATCATTGTTAGTCATTCTTACAGATAAAAACATCTTGGGTCAGCCTACTCTGTCCACTCTTATAGGCTACAGAGAAAAGTCATAATTGGTGTCAATACAAGTTGATGGTTTCCAATCTTAAAAAAAAAAATTTAATTAAAAAATAAATGTTAAATGCAGTAAAAATACAAATTTGAATAGAAACATGACTCAGATTATTTTTACAAATACATATTGTTTATTCAAACCAAAATCTTGAGACCCTTGAAAACACAAAATTTATGAAGTAGAGTTCATGGAGAAAAGATGCTTAAGAACTGTAAACAAAATTTCCCACTGGGGCTGGGCATGGTGGATCACACCTATAATCCCAGCACTTTGGGAGGTCAAGTCAAGCAGATCATTTGAGTTCAGGAGTTCAAGCCTGAGCAACATAGGGAGATCCCATCTCTACAAAATTTTTTTTTTTAATTAGCAAGCCTGGGTGGTGCACACTTGTAGTCCCAGCTACTGAGGAAGCTGAGATGGGAGGATCACTCCAGCGCAGCAGATTGCACTCTAGCCTGGGAGACAGAAAAATACCCTATCAAGAAAAAAAAAGAAAAAAATCCCATGGGTGAAATATCTATAAATACCTTTTGTAAGCTTTTAACAGTTTAGAGACATTTTTTAAACTTTAGATTCTTAAATAATTTTAAATTTACAGAAAATTTGCAAGAATATTAAAAAGAATTCCTGAATACTCCCCCAGAGTCGCAAATTGTTAACATTTTGTCACATGTACTTTTATTCTCTCTGTCACACATGTGCACACACATACATAGGTACTCAGACTTTTCTGAATATTTGGGAAGTTGCAGACATCCTTTTTTACCGCTAAATCCTTCAGTATGTCCTAAGAATAATATTATTTAACCATAGTAAAAATATTAAAACCAGGAAATTTAACATTGATATAATTACTGTTATCTAGTATATAGTCCAAATTCAAATTTTCCCAGTAATGTTCTTTATTGCAATTTTTCTCTTGATCCAGGATTCAATCCAAGATTACATATTACAAAATAATTCTTAAAGTTTCCTTCAATCTAGAACAATTTTTTTAAACTTTTATTGTCTTCTCTGACAGTGATATTTTTAAATAGTGTAGACTAGTTTTTGTACATCATTCCTCAGTTGTGTTTGCCTGCTATTTTGTCATTATTCATGTTATGTATTTTGGGGCAAAGATATAGAAGAATGTTGAATTACATCAAGAGATATTTTGTCCTATTATTGATGAATTTTAATCATTTGATTACAGTGATGTTCAGCAGGTTTATCTACTATAAAAGTAATCATTGTCCCTTTGTAATTAATAAATACTTTGTGGGGAGGTACTTTGTCATGTTTCACCCAGTAGTTTTAACATACATTGATCATTCTTGCCTGAGTCAGTTATTACTGTAATGATTGCCATAGTCATAATTTTCTAACTCCATCATTTCTGTATTTATTAGTTGACCTTCTGCTGGTTGGCCATTTAAAAATTCATCTGTTCATAGTGATACAAAGTTTTTCCTTGACTTCCCCTTTTCCATATTTCTATCCCATCTCAAATCTAAATCTCTGTCTCCTAAGAGCAGCAATAAATTTGCACATTTGCTTAATCCTACATCGTACACAAAATACTTGCAGAATTCCCATGCTCACAGCACTGCTAAAAACAAACCTGCAAAGCATTCAAGATTTGTTTGCAGTTTTTTGTCTTTAAAGATATATAGTCAAATTACTGTTTTCAAAAATTATTTGGATTAGTTCGTCATTTGAAGAAGTATTCATTTGAAATAGGTTTTCTTGTTCGTGAATTTTACTTTTTTCTCATCCTTTTTGACTTTTTAAAATGAGATAAGCCATTAATATGGTTCTGAAAGTCAAAACTGTTGCCAAAAAAGGATACTCAGAGTGGTATTAATCCCTCCCTCATTCCTTCTACCTATTTCTTGTGGGTAGCCAAATTCATTAGTTTCTTATTTACCTTTCCTATGTTTATTTCCATAAAATTAAGCACTTTCATATATTTTTTCTATACAGAAGGTGGCACACCATATGTACTCTTTTCACTTTGCCTTTTTTACTGATGAATACGTCCTGAAATCAATTCCTATTGATCAGTTTGGAGAATTTTAAATGTAAGAATCCTCTCAACAGGAAAATACAGTTCCATGTTCTAGGTTTAAAAATGTTTTTTTCTTCACAAAACAAGTAGTTAATGACATGTCAATAAAGCCCATTTGTAAAAAAAACACCTACGCATTAATATTTTATGTGAACTTCCATATCCTTTATGTTTTGCAAGGAATATATATAATTTACTGCGATTGGCTTTTCTTCCTCTTGGCAATTTGCTGCTGCTGTAGCTGGCATTGCTATGAAAATGCAGTAATGGTGACTGTCCTGTAAGTTTTATTTTCAGATAATTGTAGATTTACTTGCCATTGTGAGAAGTAAAACAGAGACATCATGTGTATTGTTTTCCTAGTTTCCCGACATAACATCTTACAAAACTGTAGTACAATATCACAACCAGGAAATTGACATTGACTCAATCCACTGATCTTACTCATATTTCCTGTTTTGCAATGAACTGATTTGTGTGTGTGTATTTAGTTCTGTACAATTTTATCACGTGTAGATTCTTGTATCTACCACTGTAGTCATGGTACAGAACAGTTCCATCACCACGAGGATCCCACCTGTTGTATAGTTTTTTTTTTTTTTTTGAGACAGAGTTTTGCTCTTGTTGCCCACGATGGAGTGCAATGGCATGATCTTGGCTCACTGCAACCTGCACCTCCCGGGTTCAAGTGATTCTCCTGCCTCAGCCTCCCAAATAGCTGGGATTATAGGTGTGCGCCACCACCATGTCTGGCTAGTTTTTGTATTTTTAGTAGAGATGGGGTTTCACCATGTTGGCCAGGCTGGTCTTGAACTCCTGACCTCAGATGATCCACCCACCTTGGCCTTCCAAAGTGCCGGGATTACAGGCATGTGCCACTGTGCCCAACCTAGGACTTATTTTTAGTCACTAGCTCATTCTCTCTTATAGGCAGAAGAGTAACTCTTTTAGATGTGTATTTTTTGTTATTTCTGTACTAACCCAAATAAAATCTTTTTAATAGTAGTGAGTTATGCCAGAACTGGTTTTTCAAAAATTTTTGTTGTTTTGTTTTGCATTATGTATACAATTTAATTGTGACAACCACTGGTCAGTATTCTAAGTTCCTCCTGACTGCTCAAATGATGGTCTCTAGGGATAAGTTAGTTGAAAATGTTTATCAGAATCTTAGGATGAAGATATAAGCCTGTATTCCATATTAGGCCTATTCTGTAGGTGAGCA
Source organism: Nomascus leucogenys (assembly GCF_006542625.1). Taxonomy (NCBI): domain Eukaryota; kingdom Metazoa; phylum Chordata; class Mammalia; order Primates; family Hylobatidae; genus Nomascus; species Nomascus leucogenys. Next base: position 42,917,127 of record NC_044385.1, on the reverse strand, counting down.
AAGGCTAAGAGGAAAGCCAGTCTTAAAAAGAGAATTTTCAACTGTTTAAAATTTTAGATATGGAAGACTGGAAGCTTTCCCCTAAAGATCAGAAGCAAAACAAGGACACCTGCTTTCACCACTGGTGTTCAACATTGTATTGGAAATTCTAGCCAGAGCAATTAGATAAGAAAAAGAAATAAAAGGCATTTAAGTTGGAAGAGAAAAAGTAAAACAATCTTTATTTGAAGACAAGATGATTCTCTATAGAGAAAATCCCAAGAGTGCACAAGAAGCTACTAGAGCTAATAAATAGAGTCAAAAAAAGTTTCAGGGTATAAGATCAACACACAAAACTCAGTTTCCATATACCTGTAATGAATTTGAATAGGAAATTAAGGAAGCAATCCATTGCAGTAGCATCTGAAAGGATAAAATACACAGGAATAAATTTCACTAAAGAGGTAAAAAACTTGTACACTAGAAACTACAATTCATTTTTGAAAGAAATTAAAGAAGATCTAAATAAAAGGAAAGATATTCTGTATTCATGGGCAAGAAGATTTAATATTGTTAAGATGTTAATGCTACTACCCAAAGCAATCTACAGATTCACTGTAATTCCTATATTTCTTTTGCAGAATGATTAAACAGCATTTTTTGCAGAAATGGAAAAACCTGTCCTTAAATTCATATGAAACTACAGGAGACCCTAAATAGCCAAACAATCTTGAAAAAGGACAAAGTTGGAAGATTCATATTTCCTGATTTCAAAACATACTACAAAGCTACAGTAATCAAAACAGTATGGCACCAGCATAACAGTAGCCATAGAGACCAATGGAATAGAATTGGGGGTCCAAAACAAACGCATACATCTATGGCCAGTTGATTTTTGACAAGGATGTCAAGTTTATTTAATGGAGAAAGAATAGTCTCTTCAACAAATGTTGCTGGGAAACAGGATTTCCTTATAAAAAAGAATGAAGTTGGATCCCTACCTCACAGCATATGTAAAAGTTAAATCAAAATGGATCAGTGACCTAAATATAAGGGCTAAAACCATTTATAACTATCTTAGAGGAAAACATAATGATAAATCTTCATGACCTTGAATTTGTTGATAGATTCTTATATAACAACACCAAAAGCACAATGAACAAAAGAAAAAATAAATTTGACTTTATCAAAAGTAAAAGCTTTTGTGCTTCAAAGTACACCATCAAGAAAGTGAAAAGGCAAAGTACAGAATGGGAGAAAATATTTTCAAATTATATATCTAATAAGGGTTTATCGCTTCTAATAAGGGTTTAATGTCCAGAGTAGATCAAGAACTTCCAAAACTCAACAAGAAAAAAGACAACCCAATTTTAAATATAGGCAAAGACTTGAGTAGATATTTCTTTTTTTTTTTTGAGATAGAGTCTCGCTCTATCACCCAGGCTGGAGTGCAGTGGCACGATCTTGGCTTACTGCAAGCTCCACCTCCCGGGTTTACGCCATTCTCCTGCCTCAGCCTCCCAAATAGCTGGGGCTACAGGCACCCGCCACCATGCCTGGCTAACTTTTTTTTTTTTTTTTTTGGTATTTTTAGTAGAGACGGGATTTCACCACGTTAGCCAGGGTGATCTCGATCTCCTAACCTCGTGATCTGCCGGCCTCGGCCTCCCGAAGTGCTGGGATTACAGGCATGAGCCACCGTGCCTGGCCTTGAGTAGGTATTTCTTGAAAGAAGTTATACAAATTGCCAATAAACACATGAAAATATATTAAATATCATTAGTCATTAAAGGAATGCAAATCAAAACCACAGCAAGACCTTACATCTTACACCTTACATCTACGAGGATGTCTATTTAAACAAACAATAAAAATGGAAAATAACAAATATTGGCAAGGATATAGAGAAATTAAAACCCTTGTACATTGTAGCTCCTGTGGAAAACAGTCTGGCACTTTTCTCAAAAAGTTAAACATATAATTACCATAAGACCAAGCAATTTCACTCCTAGGTATATGCCCAAAATAATTGAAAACAGTGACTCAGATATTTATATTCCAGTGTTTATTCCATCATTATTCACAATAACCAAAAGACAGGAAACAACCCAAATGTTCATCAACAAATGAATGGATAAACAAAGTGTGGTATATACCTGCAGTGGAATATTATTTATTTATGAATAGGAAGGAAGTTCTGATACATGCTACCACATTGAAGAATCTTGAAAGCATTATGCTAAGTGAAATAAGCCAGACACATAAGGACAAATACTGTAAGATTCTAGTTGTATGCAATATCTAGAATAGACTAATTCAAAGACACAGAAAGGAGATTAAGGGTTACTAGAGGCTGGAGGTGGGAAGCAAGAAGAGTTATTGCTTAATGGTTATACAGTTTCTGTTTGTAGTAATAGAAAAGTTTTGGAAATAGATAGTGGTGATGGTTGCACAACATTGTGAGTGTAATTAATGTCACTGAATTGTACATTTAAAAATGTTTAAAATGACAAATCTTGTATATATTTTATCACAGTAAGAAATTTTTTTAAAAAAATTTTAAGCTGAACGGAATGCAGAAAAGCTCCTTGAGACAGCCTGTAAAAATATAATGAAATAAATAGAGCTAAACACAGGGGGAAATTTTTTTTTTTTTGACAAAGAATGTCAATTTTATTTATATTGACCAGATTTTTTTGTGATCAGTCTTCAGGAAAAATGCTTTTAATTAATTTTTATGTGCATAAGAATTGCCTAGAAATGCATATTTCTGACCTTCTCTGTTAGTAGTTCTTGGATGCAGCCCAGGAATTTGTATTTTTAACCATTTACCAAGGAATTCTGATGCCAGTTGTAACTGAATTACACTTTTGGAAATATTATATAATGGTTGAGAACATAGGTCAAACACACCTGGGTTCAAATCCTGACTGTGCCCCTTGTTATAAAACCCTGGATAATTAAATAATTTATTGGTACTTCAGTTTTCATAGCTGTAAAATGGAGACAGTATTTCCCACAGGTAGTTGTTTTGAAAATTAAGTAAGATATAGTTTGTAAAGTAGTAAGTATAGTGCCTTAAACTAAGAAAGCATTAAAAAAAGTTAACAATATATTTCATTGTTTTCATAATTCAACTGTCATCCAAAATTATCAGTTTAGGTCGAGGGAGATGGAGATTCAGTGACCTATTTACCTTTTTCTGCATGAATCATAGTATTGTAAAGATAAAGAAAACCTAGGGAATTCATCCTGTTATGTACATTTTAATGCACAAGTCTCGAGACTTATAAAAGTACAATTTCTTAGAGGTAATAACTTTCAGATAATAGCTTTTAGTAATAGAATTAATTAGTAGTGTATTTGTGGCCTTTGAGAACACTGTATTAGAATACTAAGGCAGAAATCGAAATATAAGAGTTTAATTTTAATATGGAGGAAGTGGAGATTGGGTTAGGCTGTCATGTTGAGCAGAAATTTGTGAAAGAAGATTCATTAAATTAGGTAAATGGAGAGTTAAGCAACATTGGGTGCTCAGCAAAATCATACTTCTAATATTGACTGTCAATTCTACTGTGAGACTTTTTTTTTTTCCATAGTACTCACAGCTTAGACTAGGAGCAAAGAAAACAAATAGGGACATCCAGGGTTACATGTGAGAAAGACATATGTGGTGGAAAGTTAGGGAACTGAATTAATTCGCTTTGTCAGCAATATAACTGATGAGTCATGGAGACTGTATAAGACAATATGAGAAGGAAGTAACAAAAAGAGAAAACTGCAGGATGAGCATACTTCACTTGAATCTAGGGATGGATGGTCACTGGACCAGGTCTTTTTTATTCTGTTCATTGATCCATCAAATAGTTACTGGGTACCTCCCATAACTGCAGGCACCTTATTAGTTAACACAGGTCGTAACAGTAAATAAGGTAGATACTGCCCTTGCCTTCATGGAACTTACAATCTGGTAAGGAAGACCTATGTCAAACAATTCGAAGTTACAAAAAAGGAAGGAGATCAAAATTTTTTTCAGGCCATTATCATGGCTTTTACAGGTTTTCGCTCTTCTTCCACTATATCCGCAATGCCTACACAGTACAGTAGATACCATGGCTTGCATCCGAGGGAATCTATAAATCACTGGGTTCCTTTTTCATCTGCCCCACTCCTTTGCTTCTCATTCTTTCACATCTAGGATGGCACAGCAGGAGCTGAGTTAATACTTGCTAACACCTGCTTCAATAAATCTGAATTAGAAGCACCAATTTAATACAATTTCTCTTTATTCTTTTAGTTCTCTCCTCAGAATACTTCTGAGGAACTTAATAGAGAAAAAGTAAATGATGAAACCACATTCGAAGCTAAGAATGGAAAATAATTGAAAGAATTGAAAGTGGCCAAGATAGGAAAAACCCAGAACTGGTACAGAATGATAGTTTTGAAAGTCAAGTTACACCTGACTTGAGACTGAAGAAGTTAATATAGAAGGAAGGAAAAGCAGAATTAATGGATACATCCAATGCTTCTCATGGATTTTATTTGGCTGATGCACCTAATTTCAGTTGTTTTTCAGAATAAGGACTTTCTCTTTGTGGAATGTGAGAGAACTCTGAATTTCACAATGCAACTCTTCTAAGCAAATTGGAAAACTGCACTGAAAATCCTGAATTTTGACATGTAGCTCTCTCAAGAGAAAAACTACTAGATGCTTAAAAAAAAAAAGTGCTGGCTGGGCGCGGTGGCTCACGCTTGTAATCCCAGCACTTTGGGAGGCCGAGGCGGGCAGATCATGAGGTCAGGAGATCGAGACCACGGTGAAACCCCGTCTCTACTAAAAAAATACAAAAAATTAGCTGGGCGTGGTGGCGGGCGCCTGTAGTCCCAGCTACTCGGAGAGGCTGAGGCAGGAGAATGGCGTGAACCCGGGAGGCGGAGCTTGCAGTGAGCCGAGATTACGCCACTGCACTCCAGCCTGGGCGACAGAGCGAGACTCCGTCTCAAAAAAAAAAAAATGCTGCTGGGTTTTTACTCTACGATGAAAAAGAAGGTTAATTCAAGGAGGACCAAGATTTCAGATTTCTCAGGTTGTGCTACAGTAGTCTTTGACCACAATGCAGATTTGATTAAATCTTGTAAGGATGCCATAAAACTGGCAACAGTCACTGGATACCTGGATGTAGTGGCCCACTGACATCCAGATGGCTCAAAGGGTCATTATAAGATAAAGGATTTGGTCCAATTTAGTCTAGTGAGAGGCAAATCTATTTGAGAAAGAAATAGTATTCTGTAAAATATGAATGGCACCCAATGATGATACTTTTACTCACCTACTTGAAAGAGCCACAATAACTTTGAAATTTTGTACCATAATGAACTTGAGAAATATATTCTTCAGGCAGCTTGAAAGAAATGAAAGATCGTTGGTTTTCAGGAATAAATAAATTAGTAAAGGAACATCAAGATGATATTAAGGGACTGTATGCAAACCATAATGCTATGTTAGGGCAACAAAGTGAAATTTGAACCATGCATTGAAAATACAGAAAAGGCTCTCAGTAGCAATACAAATCTACTTTTCAGCACAAGTAGGATGTTTATGAGAATTCCATTTTGTCTAGGATGAAGAAAGTGGTAGAATTATTTCTCCCAAAATCTGCTCAGCAAATAGTTTATCTCCAAAGATTATGAAGGCTTCTTTAGTGATTCAGAAAGTGTGGAAAGGAATGCCTTGAAAAAAAAAGAATTTTTCAGGATGTAACAGTTGTATAACACTTAAAACACCATTCATGGGAATTTGGTTGCCTTCAAGGTGTGAAAAAGAGGTGATTTCGTCTAGGGAGAAGAAGAGGAGGAGAGGAAAGGGAATCAAAATGATAATAAAAGCAATGGCATGTCTACTAGTCCTACTACTTGATCCTGCAATGGATACAAGTGTCCTTGAGAAAGCACCTTCAGCATATCAAAGATGTTTTGAAAACAACTTCCCCAGATAATTGATATTTAATCCATACAAGTCTCCAAGATTGTTAAAACAGTTTGTTTTAGCTTAGCCCCTCAATTACTATCTTAATTTAGGAGAGCTGCTAGTAGGTCCTTTGGAGATGCTACATTGTACAACTTTTGGGGGCACCATTTACATCTAACTCTATGTGAACAGAGCTCCTTGGAGACATTCAAGATGGCAGCCCTGCAGGACCTAATCCTTCCCACACAATTCCCTATGGGTTAACAGGGAGTACCATCAGCTCGTTAAGATATGGTAAGACAGTTTGAAAACGCTCTACTATTCCAGTTCTCCCAGGAAAGGGATGCAAGGTATAAGGCAACAAGCCCCTCAGATTCTTTCTCATAGCAAAGTAACTTATTTGCTTCCACTTTGTACTCCTAGGGCACTCAGTAGGCTTTGGCATCATATATGAGAAGCTAGAGGATCCAGCCTGGGAGGGAGTCCCTTAAGTCCTTGTTTCTTCAGGTCTTTGGATCTAATTTGAAGGAGCAGGAATTCCTTTATGATACCATCTCTCAAACTGAGGTTCTCCTGTTAAGCTATCAGGGCCTCAGACAGATAACTTCTAATTGAAAATACATAATAAAGGAAAACTTTTAAAGAAAAAAAAACACCCAAAATTCCACTGCCCTCATAATTTTTAGCTTCTTCATAATGCTATCAAGTCTGTTTCTTGTTCGCATACTTAGATAAAATTTTACTTAGTTGAAACTTACTATACATACACATTGTATATCAAAATTTTAACATATTTGTCTTGTTTTTAATAACAAAAATGTCAATGACTAACACTGATGTAATCTTGAAAAAGCATTTAAATAGAATTTCTGGTTTCTCTCATAAAATCTATATGGATTTATGCTGTTTGAAACAGTACTCACAAGCCATACATGGCTAATGAGCACTTGAAATATGGCAAGTATGGAATGAGATGTGCTGTTAATATGTAAAGTATACCTGGATTTGAAAAAAGTATAAAATATCTCAATAATTTTTATATTCACTATATGTTGAAATAATATTTTGAATATATTGATTTAAATACTTAAACATTATGAAAATTATTAAAGAAAATTTACCTTTTTATTCCTTTTAGTGTGGCTACCAAAAATTTTAAATTACATACATGGCTTACATTATTTTTCTATCAGACTGTGTTGATATAGATTATCACAAACAGCTATGGGGTCTTAAAATTGGAAAAGAAACTAAAATTTTAACAGTAAGGGAATGGTTAAACCATTTTTAGTATGTTTACTAAATAGAATATTGTGCAGCCTTTAATATGTGGCCCCCCAAAATGTATATAATGTAGTATTAAGTAAAGAAAGCACAGCCAGACACCATGGCTCACACCTGTAATCACGGTGATTTGGGAGGCCAAGGTAAGAGGATCTATTGAACCCAGGAGGTTGAGGCTGCAGTGAGCCATGATCACACCACTGCACTTCAGCCTGGGTAACAGAGGTAAACCCCATTTCTTTATAAAAAGGAAAAAAAAAAAGCATGATAACAAAGTTACACAATTTTTTGTTTTTAAACTAGGAGCATTTTTCCAAAAAGCTAACTGGAGATATGTTCAGAAGATTGAATTCCAAGTGATGTTTTCCTCTTTTCCTCTTCTTTATTTTCAAATTTAAAATAAAGTCATAAAACTTTTTTTATTTCCAAAAGAAGTTACTAGGTGATACTGATTCATAGACTCAGATCAAGGTAAATGAAGGAATGGTGGTGTATTAGTGTTCTCAATGTGGCATTGTGGAGAAAGGAACAGCCAACTATGTCTTCCATCCCACTGCTCAGTGGGAATCGGAAAGTAAAACTCCAAAAGAGGGGACAGTTGATAATATATATATTGTGTTTAAAAAGAGTTAAAGCTCTGAAAATGACTTGCCATGTTTAAATGCTTCCCCTTGCTAAGTATTATCTTTTTCTTTATTACTAGATTCATGATGTTGCTATCAAAAGTTGAGAAATTGTCAGAAGAAATCATGGAGATAATGCAAAATTTAAGTAGTATACAGGTTTGCATTTTTTCATACTTCTACCCTGTTTGAAAACGATAAAAGGAAAGAAATGTCCCAGATTAGGGAATTCAATCCAGGAAAGAGTTTGCACAGAGTATGTTTAATTTACTTTTCATGGGAATTTTTTTTTATAAGAGAACACTATTTAACCATAATATTTTAGTAATATCTTGCTTTTCACATTTAAACATAACTTTGTAGATTATGTTTAGTCTTTTTAGTTAATTATAAATTGTTTTTATTCAGGCATTTTTGGGCTTGAAATAGTTGGCCTGCCAGAAACAGTTAAATATCCTAACATAAAGTTTAAGTTTTTCAAATGAAGGAAACAATATACTGTATTTTCACTAGACGTGTCAGTAATCTCATTTGTGTAGAGAACTTAACTCATTCAAGATGGATTTCTTGTAGGCTTTGGAGGGCAGTAGAGAGCTTGAAAATCTCATTGGAATCTCCTGTGCATCACATTTCTTAAAAAGAGAAATGCAGAAAACCAAAGAACTAAGTAAGAATTTATGAGTTTTCAATGACAGTAATTTTAAAGATAAGCCTATTAATTTGTCTCATTTACATTTGATAGACTTCTTTATATATACCATTACTGGACATGTGATAAAAATACTATTACCTTATTTAAATAAGAAGCCACATGTCTTCTATCAGGATGTGTTATTTTGGGGATTTTTCTTGAATGTGAATGAAAAGAATGCACCTTGGAAACTGGTAGTAGGCATTTCAAATGTAATGCCCATTTTTATAATATATAATAAAGTATTATATTTTATACTTGATACTTATGTATTATTTTGAATTATTTTTTCTCATGAAGTTGTTTGTTCCAAGTATTGAGAAATTATCCGTATTCTATGTTAATTCTTGACATGAGATTTTTACTTCCTTTAGTGACAAAAGTAAATGAACAAAAACTGTTTGAAAAGAGTACAGGACTTCCTCACAAAGGTAAGTAGTTGTGTTTTAGTTTATTACATAAAAAGATGCTTTCATCCCATTTTGCCAATTAAAACTAATCATCATGAATCGTTTTTAGTGGTTTTCTTTTTTCCTCAAAGATCCCTGTTCTGAAGTGTGTTCTTTTAAAAGATCACGAATCTCATTTGAAAAGCTTTATATTGCATTTAGCAGAAGATGATATCTGATGAGATCAACTTCTCTGATGATTGAACTTTTTAAATGTCTTTTGAAATGCAATCTTCAACATAAGATTTGAATTTTGTCTTTTTATTAAAATTTCTTTTTGAGAATACAGACAAATAGGAGCAACAATGCATTAATATACTGCAGTTTTTATTGTTGCACTAGAAGCATTAAAAGTTACTTTCTAACCAGTATTCTGGAAACTTTCAGATCATTGATATGCTTTGTTCTACTATGAACTCTTATGCCTCTGAGCATTTCACAGTATGGAAAACTAAATAAACAGTTTTTAGGTTTCCATAGGAAGTACACATTCACACCTTCACACCTCAATAAGCAAAGTAATCATGAACTGTAAAATACCAAAACCTTTAGACTAATATAAAAGTGATTAATAGTACCTACATGAATGCCATTTAGCAATTACTGCAAGTGGAATTAGGCCTTAAAATGGGTGGCCATGTTTTTAGCCTACCACTTTTAAATACCAATGACTGCCATTTATTGAGTAACTATAATTACAAATATTCTCAATACTAGGATCAGCAAATCTTTACAGCAATGTGGAAAGATAGCTACACTGTATTATCATTGTCATTATAGACAAGGAATGAAGACACAAAAAATATTAAGTAACTTGCCCAAGACTTCTACTTAGGTAACAGAGCAAGGATTCCAACCAAAGACCAGTCTGGCCTCAAGAACTCTGGTCTTTCCATTATTCTGTGTTATCTCTTAAAACAAATGAAATCATCCAATCATCTTAGCTTTCAGATTCAAACATGGCACATAATTGAAACTGCTTCAGCCAATCTGGTATGTTAGCCTGGGTTTAGAACCTTTAATAAGCCAGTGATGGGTTGGCAATGGAAAGTGCTGGGATTGCCAGCCAGTCAGATCTAAAGGCCAGCTGGGTCATGGCAGGGCTGCAGCCATGGCAAGACTCCTCCAAAGCTCATGTGGGAAGGGAGCTGAATAGGCTTCCTGAGCTCTTCAGTTGAGCAACTAACGTCTACTGTGATGCCAAGAATTTAAGAACATGAAAGGTAGCTGTTTCTTAGAAATGGCTTGGGAATCTCTTCTTTTAAAAAGAAAGAAAGAAAGAGAGAGAGAAAGAGAAAGAAAGAAAGGAAAGTAAAAGAAAGCAAAAAGAAAAAGAAAGAAAAGAAAAGAAAAAGAAAAAAGAAAAATTTAGAGGCAGGATTGTACCCTGTCACCCAGACTAAAGTGATGATTAGTGAAGTGGGATTACAGGCATGAGCCAACACCCCTGGCCTCTTGTCTCTTACTTTAGTTGTATAACTTGATTAGAATGTGTAACTGGGTTTCAGTGGTTTCAATCTCTCCTAATTTGACAAGTTTTAGAGGATCACAATAGGAAAGCAAAATGTTTATTATTTCCCAATTGGAAGAAAACTTGCTTCTATATCTTCTACACCAATAGTGTGATTTCCTTAAAAATCTGTAACTTCATAGAACTAACTAGAATTAGGCTTAACATAGTTGGCTTTTGCAAACAGCTTTGAGAAATAAGGAAGAGGAAAACTCTGGAATAAATAAGTGAACTGTCAATGCTAATAATGTAAAGAAAAATTTTTTAAATTTATATTTCATTAAAATATTTTTCCTTCCAGGGGAAACTTTTTTCATTTCCTTATGGCCATCTAAAATACATTAACTCATTGTGTGTTTATGCATGATCAGCCTTAAAACTGTTTTCTATTATTTTAGGCATTAAGGCTGACTTGCCCATTACCAGATTTTCCCAAAGGACTGAGTTCCTGCATAGAGAGACTGTATCACTAAACCATGTTTGTAAATTTCTAATAATCATTGATTTAAATGAAAACTCAGTTTAAAAAATATATAATACATAGTATCTATATAAGTATGTTATATATTAATGTGTGTTCTATGTTGTCATCATCCAATTCTGTTTCTTGGCAGGAGCTACATTAGCTCTTTGTATTTCCTGAGGTATTAAAAACTTCATTAGCTTTTTAACTAATTTTGGGAAATTCATATTGCCTAAAAAATAGATTAAAGCTTATTTTTGTTGTAATTTGATTTTGAGCTATATAGTTTTCCTGAGTGCTTTTCCTACCTCTTTCTCTGGTTCCTAACATACATATTAGTTTTGGGGGTTTTTTGTTTGTTTTGTTTTTTGGTTAATGATTATGTACACACAAACATGCACACACATGTAAATTTTTTTTACTAAGCTAGCAACTTTTACCCTTTTCTGCTCATACATTCATTTTAAGAGGATTTTGCTAATTCTTTTGACATCTCAAACTAGTTTGCTTTATATGTCCCTTATTTTGCAATCTGGCCTTGAAATTTCCACTTTCTTTTATTTATTTATTTTTACTATGCTATTACACAGAATTGTTTAAATTTTAAAATGTTTTGGGAGTTTGTCATAATATTAGAAAATAAGTAAAATAAAAATCATCCCTATAATAGGTATAGGATTTATTAAGGTAATTATGAAAATTAGAATAAGCCAATTGCTTGTTTCACTATCAAAAGAATGTCCTTCAGATTCTTCTGGGTTTTTGGTGGGTTTTTTTGTTTGTTTGTTTGTTTTTTGGTCTTTCAGATTCTTACAAAATTTTTCTGGAATAGTTAAAATAGACAGTACCATGAGAATTTCAATATTTATGCTATCATTGCCTCTTCTAATTGGTCTTTTAGTTCTGGTAATATTTATTTTTTCATTTCAGTGGGAATTTCAGTTAATGTCAGTTACAGTCTTTATTACAGGAAGAGTATAATTGTAAAAATAACACTCTAGTGTTTTAAATATAGACATCTGACACACATTCTTAAGGCTTTATATAACTTATTCAAGAGAAATTTAAAACATACACAATAAAATTAAAAGGCACACTGAGATTTTCATAGTGTCGTAAGAACTGGACCTGGTAAATCAGGGGATGCCTTGATGAGAGTATATGAATAAAAGAGGATCTCCTCTGCTAAACACAGATTTCGTAAACAAAGGAAGGCTTCTTTCTTTCTTCAGTTACTTAGGAAACAAGCCTAATTTTGCTTTCTTCAATAACACTGGCTTTATGACTATTAGGAAAATAATGAAATGAAAGGTTCTTTTTCTGTAAGATTTGGATGTGAATTTTCATAATTATTTTAAATTTGTTATGCTGAAGACTTAAGACATATGACCATGCAGTGGGCTGATACAGATGAAATGTCACATTATCATCACATGGTGAGGCATGAAATTTATTTACTTTACATAATCAACCTCTACTTAAAACAACTTGTTACAGATATTCCTTAGTCAATAGATGGCATTATTTAGTAGTTAATATTTTCCGTTTTTTCTGAAGATAATAAAAAATACCATCATTGTTGGTCTATGACTAGTACTTCCAATAAACAAAATGTTTTTGAAAAGCATGTAAGCAAATTGTAGAGCAGTTGCCAAGATATGAAATCTAGACACTTAGCTTCAGTCCAAAACATATTTTATCTGTTTTGAGAATAATCGTGTGGGTTGCGGTATGCATATTTTAAATGAAATAGAACCATCTGAACTTTACATTGTTCAATGTTTCAGCTGTTTGTAATAGAAAATATTTCAGAATTTCCAACTTTGATCTGTTTTAAAAAGCATAAAGTACAATGTTCCCGTTTTCTTTAGTTAACTTTCTGTATTCTTACATAGTAAAATTCATCTTGGTTATAAGATTTTAGTTATCACATTCCTAGACAACAGGACAAATTTAAAACTCTTTCTGTTCTAACACTATAAAATAGTTTGATATTGCCTCTTCATTCTAACCACCCACTGAAGTATTTTTTAAACATAAAAATATGTTGTTCTTTCCCCCACTCAGGCTTGAAAAAGTATTCATCATACCAGCTGAATAATTTCACTCCCAGAAGACTACTACCCTTTTAGTTTTCTATTTTATCTTAACATTAAACAATATATTTTTTTCAAACAGATACTTCAATTTTAAAAGCACTGAGGTTTGAAGTTTAGACATGACGACTTTTAGGAGAAACAACAGAAATTCCCCCTATGCTTTAACATTCTGGGTTTATCTGGAGATAAAAAATGGAGCCATTAATTTTGATAGCACAAATATACATTAATGTACAACTATAGTCCTCAGCTCTTTGTAATGATTCAGCTATCATGTAGCCATATGTGAGTCATAACCTTTCCTATTAATAATGTTAATGCTCTTGTTTTACATGATTCATCATTGTTTTGGGGTATGCATTTCAGCTGCTAAAAATGCTTACTTGAGATTTGTCTAGGATTTAGGTAAAAATAAACTGGCTTATTACTTTTCAAAGCCTTTTAAATTTCTTTCATGGTTTAAATTTTTTATACTTTAACAGAAGTATGATAATTTTTGTTTCAAATAAAATTAGTAGAAAAAATTTTAAACTATAGATTTGGACTCACTTAATAGCAATTAGGTGTTTAAGAGGTGTAAATAACTTGCTATCAGACGTTACAAATATCCAGGTGCTCTGTATGTGCTGATGACAACAAAATTGAAAAGAAAGACTGTAATAATTCTGACTGGTTTTCTCTGCAGAAGATATTGATTATTTGTGTGTGGTGAGAGATTTGGAAAATTCAATTAAAGGAGTTGTGCAAAGGTTTCATAAATTTTCCTTCTACAGGGTGTACACAGACATTGTTGTGTATTAAATCAATGCAGCACTTCACAATATATTTTCTTTGAAACATAAAAATAAATAACATTTAAACAGTTCTGCTTACTACAGAAACAAATTTTATTTTCTGTGAAGCATTTAGTCATGTGCTATCACTGACTCATACACATTTGCCAGCTGTAACAAATTTTATAGACATTTTCTCCAGAGACATATCTCACATACTATGAATTTTTAAATGAGCAAATGGTGAAGAAGGGATGTCAGCAATATAAAAATTGATCAGTTAAAAGATAAAAGCATAAGTAAAGAGATTTGTATGGTAGTCTTAATAGGTTTTATTAAATAAAAAATACTGTAAAAAGACAGTAATGAATAGACTGAAGACTATTCTTGAGGTGGAGAAAAATTATTCTGGCACATTTAGTAGAAATTGGTTTTGTGTCACCTGACAGGTGAACTTTTTTTTTCCCATTTTTAACTCTCAGAGTAGTCAAAAAAGCCCCACAAAAAAAGAGTTAGATAAATTATCTAAGTTGTTTACATATTTTAAACACAATAAAGCAAATGTTTATAGTATTATAACTTGTTATATAGTTAAAAGCAGGACTTGGTAATTATTAAATATTAGGTGATTTTTCCTCCAGCTCAGACCTCAGATAAGAGGAGGGTAGTCATTTTTATTCATACTATTCACACCAAGTGCTTCAGCCCTCTGGAACCTCTCTTTCAGGACCCCAGAACTCTTTGCTACCTTTCCCTATACCTAGATTGCTTTTTTCTCTGTCTTGCAAACTCCTGCTCATCCTTTAAGGTCAGCCTCAGATGTCACAACCTCTGTGAAGCTCTCCCCAGCTCTCCTAGGTAAAGCTAAATTGCTTCATCTTTGAGGCTCCCACAACACTTGTCTGAATATTTTAAATGTATCATGTTGTAGTGCATTGTAATTGCCTGGTTACAGGACTCTTTCTGGGCTCCTCTTTGGCAAACAAACAAAAAGTCTTATCTATGTACGATAGTTCCAGAGCCTAGCACAGTGCTTGGATAGAGCCTGGAAAGAAGTTCCACATGCAGTGCAGCCAATGTGTGATGAATGAAAAGAACTTTTTTAAAAGAATTATCTAAGTATTTTCAAATACTTACAAATTGCTATTTTCTTACTTCATTAATGTTTATTGAGTGCCTACCATGCTCCAGGTATTATTCTAGCACTGGGGACACGCTGACAAACAAGGCAGACATAGTCCTGCCCTCAGGGGTATAGAATCTAGCACAAATGACAAGTCATTTTAGTAACCATAAAGCGTATACTAACAATGGTAATAAGCATGTATTGTAATAAATGTCTTGGAAGTTTTCGTAATAAATTTGAAAATGTATATTCTGAAATAGAATCAGGCTAACTATAGGATGTTGAAATGAGAATTTATAGCCTCATAGCTGCTCTTAGTGTAAAACAAGACTTTAGGTTGTTTTAATTTCATTTTGCTTCAACATTTATTCTGCGTCATATATTGTGGCAAGTTGCTTTGAATTGTTTTCTGGAAAAAAAAAAAACACCTTTCTTCTTTCATATAGAATCATGTCATCTTGACAGCTGTGAATTCCTTAAAGCCATTTTAAACTGAGGTACTGTTTCACCTTTCTAATTTAGTTTAACCTTGTGAAATTCCATTGCGTTTTGTTCAGGTGGAAACATTTTATCTGCATTATCAGATTTGGTATTGTCTTCCTATAAGAAAATAGGGATATGAGCTTTGGAGCTTTAGATGAAATTATATTAATCTAGTCTTATAAACAACAAGAGGGCATCTGACATCAGTTAGAGGCTGAGTGGAAAAGAACTGTTGAGCTGACGACGCTAACTTTAAAAGTCAGAGGACACATTTTTAACTGAGTGTAAAAGGGTCCTTAATCAGGCATCTTTCATATAAATAGCTAAATAGACTAGCTAAGTAGATGCTGACAAGTGGATTATAGTTTCTGTAAGACACATCTGACTGAACAAGATATAACTAGTCTGTTAAATTTGGAAATGTGCTAAATTAAGTAAATAATTATATATTAATTAGTTATACCTTGCCTTAAGAACAATTCCTATTGATTCAGTAATACAAGTAAAAATGATGTTTATAAATAGCTTATTGTAACAAATAAGCTAAAAGCAATATGAGTCATGATATATTAGTGTTTAGCGTACCTATAACTGAAGGTTCACATTAAGAACTGACATTGGCTGGGCATGGTGGCTCACACCTGTAATCCCAACACTTTGGGAGGCCGAGGCGGGTGGATCACTCGAGGTCAGGAGTTCGAAACCAGCCCGGCCAACATGGTGAAACCCCGTCTCTACTAAAAATACAAAAAATTAGCCGGGTGTGGTAGCTTGCGCCTGAATCCCAGCTACTCGGGAGGCTGAGGCAGGTGAATCGCCCAGGAGGCGGAGGTTGCAGTGAGCTGAGATCACGCCATTGCACTCCAGCCTGGGCGACTGAGTGAACTCTTGTCTCAGGAAAAAACAACAACAAAAACTGGCATTAGGGGCTAGGCATGGTGATTCATGCCTGTAATCCCAGCACTGTGAGAAGCCAAGGTGAGAGGATCGCTTGAGCCCAGGACCAGCCTAGGCAACATAGTGAGAGACCTTGTCTCTATAAAAAAAAAATAGAAAAATTAGCTGGGTATGGTGGTGCATGTCTGTAGTCCCAGCTACTCAGGAGGCTGAGTTGGGAGGATCACTTGAGCCCACGTGGTAGAGGCTGTAGTGAGCCATGATCGCTGCACTCCAGCCTGGGTGACAGAGCGAGACCCTGTCTCCAAAAAAAAAAAAAAGAATTCTTAGCTTACCAGGTGCATTGCCTGCTATCTCTTAAGGAAAAAAAATCAAAGCACAATTAAAGAATTATATTCTACCTCCAAGATACTTTGCTTTGGAAATGGTATCTCAAGTGATTAATATAGCTTCCTGACAAGCTAGTCTTAATATTTGCAAAGCATCTTACATAGAAAATTGTGTCAGTTTTTTATGAAAACGTTTATTCTGTTGTATGCAGTAGACAATAGCCTATATTCTGTTGTTTGCAGTGAGTAATAGTTTATAATAATAGCTAGTATTTATTGAGTACTTTCTGGTTTTTTGTTTGTTTTTTGAAATGGAGTCTTGCTGTCACTCAGGCTGGAGTGCAGTGGTACGATCTCGGCTCACTGCAACCTCTACCTCCTGTATTCAAGTGATTCTCCTGCCCCAGCCTCCCGAGTAGCTGGGATTACAGTTGAGCGCCATGTCCGGCTAATTGTTTGTGTTTTTATTAGAGATAGGGTGTCACCATGTTGGCCAGGCTGGTCTTGAACTCCTAACCTCAAGTGATCCACCTGCCGCGGCCTCCCAAAGTGCTGCAATTACAGGCATGAGCCACCGTGCCCAGCCTTATTGAGTACTTTCTGTGTGCCAGCAGTGTTATAAACACTTTATACACTGCTGGCACATACTTTATACGTATCCCATTTAATCTTCACAACAACTTATGAGGTAGATACAGTTATTACTTTAATTTTATAGGTGAGGCAATTGAGGCACAAACGAGGTTAAGTACCTTGTCCCAGAATCACGTAAAACAGGGCCAGGATACTAAACTGAGTAGTCTGGTGCCAGTGCCTATGCTCTTGCCACTACCCAGTAGTAATCTGTGAATGTCAGGTTTCACTACTGGCCAAGGATTTTATATCCTGTTAAGTAAGGATAATATATAAATATTATCCTTATATATCCTATATGTAATAGGATATATATATATATATCTTATATATATCCATCCACATACACCTATATTCATTCATTATAAGGTTACCATTTTATAAAATTTCTGACCCATGAAAATCCAACAGAGAACATATTAGATGGTGATCATAGATACATCTTCACAGTTACACATTTAGTAAATGAACGTGCAACATTTAGTGTTTGATAATCTCTGTAATAAACTTACAGGGAATTCAGAGTACTGAGAATAGCTTTGTGTTAATGGATTTTAGTAAAGATAACTACATTTTGGGGTGTTCTTTTGAGTCTTTGAGTAATACTTTCAAGAAACTGGAAAGAATTAAGGTTGAGCTACCAGTCAACCTCCCTTTCAGTGAGAAGCAAAAGAGCAATGACAGTGAAATTAAGTGACTTCACCTTTGAGGCATTTCCCTCAGTTCTGCCTTTCACCACGTTTTCTTCTCACTTTGAGCATTTCCTTCATTATCTCCTTCATTCCCTGACTTTTCACTTTAGTGTATATGGTTTCCAAATTATTATAGTCTCCTGGGCTATAAACCCACAATCTCAGCTGCCATACAGTGTCCCTCAAGTATACTGATTTCATCATTTCCCCTCCAAAGATGTTTTTCTTCTACCTTTCTAGGGATTATATCATTCCATTGGTCAAATTCTCTTTTTGTCCCCACATCCAAACGCTTCCAGATTATATTACTTCTGAGAATGCTTAATTCTCCTTTCCACACCCACTAGACCAGTTTATTTCTTCATTACCTCTCTTCCAGACTATCATTGTCCCTATTGTAACCTACCTGTCTGCACTTTGGTCCCTTTCCCCTACAGTCTATCCTGCTACTGGACAAATGTATGCTTTAGAAGATGTCACTCTACCATATGTACGATAAAATCCAAATTTAAACTGACATTCAGGAGTCTCCCTGATCTGCCCACAGCTTACCTTTCCAGTTTCTTCATTGTGCCTTATTCATTCCAGATTACTTGCCATTTCCCAGACACCTTCCCCAGAAAGTGCCTTTCTCATGTCCTTACCTTTGGTCTTGTCTGCTCAACCTAGCATGCCTTCTCCCTCATTATTGTCAAAATTTTACCTGTCTTTCAAAACCTGCTTAGAACTCATCTTCTGCATAAGCTTCCCCAAATCCCTCTCCCCCATATTCTCTCATTGCTCTTTTGTGTATTTGTCATAGCTGCCTGACTGGTATGCGTAAGGGAGAATGTGAATGAAACCGCTGATCTTGTCCTTATGCCCTAGAAACCTGACAGTACTCCTGATATCACCATGGCCAACTTCCCTACCTGCACAACAGCTCCAGCCCTCTGTCACACTTAAGTGATTACTCCTCTTGACCTGTAATTGTTCAGTGGGGAGGACTGTCCCATACAAATTCACTCCCAGAGCCTTTAAAAAGTGAAGCCTTGGCCGGGCACGGTGGCTCACGCATGTAATCCCAGCACTTTGGGAGGCCGAGGTGGGCGGATCATGAGGTCAGGAGATGGAGACTATCTTGGCTAACACGGTGAAACCCCGTCTCTACTAAAAATACAAAAAATCAGCCGGGCGCGGTGGCGGGTGCCTGTAATCCCAGCTACTCGGGAAGCTGAGGCAGGAGAATGGCATGAACCCGGGAGGCGGAGCTTGCAGTGAGCCGAGGTAGCGCCACTGTACTCCAGCCTGGGCGACAGAGCGAGACTCCGTCTCAAAAAAGGAAAAAAAAAAAAAAGTGAAGTTGTGAAACAATGCTAGAATAAGAGAGAAAGTAAGGGTGACAGCAGCCCACAGGCCACAGCCACAGTGCTAAGACCATCAAAAGATGGGAAGAGAAAAACATTTTGGCTAATGCTAACGGGATATTGGGATACTTTAGTAACAATGTGGATGAATCACTTGGGCAACAAGGATAAGGCTTAGTATGAACAAAGCGCTGTGTATTATGACAGTTTGAAACCTAATAAGGACACAAAAACAATATAAGGCAAGTTATGATAAATGATACAAGTTCAGACTCTTCTAAGTTCTGGCCAATAACAAGTACAAACAAGGATTGTGCATCCAATGAGGATCAAAGTATCAACTTGATTGGTGGTGGAATTGATAACCCCCAACATGGCAGGCTCTCTGGTAGAAGCTTGGGGTAACTAAGATAGATTGCCTTAAAGCAGAAATGCAACCTCTTCTTTCTCACACTAAGTCTAAATCTTGAATTCTGTGCACTTTACTGAACCTAAAAGCTGGATCTTTTAGATAGACCCCCAAGTCCATGTGACTCTAATGTTGTGAAGACCACAACCTTTTACATGCTTGACTGCAGGTCAGCACAATAGAATGGGTTGGTCTCCCTACTATATGAAATTAGGAAGTGTTATAATAAAAAAGGTCCACTGGGATTGAGAGTAGACAGTGACAGGGAAACTACAAGGAGGGAAGAATTTGTGTAATGTCACTAGTAAAATGTAGACCAATGAATGTTCTGGACTTTGGCCAATCAAATTTGTCACACTTCCATGGAGTACAGAGGAAGAGTTGACAGAAGTTTCTTCCCCTTCAGACTGAGAAGTATAAACATTCTCTACTGTAAGTACCAAATGAAGAATAAGCAGTGTTATGGGAATTCACAGCAGACAGATCACCTCGGGATGGGATTATCTGTTTGTTTGTTTTTGTTTTTTAAAGACAGGGTCTCGTTCTGTCGCCCTGGCTGGAGTGCAATGGTGCAATCACAGCTCACTGCATCCTTGACCTCCTGGGGTCAAGCAATCCTTCTGCCTTGGCCTAGGATTACAGGCATGAGCCACCACCCCCAGCCGTATTAGGTCATTTTAAAAGATCTTTTCCCACATGCCCTATGGTAATGTATGCCATTAGTTGCCAATGGCTGCTTCCTTCAAAGGCTTTCTCTCACAGAAGGGTTCTAAGGCTGAAGAGACATGAGCCTCTACCACCACTAGGAGTCCCCAGAGGGACATATTCTGAATAGGAATCTGTCATAGCCGGGGGCAGCTGTTGGAGGAAACACCTGCTGAAAGGCTCCTAAGGCTTATAGACAAAGGCATGTAAATAAGTTTTCTGTAGGCCCTGTTGGAGTTTTAAAATTCTCTGAGAAGTATCTCATGTAAGTATGGTCACATAAGGTAAAGAATACTGAGTGCTATTTCAGAGTAGTCATATTGACAGTTACTAGTGAAGATAATCAAAAAGCAAATGAGGCCAGGCACAGTGGCTCACGCCTGTAATCCCAGCACTCTGGGAAGCTGAGGTGGGCAGATCATGAGATCAGGAGTTCGAGACCAGCCTGGCCAACATAATGAAACCCCGTCTCTACTAAAAATACAAAAATTAGCTGGGTGTGGTGGCACACACCTGTAGTCCCAGTTACTCAGGAGACTGAGGCGGGAGAATCACTTGAACCCGGGAGGCGGAGGTTGCAGTCAGCCGAGACCATGCCACTCCACTCCAGCCTGGGTGAGAGTGAGACTCCGTCTCAAAAAAGCAAATGAGAGGTTGCCAGCAGCATCTGACTAAACTAGGTACCAAATTAGATTGTTATTGGGTGTTAAAATCACTTCTTGAGTCATGTATGAGGTGCATGTTAACTAATTCTTGATAATATAATTATCTTTTATATCCCACAGGCATTAAGAAGAAATGCACTCACCATGAGCACCAACTTCTGCATCTGCCTGATCATATTTAAAGGAACAGAGAAATATTTGTAATTAATCTGCCCAGTAAATACCAGCTCGTAGCAGTCGGCAGGTGCATGTCTAGATAAAATTTCTTGCAGCTAATTTAAACTTTCTACACACACCAGTAGATAATCTCAATGTAAATAATACATTTCTTCTTGGCTCTTTAATGTAAGCCAACACAGAGAGGAAGATCTTGACTTATATTCTGTACCACATACGCTTCTGTGGACTTTTAGCATTTGTGGGTAGACTTAATAAAGCATGTATAAAAGTGGCACCTTTGGTAGAACTATATATTTTCCTGAAATTCAGATTAAATGTAATGATGAGTGGAATTAAGTACCAGTTTTCCCGTTTAAAGCCCCAGCTGCTTATTAATTTATAGATTCTTTAAAAAAATTTTTTAAAGATTTATCTAGTCTATTGTGTAGCCACTATCTCAGGAGTGAGTTTTTATTTTCCTATGCTTATAGAGAAAAAAGCATTTTCAAGGTTTTAAAATTTTATACCATTTATAAAATATTAGAATGTATTTTTTCAGTAAAATGTTTAAAATATGAAGTTTTTTTAACTAAACTACGAAGAGTATTGAATTTAAAGAAAAGACCTTTATTAAGGGGCAATATGTGATCCATTCCAAATTATTTTGAAATATTAAATTTCAGTTATTCTGCGGTGTTTTCTGTCATCATCATGTTTTTGTTGTCACTCCCAAAATAAAGGGGAGGAGGGAATCACAGAGTATGTTATCTTGATAGTGAAACCTATGTTTTTCTTGACCATTTCTGTAGGGAAAAACTGCTACTCCTTTGGTACTTGCCCTAAGTTTTAACAAAATTAGTGGAAAATATTACCATGTCATTTGAATATATCATGAAAAATAAAAACTACAAGAAAATCTGAAACAAAATGTAACAAATTAAGGTTGAAAATTTTCCACTGCGTGCAATGGCACAAGCCTTTAATCCCAGCTACTACTCAGGAGGCTGAAACAGGAGGACTGCTTGAGCCCAGGAGTTTAAGACCAGACTGGGCAACACAGCAAGATACCTATCTCAGAAAAAAAAGAAAATAACTCACTTTCCACTTAGAGAAATTTTAGATTCACCTTTTTAAAATGAAAGGTTTTTAAAAACTGTTAATATAAATTATATAAATTACCTTCACTAATTATTGTCTTCATACTGTTTAAGAAATTTATTGATACAGTGCTTATAATAGGATGTTACCAAAAATATACTAAAAAAGGATTATTCTAGCATTGAAAACTAACCTTAGGTTACAAGCCAAAACATTTTATAAAGTAATCTATGTTAGGTAATACAGGGTTAAGAAGTAGATTGGTCTCATACATAATCCAAGTTATATAGGTATGTGCTTAATGCTGTTAAACCAGTTACTGTATGTTTGTTTGACCTCTTGATATACTCAGCTTTTGCCTTTTAGAACAGCTGGGTCTGCTGAGAATCATTTCCCAGTTCTTTTCACTGTAGATCAGATGACTCTTACTTTATCACCCTTGGAGGCCACATGAAGGACAAAGCAGAAAGATCCACACACACAACTAATATTTATATGAGGGGAGGGGGAGTTGTGGGGGATATACTTATCCTGATCTTCCAATGAACATAACAGAAGAGAGACCAATTGAGACTTGAAACCATTGTGTTACTTTAACCATTATTTAGTTATATCCTATCCATCTCTTTCTCTCTGTTGAACAGAGAGGCTCCTTTGGCTGCCTTGACTTTTGTAAATGTTTCACTCAATTTGTTGTGGTTTATCATTTGGACAGAATGCTACATCGGGGATTTTTCGCCCCCCCCCCCCCCCCCCAAAGTCCTCAAGGGAAAATGACTTCTGTATGCCTCATATATGATACATGAACATACACCCTATTCTCTTCATTTTAAGAAGCAAACCTAAGTTTATTGGCAGCTGAGAAAACTGCATTTCTCAGAAATGCCTCCTCCATCTAAAATGTACTTCAACATAACTTTGAAGGGCTTATTTTTTGACAGGTATATTAATGAAGAAAGTGAGAAATCTATCTTTAATATTTTTGCATAACCTAAATATATTTGTATGAAAACATCCCTATAGCCCTGAGTTTAGCTAAGAGAAATGCTTTGGAATTGCCTACTTCTGTGATAATTCATCACTGGGTATTTTTGATATTTTGCTTTTTTGGAGATGGTGTTTCACTGATCTCAAGCGATCATCCTGTGTCAGCCTCTCAAATAGAGACCGCTGTGCCTGGCCTCTGTTTCTGGTATTTTGTTTTGGTATTTTGGAACCTAATCCCTCTAAGTTCAATGTAAACTCTTAAACTGGTTTTTAATAGATATGAGGGATACTTACAAGATAACTGCTACAAGTCTCTATAAAAACTATAGCGCAACTCAATATGATTAGATTAAGTCATCTGAAGAATGATTTAAGAATTTACCTATATGGTACCTTACAGAATTTACCTAGATGATACCTTGAATCAGGTGCATTTCATTTTACTAATATAAATACGTAATACATTTATTTCCAAATAATAAAATTATTCTACTCCAATTATTTATAACTTCCTCATCATTTATTTAAGTCAACATTCTATGTTAAACACAAGAGTACTATTACAAAAAATATTTTTAAAAATAAAGCTACACCAGCCAGCCAAGATGCTGACATTTGGGCACAGTGATTATAGATGGTGACCATGGGCAGCGACGTTCCTGCTGATTCGGCAGTGATTCAAGGCTGCTATTCTGTGCTGACCTGCCCTTTGAGTCTTTATGCACATTTGCTTTGAGAAAGAAACCTTTCTAGATTTTTGCTTTGTCTAAACCCACTTCCTTTATCAGACTTAGAAACACATACCTTCTTATATCAGCCTGTGACTGTCCATGTCTAGAACCAGTTTTTTTGTGTGTGTATGTGGTTTGATTTGCACTATTTTAAAATATACCACCACTTAATATAGTTTAGTGGCTATCTTATGAAAGAAATATATTCCTGAAAAAATGGTGATGGGAAAATGGTTATTACAGAGGCTAAAGAAAAACATATCTTTATATGAGAAACTACAACATGGATATCATGCATTACTTTTACCAGTTGAATACTACAATAAATATGGGCTTCTGCTGATATAGGGTGATACAGTATTAATAGGATGAAGTTAACATGAATCAATGCTCTGGCAGTGGTAACCCTGAACCATGTTAATAATAATATATATATAAAATATAATGTTTAATTAAACAGAATGATTCTGGAGGTTTAGAACCAGTGATTATGTGTAATTAAGAAGACTTCACTCAAACCACTTAAAGCTTACATTTAAATTCAGGAAAATTCATTTTTAATTGTATTAAAATATGCATTCTTGGAAATAAGATTATGGTTTATTTGCCTTGTTAAAGCAATCAAATTTGCATGTGTAATAAGGCATATTCAAACTTCAGGCAGTTTAAATTGCCTTCTCAGTAATTAAAAAGATCACAAATTTAATTCCCTAAGATATGACTTCTAAACAGTGAAATACACACTACTTGCATTCTAAAATATAAGTTTGAATACCAAAATTAGTGATTTCCATTAAAAAGGGGCTCAGTTCTCCCATGAAGCTCACTATATGGTCTGATGAAGGAAGTAGGTTTAGACAAAGCAAATATCAAGAAATACTTCTCAGTTTTTTCAAGACATTTAAAAAGTGCATTTCCTGAGTAAACAATGGGATTAAGGACATGTTTCTCTTTTTTCCCCACTTGAATAGCTGTGAATAATAAAACCACAATATGTTTTGGCCAAGCAGTACTTAGACAAGCCTCCATTGGTCTTTGGTCTCCATATACATTTATTTTGTGTAGACAACAATGACTTTTCACCATTTCTTTTCCTGTGGTTCCATGGTTCTCAAAATGGTAATTTCATTTATACATAGCAGAAAGTTCACAAAACCTTTCAGCACTGTTCACATTTTCACATTTGTTTAGGAAACAATTTGTTTAGGAATACAGCTAGCTGATTTTCTTCTGATTTCTTCCACTTTTGGAATCCCACATGATTATAATGTTAAAGTATACCAAGAAGAACAGGAAGTTCAAGCAAGATACAAAACACACCAATACAGAAAACAAGTCCGGTAGTTTCTGAGGAGGATCCAGTGTGACAGTCATCAGCGTCAGAAGCACCATAGTGATGACTGAGATAAGAAACTGCAAGGAAAAAAAGGATTAGTGAGTAGTATAAAAGGTGAAATTTAAATGTACTGGAAACATTGACTTGTAGCTATTAAATGAGCAGAATTAAAGGTGAGGGTTGAGGGTCTAATTTATTCTGGTGTATCTCAACTTTGACTTCCTATTAGAATCATATGAGGGGTTTTTAAAATCTCAATGCCCACGTCACACCCCAGACCAATTAAATCAGGCCTCAGTATTTTTTAAAGCTCTCCAAGTGATTCCCATTTGTAGCCAAAACCTGAGGACCCGTCTTATACTTCCACCAAGGCACTGAAGAAAGGTATCTGGGACAAATATTAATGCTAGTCAGGGTTAAATTTATAGCATCCCCTGGGGCCCAACAGGATATAAAATTCTAAGCTAATGGGTACAAATATATAGGTAGCTAGAAGAAATAAAACCTAGTGTTTGGCAGGTCAGTAGGCTGAATATAGTTAACATTAATGTACATTTCAAAATAGCTAGAAAATAATAAGTTGAATGTTCCTAGCATAAAGACATATTTTTAAGGTAATGAATAGCCCAGTTACCCTGATTTGATCTTCATGCATTACATGAATCAATAAATGAATCAAATTATCACATGTGCCCCCAAAATATATACATCTATTCTGTATCAATTTTTAAAATTCTAAGCTAATCTTGAGAACCCTCTGTGAAAAAGTTTTCCATGGCAAATGGAAAATTACATTTCATATTCACTAAATGCTTTCAATGAGTAAAGCACATGAGGGCACATGAAAGAAAATGTGGCCCTCTGGCCTCAAAGAGTTTTCCATCTACTTAGGAGAATGTTAAATAAAATCACAAAGTCACACTGGCTTAAATACCAAGGTGAGTAGTAAAAATAATTAGCACATTTGTGTAGTTGTGTGGTCATCAGTTAGTGTGGTCTCTAGACCAATGTGCTATACAATAGAACTTCCTGCAGTAATGAAAATGTTTTGTCAGCACTTCAGTATAGTAGCTGCTAACCACATGTAGCTATTGGGCATTTGAAATGTACTTACTGTGACTGAGGAACGGAATTTTTATTTAAATTTAATAAGTTTAAATTTCTGTATATGTCTAGTGGGTACCGTACTGGACAGACTGTGAGCTCCTTTAAGACAAAGACCAGCAAGATCTTCTTCATTTTATCCCTAGCACAGTACATAGGTATACAAAAGCAGTATAAATAAATGTCGAAAGCAAGCAGTGAGAAACGGTAGTGACTTCCATGAACTGGGTGGGACACAGAACCCTAAAGGATGCCTTAACTGCTGGCTACATTATGACAGTATTGGTAAGATCTAAATAGAGAGTAATGCAGTGATCATTCCAAATGGAAAAGCGAGGATAGGCGCCAAGAAAGCTTACAAGCAGATATAAACAAAGGCTGCCAGTGTCGTTACAAGGAAAAATTCCTGAGGCAACCTTAGTGGGAAGTGCAAACATCTGGAATGAAATCTTTAAAATAAAAGTTTCAAACTTAAGAAATATGGGACTGGTTGAAATGTCATAATACCACGATCTTGAGTCAGTGTTAAACAGAACAAAAACCCTCTCTTGCTCCAACTATTACCCCATTTGTCTGCTCCTATTTACACATTTCCCAAAACAGTTGCCTATAAACATGCTGTGTCCAGTCTTCATCCCATTCACTAGTGAACCCATACCAATTGGGCTTTCACTCCAATCACTATGAAACTGCTATAGTCAAATATCCATAATGACCTCCAGTGTACTAAATCCAGTGGTCAGTTCTTACTGCCTTACTTGATTCTCTCATGAGCATTTGAAATCACTCCACTCTCACTGAAACACTTCGTTCACTTGGCTTCCATGACATCATACTCTCCTGGTTCTCTCCTACCTCAACCAGTTAATTCTTAGACATCTTTGCTGGTTCCTCATGTCCCCTACCTCTGCATTCTGGGGCTTCGTACCTATTCCTCTTATTAATCTATACTCATACCCTTAGTGAGTTATCCAGTAGCATGACTTTAATTACCAACTATATGTAAAGACTCAACTTCGTCTCCAGCCTGGCCCTTTCCCCTAAACCAGGGTTGTCCAATCTTTTGGCTTCCCTGGGCCACACTGGAAAAAGAAGAATTGTCTTGGGCCACACATAAAATACACCAACACTAATGATAGCTGATGAGCCTTAAAAAATATTGCAAAAAAATTCCAGGTTTTAAGAAAGTTTACGAATTTGTATTGCACTGCATTCGAAGCCATCCTCAGTTGCAGATTGGACAAGCTTGAGCTAAACTCTGGACTCATATATCCAGGTACTCCTTAATATCTCTACTTGGATATCTAATAGGCATCTAAAACTAAACATGTAAAAAACTCTTGGTCTCCTCAGACTCCCAACTGCCCCCACCACACACAAATTTCCTTCAACATGCTTCCTCCAATTCGGTAAATGGCAACCCCACCCATTCAGTTATGTATGCCAAAAACCTTGGAGTCATCCTGAACACCTCTCTTTCACAACCCCAGCAATTCCTGTTGGCTCTACCTTCAAAATATATCAAAAATCTGACCATTTCTAACCACTTCCACTGCTACCCTGGTCCACAGCACCATCATCTCATGGATTCCATTATCCACAATCTGTTCTCCACATAGCTACCATAGGGACCTTTTAAAAATGTAAGTCAGATTCTAGTCCCATTATAGGAAACTACACTGTTACCTCTCTAATCTTAGGTCCTATTATTTATTTCCCCCACCCAGCTCCAATCACCATGACCTCCATGATGTTCACTGCATTTGCAGTTTTTCTCTTCTACGATGTTCTGCCCTCAAATTATCTGCAGTTTACTTCCTTTGGTTCTTTGCTCAAGAAAGCCCTGCCACTTTAAAACTGCATTCATCCCTCCTGCATATCATATCCATTTCTCCCTTGCTTTGTTGTTCTCCACAGCACTTATCACCCTCTGACATGCTATATATTTTACATATGCTGGTGCTGGATTTCTCCACTAGAATGCAACCTCCATGGGAGCAGGGATTTCTGTTAGTTTTGGTCACTACTGTATCCTCAGCCTCCAGAACAATGCTTGCATATAGTAAGTGCTCAAAAACTATTAAAGAACAAATAAATCTGGGAGCCCATGGCGGTCCTCACCTTAAGATTACTGGTCCAGATAGTGAATATCACAATAGGGCTAGAGTTTGACATACACTCAGGACTCTGGGCCTATACTAACAAAAAATGAACTTTATATCTACTTTCCATTTGAACCCCTGAGTAAAGTTAATCCTCTCCTTGTGTTTCCTGTTCACCTCTTAACTTCCTACCTCCCACACCCCTATCCTCCATGGTCATTACCTAAAGTGTAAAACCCTCAGGACACCCATTCAACTCTGCCCTGAGAATACCTGCCTTGTCTTCCTACAAGATCTAAATATAAAATATCTCCTTTGAAACCTTCCCCTACACTCTCCTAATAGAGTTAGTCATTCTTTTCTCTTTGTTATCTGGGTACTTTGCGCAATCCTCTATGTAGTACTCAAAAATATAAATAAGTATAGCCTGTTGGGTCGGGCGCAGTAGCTCACGCCTGTAATCCCAGCACTTTGGGAGGCTGAGGTGGGTGGATCACGAGATCAGGAGTTCCAGACCAGCCTGGCCAATATGGTGAAACCCCATCTCTACTAAAAATACAAAAATTGGCAGGGTGTGGTGGCACGTGCCTGTAGTCCCAGCTACTCGGGAGGCTGAGGCAGAAGAATTGCATAAACCCAGGAGGCAGAGGTTGCAGTGAGCCAAGATCATGCCATTGCACTCCAGCCTGGGCAACAAGAGTGAAACTGCGTCTCTAAAAAATAAAAAATAAAAATTAGGCAAGCATGATGGTGTATGCCTATAATCCTAGCTACTCAGGAGGCTGAGGAAGGAGGATCACTTGGGCCCAGGAGTTCCAGGTTGCAGTGAGTTATAAATGCACCACCACACTCCCGCCTAGGCAACAGAATGAGATCCTGTCTCAACAACAACAACTTCATAACATTTGTAGTAGTTGCCAAATATTCCACGGAGCTTATATACTTATTCATGTATCATTTTTCGACTACTGGACAATTGAGCTGCCTCTAATTTTTCATTATAATAATTAGATGAATATCCATTCATTCAACAAACAAAAATCAGAGCACCTATTCTTTGCCAGGCACTGATAGATGCTACAGATAAAATGGTATGTATAAAATGCAGAGTTCTTGACCTCAAATACATTGCAATCTAGCATTTTAGACAGCCTTGAATGTAATGTGATATGCCTTAAATATATGAACTTTATGAGTAGACAAAGACGTCACATGAAAACTACATATTAGTGTCTCTTATGAATATAAATGCAAAAATCATCAACAGAATACTGGCAAACTGGAGCCAGTGGCAGATAAAAATGATTATACACCATGATCCAGTAGGATTTATCCTAGGAATTCAAAGTTAGTGTAACACACAAAAATCAATCAATGAAATGTGTCATATAATAGAATAAAGGAAAAAAAAAAAAAAACACATGACCAAAGATGCAGAAAAAGAATTAGACAGAATCCAGCATTTTTTCATGATAAAAACATGTAAACTAGGAATTGAAGAGAACTTCCTCAACCAGATAAAAGACACCTGTTTTAAAAAGCCCACAGTTAACATCATAGTTAATGGTGACAGACCAGATGCTTTCCCTCTAATATCAAGTAAAAGAGAAGATGTCCACTCGTTACCTGTATTCAACACTGTCTTATAGGTCCTAGGGTAATTAGGCAAGTAAGAGAAATAAAAGTCATCCACATCAGAAAGGAAGAAGTAAAACTCATGGTTTTCAGATTACATTATCTTGTATGTTGAAAACCATAGGAAATCCATTAAAAACCTATGCCGAAGAATACAAGTTGAATATACAAAAATATATTTGTATATAGTAGCAATGAACATTATGAAAATGAAATTAAGAAAACAATTCCTTTACAATAGCATCATAATTATGCTTTAGGATCATTCGTTAAGAATAAATTTAACAAAAGTTCAAAATTTATACACTGAAAACTACAAAACATTGTTGAAAGAAATTAAATATCTAAATAAATGGAAATACATCCTGTGTTTGTTCATTGGAAGACTAAATATTAAGATGGCAATATTCATGGTTAAACTCCGTCTCTAAAAAAATTAGCCAGGTGTGGTGGCACATGCCCATAGTCCCAGCTATTAAGGAGGCTGAGGGGGAAAGATTGCTTGAGCCTGGGAGGCAGAGGTTGCAGTGAGCCAAGATCACACCATTGCACTCCAATCTGGGCAACAGAGTGAGACCTTGTCTCAAAAAAATAAAGTAATATTCCACAAACTGACATGCAGAATCAACTCAGTCCCTATCAAAATCTCAGCTGGGTTTTGGGAGAAAACTGATGAACTTCTAAAAATAATATGAAAATAAAGGGATGTAAAATAGATAAAACAATCTTGTAAAAGAACAAAATCAGTGGACTTGCATTTTCAATTTCAAAACTAACTACAAAGCTACAGTAAACAAGACAGTATGGCAGTGGCATAAGGATAGACATATAGATCAATGGAACAGAACTGAGAGTCCAGAAATAAACCCTTACATTTAAGAACAACTGATTTTCAACAAGAGTGCCAAGACAATTCAATGGAACTGAAATAACTGAATAAAGTCAGACTCCTACCTCACACCATATACAATATTAACTCAAAGTGACTCAAAGGCATAGATATAAAAACTATAAAACTCTTAGAAGAAAATACAGGGGTAAATATTTGTGACCATTGGTTATACAATGGTTTCTTAGATATGACACCAAAAGCACAACAAAAGAAAAAAATAGATACACAGGATGTTATTGAAATCAAAACTTTTGTGCTGCAAATGATACCATCAAGAAAGTGAAAAGGCAACACACAGAATGGGAGAGGATACTTGCAAGTTAAATATCTGGTAAGGAACTCATATCAAGAATATATATAAAAAAAACTCTTACAACTCAAAAAGACAACCCAGTTTAAAATGGGCAAAGGATTTGAATAGGCATTTCTCCAAAGAAGATATACAAATGGCCAATAAGCACATGAAAAGATGTTCAACATCATTAGTCATTAGGGAAATGCAAGTCAGCACTCCAATGAAATACCACCTCACACCCACTAGGATAGTTATAATTAAAAAGACAACAAATGCTGTGAAAGATGTGGAGAAATTAGAACCCTCACACATCGTTGGTGAGAATGAAGAATTGTGCTGTACTTTGGAAAACAGTTTGGCAGTTTCTGAAGATGTTAAACATAGAATTACCATATGATCTAGCAATTCTACTCCCAGGTATACACATAAGGGAAATGAAAACATATGTGCACTCAATACCTTGTAAACAAATGTTCACAACAGCACTATTATATTCATAACACTAAAAAAGTAGAAACAACTTCATGTCCATTAATTGATGAATGGATAAACAAAATGTATATCCATATAATGGAATATAATTTGGTAATAAAAAGGAATAAAGTACTGATATATGCTATAACATAAATGAACCTCAAAAATATGCTAAGTGGCTGGGTGCAGTGGCTCATGCCTGTAATCCCAGGACTTTGGGAGGCCAAGGCAGGCAGATCATGAGGTCAGGAGTTCAAGACCAGCCTGGCCAACATACTGAAATCCCATCTCTACTAAAAATACAAAAATTAGCCGGGCATGGTGGCACATGCCTGTAGTTCCAGCTACTAGGGAGGCTGAGGCAGGAGAATTGCTTGAACCCAGGAGGCAGAGGTTGCAGTGAGACAAGATCATGCCACTGCACTCCAGCCTGAGTGACAGAGCAAGACTCTGTCTCAAAAAAAAAAAAAAATTACACACACACACACACACACACACACACACACACACACATGCTAAGTGAAAGAACTGAGTCATAAAGACCACAATTTTATTATCCCATGTTATGGATTGAATTAAAATTCATATGTTGAAGCCCTAACCCCCAATGTGACTGTATTCGGAGATATAGCCTTTTGGAAGGTAAGTAAGATTAAAATTAGATGATAAGAATAGGGCCCTAATCCAATAGTACTGGTGTCCTTACAAGAAAAGGAAGAGACAACAGAGGTCTCTCTCCATGTGTGACACATAAAGCAGAGACCTTCTACAAGCCAGGAAGAAAGGCCTCACCAGAAACCAACCCTGATGGTAGAACCTTGATCTTGATCTTGAACTTTTAGTCTCTAGAACTGTAAGAAAATAAATTTCTGTTGTATTTTGTTATGGCAGCTATCACAGACTAATACATTCCATTTATATGCAATGTCCAAAGTAGGCAAATCTAAAGAGGCAGAAACTGGCTGTCCAAGGAAGGGAGTCAGGAGTGAGAATGGAATTGGGAATGAAGGCTAATGGGTATAGAATTTCTTCTGGGAGTGACAAAAATAATGTAAAATTAGATGATGGTGATAGTTGTACAAATCTGTGTACATAAAACCACTAAGTTGTACACTTTAAATGAGTGGATTTATGTGAATTATATCTCAAAAAGCTATAAAAGAAAATCACTACTTCAATAATTTTTTAAAATAGTGACATGCTGAAAAATGTGCCATTTCTTAAAAATTGAACTTACCAAATATTGTATAATTCTGGAAAGAAATGTAAAACATGGAAGATATTTCCTCACAGAAATGGAAAAGGATTTCAACTGCAGTTCTTCTTCAGAAGTCTTTTCAAATATTGAAAAGGAAGTTACACAAGCTATAAAAAATGCCATTGTTGTCACAACAGAGGGCATTAGGAGTTCATCCTTCAATAGAAGAGGTAGCATACTGTAAAGGAAAATTTTTAAAAATCAAAAGAGAATTATCAATTCAAACCATAACCACTGTATAAAAAAGTTTTCAATTAGTTTACAAGAATTATACTGAAAATATATGGAAATTGGTATGACTTACCTAAATGTTGACACAAGTAAAAACCAAGTAGACATAAAAGGAATTTCACTTAAAACTAAGCAGACTGGTCTAAAATGGTAAAGAAAAAAATACTTTAGTATTACAGAATATAATTTCAACTCCTAATTGTAAAAAATATAAATACATTTTATCTGTCTGATTTTCAGGGGTAGCTTAAAAAAAGCCAGGAAGGTCTTTATATGGACTACTGATTCATTTTGTTAACAGTCCAGACTAAATTAGCTTAGACACAGGCACAGAGGTGTCAACTCCTCATAATAATTGGAAAACTGCTGCTTTCAGTACGCCGTTAATGGAACTTTTTTTCTCTATCATACAAACAAGTAGCTTAAGAAAAGGATCAGATAAAGAAATCTGAGAAAGCTTTGTCATATATTTCATAGTACTTGGTAAATATGAATTCCCAGCATTGTTTTCAAACATCTCTTTTATGTTCTTTCATGTTACATATTACTCTGCTAAGTTAAAACTAAAGTTATGGCAGACAAGATCATCATGCCACTGGAGAGGACAAGAGAGACAAGAGGCTAAAGGAAAACAAATTGATAATAATGAAATTAAAAGGAGGAAGAAATTAGTAGGAAGAGCTACATAAAAAGGGAAATAGTATAGGAACAGGAAGCACAATGCCAACAAATGGAACCACTGGCTTTATCAAAGAATTGTTTAGGGGCCAGGCACAGTGGCTCAGGCCTGTAATCCCAGTACTTTGGTAGGCCAAGGCTAGTAGATCACTTGAAGTCAGGAGTTCGAGACCAGCCTGGCCAACATGGTGAAACCCCATCTCTACTAAAAATACAAAAAAAAATTAGCTGGGCTTGGTGGTGCGTGCCTGTAATCCCAGCAACCAGGAGGCTGAAGCAGGAGAACTGCTTGAATCCGGGAGGAGGAGGTTGCAGTGAGCTGAGATCACGCCACTGCACTCCAGCCTGGGCAACAGATCCAGATGACAGGGCGAGACTCCATCTCCAAAAAAAAAAAAAAAAAAAAGTTGTTTAGGGTCACAGCTCTAAGCCCTGTGACCTCCTTACCACAACTCCTGCTCCAGTACCTTCGGGATTCAGTTGTGGCAATGCTCAAAGAAGGAACATTGCTAGTTTGACGCCCTGAGTCCTGGTCCCCATGTTTGCCCTTTATTTACTGTTTGACCTTGAGCAAATGATTAATCTATTCTCTTAAGTGGAAATGGAAATAATAACACCTTGTATTCTTAAGTAGTTGAAAGAACTCTTTGCAGGTATCATCTAGTGTTTACTTTTTAAAAATACAATAAACTTTCCTAATGATGGTGGTTGTTGAATAATTGTTATCATTATTTTGAATCTCCTTATTTTAAAAAGTGCTCTATAAAGATTTGGGCATTCTCCCGCTTTCCCAGAAGGATGACTTTTTCCTATGTCAACTAATATATGAGATTTAAACCCTAGGATTATAAACTGATTGAAAACTACTAAAAGAAATTACTAGGCCAAGCACAGTGGCTCACACCTGTAATCCCAGCACTTTGGGAGGCTGAGACAGGCGGATCACGAGGTCAGGAGTTCGAGACCATCCTGGCCAACATGGTGAAACCCCGTCTCTACTAAAAATACAAAAAAAAAAAAAAAAAATTAGCTAGACGTGGCGGGTGCCTGTAATCCCAGCTACTCAGGAGGCTGAGGCAGGAGAATCGCTTGAACCAGGGAGTCGGAGGTTGCAGTGAGCCGAGATCGTGCCACCGCACTCCAGCCTGGTGACAGAGCAAGACTCTATCTCAAAAAAAGAAATTACTAGAGGGCTTTCCATTTCACTGCTTGAGAATGGATGCATATTAATAGCAAGCTCATTGAAGGTGCTCAATAAATAGTTTTCTCTTTCTGGTTTAATTATTTCCCATTTATGCATTCAATATTTATTTACCAAACACAAGCATTGATAAAAAATGTATTACAGCCGGTGCAGGGGCTCACAACTGTAATCCCGGCACTTTCGGAGGCCAAGGTGGGAGGATCACTTGAGCCCAGGAATTCAAGACCAGCCTAGAGAATATAGCAAGACACCACCTCTACAAAAAATTTAAAAATTAGCCTGGCATGGTGACGCACACCTGAGGTACTTGTTACTTGGGAGGCTGAAGTGGGAGGCTCACTTGAGCCCAGGAGTCCGAGGCTGCAGTGAGCTATGACCATGTCACTGTGCTCCAGCCTGGGTGACTGAGTGAGACCTTGTCTCTTAAAAAAAACTTACTACATACAAGCACTGCTCTGAAAGGAATACAAAGATGATTATAACTCAGCTCCTAACCTCAAAGTACTTAAAATTCATCACCAAACAGTGAAATGCCCTACATCCTCAGCCTTTTCTCTAAACCTCTCCCTTTACCACCTTGTTTGAAACAATGCCTGGCTCTCTCCTCTGAGGACAGTACTGCCCTCTGCCCTCTCAACTGTGCCTGTTTTTGTTGTTTCCAGTCTTCAAGTGACTTGGCATGGAGGTGGGAAGTAACCTCCTTGATCTTCCTCACTACTTTCCTACCAGTTCTCCCTCTCTCCACCCTAATAATCTCCAGCTTTGAAACTCTTGTCATCACACTTTATCCCCAATTATTCCCTGTCTTGTAAATACTGACCAACCACAGGGCCGCTTCCTCCATTACCCAAAGATTTCAACTCCTTTCTCACTATCACTCTCTACAAACTGACTTAATTCTTGGCAAGTTTAACATATACATAGATCTTCCCTCTCATTTGCTAGAATGCCTCTCTTCTAGTGATCTCATCTTTAATCCTGTCCCTTACGGTCATACTTTAGACTGCACCTCCTCCATGACTCTCACCACTATCTCCTGCCTTTTGGATATTCCAACTCCAATAATCTTTTGATCCTATTGAGATCTTCAATCCATTGTTCCTACCACCTTTTCACTTTCCCTCATCGCTTCGATGGCCTTTTCCCTTTTTACCTACCTTAAATTCTAAGGTCAATCATTATAATCACTCCCATACATTCACTTTTAAGCTCTCAAGCAAGGGAGTTATCCTCACCAGACAAAACCATAAACCTGGAAATACCCAACTCTCCACCAGCGCTTACTCCAACCATACTGAACAACTGCTCAAGAGAAAAGCAGCTACCCATACTAACTGGTCTCACTTTAAATACATGATCATGATGTTCAAGTGCCCTGCAATTACTATATATTTCCCTGATCTGTTTACACTCTGTCCCTCCTTAGAAAGTGTTTCACACTTCTCCCTCCTACTTCCAACAGCTTCAACCCACTCTTGACTAATGACTTTCCCTCTCACTTCAATAAGAAAACTGAAGCAGTTAAAAGAGAACTTTCACAGATGCCCACCATCACATTTACTCCCTTCCCAGCATCTCTACCAATATAGCCTATTCACCCCTTTTACTAAAGAGGAACTCCACACATCTGTCCAATGCCAATTCTTCCATTTGTGCTCTAGATCCTACCCCATCTCCCTTTCCCAATGACAGTGCTCCAGCAGCTCCTCCTCTCGAGATCCTGTACCATCAGCTTTCCTTCTCTGCTGATCATTCCCCTGCCTTTATTGCTCCTCTCTTAAACAAACAAACCTATCTTGACCCCATTTTCTCTACCAATTATTGCCCTATTTTTCTGCTTCCTTTTTCAACAAAACTCCTCTGAAGAACAGTCTACCTTCCTCACACCATATATAAAAACTCAACTGGGTGCAGTGGCTCACGCCTGTAATCCCAGCACTTTGGGAGGCCAAGGCAGGCAGATCACTTGAGGTCAGGAGTTCGAGACCAGCCTGGCCAACGTAATTAAACCCCTGTCTCTACTAAAAATACAAAAATCATCCAGCTGTTGTGGTGGGCAACTATAGTCCCAGCTACTCGGGAGGCTGAGGCAGGAGAATCTCTTGAACCCAGTAGGTGGAAGTCGTAGTGAGCTGAGATTGCACCACTGTACTCTAACCTCGGTGACAGACCACAGCTCTGTCTCAAAAAAAAAAAAAAAAAAAAAAAAAAAGCCGGGCGCGGTGGCTCACGCTTGTAATCCCAGCACTTTGGGAGGCCGAGGCGGGCGGATCACGAGGTCAGGAGATCGAGACCACGGTGAAACCCCGTCTCTACTAAAAATACAAAAAATTAGCCGGGCGCGGTGGCGGGCGCCTGTAGTCCCAGCTACTCGGAGAGGCTGAGGCAGGAGAATGGCGTGAACCCGGGAGGCGGAGCTTGCAGTGAGCCGAGATCGCGCCACTGCACTCCAGCCTGGGCGACAGAGCGAGACTCCGTCTCAAAAAAAAAAAAAAAATTAACTCAAAATGGATCAAAGACATAAATATAAGAGCTAAATCCATAAAACTCTTAGAAGGAAAATGAGGGTAAATCTTTATTTCCTTGAGTTTGGCACTGGTTTCTTAGATATATACCAAAAGTACAATCAAAAGACAAGATAGGCAAATTAGACTTCATCAAAATTAAAAACTTTTGTGCATCAAAGAACACTATCAAGAGGGTAAAAAAGACAACACAAAGAATGGGAGAAAATATTTGCAAATCATATATCTGACAAAGGTTAGTACCCAGGATATATAAAGAACTCCTAAAACTCAAAAAATGACAACCCAATTAAAAATTGGGCAAAGGGGCTGAGCGCAGTGGTTCACACCTGTAATCCCAGCACTTTGGGAGGCCAAGGCGGGTGGATCACGAGGTCAGGAGTTCAAGACCAGCCTGGCAAACATAGTGAAACCCTACCTCTACTAAAAATGCAAAAATTAGCCTGGTGTGGTGGCACGCACCTGTAGTCCCAGCTACTCGGGAGGCTGAGGCAGGAGAATCACTTGAACCTGGGAGGCGGAGGTTGCAGTGAGCTGAGACCGCACCATTGCACTCCAGCCTCGGTGACAGAGTGAGACTCCGTCTCAGAAAAAAAAATTAGGCAAAGGATTTAAATAGGCTTGTCTCTGAAGAAGATAGACATATTGTGCCAACAAGCACATAAAGAGATGCTCAGTATCATTAGTCATTAGAGATATGCAAATCAGAATCACAATGAGATACCAACTCATATCCACTAGCATGGCTATAATCAAAATGATGGAAAATAACAAGTGCTATCAAGGATATGGAGAAATTGAAGCCTTCATATATTATTAGTGGGAATGTTAAGTGGTGCAGCCACTGTGGAAAAGTTTGATGGTTCCTCAATAAGTTAAATACAGAATTGCCACGTGACTCAGCAATTCTACTCCTGAGTATAGACTCAAACAAAAACTTGTACATGAGTATTCACAGTGGCACTATTCACAACAGCCAAAAGGTGGAAACAACCCAATGTCCATCAACTGATGGACAAAATGTAGTGTATCGATGCAATGCAATACTATTCAGGCATAAAAAAGAATACAGTTCTGATACAACATGGATGAACCTTGAAAATATTAAGAAGCTAGACACAAAAGACCACATATAATATGATTCCATTTATATGAAATATCCAGAGTAGACAAATCTACAGAGATTTGCAGAAAGCAGATTGGTGGTTAGAGGGACTCGGGGGAAGGGAAAATGGAGAGGGACTGCTTTGGGTATGGGATTTCCTTTTGCGGTGATGAAGATGTTCTGGAAGTAGATAGTGGTGATGCTTCCACAACAGTGTGAATGTACTAATTCACAATGTAAAATTTATGCTATGTGTACTTTACCACAATTTTAAAAATATAATTTTAAATACTTCTTTTAAAAAATGAATTATCAGCCAGGCACAGTGGCTCATGCCTGTAATCCCAGCATTTTGGGAGGCCAAGGCAGGGGGATCAGTTGAGGTCAGGAATTCGAGACCAGCCTGGCCAACATGGTGAAACCCTTTCTCTCCCAAAAAATACAAAAATTAGCTGGGCGTGGTGGTGCACGTCTGTAGTCCCAGCTACTGGGGAGGCTGAGGTGGGAGAATCGCTTGAACCCGGGAGGCAGAGGCTGCAGTGAGCCAAGATCATGCCACTGCACTCTAGCATGGTGACAGAGTAAGACCCTGCCTGAAAAAAAAAGAAAATGCATTATCCCTACTTGCCTTTAGTTCTCCTCTCCTTTTTTCTATTTTTTTTTCCTTTGTTTTTTGAGATGGAGTTTTGCTCTCCTTGCCCAGGCTGGAGTGCAATGGTGCAATCTTGGCTCACCGCAACCTCTGCCTCCTGGTTCAAGTGATACTCCTGCCTCAGCCTCCCGAGTAGCTGGGATTACAGGCATGCACCACCACACCCAGCTAATTTTGTATTTTTAGTAGAGACGGGGTTTCTCCATGTTGGTCAGGCTGGTCTCAAACTCCTGACCTCAGATGATCCACCCACCTGGGCCTCCCAAAGTGCTGGGATTACAGGCATGAGCCACCACGCCCGGCCCATTTTTTTCTTAACCCTACCTAATCAGGCTTCTTCCTGCATTGCTCCACCAACACAGGCCCTACCAAAGTCACCAGTGACTTCCACATTGCTAAGGCAAATAATACATTCTCAGCCCTCATCTTATTTGACCTATTAGCAGCATCTGATGCAACTTACCACTTCATTTCCTTAGAACAAGTACTGGGATACATGTGCAGAACATGCAGGTTTGTTACATAGGTATACGCATGCCATGGTGGTTTGCTGCACCCATCAACCCGTCATCTACATTACGTATTTCTTCCTAATGCTACCCCTCCCCTAGCCCCCCACCCCCAACAGACTGGTGTGTGATGTTCCCCTCCCTGTTTCCATGTGTTCTGATTGTTAAACTCCCACTTATGAGTGAGAACATGTGGTGTTTGGTTTTCTGTTGCTGTGTTAGTTTGCTGAGAATGATGGTTTCCAGCTTCATCCATGTCCCTGCAAAGGACATGAACTCATTCTTCTTTATGGCTACATAGTACTCCATGGTGTGTATGTGCCACATTTTCTTA
This sequence comes from Nomascus leucogenys, assembly GCF_006542625.1. Taxonomy (NCBI): domain Eukaryota; kingdom Metazoa; phylum Chordata; class Mammalia; order Primates; family Hylobatidae; genus Nomascus; species Nomascus leucogenys. Next base: position 42,876,694 of record NC_044385.1, on the reverse strand, counting down.
ATCCAGTCGATCATTGATGGGCATCTGGGTTTGTTCCAAGTCTTTGCTATTGTGAATAGTGCTGCAATAAACATACGTGTGCATGTGTCTTTATAGTAGAATGATTTATAATCCTCTGGGTATATACCCAGTAATGGGATTGCTGGGTCAAATGATTTATAATCCTTTGGATATATACTCAGTAATGGGATGGCTGGGTCAAATGGTATTTTCTGGTTCTAGATCCTTGAGGAATCACCACACTGTCTTCCACAATGGTTGAACTAATTTACACTCCCACCAACAGTGTAAAAGCATTCCTATTTCTCCACATCCTCTCCAGTATCTGTTGTTTCCTGACTTTTTACTGATCGCTGAGGCAGGAGAATCGCTTGAACTAGGGAGGCGGAGGTTGTGGTGAGCCGAGATTGCGCCATTGCACTCCAGCTTGGGAAACAAAAGCAAAACTCCATCTCAAAAATAATAATAAAATAAAATAAAGGCCGGGCGCGGTGGCTCACGCCTGTAATCCCAGCACTTTGGGAGGCCGAGGCGGGTGGATCACGAGGTCAGGAGATCGAGACCACGGTGAAACCCCGTCTCTACTAAAAATACAAAAAAATTAGCCAGGCGCGGTAGCGGGCGCCTGTAGTCCCAGCTACTCTGCAGGCTGAGGCAGGAGAATGGCGTGAACCCGGGAGGCGGAGCTTGCAGTGAGCCGAGATTGCGCCACTGCACTCCAGCCTGGGCGACAGAGCGAGACTCCGTCTCAAAAAGAATAATAATAATAATAAAATAAAATAAAATAAAATTGCAACCTGTACCTGCATCCCATCCTCCAGTACTCCCAATTACTCTTGTTCTGTTTCATTTCTCTGTCATGGTATTTATTACCTTCTAACACACTCACTTCTTTTTTTTTTTTTAGTAAGTGACTATCTTTAAGAATGACAGCTAAGAAGGCAGGGATTTTTCTCTAGAATATATCCCAAGTGCACAAAACAGTGCCTGATAAATAGAAGGCACTCAACAAATATTTATTGAATGAAATATTTGTTTAATGATATGATTAGCTGGGACCAGGTCAAAAGGAACTTTTACTTAATTTTTTTTTTTTTTTGAGATGGAGTCTCACTCTGTTGCCCAGGCTGGAGTGCAGTGGTGCGATCTCAGCTCACTGCAACCTCCACCTCCTGGGTTCAAGCAATTCTCCTGCCTCAGCCTCCCAAGTAGCTGGGATTACAGGTGCCCACCACCATGCTCGGCTAATTTTTTTGTATTTTTAGTAGAGACAGGGTTTCACCGTGTTAGCCAGGATGGTCTTGATCTACTGACCTCATGATCCGCCTGCCTCGGCCTCCCAAAGTGCTGGGATTACAGGCTTGAGCCACCAGGCCCAGCCCAAAAGGAACTTTTAATGCAAACTGTAAAACCATTTACCAAAAATAGATTGAAGCCATGCACTGTTACAAATAATCTAGGTGCATTTGTAGAAAATGAACCCCCAGAAGTTCAGTGTCTGAGAACTAATCTGGTCAGATTACAGGTCCTGAATGAGCTGCCTTTCTATGAATATAAATTCTGGGGAAATATATTAATACATGTTTGAAAGTAATGCCTCTTCACAGTTTCCTCCCCTGGTACCAGTGATTTGTGTAGGGTCAGCCTAGCCTCATATAATAGTGGTAAGCTCTAACTCAGGTTTGGGCCTCAGAGGATGGCATTAAGCAGTCTTTCCAGCCTGCAATGATAAGAGACTGTTTTATTTAGAGCCAAGAAGCCTTCTACACAGGCCAGCCCAGCTCTACACTAAGGTTTTAGTCCAAAGCTCCAACTAATAAAAGCCATACTGCCTGCCATTTGTCATTGGTCATTCTATACATGTATCTTCCCCAAGATCCTAGTGAACATAGGGTGAGGGGTAGAGCAGTAGTGGGTTGGGATTGACCTAGAGGAGGATTTCAGTATTCCAAAGGGTTCTATGCAAATACTATTTTAATATTAGGATATCATATTCCCAGCTGTCATCCACTGCTTTCTATGAACACCAGGAAAAAAATTTAATGCTTCTAAAACAAAGTTTTAGAAGCATAGGGTCTAAACTAAGCTTGTGGCAAAAAAGAGAAAGAAGGCAACATACAAAAGACCCCATGGAAGTAAATGGAAAGAAGAAGGCTACTGAATAGATGTGGAAATGAATGAAATGAAAAAGCAAAGATGACAAACAGGCTCCAATCTGATGAAAACCTCTTTGAAGGATGTATTTTTTATTAGCATGTAGAAAATATAAGTGAAAGAACAGGAAGAAATTACTATTATGTCAATAATATTCTACCAAAATTTTTCAGTTTAAAATACATTTTATAAAGAAAATCAAAATTTCTGGAAAAAAACGCGACTATGAAATCATTTTATGCAAAGATATAACATTTGTGTGGTTTTGTTTTGCATTCAAATGTGTATTTGTATGTAAATTATAAAGTTATATTATAAACACATAATAAACACATACTTCAAACGTTTCTACTTACAGTGATACCAAGAGAATGGATTTTTCATGTACTTGGAAAGAAAATAAAAAGAATGATAGTGCACAGCTAACCTTTAAGAAAAAAGGGGGGAAAATGAGATATAACAACTTGTGAAATAGCATATCAAGTTAATTGTAGAATCTAAATAAAAATCATTTCAAATGAAAGTTCAAAGTTTATTAAAGCTCTATTTAGAAGTAAAATACAAACAACACTAGTAAGCATATTTTAATCAAAAAATCGACATATTTTTTCAAAAAACAATGATTATAAAGCTTTATTTAACCATCTAAGTTCATTATAACTCAGTTATTAATAAACAGAACTAGTAAATACCTCAGACACAACAATCATACATTCATCCTCCCTTGGAATCTCGGACAACTTAAATTTAAAAGCATGAAAGACAAGAAGGTCAGAATCTAAAATCGGCAAAACAAATCTATTTTGGTGTTTTAAAACATGCACTTCAATAAAATATATTAATGTTTTATAAATTAATCACATGCTATTTAGAGTTTTAAATAAAATATTATCTATTTTGAGAAGTTTATATTCTGCAAATTAGATATGGATAACTATCCAGTTCTCTCAAGCAAAAACCTTGAATCTTATCCATGCTACACATCTAACCCATCAGCAAATGCTATCTACAGCACCTCCTAAATACAAAATCCATCCACTTCTCTCCATTCCCCTCTGCTAAGGGTGGCAGAGGAGTGGTCTAAGCCACCCTCCACCTTTGTAGTAGTGCAATAATCTCCTAATTGGTAACACTCCTGCCTCTTGATAGTCCATTCTCCAAACAGCTACCATATCAGATCATGTAATTTTCCTGTTTAAAATCCTCCAATAGCTTCCTATTATACTTAGAAAAAAATCCCAATGCCTATAAGATCTGGCTCCTGCCTTCCTCTTCCAACTCATCTCTTGTATCTCCCTCACTCATTTTACAGCAGCCACTTCATTCCTTTCCTTTTGCCAAATGTGTTCCTGCCTTAAGCAAAAATATGATTCTATCAAGTCAGGGCCCAGATCTTCTTGTGATTGGCTCCTTCTGGTTGGTCATTCACTTTTTGGCTCAAATGCCACTTCTCTAGAAAGGTTTCCTTTACTCAATCTAAGTGTCCCCTAACCCCATTCCATCAGCTCTCTTTTCACATAACACTACTTTTTTTTTTTTTTTTTTTGAGATGGAGTTTCACTCTTGTTGCCCAGGCTGGAGTACAGTGGTGCAATCTCCGCCCACCGCAACCTCCGCCTCCCAGGTTCAAGCGATTCTCCTGCCTCAGCCTCCCAGTAGCTAGGATTACAGGCATGCACCACCATGCCCGGCTAATTTTGTATTTTTAGTAGAGACAGGGTTTGTCCATGTTGGTCAGGCTGGTCTCAAACTCCCGACCTCAGGTGGTCCACCCGCCTCGGCCTCCCAAAGTGCTGGGATTACAGGTGTGAGCCACCATGCCCGGCCAACACTACTTTCTTCATAGCACTCATTACTCCCAGATGCTTTCTTGTTAATGGATTTATTTTGTTTATTGTCCATCTCCTGCCACTAGCATGGAAGGCCCCAAGTAAGAGAGCAGGGATGTCATCTGTCATTCCTTTACATGCCAGTACCTAGAGGCGGACCTGGCATATGAGAGGGCACTAAATACCTGAAAAATTAAATATAAATCCTTTTGCTGTTATACATATACCAGTATTCATGCTATCAATTACCTCAATTATAGATTTATATTGAGATATAATTCAGGCAAACATGATTGAAAGGAAAATACTTTTAAAATAATTATAATAGGAAATGTTCTTAAAACTCTCAGAAGTATACAATAAGAATTCAAAGCATGATTAACAAAAACAAAATAACAAAAATCTTACATTTAAAAAGTTTTAACACAATGGCTTCTTTTAAAACATACCAAACTGAAAAAAATTAGAAAATTAAGAAAAAGAAAATGTTTTTTCTGGCTTATAATCCTAAAAGTAATCATCTCTAACACTGCTAAAGCTACCCAAACTCTGAAATTCTATTCCATTATCTTTGAAATATACGTTTATTTAGCATTCTATTTCCTAGAAAAACAACAATCTATCACAAGCTTGGAAGATATTTCAGGTTAAGCCTAGTGAAGACATCAGAGCATTACACCATATCCATTCTGTTCTAACTATCCAATAGAATATTAACAACAGATGACTTGGTATGCTCAGAGTTCATTCACAGAATCAAACAACACAAATCATCAACAAAAAGATAATTAAAAAGAAAAGAGGAACATAAAGCTATCCTTTTTGCATTGTGGTAATGAGATGCACTTTTGAAGTATTTCACTGTTACGCTCTTTTCTGGCTTGTTTTTATCCAGTGTACTTACATGGCAGTCCCAGACCTGGAACCCTAATTTCTAAATGTTGCCTCACATAAGTCCAGTAGGACTTACTGTTTTCAGAAACTAAATGTTCTTGATAGTTTAAAAGGCATTTTTAAAATGCCATTTTATAGACCATGGCACACAGGAAGAAAATTTTAAATGCCATAGAAACACAACCAAGAAGGCTTTTTAAAGCTACTCAGAAAAACCCTAAACTATAGAAAACGCACCTAGTCCATCTTCAAACTGACACAAGTCATCCTCCTAAAACGGAGATCTGCCCCCTCCCCTTCTCAAAAATATTTTTTAGTTTCTCTTGAACACAAATCAAACTCCAAACCTTTTCAACCAAGATATTCAAGGTCTTCAATAATTTGGTCAATTTTTACCCTTATCTTTCACTATATCCTGTCCTACTCTCAACACATACACACAAAACTCACACAAGTTATATTGTTTAATAGCTATTCCCAGAATATCCTGTGTCCTTTCCCACCTCTGGATCTTCAACTTCTTCCTCCTGTTTTGAACTTCTCTTCTGCTACATAACCTGCTGTTCTAATCTTGCCCCACTTTCAATTTTGGGCTCAAATCCCACTTGCCCTAAACAGCATTCTAAAATCTCCCCCCGAGATAATATCTCCCTTTCTCACACCATCATAGGACTTCATTTGTACCTGATAGAACTTAATACCATCTGTTTTATAGCATAACTATTTAAGCTACTTAAGTTCATTGCCACTGTTTTCTACTTTGTAGTCCCTCATTAACTAATATGAAACAAATTAAATACTTGAATTAACTGAAAGAATATTGATTGCTTAGCTTAGTATCTAACACAGAAGCTAAGTATGGGAAACATCCAATAAATGTCTGCCAAATAAATGAATGTCTTGTTTCCCAACCCAGTAAATCCTGTGCAGACCATGAAAATAATTTTTAAAAGATCAGTTGTGGCAAGAATTCAGTATCTAAAGTAATGAAAAACTTACCAGTGTAAATTTGAATCCTTTGGCAGAGGGCTGAAGTATTAATTTTATGCATGCAGGAAGCAGGCTCAAAAACGTAAAACAAAAGCTAAAAAATTAATAAAAATCAAATATTTGTCTTCTTTGTAGAGGTATAAATCTAGCTTAAGGAAATATTTTTTAAATATAAGGATCATATTATTTATCAACTTAAGTTGATTTCAAACTCTATTTTTATTTATTAAATTTAAAGATGAAATAACATTTAAACAAAATCTACACATTGATATATATATACTTTTATACACGATTACATAATATAGACCAAACACGATAAAACTAAATATTGCTTCTGTTATTTTAGTATTTAATATCATGTATAGAAAATATACAAAGACACATAGTTGAAGGTCAATTATCAAACACTCAAAATAAGAAAACATAATGAAGTATAAGAGAGAATGCTATATCTGTAACACAAACATTCATAAACTTTACTCACAAAAGAGTCTCTCTAGCCCTCATTTCACAAATGTTGATTATCTGATTTTCAAGCCCATGGTAAATCATAAAGAACAAGGTGCAAAGGGAGCAGGAAGATACTAGAGCTTCTCCTAATGATGACTAATGGGTGGGAGGAAAAAGAACTAGAAAAAGCAGACAGACTCAACAAGCAAAGTGGCCTGGAACCATTTAGCACTATGGGAAATAGCCCCTGAAAGCTCTGAAAACAAGTATATAACCTAATACAGTAACTGATTTTTTCCAGTTGTAGATTTTGACTTGTCAACTTGGCTAGGCTGAACTAAGGTCCCTAGAATTCCCTTCCTGTATGCCTTTGTTAGGGTGGGCTACAAGGGAAATTCTCATAAGATCTGGAAGACAGAGGCCACACCCATCTCATCTCCCAGTTATTTGAACACTAATCTGCTGTGAAAGAATTTTGCAGATGTAAAACCCCTACTCAGTTGATTTTAAATTAATCAAAAGGGAGCTTGTCCTGAGGCGCCTAACTTAATTAGATCAAAGCCCTTTAAAAGACGGCTGAGGCCTTCCCTAACAGCATCTGGGTCTGAATTGCTCTTCCTTCCCCCTAGATATTCCCTCCTGACTGCCTGCCTTGTGACTTCTGTTTTGCTTAGCTAGGCCCTACAACTGTATAAGCCAATTCCTTGTCATGAATTCACACACACACAGTACACAGTGATCTCCTACTCCTACTTCTTGGATTGATCCTGACTGATACACACTGAATATCATGACTCTTCAACATAATATTAATCATATTTAATGTACTCTCTGTTCAAGGAGAGAAGAAGGTAACAATTCAGAAAAACCTTCACATAAAATAATTCAAGTTGAAGAGTTTTATTGTACAGAGCAATAGGTCCATTATGTGGAAAATCCTCTAAAGAAAAACACCTCGGCTGGGTGCGGTGGCTCATGCCTGTAATCCCAGCACTTTGGGAGGCCGAGGTTGGTGGATCACCTGAGGTCAGGAGTTCAAGACCGGCCTGGCCAAAATGGTGAAACCTCATCTTTACTAAAATACAAAAATTAGCTGGCCATGTGGTGGGTGCCTGTAATCCCAGCTACTCTGGAGGCTGAGGCAGGAGGATCACTTGAACCCAGGAGGCAGAGATTGCAGTGAGCCGAGCTCAAGCCACTGCACTCCAACCTGGGTAACAGAGCCAGACTCCGTCTCAAAAAAAAAAAGAAAAACACCTCATTCCCTAATGATGCCAAATAAATGAAATAATACCACAATGCTTTTAAAGAGTAACTTATAAAATACTACATACAAACTTTCTTTCTCTTACCTCATTATTAATTGGATGTGACGTGGCAAAATATCCTTAATCTTCAGAAAGACATTGAAGCTGCACCAAATATTGGCTACTTTATCCTTAAAAGAGATTTGTTAGCTTTACATTCTGGTATAATTGAAAGAAATATTAAAGCCCATGAAGTACAGCCCATAATCTCTAATAAATTTTTTGAGATGTAAAACTTTTAGTCACAATTATAACTAAACAGATTAAATCCTCCAGGAATAAACATATACGCACACACTGTCTCAAGCGTTTTTCATTTTTGTGCAGGGCAGTTGATCAAAAGCATTGGCCCACAATAATCCAGACATTCCCAAATACTTAATAGTTTTCAAAGAGCAGTGCACTATCCCTGAATACTAAAGTCATTCATCTTTGGAAATTTTTCTAAGAAATGTTTTCTCTATAATTTATAGACTACCTATTACACATTTGACCCATTTTTATCATACAACTGAATTTACTTAGAGTAACAGAGTAACCTGCTAGCTACTAGCAATGACAATAGCTAATTGCTAATAAATCAAAAAGTCTAAAGACATTAGCAGTTGTGCTAGGATCACTTTCAAAATTAAGTTTGTAACTACAGCTCTCCTGCTGGTGAAATCCATTCTCCATACAGCTGCTTGACTTACAGCTGTGCAGACTTAACATCAAAAAAGTAACTATCACTGACAACTACACCATCCCACTTTCCTCTGCTGGATCAAAGAAAATGCTCTTCAGATTTTGAAGGCAAGAAGTGAATGGAAGAGACTGGCAACACCATCAAACATGTCTGATACTCTTTTTGTAATTATCATGATAAATGCCATTTCTGAAATGGAAGGTAAGGCAAATAATTAGACAGCTTACACAGAGAGTTAAACTTTTCTTTTATGTGTTAGAGGTTATATAAAGAAGAGGTTAGGAAAACAATTTTCAAAGTTCAAATCACAGTTCTGCTAAATACTAGTTATAGGAATCTTTGACCTCAGTTTTCTAATCTGTAGAGTGGAGACAATAGCTACCACAAAGCTACTGTAAAGATCAAATAAAATTACATGGAAGTGTCTGGCACCTGCTAAGTGGTGGTTATAACAATAGTGATTAGTATCATCACTACCATCATCCTGTTGACATACAGTCACACATTTCTGTTCCTTCACAACACCAAACTCCCATCTTAGTTGCTTTCAAAATGCTGGTTCCATCTTCCTATAAGTCTACTGAAAGATATTCTATAGAAATTTATATATTCAAAACGTAGGAAAATACGCTTTTAAAATTATTTTTAAAAGAAATGTTAGCAAATTATCTATAAATACATTGTTTCTGTCTAACTTTATTAAAAGGCCTTTTTGTTTCAGAAAAATGGTTTGTTTAATTTAATTACCAAATCTAAATGATCAAATTATTCACATAATAAAAGTTTAACAAGAGTGATTAAACTAGCATTAAATGAAATGAAAGATTCTCATTAAAAATTACTATGGATGAAGGTTATATATCTCATAAGAAATTATGAGATCTTCCTGAAGCAAACATGATTATTAGTTTCACAAATAATTTCCTAAGACTAAAAACAGAATATAAACCAAAAAATTACACAGCTATTAAAATTGCAGCTGAAACTTCTCATGCTGTCTTTCATTACAAACTCTATTTCATTATAAAAACATATAATTGAATTATGGATCTGGTGATGGCATAAATATTACCTATTGATGTAATGTACTAAAAAATGCCAGCTGAGCTAGGGGTTATATAATGGATTAAATAACTAGCAAGGTGCACACACCCTGTTGTCCCAGCTACTTGGGAGGCAAAGGCGGGAGAATCACTTGAGCCCAGGAGTTCAAGGCTGTAGTGTACCACGATTGCCCCTGCGAATAGCCACTGCCCTCCAGCCTAGGCAACAGCAAGATCCTGTCTCAATCAATCAATTAATCAATTAAGCAATAACTGGCAAGGAATGATTACAGGAGGAAAGTAGCTGAAGTTCCTATTCCTTCTATCTTCTACATGAAACCCCGAAAGGTCACAGGTAAGGTACAGTAACAGAAAGGAGAGTAAAGTTTTTTAACATGCCTCAAATAATCCACGATCAACCGGAAAGAGTCTTCTTAGAACCTGCAGGGTTTGTTCCCTTTCTGTAAAGAATGGCAGCCAGCAGAGAGCGAAGGAAGCCACAACAATACAAGCTAGCTTAACTAGCAACACAAACCTAAAACAGAAACAAAGGTAGGCAGTAAGATAGGGAAAGGTTAGTAATTCTGCAAAATCAACCTGAGTCTCACTGAACGTAATACATGCAAATGTATAGTAATGCCAAATCTATGTTACCAATATAGGCTTAAGATGGGAGTCTGCTCAAATCAGAGGTAAAAAATTCACAACAGCTAAGATGTGCACTTCAACAAAAGGACTGGTATCACCATCCTAATTAACATTTATGTTAGATGCCATCCCTATAGGAATAAGGGAATGCATTCATGAAGAAAAATATCAAATGGGGATGTATTTCTAATAAGTATATAATGTAGTAAGCTCTAAAGTGATGAAATCCTACAGCAAAGTTCTAACTAGCCAATCCACACTACCAGTAAATATACATGAATTGAAATATTTCTCTAGTTAGGAAAATTTAAAATAAGATACAGAATATGACTTAATCTCTCTCTTCCCATATACCCTACAGCCAAAATATTTATAAGAAATCACCAAAAGGCAAAGTGAAAGATCACCTTACTCCAAGTAAGTATGCCAGAAAAATTATCTGAAGTAAATTTTTGGATTCTGGTGTTTAAAAGTCACTCACCCCTTTCCTTTGAGGCCTTTTTTAAAACACTTGCCAAGTAAAAAGCAAAAAAATGGCAAGGCGTGGTAAAGTTCCATCTGTTTATAATTTATAGCTAAGCAAAATGCCAGTGACCCTAGCAGGTCGCAGTCACAAGACACTCCAAGAACACCCCACAAAGCAAAGCCAAGACTCACAGAATTATATATGTTTCTGTGTCAAGGAAATTATCTCAATAATCTTTTAAAAAGATAGAGCTTTTAAAAAGCAAATCACATAAGAGATATGCTCTATGAAATGCAAGCTCATAGCATATCTCTTATGTGATTTTAAAATAACATATACAATGAAAGCTATTTCCCAATAGAAATTCAAAGTACTGAAGTGAAGAACAAACATGAAATTATGTATAATAGCATCAAATACATTAAATCTACCGCTAAACAGCAGCTGATTTGTTTTGGTTTAAAAGAGCTCTAAAGATTTAAAACATAGCTTTGTTTCTGTTAGATTACTTCACAATATTATTATAACATACCTAAATCTAGAGAATAAAACAATGTTCCAACAGCAAGTTAAAAAAAAAATTTACTGAGATCACTACACTTCTTCTATTATATATATTAGTAGTATAAAGTAACATATGTACTTAATTAGCAACTAACAACATTGTTAATTAAAACAATATCACAATTAGATTTTCAGTTCAAAATGGTGAGCTAGGCACTAATGTTTACCTCCTCTCCTTCCCGAGAGACTCTTAAAATAATAAGAAAAGGAATTTAAAAGTATAAATTCAGGCCAGGAGCGGTGGCTCATGCCTGTAAACCCAACACTTTGGAAGGCCAAAGCAGGAAGATTGCTTGAGCCAGGAGTTTGAGACCAGCCTCAGCAACATGGCAAAACCCCATCTCTACAAAAAAATTTTTAAATTAGCCGAGTGTGGTGGTGCAAGCCTGGAGTCCTAGTTACTCGAGAAGCTGAGGCAGGAGGACTGCTTGAGCCCAGGAAGTTGAGGCTGTAGTGAGCTATGATCATGCCACTGCACTCCAGCTTGGGCAAGAGAGCAAGAAAACAAAAACAAACAAACAAAAAGTATAAATTCACAGCCATAAAGAGAATGGGAGGATCTGTCATAACAGATAAAGATTTCAACATATTTCTGGAAGACAGAAGTGATAACAAATAAAATAGGATGAAGGAAGCCACAGTTTATAGAGTATACGCAGAGGAAACTCAGGGTAGCAAGAAGCCAATCCACCCTGCAAGACCCTAGAGAACTTTGGAAACACCAAGTAGGTTACAGTCTTTGAGTAGTATGTGCAGAAGAAAACAAGAGATTAACTGAAAATCCCTAGAGGTAGAAGTCAAATCTTACCCCACTCCCATGCAAAGATTATCTGGCAGCCAAACATTTACCCCAAGGCAAAGAGGGCATATTTTTCTGAAGAAATAAACTAAACTACCCAGGGCAGCCAGTGTAGAGGTTAGCACTATAATGCAAACCCCTCCACATTCTGACATTAAGCATCTCAATGCGTGGTGGCCAGCTTGCTCCCCACTTATCCTGTAGTGGGCCAATGATATATAGAAGTCACATGCAGGTGTTCTTGCCTTATTCTTAAATAAAAATAGATACACTAGGATAAAATAAACATCTATAGAAAACCTATGACAGAAAAAGAATTGAAATGAAAGGGAAACTAAATGACCGTGAAAGAATTAAAATCACTCAGGGAACAGTAGTGAACTTTACCAAAAAAAAAAAAAAAAGTAGTTAAATTCTAATTAGAAGTTAAAAACATACTTAACAAAACAAATGAAATTCGATAGAAGTGTTGGGGATAAACTCAAGATAATCCAACCCATAAAACAAAAGACAAAGAGATGCAAAAGATCTAACATCTGACTAATAGGCTCAAGAAAGAAAAAAGTGAGAAAATCATCAAAAAAAAAAAAAAAAAACCAGAATTTAGCATAACAGAAGAACATGAGTCTTCAAAATGTATGGACCCATATACAGTTTGGATATCCAAAACAATTGTGAAAAACACCTATGTCTAAACAAATCACTGTAAAATTTCAGAACCATAAAAATAAATTATAAAAATGGTAATAATAGCAACAAATGTCTATATAATGCTTAGTATCTCCCAGGAACTGTCTTAAGTGCTTTACAAATATTAATTCATTTAATTCTTAAACTAAGCTTACAAAGTCAGGGTTTCTATTATCCACATTTTGCAAATGAGAAAAGTATATAATGGTTAAAAAATGTGTCCTTACAGCTAGGCGCAGTGGCTCACGCCTATAATCCCAGCACTTTGGGAGGCCAAGGTGGGTGGATCACTTGAGGTCAGGAGTTTGAGACCAGCCTGACCAACACAGTGAAACCCCATCTCTACTAAAAATACAAAAATTAACAGGGTGTGGTGGCACACGCCTATAATCCCAGTTACTTAGGAGGCTGAGGCAGGAGTATCGCTTGAACCCAGGAGGCGGAGGTTGCAGTGAGCCAAAATCACGACATTGCATTCCAGCATGGGGGACAAGGGCGAAACTCCGAAACTCCATCTCAAAAGAAAAAAACGTATCCTTACAAGATAGCATATGCCTGAAAGCCTTCAGAGTTTAACTCAAATCACAGGGGACATACTACTACAAATTTTCCAGAATGGCTAATTTGAAAACCATTGGCAGTTGGTCAAGATGTAGAGCATCTGGAACTCTTACACCATTGTTATGAGAGTCTTCATTGGTACACACTGCTTTAGAACAATTTGGGATTATCTAAAAATGGACATGTGCACACCCTATAACTCCACAATTCCACTCATAAGAGGAATGTTTATATGTGTACAAGGAGATATTTATAAGATGTTCATGGCAGCATTATTCATCATGGCCCAAACCAGGAAACAACCCAAATTACTCTCTCAGTGATTGAATTACATGTATTCATGCAATGGAATATCGTAAAGCAATGAAAGTGAACACTGAATTCACTTTCATAGATTTTTAACGAACTGCAGCTACACACAACTACATGAATATATCTCATAAACAAAATGTTCAGCCCAAAACATCAAACACAAAAGAATGTTTACTGTGTTGTCCCTTTCATATAAAATTCAAAAAAGGAGAAAACTATAGCATTAGTAGTTAGTTCAGGGGTACCATTTGGAAAGGAGGAGGGAGAAGGATGGGGAGGTGTACAAGGGTAGTTTTTGGATACTAGTAATGTTCTATTTCTTAACATGAGTGGTGGTTTGCCAACTCACTGAGCTGCACATTTATATTTTGCACAGTTTTCTGTATGAGTGTCACATTTCAAAGTAAATATAGTTTTAAAACTCTGGTAAATAACTTTTTTTCCTTTTCTATCACTGTTCTTGATATTATCAGAGTATTTGATAGCCATGATCCCATAAACAATGTCAAAATTTTTAAAAAACTAAATTAGTAAAGTGGGCAGAATATAAAATATATGATAAAAACAACTACAGACTTGAATATCTTTTATTTGTAAGTCCTTTGACAGATACACCTATTAGTGTTATTATAACTAAAACAAGACTGGCATCAAAAGGAAAAGCTGTTAATTAAATAATCATGTTGCTGTGTAATGTTGTCTTTTTTTTCCTTTAAGAGAGATAGAGACAGGTAATAACATTCAATATATTATAAGACAAATTAGGTAGATATATACAGATTTTTATCAATTTATTCTCTAATCTAAGCTTTGTTTGAATGTTCCTTATTTTAGGCATCAAAAAAATACACATATAAAAGTCATATTTTGATTATCAGTTTTAGTTTCCTGAAGCTTCTAGCTACTACTATCTGATAGAAAAAAAATTTTAAAACTCATAAAACTGTAAGATCATTCTCCTTTTTTCATGTCAGATAACATTTACAAAGGATAGACAACATGTTACACTTTAGAATTACTAGAGTATAACCATACTTGGCACTCTTTTTCCAACACCCCGGAAAGAGCTAATCATTTACCAACATTTTGTTCCCAAGCCAAACAATATGAAAAAGCAATTCTACTTTTAATAAATCTGTACTTTACCTTTCAAATAAAAGCTTAGTGAAGAGATTCTTTTATATTATTGTGAAATAGTTTATATAAGCAAGCACTCTATCAAATAAGACATTACTAGACGACGGCATTGTAAACATTGAGTCTAGATTTCATAATATGCAACTGACTTCATTTCTACGTTGGTAAAGGATACTGAAAATGTCCATAGTCTATAAGAATAAGGCCTGGATACAGCAAGATGCATAATGCATTAGCAATCTGTAAAGAAAAATATTGTGAGATAAGAAAGTAATCTGTTACACAAATCAAGCAGGGTAAAAGTGTGGTTTTTATCTAACACATTAGCAAATGTTCCCTTTTTCAAGAGGTGTTACACTTTCTTTTTATAAAATATTCAATTTTTATAAAACAACTCTTTAGACAATGAAGTTTTCATGGAGGTGACATTGGACACTTCCATAAAAAGGAAAAACAAAATCACTAAAAGGTTTTGTCAGAGGAAGTACTTTCAGATATACAAATTGGAGAAGTCAATCTAATGTTAACCTATCTAAAATGACCAAAAATAATATTTGATAACTATGAATTCAGAATATACAACAACTTTTCAAAATGCCTTTCAGTTTGGTCAATCTCACAAGCCAGCTCAAAATTCAGCTTTACCAGTAAGGTAACAAATACAGCATGGCATGTAGTTCAACAGTACATAACTTCCAAAATTCAGTGTATCTTAGTAGTACACTAAAATAATTAATTACTGTAAAATAAGTTGATGTTTTTGAAGTGAAAATCAATAGAAGATACAATATTCCTAATTACTCTCTTTACAAAAGCATGGCTTCTCTAAGGTCTATACTTAATAGTTAGACTAATAAAGAACACATTTCAGAGACGAACTGTCAGGCTGCTTGAAAACCTACCTTTTTCTTAGTTGAGATTTCTTTTAAACAACAACAGTACAAAACCACTGCAGGTATGTAAATCAGCACATCAGCAATTAAAACTGAAAACACAAGTAAATAACTTTAAACATGAATCCATCAGGATTTACAGCTACCCATTAACTGCCTCCCTTCCTCCAACATAGATTGAGAATTCATTAACACAAGGTTCTTGCCCCACTATGGAAAAGTCTGTTACACAGTCAGCCCTTTTCAACCCCTTCACCAGTGACTAATTTCAATTGCTGTATTGCAAAGGAGTCTCTTAATTTTCTCTAACAAATTCACACATTTAATCAATCAGATGTATCTAACATTCTCTCTTTGCTCTAACTTGGACTTAAAAATTAAAAATATTCAAAGCAAGGAAATATTTTTTTCCTCAAGCTATATACTCTAAATTTTCTAGTATAAAGAATAACTGAAATGTAGTGATGTGTAAGAAAATATTTTTAAAATGTTAGTCTTTATTGAAAAAATATAAACTTTTGCTAATTAATGCATATAAAGAGCTTGAGAAACCTAGGTGAGGAAAAAACTGAAAAAAAATACTAAAAAAAGAAAAGCAATTCATAATTTTGAACACGCAGTCCTTTAGAACAAAGAAAAATAAATACATAAGTTCTTCAAATGTATAACACAGCTGTCTAAAGAGCTTATTTTTTTCTTATATCTCACTAAGTATAGTGTCAAGAAAAAGGTGACAGTAAACTATCAATCTATCAACTGCAATCTATCAATATGTTCAGCTCCAGATGCCACATTAAAGATGACACTGACAAACTGGAACATACCCAAAGGGTGGTCAGACAGAGTCCTCAAAACCATAATCACATTCAACAAATTGCTCATCTAAGGAATAGCTGAAGTATATAGGAACCTCTAACTTAGAGAAGAGGTGACTTCAAATTCCTGTAGGATGTTAGGGATACAAGGGATCAGACTTGTTCTCTGTAACCCTAGAAAACATAATCTGTAATGACTGGTGGAAGTTCAATTTAGGAAGGTAATTTTTAATGACTGGAGCTCTCTGAAAACAGAATAGACTGTCTCTAAAGGTTGTGAGTTCCCTGCAAGTATGGATGTTGGTTCAGAAGCCAAATAATCACCTGGTGAGTATGCGGTTCAGAAAGGATTAAAGCATTGGAGAGGAAAGGGCATTGGTGTGGAAGAGGGAAAGACAGGCAAAACAGGTTATCTCTTGGGCCTAAGATTCCATGACTGGATGAAGTGTAAGGAGAACAAACTCTGACTACATTTAGACTAATTAAGGAAAAGGACTGGGCTAGCATTAAAGCATAAGTCATGTGAAGCTTTTAAATAAATCTAAGCTTATTACTTTCAAGCTCCTACAACAGCACACACAGGTGCTCAATAAACATTTGTTGAGTGGATTATTTCATTTAGAAACTGCACAACAATACAATGTATAAGATGACAACTGCAAGGTTTGCTTTAAGAAAAAATGAAAGAGATTTAGAATTAGGATATTAAAGCAGCACCCTAAAAAACTAAAGATTCAATTTATAGCTATCTTGCTTCATTTAACTGTGCCTCAGTTTCCTCAGCTTAAAATAAGAATAATAGTATTTATCTCATTTAGGAGTTCAAAGAATTAAGTCAGATAAAAAATGTAAAGCCCCCAGAATTATTCCTTTCTACTCTTTCCTGTTTTAGCTTACATATACATTTGGTCTTGGATCATGTATACAAATATATGTGTATGTGTAATTGCACAATTTTAAAGTCAGTAAGAACAATAATAGTACCTTCACCAGTTTGTCCAAAATTTTTAAAAAATCAAACTTTACATTTCACTACCCATTGCTCTTTTACCTGTTGTACGCATGAAGAGCTTATGTGCCTGACTCTCATATCCACGTGATGTATGGAGAGCAATCCAGTCTGGATTTATAAACTTTGCCCTGCAAATCAAAGCATATATACAGATACTTCATTCCTCATCACTTTTAGCAATAAGGATATTGAAGGATGTATGAATTTATTAATATTTTGAGAATTGGCCATTTCTCTTATAAAGCAACAGAGTCAATGCTTAAATTTTACTCTTTTTATTTAATCACGTGAAACTGACTTAAGCTATAAAACAGCATCTACACTGCTTATCTTCCAACAAAACTATGTAAGGTATAACTATAAGCCCTATCTTCACAGTTCTTCCAGGGTAAAAACAATCTGGCATGTCACATTTCATTTACTAAACACATACTTTATAAAAAGCAATATGCTAGTGTTGACCAGAGGATCATCTTTACAATTTATAATATTTTAGTTATCATAACAATTGGCTACAATAAACAGCTATAATAATCATAAATCACTGCATAAAACTAAACACAATTGCTAAAGATAAATGAAATTTTCAACCATATTACGATTACCCTGAATACTATAATGATGATGTTTGGGAGTTTATTTTCAATCCATGAAGCTTATTTTTGCAAATATGAAATACACTCACAACGACCCTGCACAACGACATTTCAGCCAACAATGGACCCTATGTAGGACAATGATCCCATAAGATTATACTACCATATTTTTACTCTAGCTATGTGTTGATATGTTTAAATATACAAATACCATTGTGTTAACAACCGCCTACAGTATTCAGTACAGTGACATGCTGTACAGCTTTGTAGCCTAGGAACAACAGGTTATGCTATATAGCCTAGATATAGTAGGCTATACCATTTTGCCTACTAAAGTACCCTCTATGATGTTTGCACAATGATGAAATCACCTAACCATACATTTCTCAGAATGTATCCCCATCGTGAAGTGACACATGGCTGTAACGTTGAAATTAAACAAGGAAGATGAGTTCATGAGATATTGTGAAGAGGTTCCTCAAATTTTTGCTGACACACTTCAAATCTAAGACAGAATACCACTACAGAGTAGAACTGGGTCTCTACCAAAACAGAAGTTCCTTATCTTCTATAACTATTCAATTTCTTTAAAAGGAGGAGGAATTCCCATTTTGATCTTCAATCACAAATGAAACACTACAATTATTCTAGTTTCTAACTTGACAGATTAGTCAGTAACCATTTGGATCTATATTTTTCATTTACTTTGAGCTGTTCCAGAAAAAACAGTTTCTTACACACAACACATATTAGATATATTTCTCAGTAGTCCACACATATGGATAACATCTCTACTTCAAAACAAAACTAGGTTTTTTGCATTTCTTGCTAGATGTCCTCCAAAAAAAGTATAGAAATGTTCAAACCTTGATAGTTCTTTCTTCTTTTTTTTTTTTAGATGGAGTCTCACTCTATTGTCCAGTATGGAATGCAGTGGCGTGATCTTGGCTCACTGCAACCTTCGCCTCCTGGGTTCAAGCGATTCTCCTGCCTCAGCCTCCCTAGTAGCTGGGACTACAGGCATGTGCCACCACGCCTGACTAATTTTTGTATTTTTAGTAGAGACGGGGTTTCACCATGTTAGCCAGGATGGTCTAAATCTCCTGACCTCGTGATCCGCCTGCCTCGGCCTCCCACAGTGCTGGGATTACAGGCGTGAGCCACCACTCCCAGCCAATAGTTATTTCTTAAAACCCATTTGTAATACACAATATGATAGCAGTGGCTGGGTGCGGTGGCTCATGCCTGTAATCCCAGCACTTTGGGAGGCTGAGGTGGGCAGATCACTTAAGGTCAGGAGTTTGAGACCAGCCTGGCCAACATGGTGAAACCCTGTCTCTACTAAAAATACAAAAATTAGCCAGGCATGGTGGCGGGCACCTGTAGTCCCAGCTACTGAGGAGGCTGAGGCAAGAGAATCGCTTGAGCCTGGAAGGTGGAGGTTGCAGTAAGCCGAGAATTGTACCACTGCACTCCAGCCTGGGCGATGGAGCAAGACTTCATCTCAAATTAAAAAAAAAAAAAAATACAATAGCAGCTACAAGCAATCTCTCCTCTAGTCAAGAAAGCCCCATCACACTGCTTCTTACTAAATCTGCCAAGGGCATAAAAATTTAGAGTTACATTAAGAAAGAAAAACTTACACATATGCACACAGGAGACTATGATAAGCTGTAAGAGGTGGGTAATCCAATCCCCAATACTGTAAATTGTTATCACTGCTGTTAAAATACCTGAAAAAAAAAAAGAAGAAAGCACCATTCCGTTAATCAATCTTCAAGAAGTAGACTTCTGGCCAGGCGCAGTGGCTCACGCCTGTAATCCCAGCACTTTGGGAGGCTGAGGCGGGCGGATCACGAGGTCAGGAGATCGAGACCATCCTGGCTAACACAGTGAAACCCCGTCTCTACTAAAAATACAAAAAATTAGCTGGGCGAGGTGGCGGGCGCCTGTAGTCCCAGCTACTCGGGAGGCTGAGGCAGGAGAATGGCGTGAACCCCGGGGGGCGGAGCCTGCAGTGAGCCGAGATTGCGCCACTGCACTCCAGCCTGGGCGACAGCGAGACTCTGGCTCAAAAAAAAAAAAAAAAAAAAAAAGAAGTAGACTTCTAATTTAACATTGCACCTCATTTATCTAAGCTTAATAATGTAATTTACTAATTATTAAGCTATTAATAATTAAGCCATGTCAATAGACACAAACCAGGACTCTCCTAGGCAAACTGGGATTTACTGTCATCCTATTATTAGTAGACTTCATCAACGACTAACACTCGTACAACAAAACATATGCAACAAAAAGAACAGGACTGTTTGCAACCAATTCAACCAACATGTAACAAGAGCCTCGTTACATGCAAGGCTCTCTGAATTTTAGGAAGAAAAGTAGGTCTAATGTCCACAAATTGATAGGCTCCTCTGGTTAGCCAAAATGTGAAGGAACTATACACAACAATCATGACTCGAGAAATAAAAATTAAGTTAACATAATTTCTTAATCATGTCCTTTACAACTAAGCAGCTTCTTCTTCTATTCATTTTCTCAATCATAAGAATACAACAGTGCAAGCCAAACTATATAACCCATAAATAACCATTGTTCATAAGCTTATTTCTTTTTGAGACAGTCTTGCTCTGGCGCCCAGGCTGGAGTGCAGTGGCGCGATCTCGGCTCACTGCAACTTCCGCCTCCTGGGTTTTTTTTTTTTTTTTAAGTGATTCTCCTGCCTCAGCCTCCCAAGTAGCTTGGATTACAGGTGCCCACCACCAGGCCCGGCTAATTTTTGTATTTTTAATACAGACAGGGTTTCACCATGTTGGCCAGGCTGGTCTTGAACTCCTGACCTCAAGTGATCCACCCTCCTCGGCCTCCCAAAGTGCTGGGATTACAGGCATGAGCCACCATGCCCGGCCTAACTTATTTCAAATGGGTCACAATGCCTCACTATCACAATCTCTTACTTTTTGAATTAAAAATATTTCTTTAAATTAGCATTCAACATGATCCCATCAAATAACCTATTAATCATCTTCAGAAGGTCTATTCTTCTTAGTGTCAGTTACATAAAACATAGGTTTGTATGGAAGAGATGGGGATTAAAATTATCAAGGCATGCTAGACAGCCAAGACATCTGGGCATAGAGTACTACAGTATGGTACCAGCTGGTGGCCATTGTCCCTCCAGAAACATCCATGTGAACAATCTTGGGTTCCATGTCTGGCTGGGACTTGAAGCCAAGAAGCAGCGAGTCTAAGAATCTCTGGGTTAGTTGGAGCCCCTTTTGGCAGCTTGAATCTGGGAAACTGGGCCAGGCAAATAATGGAGACCGAAGGACCCACTTTTCCAGACAGAGATACCTGAAGACAGGCACCAATTTTATCATTTCCAAATTCATGTTACTATATAGCATGAAGTTTTATTGTTATCAGCCTCAGAGCTGTTGAAGCATTGAGTTAAACAAGTAAAGCTGTGAGGTCAGTGACTGACACAAAGTGCTCAACAGTAGTTCCAATTGGCTACTAGCCACAAAACAACTAAGATGGATACGGCAATGGAAAACCATCAAGTAATTCAAGAATCACATTTTGTCCAATACAACTTGATTTGGTTTTCAGCTTCTGAAAATAGACAAAACCTATTCTTTCATTTAGTTTAACCTTGAGATCCACTGGAGATGAGTAAAAGAGGCATTGACAGTAAGCTGCAGGCATGCAACGATATATACTAAAAATAAAGTCATTGGTTGGATTAGGAGGAAAAAAATATAGGGTTTATAACAGTGCTCCCCATTCTTATGGAAATTCATAAAGTAGAACAAAGAGGCATAAAAGAAGATAGCTTAAAAGTGTTTCAAGAAAGCATCAAAATATATCAGTAGGAACAAAGCAATTAGTTGATACTCCTGCTTTATATTTTTTATATATATATAGATATATATATATATATCTCTATATATAGAGATATATATAGATATATATATATATATCTCTATATATAGAGATATATATATATATATTTTTTTTTTTTGAGACAGAGTTTTGCTCTTGTTGCCCAGGCTGGAGTGCAATGGTGTGATCTTGGTTCACTGCAACCTCTGCCTCCCAGGTTCAAGCGATTCTCCTGCCTCAGCCTCGTGAGTAGCTGGGATTACAGGCATGCACCACCATGCCCAGCTAATTTCGTAGTTTTAGTAGAGATGGGGTTTCTCCATGTTGGTCAGGCTGGTCTCAAACTCCTGACCTCGTGATCCGCCCGCCTTGGTCTCCCAAAGTGCTGCGATTACAGGCGTAAGCCACTGCGCCCGGCCTTACTTTAGACATATTAATACCCGAAAAGTTGTCTAAATACTATTTATACATTGAAATGTATTTTCCCACTGAATTCCCATGTAATCTCAGTAGATGTTTAGTAAGTAAAAAAAAACTGGCTGCCACACAAATTATAAAATTACATTCAAGAGTGTTACCATTAACTTTAAGATGTAGTTTTCTCTAACAGACAACCCACAGAGTCATAATTGGTATTTTTGTTTAAAGAAAAAAATTTTTAGCTTGAAACAGTTTCAAAGTTACAGAAAAGTTGCAAGAATAGTTGAAATAACTTACATACATCAAAATGTAGAAAGTTTTAGAAGACAACAGACACCATTTACAGAACAAGACAAGAACAAACAGAAAGAAGATGTTTATTTTATACACCCATACACACACATGAGGAAAATGATTAAAGTGTACAATACTGCTATACTGTTGTGGTAGACAGACTTTAAGGTCACCACCAAGAACACCATCTCCTGGTGTTCAGACTCCTGCATGCATACAATCCTCTCCCCTTGAGTGTAGGCAAGTCCTGTGACTTGCATCTAACTAATATGGTAAATGTGATAGGAGATCACTCTTGTGCTTCTGTTTCACGTATGTGTAAGATTCTGTCTTGCTAGCAGATATACTGGACAAACTGCCTCTCATTGACTTTAAAAAAGCAAGCTGGCATATTTTAGTGCATGGCCATGTTGGAGAAGCCACATAGCAACAAATGGCATGTGAGCTCTAGGAGCCAAGAGTGGCTCCCAACAAGAAACTGAAGCCCTCACTCTTGCAGATGCAAGGAGACTAAGTCTGCCAACAGCCTGAGGAAACTTGGAAATGCATCCTTCTCCATTTGAGCCTCTGATAAGTCTGCAGCCCAACTGACACCTGGATTATAGCCTTCTGAAACCCTGAGCAGAATACTTAGCTAAGCTGTGCCCAAACTCCTGATCTAAAGAAACTGTGATAATAAATGCATGTTTAAGCAATTAGCATTTGAGGTCATTCATTACACAGCATAGAAAATTAGTATAACTATTTAAAAATCATACAAATCATTACAAAAATGATTATCCATTACAAACATGGGGGAAAGAAATGAACAAGCAATTTTGAAAAGAAATCTAATTATCGGCCAGGCGTGGTGGCTCAAGCCTGTAATCCCAGCACTTTGGGAGGCCGAGGCAGGCGGATCACGAGGTCAGGAGATCGAGACCACGATGAAACCCCGTCTCTACTAAAAATACAAAAACAAATTAGCCGGGCATGGTGGTGGGCGCCTGTAGTCCCAGCTACTCAGGAGGCTGAGGCAGGAGAATGGCGTGAACCTGGGAGGCGGAGCTTGCAGTGAGCCAAGATCGCACCACTGCACTCCAGCCTGGGCAACAGAGCAAGACTCCGTCTCAAAAAAAAAAAAAAAAAAAGAAATATAATTATCAATAAATACATTAGAAGATGCTCAGGTCACAATTACTCAAGGAAATGCCAATTTTAAAAGTCTGGTATTATTAAATGTTGGTCAGGGTATGTAGAAAGAGATATCCTGGTGTTACTTTAGAGCTTCCACTTCTAGGAATCTACCTAGAAAAAATGTACACATAAGAATAGACTTTATTTAATCATTCTCCTACTAAGAGACATTTAAAGTGTTTTGGATTCCTCTTCCATTTGAAACACTCCAAACTCTGACTAGGGAACAGGCAACCTATCAATAGAAAACTCAATATGAAGTTCTTGCATAAAATTCTCTGATAAAGGGCCTATATAAAAGTAGTAGCCAAAGCACTCAACAATATAATATGAACATTTTATATAGTCAGTCTCTAAGAGAATAACCTACCAGCCATCTAGTAAGTCAATAAGTAATGTCATCAACTGTTATCAGGATATGTTCAATAAAAATGACACAGGCATGAATTTCTATGATGCTATAACCACAGCTAACATTTATTGAGAGTTCATTACATGCCAGGGACTGGCCTAAGTGCTTTACATGTATCATTTTATTCGGTCCTCACAATAACCCAGTGAAATATGTAGTCTATTATTTTCATTCTACAAGTGATAAAACTGTGGTTGAGAAAGTTAAATAATTTGCCAAAGGTCACACAGCTAATAAATAGTAGAGCTGGGATCTGAACTCAGACAGTCTGACTCTAGCACCTACACTCTTTACCACTAAGCTACTGCTATTTTATACTTTAGGTAGACTTGTATATAAAATGAAGGTTAATCACCACTGCTCAATTATGATAGAGAGCAATAATAATTAACAAAAATTTCTATGAAGTTCTCTGTGTTTTCAGAAACAGAAGGTTTAATATATACCGTATCATAAAACCAATGAAGGGTACAGCTGACCTCCTCCTTCATAATACAAAGAGAAAGCTATGGAAACGAGACCATATGAAAACGAACACCTAGGCCGCACATGGTGGCTCAAGCCTGTAATCCCAGCACTTTGGGAGGCAAGGGGGGTGGATCACGAGGTTAGGAGTTCAAAACCAGCCTGGCCAAGATGGTGAAACCCTGTCTCTCCTAAAAACTACAAAAATTAGCCAGGCATGGTGGCAGGCGCCTGCAATCCCAGATACTTGGGAGGCTGAGGCAGGAGAATCGCTTGAACCCAGGCAGCAGAGGTTGCAGTGAGCTGGGATCACGCCACTGCACTCCAGCCTGGGCAACAGAGTGAGACTCCATCTCAAAATAAAAAGAGAAAACGAACACCTAAATACTCATTCCTTCCACAAATTTTTATTGAGGGTCTACGATGTGTCATGCCCTATACTAGATTCAGGGTATTCAAAGGTGAACCAAAGGGATGCGTGAAATTTTCAGAGTTGAATACAAGTCCTATTATTGTAGGCATCTCCCTTTGGTCCCCTTTTCAGCTCTGCAAATTCAGCCATCAGCTACTGCCAAAGCTCTCCTCTATTTATATCTATAGTTACAATCATAGTGATCTTTAGCGAGAGAAACAGTGGATGAGGGAACAGGGAAGAAATGTTTTTAGCCTATGATGGTGCTTCCATAGTTTATGTCCAGAGGACATATAGACATTCAGAGTTTTATCATCAACGTTCTAGTTCAGCATCATAGCCCACCTAACTAAGTATACGAATTAACTTTCAGGACTATCAAATTTCAAAGACAGGCCTACAAAATGCAAGGCAATATATATGTGGCACCAGTATGCAAGAGATGAAGATGTTCAAGATGAAGAAAATAGCGTGTTGTCCTTCTAATATTTTCAAACAATCTATATTAACTATGATAAACAAGAAAAACAAGTTAAAATTATCATACCATTGTTTGACCGGTAAATTAAAAGTAATTTCTTGCCAGTGTCTCTGAGCTTCATAATCACCAAACATAGGTGGTTTTCCAGCACCTAAGATCAAAGGTAAAAAGAGCAAAACAACAATGTACTTTAGCATATCAGTGATTTTTATTTCCTTATGAAAATTGTGTAAACTAGAGAGGCAGTGTAGGTTATCGAAAGAACACAGGAGTTACCAAGAAAGTCAGAGAGATAAAATCTGAATTCTAGCACTGCTGGCACACTGCTGGAGTGACACTGGGCAAATTACTTAATCTCCCTAAACTTCAGCACATTAAACACAGGATCAATACAATTTCCCTACTGCGGACTACTGGAATATATAAGATAATGGATATAAAATACCCAGCATAGTGCCTGGCACACAGTAAACATTTAATAAATAGACGCTATTGTTAACATTACAGTCATCCCTCAGTATCTGTGGGGGATTCATTCCAGGACCCCCCACTACCACAGAAACCAAACTTCATGGATGCTCATGCCTTATATAAAATGCCATAGTATTTGCATATAACCTCTGCTCATTCTCTTGTATACTTTAAATCATCTTTAGATTACTTATAATACCCAACAATGTAAAATGCTACATAAATAGTTGTTATACTGTATTGTTTAGGGGATAATGACAAGGGAAAAAAATCTGCATGTTCAGTACAGGCACAATCATCCTTTTTTATTTCCTGAATATTTTCTTTTTTTTTTTTTTTTTTTACCTAAACTTTTTTTTTTTTTTAATTATACTTTAGGTTTTAGGGTACATGTGCACAATGTGCAGGTTTGTTACATATGTATCCATGTGCCATGTTGTTTTGCTGCACCCATTAACTCGTCATTTAGCATTAGGTATATCTCCTAATGCTGTCCCTCCCCCCGCCCACCCCACAACAGTCCCCCGGGTGTGATGTTCAGAAATGATGCCGCATACCTACAACTATCGGATCTTTGACAAACCTGACAAAAACAAGAAATGGGGAAAGGATTCCCTATTTAATAAATGGTGCTGGGAAAACTGGCTAGCCATATATAGAAAGCTGAAACTGGATCCCTTCCTTACACCTTATACAAAAATTAATTCAAGATGGATTAAAGACTTAAATGTTAGACCTAAAACCATTAAAATCCTACAAGAAAACCTAGGCAATACCATTCAGGACATAGGCGTGGGCAAGGACTTCATGTCTAAAACACCAAAAGCAATGGCAACGAAAGCCAAAATTGACAAATGGGATCTAATTAAACTAAAGAGCTTCTGCACAGCAAAAGAAACTACCACCAGAGTGAACAGGCAACCTACAGAATGGGAGAAAATTTTTGCAACCTACTCATCTGACAAAGGGCTAATATCCAGAATCTACAATGAACTCAAACAAATTGACAAGAAAAAAACAAACAACCCCATCAAAAAGCGGGCAAAGGACATGAACAGACACTTCTCAAAAGAAGACATTTATGCAGCCAAAAAACACATGAAAAAATGCTCATCATCACTGGCCATCAGAGAAATGCAAATCAAAACCACAATGAGATACCATCTCACACCAGTTAGAATGGCATTCATTAAAAAGTCAGGAAACAACAGGTGCTGGAGAGGACGTCGAGAAACAGGAACACTTTTACACTGTTGGTGGGACTGTAAACTATTTCCTGAATATTTTCAATCCATGGTTGGCTGAATCCACAGATATAGAACCCATAGATACAGAGGGCTGACTGTACTCAATAATAATTATGTCCAAGCTTATTTTTACTTCATAAGGCTGTCAACTATACTGCCCAATATGTATCATAAAATAGTAACACGAGTATCTGCATTTTATAAAGGACTTTTTTTTTTTTTTGAGACAGAGTCTTGCTCTGTCACCCAGGCTGGAGTGCAGTGGCACAGTCTCAGCTTACTGCAACCTCCACCTCTGGGGTTCAAGCGGTTCTCATGATTCAGCCTCTGGAGTAGCTGGGACTACAGGCGTGTGCCACCATTCCTGCCTAATTTTTGTATTTTTATTAGAGACAGGTTTCACCATGTTGGCCAGGCTGGTCTCAAACTCCTGGTATCAAGTGATCTGCCTGCCTCGACCTCCCAAAGTGCTGGGATTATAGGTATCAGTCACCACGCCCAGCCATTACAAACGACTTTTATAAACTATACATAACTTAAGGTCAAGTATAGGGTCAAAAACAGACTATACGTTACAAAGACATAAATTAGATCAGGATTTGCTGTCAAGTAAGTTGTATAAAAACTACTGCTTTATGGTTTGATTATTTTAATTTCAAAATTGCAAATAAGGGATAATGGATTTGTAATAACTAACACTTGATAGTGCTTACTATATGCCAAATACAACAAACCTATGAAATAGGTATTATCTGGCCAGGCGTGGTGGCTCACACCTGTAATCCCAGCACTTTGGGAGGCCGGGGTGAGCAGATCATGAGGACAGGAGTTCGAGACCAGCCTGACCAACATGGTGAAACACTGTCTCTACTAAAACTACAAAAATTAGCCGGGCATGGTGGCACATGCCTGTAATCCCAGCTACTCAGGGAGGCTGAGGCAGGAGAATCGCTGGAACCTAGGAGGCGGAGGTTGCAGTGAGCCAAGATCACACCACTGCACTCCAGCCTGCGTGACAGAGTGAGACTCCATCCAAAAAAAGAAATAGGTATTACCATTATACCCACTTTATAGCTGGGAAAACAAAGGCAATGGCCATTCACGTAATAAGCAGCAAAGTCTGGATTTGAATCCAGGCAGACTGGCTCCATAATCCATGCTCTTAGCTCCTATTCTGTAATGCCTCATAAGTTGTTTAAGTAGCTTTTATTCTTAAATCATTTAAAATGACATAAAGGTGGCCGGGCATGGTGGCTCACGCCTGTAATCCCAGCACTTTGGGAGGCCGAGGCAGGTGGATCACGAGGTCAAGAGATCGAGACCATCCTGGCCAACATGGTGAAACCCCGTCTCTACTAAAAATACAAAAAATTAGCCAGGGTGGTGGTGGGCATCTGTAGTCCCAGCTACTTGTGAGGCTGAGGCAGGAGAATCACTTGAACCCGAGAGGCAGAGGTTACAGCGAGCTGAGACTGCGCCACTGCACTCCAGCCTGGGTGACAGAGCTAGACCCCATCTCAAAAGAAAAGAAAGAAAAAAAAAAAAGATGTAAAGGTATCTCCATTTAGTAAAGAGTAAACACTCACTCACTATTTAACTACCAGTTGATTACAAATTGTGAGAAGACCCAACGAGGTACAGTATAATCGCAGCTTTTTAAACTGTCATGTAACATAAAAATCACATAGAGTCAAATATACTAATTAACCCATTAGGAAGGTGTGCCATATTGAAGAATGACATATTATTGCTCACTGAAATCCAATCCAGATTTTCTCCAGTTTTAGAACATTACATGAAGTGTTTGTATTTAATTGTTGAATTATACCAATATTCTTTAAATGCTATAATCTCTAAGAAGATATTCCCACTAATGAGACAATCATGGAAAACGCAGATTAACTTTTCTATAGCATATATACATTGAGTGATTTACACAAGAAATTAACCATTGTATACACGCATGTGTGTGTGTCTCTGTCTCTCAGAAAGAAACATGTCTTATTAAGTTTTATATTCTCAGAATTAATAGCACCTAGTAGATTCTCAATGCCACCCTCATAGGTTATCAGTGAATGTTAATACAGCAAGGATGTTTAAGTTCAAAAGACTTGAGCTTGTGAGTCCCTGATTTTTCACTTACTGATCTGCAACTTAATTTGTGATGGCAGACCAATTAATTTTGCCGAGGCTGCTTTAACACAGTGCCATATATGAGTTCTCACCCAAAAACTTTTCTTTTTTTTTTTTTTTTTTTGAGACGGAGTCTCGCTCTGTCGCCCAGGCTGGAGTGCAGTGGCGCGATCTCGGCTCACTGCAAGCTCCGCCTCCCGGGTTCACGCCATTCTCCTGCCTCAGCCTCTCCGAGTAGCTGGGACTACAGGCGCCCGCCACCACGCCCGGCTAATTTTTTGTATTTTTAGTAGAGACGGGGTTTCACCGTGGTCTCGATTTCCTGACCTCGTGATCCGCCCGCCTCGGCCTCCCAAAGTGCTGGGATTACAAGCGTGAGCCACCGCGCCCGGCCTCCAAAAACATTTTTAAGTTACTATCTGGCACTTTGAAATTCAAAGTTTCTGTTCATGCTTCTTATTCCATATTCTATACATCTATTTCTATCAACTCATATCCAACCTTCAAGCATCATCTGAAATCCTAAATCTTCCATGAAGCCTTCCTTCATAAATTAAAAACATATTGATCACTAACTACTTACTTCTCATAATACTTATACTTTCAGTTACCATATGTTTTATCATATGACTATACTATTTCTTAACTGCTAACCAGAAAAGAATTTTATATTCTATACGCAGAGAAACTGATTTTCCAGTGTCCAAAGGAAACACTGCTAGGCATATAGTACATTAAAATCTTGCTTAATTAAACTGGAAAGGAAGAATAACCGACAATAATAAAAATTTTTTTAAGAAAAGAATTCCCAAAGAATTAATTGCATTTTTGCATGTGTATTCTTTGTCTGGGGGGGCAGGGTGAGGGGCAGGGAGGGATATAAGTTTCTATTTTAACGAATACAACCATTGAATATGGCTTCTTTGGGGCTGGGAAGGAGTTGACTTTTCTTTTTATTTGTTTTGTTTTTGTTTTCAGTCCACTGGGATAATAAAAGTCAGAGAGAATCTTAAGTAATTTCCTATACCTGAAGAAATCCAACTATCTGGATTTTCTGAAATTGCTCCAGACTTGTGGTCAATGTGGAAGAATTTCTTACCATTCTCTAACAAATAGAAGAATGGATAATGACTCTCTTTAGGGTTGGGAAACAAGTTCCTATTCAGAGTCTGACCTACTTCAATAAATTCAGCTGACACTGGCTATGAAATTAGTACTTAAGTTTTTAAAACTGCTAAAGTGCCCTTAAAGCAACCCAGAAGGACAACCCAACTGTACCTATGGGAGCTTCACTTGGGAAGGGCAAAAAGGATTCCTTCCGCAGTGTTTCATTCTACAAATTCATTTACATAAGATTCAGAATTACATAAAGAAAACACACTAATGTATATTTACTCAGCTTCAATTCTGTCTCATTCTCAGAAAAATGGGCTTAAGCACTACTTAAATGTTCATTTTATTAATTGTTAAACTATTCATAATTATGTTTGAATTTTAAAAACAAGTAGTTTTGTTGTTAACAATACTTATTAACTGCCTTTAAATTAAGATTTTAAACATTTTAGAGAAAAGAATTTGGCTAAAATTTTCCATAATAAAATCTTCCTTTTGGCAGGGTGTGGTGGCTTATGTCTGTGATCACAGCACTTTGGGAGGCAAAGGTGGGCAGATCACCTGAGGTCAGGAGTTCAAGACCAGCCTGACCAACACGGTGAAACCCCATCTCTACTAAAAATACAAAAATTAGTTGGGTGTGGTGGCGCATGCCTGTAATCCCAGCTACTTGGGAGGCTGAGGCAGAAGAATCAACTGAACCTGGGAGGCGGAAGTTGCGGTGGGCCGAGATCACGTCATTGCACTCCAGCCTGGGTGACAGAGCAAGACTCTGTCTCAAAAAAAAAAAAAAAAAAAAAAAAAAAATCCTTTTATATATTCCATGCAATGGGTTAAGTAGAAAGAAAACTAAGCAGTTAAACAGAACACAGTCATACTTTAGTAATGACTGATGTGCTACAAAAACTGATTCTCTATAACTTTCTCCTCAAACAGCCAATGCAGCTTTGGGGAAAAAAAGTTATTGAAATAAAATGACTTTCCCAGGCTCAAGTGTTGCCATTTGCCTTAAAGACACTGGTAACACTTTGGATCAAGTACAGAGGAACTGTGAATCTCTACAAGAAACGGTAAACCATCAATACTAAAATCAAAATTTTTCTACTCCCCATGGATTGTTTAAAAGCAACAAACAGTATTTATTCAATATTTTTAGGTCTCTGAAAATTAATGTATATAAGCTTCTCTAAAAACGTAAGGGATAGACATTTCAGAAAAAATTAAATTACAATAATATACATAAGCCATTTTCCTAAATAATACATACATTTCCAAAGGAGGAATAATGCATTAATACCAAGCAAGCTAACCTGAGTTTCCACACTTGAATGTGATGGAGTTCTGAACATGCAACTCCAAAATCTGGCACCTTGGCATATTGAATATTTTAAGCTAAAGGAATTTGAGGAAGGGCAGGTGCAGGAAGAACTGACCATCCCCTGAAGCAGATCATAAAATCCTCATGTGAGAGGTGCCCTCCCTATACCCAGAGAAAAGAAGCATCTTTATCTCCAAAGGTGAAAGGATACCCAGAGGAACCAAAATGAACAGGTTTTGCCAAGTTTCCCCAGTTTACTACTCTTGACTCACAGCCTATTGTCCTATCACATCTTCTACAACTCTCCACTCTTCATAGAAGTTAGTATAAAAACACTCAGGTTTAACTGTTTCTTCGGGTCTTCATTTCCTTCTGAAGGTTTCAAACTTATATTCAATAAATGTGTATGTTTTTGTCTTGTTAATCTGTCTTTTGTTACATGGGCACAGTAGAGAACCTAGATGGACAGAAGGAAAATGTATTTTTCCTCTCCTGTAGGTGCTTCTTAATTATAATCTTAAAATAAGATAAACCAAAAGCAAACTAAAATAAGCATATTAAAAAACAAACTATGGCAGAGAAGGCAGAGCAGGATGGCCAAATAGAACCCTCCGGCGACTGTTCCCCTGGCAGGAACACCAAATTCAACAACTACCCCCACAAGAAAGTACCTTCATAAGAACCAAAAATCAGTTGAGCAATCACAGTACCTGGTTTTAACATCATATCAAGGAAAGAGGCACTGAAGAGGGTAAGAAAGACAGTATAGCATTGTCAACATCACTTCTCTCCCATTCCCCAGCAGCAGCTGCATGGTATGAAGAGGGAATCTGTGTGTTTGGGGAGGCAGAGTGCAGTGACTATGGGACTCTGCACTGGAACTCAGTCTTGCTTGTCACAGCAGAAAGCAACACAGGGCAGAATTCAGCTGGTACCTATGGAGGAAGCATTTAGGCTAGTCCTAGCCAGAAAGGAATGGTCCATCCCACCAGTAAGAACCTGAGTTCCAGATAGGCACACCACTATAGGCTAAAACACTCTGGGGTCTTAAACAAACTTGAAAGGCAGTTTAAACCACAAGGACTTCATAGGCAAGTCCTGGTGCTGTGTCGAACTCAGAGGCAGTGGACTGGGGGTGCATATGACCTAGTAAGACACCAGCTGGGGCAGCCAAGGGAGTGCTTGCATCACCCCTCCCTCAACCCCAGGCAGCATGGCTTGCAGCTCCAGGAGAGACTCCTTCCTTCTGCTTAAGGAAAGGAGACTGGAGAGTAAAAGAGGACTTTGTCTTGCAACTTAAATACCAGCTCTGCCACAGCAAAATAAGGTAACAGGCAGAGTCCTGAGGCCCACATTCCAGGCCCTAGCTTCAGGCCACAGTGGAGTAGAGCACCAGGCAGACTCCTGGAGTCCCGGATTCCAGGCCTGGCTCCCGATTAAGGTTCCTAACTCCAGGCCTTGGCTCCCAGACAGCATTTCTGACCCAACATAGGCTGTGGGTTGGAGAAGCTGCCACCCTAAGGAAAGGACATAAGCCTGGCTGGATTCAATACCTGCTGATGAAGAACCATGGGCCTTGAGTGAACATCGGCAGGAATCAGGCAGTGACTGCCGCAGGCCTTGGGTAAGACCCAGTGCTGTGCTGGCTTCAGGTCTGATGTAGCACAGTCCCAATGTGATGGCCACACGGGTACTTTTGTCACCCCTCCTCCAGCTCCCATCAGCTCAACGTGGAGAGACAGACTCCATTTCTTTGGGGAAAGTAAGGGAAAAGAACAAGAGTCTTTGTCTGGTAATCGAAAGAATTCTCTCAGATTTGTTACCCAAGACCATCAAAGTGGTACCTCTATGAGCCTGCAAGAGTCACAATGTTACTGGGCTTGGGTTGCTGCCCCCTAATGCAAATATGGCTGCAGCGACCATGGATGACAACACTCAACTCCCTTTGAAAACTTGGAAAGCCTTCCCAAGAAGGATGGGTATAAACATCACCCAGACTGTGATGACTACAATAAATACCTAACTTTTCAATATCCAGATGAATATCCACAAGCATTAAGACCATCCAGAAAAACATGACCTCACCAAACTTAATAAGGCACCAGCAACCAATCTCAGAGTGATAGAGGTATGTGACCTTTCAAACAGAGCATTCAAAATAACTGTTTTGAAGAAACTCAAAAAATTCAAGATATAACAGAGAAGGAATTTAGAATCCTATCCTTAACAGAGATGGAAATAATTTGTTAAAATCAAGCAGAAATTCTGGTGCTAAAAAATTCAATTGACATACTGTAGAATGCATCAGAGTCTCTCAACAGCAGAACTGATCAAGCAAAAGAAAGAATTAGTAAGCTCGAAGGCAGGCTATTTGAAAATATACAGTCAGTAGGCCGGACGCGGTGGCTCACGCTTGTAATCCCAGCACTTTGGGAGGCCGAGGCGGGCAGATCACAAGGTCAGTAGATCGAGACCGCGGTGAAACCCCGTCTCTACTAAAAATACAAAAAAAAAAAAAAAAAAATTAGCCGGGCGTGGTGGCGGGCACCTGTAGTCCCAGCTACTCGGAAAGGCTGAGGCAGGAGAATGGCGTGAACCCGAGAGGCGGAGCTTGCAGTGAGCCGAGATTGCGCCACTGCACTCCAGCCTGGGCGACAGAGCGAGACTCCGTCTCAAAAAAAAAAAAAAAAGAAAATATACAGTCAGTGGAAACTAAAGAAAAATAAGAATGACAAACGAAGCATGCCTAGAAGATCTATAAGATAGCCTCAAATGGACAAATCGAAGAGCTTTTGGTCTTAAACAGGTAATAGAGAGAGAGAGAGATCAGTGTAGAAAGTCTATTCAAAGGGATAATAACTGAGAACATTCCAAACCTAGAGAAAGATATCAATATTCAAGTACAAGAAGGTTATAGAACACCAAGCAGATTTAATGCAAATAAGACTACCTCAAGACTTTTTAACAGTCAAACTCCCAAAGGTTAAGGATAAAGAAAGAATCCTAAAATCAGCAAGAAAAAAGAAACAACATACAAAGGAGTTCCAATACATCTGGCAGCAGACTTCTCAGTAGAAAGCCACACAGGCCAGGAGAGAATGGCACAACATATTTAAAGTACTGAAGGAAAAAAAACTTTTATCCTAGAATAGTATATCCAGCAAAAATACCCGTCAAACATGAAGGAGATATAAAGATCTTCCCAGACGAAAAAGCTGAGGGATTTAATCAACACTAGACCTATCCTACAAGAAATGCTAAAGGGAGTTCTTCAACCAGAAAGAAAAGGGCATTAATGAGCAATAAGAAATCATCTGAAGGTGCAAAACTCACTGGTAAATAGTAAGTACACAGAGTATTTTAACACTGTCAGTAAGGTTTGTAAACTACCCATATCTTGAGTAGAAAGACTAAAAGATGAACCTATCAAAAATAATAACCATAACTTTTCAAGACACAGACAGTAGAATAAAATATAAATAGAAACAATAAAAAGTTAAAAAGCAGGGGAATAAAGTTAAAGTGTAGAGTTTTTGTTAATTTTCTCTTTGCTTATTTGTTAGTTTTTACAATCAGTATTAAGTAATCATTAGCTTAAAATAATGAGTTATAAGATGTTATTTGCCAGCCTGGGGAATATGGCCAAACCCCCATCTCTACAAAAATACAAAAAACTAGCTGGGCATGGTGGCATGTGCCTGTAATCTCAGCCACTTGGGAGGCTGAGGTAAAAGGATAACCTGAGTCTGGAAGGCGGAGGTTCCAATGAGCCAAGATCACCTCACTTAGGCCAGGCGCGGTGGCTCACGCCTATAATCCCAGCACTTTGGGAGGCCAAGGCGGGCAGATCACTTGAGGTCAGGAGTTTGAGACCAGCCTGGCCAACATGGTGAAAACTCGTCTCTACTAAAAATACAAAAAAATTAGCCAGGCATGGTGGCATGCACCTGTAATCACAGCTACTCCAGAGGCTGAGGCAGGAGAATCGCTTGAACAGTCTGCTGCCTACAAGAAACATACTTCATTTATAAAGACACATATAGACTGAAAATAAAAGGATGGAAAAAGATATTCCATGCAAATGGAAACCAAAAAGAGCAGGAGTAGCTATACTTACATCAGACAAAACAGATTTCAAGACAAAAGCTATAAAAAGAGACAAAGAAGCCGGGCGTGGTGGCTCACACCTCTAATCCCTGTACTTTGGCAGGCCAAGGCAGGCGGATCGCCTGAGGTCAGGAGTTCAAGACCAGCCTCGCCAACATGGCAAAACCTCGTCTTTTCTAAAAATACAAAAATTAGCTGGGCGTGGTGGCACACACCTGTAGTCCCACTACTTGGGAGGCTGAGGTAGGAGACTCACTTGAACTCTGGAGGCAGGAGGTTGCAGTGAACCGAGATCACACCACTGCACTCCAGCCTGGGCAACAGAGTAAAAGACTCTGTCTCCAAAAAAAAACAAAAAAAGAGAAAGACAAAGAAGGTCATTATATAATGACAAACGGATCAATTCAGCAAGAGACATAACAATGGTAAATATATATGCATCCAGCACTGGAGCACCTAGACACATAAAACAAATATTATTAGAGCTAAAGAGAGGGTCTCCAATAGGGTAATAGCTGGAGATGTCAACTTCAGCACTGGACAAATCATCCAGACAGAAAATCAACAAAGAAACATCAGACTTAATCTGCAGTGTAAACTAAATGGACCTATCAGATATTTATACAACATTTCATCCAATGGCTAGAGAATATACACATTCTTCTCCTTGGCACACAGATAGACCATATGATAGACCACAAACAAGTCTTAAAAAAATTCAAAACACTGATATCATATCAGGTATTAACCACAATGGAATAAAACTAGAAATCAATAACAAGAGGAATTTTGGAAAGAGTACAAACATATGGAAATTAATCAATATGATCCTGAATGACCAGTGTGCCAATGAAGAAATTAAGAAGAAAATTTAAAAATTTCTTGAAACAAATGAAAATGGAAACACAACATACCAAAACCTATGGGATACATGAAAGCAGTACTAAGAGGAAAGTTTATAGCAATAAGTGCCTATGTCAAAAAAGTAGAAAAACTTCAAATAAACAACCTAATGATACATCTTAAAGAACTAGAAAAGCTCCAGCAAAATAAACAGAAAATTAGTAGAAGAAATAGTAAAGATCAGAGCAGAAATAAATGAAATTGAAAGATCAACGAAACAAAAGTTGGTTTTTGAAAAGATAAACAAAATTGAGACACTTTTAGCCAGACTAGGAAAAAAAGAAAGAAGACTACAATAAATAAAATCAGAGATCAAAGAGGAGACATTACAACCGATACTGCAGAAATTCAAAGGATCACCAGAGACTACTATGAGCAATTATATGCCAAAAAACTGGAAAGCCTAGAAGAAACTGATAAATTCCTAGACACATACAACCTACCAAGACTGAACCAGGAAGAAATCCAAAACCTGAACAGATCAATAACAAGCAATGACATCAAAGCAGTAATTAAAAGTCTCCCAGCAAAGAAAAGCCTAGAACCTGACGGCTTCACTGCTGAATTTCACCAAACATTTCAAGAAAATTCCTAATATCAGTCCTATTCAAACTATTCCAAAAAATAGAAGAGGGAATACTTCCAAACTCATTCTACGAGCTCAGTATTCCTAATAACAGAACCAGAGAAAGACATATTAAAAAAAGAAAAAAAAAACTACAAGCCAATATCCCTGATGAACATTGATGCAAAAATCCACAACAAAATACTAGCAAACTGTATTCAACAGTACATTAAAAAGATCATTCATCATTACCCCACAGATAAATCCCACGGATGCAAGAATGGTTCAACATATGCAAATCAATCAGTGTGGTACATCAAATCAACACAATGAAGGACAAAAATCATATGACCATTTTGGTTGATGCTGAAAAAGTATCTGATACCATTCTGCATCCCTTCCTGACACAAACCCGCAAAAAATTGAGTTTAGAAAAAAACATACCTCAACACAATAAAAGCCATATATAACAGACTCACAGCTAGTATCACACTGAATGGGGAAAAACTGAAAGCCTCTTCTCTAAGATCTGGAACAAGAGAAGAATGCCCACTTTCACAACTGTTATTCAACATAGTGCTGTTAGTCTTAGCTAGCGCAATCAGACAAGAGAAAGAAAGGTCACCCAAACTGGAAAGGAAGAAGTCAAATTATCCTTGTTTGCAGATGATATAATTTTATATTTGGAAAAACCTTAAAACACCATAAAAAAACTATTAGAACTGTAAAACAAACTCAGTAAAGTTGCAGCATAAAAAAATCAACATACAAAAATCAGTAGTACTTCTGTAGGCCAATGGTGAACAATTTGAAAAAGAAATTTTAAAAATCCCATTTACAATAGCCACAAATAAAATTAAATACCTAGGAATTAACTAAAGAATAAAAGATCAGGCCAAGCACAGTGGCTCAAGGCCAGGCGTGGTGGCTCACACCTGTAATCCCAGCACTTTGGGAGGCTGAGATGGGCAGATCATAAGGTCAGGAGTTCAAGACCAGCCTGGCCAACATGGTGAAACCCCGTTTCTACTAAAAATAATAATAATAATACAAAAATTTTTCAGGCGTGGTGGCATGCGCCTATAATCCCAGCTACTCAGGAGACTGAGGCAGGAGAATTGCTTTAACCTGGGAGGTGGAGGTTGTTGTGAGCCAAGATCATGCCATTGCACTCCAGCCTGGGTGACAGAGCGAGACTCCGTCTCAAAAAAAAAAAAGAAAAAGTAAAAGATGTTAATAAAAAACTATAGAACACTGATGAAAGAAATTCCAAAAAATGGGAAAATATTCTATGTTCAGGGATTGGAAGAATCAATATCATTAAATGTCCATTCTACCCAAAGCAATCTACAGATTCAATGCAATCTCCATCAAACTACCAATGACATTCCTCACAGAAATAGAAAAAATAATCCTAAAATTTATATGGAACCACGAAAGATCCCAAGTAGTCAAAACTATCCTAAGCAAAAAGAACAAAACTGGAGGAATTACATTATACTGACTTCAATTTTACTACAGAGCTATAGTAACCAAAACAGCATGGTACTGGCATAAAAACAGATACCTAGACCATGGAACAGAATAGAGAACCCAGAAACAAATACACACATCTACAGTGAACTCATTTTTGACAAAGGTGCCAAGAACATACACTGGGGAAAAGAGAGTCTCTTTGGGGGAAAATTGGATATCTATATGCAGAAAATGAAACTAAACGCCTATCTCTCATCATATACAAAAATCAAATCAAAATGGATTAAAGACTTAAATATACGACCTCACACTACGAAACTGCTACAAGAAAACATTGGGGAAACTCTCTAGGACATTGGTCTGGGCAAAAATTTCTGGAGTAATACTCTACAAGCACAAGCAACCAAAGCAAAAATGGGCAAATGGGATCCATCAAGTTTAAAAGCTTCTGCACAGCAAAGGAAACAATCAACAAAGACAGAACCCACAGAATGGGAGAAAATATGCACAAACTACCCATCTGACAAGGGATTAACAACCAGAATATATAAGGAATTCAAGCAACTCAATATGAAAAAAATCAAATAATCCAATTAAAAAATGGGCAAAAGATCTGAATACATATTTTTCAAAAGAAGACACAAATGTCAAACAGGAATACGAAAAAGTGCTCAACATCACTGATCAGCAGAGAAATGCAAATCAAAACTACAATGAGATATCATCCCACTCAGGTAAAATGGCTTTTATCCAAAAGACAGGCAATAAAGGAAATCCACATATTGAAAAGATAGCTCCACTCTTACATTTATTGCAGCACCGTTCACAATAGCCAAGATTCGCAAGCAACCTAAGTGTCCATCAGCAGACGAATGAATAAATAACATGTATATGCAATGGATTCAGCCATAAAAAAGAATGAGATCCTGTCACTTGCAACAACGTAGGTGGAACTGGAGGTCATGATGTTAAGTGAAACAAGCCAGGCACAGAAAGACAAACTTTCAATATTCTCACTCATTAGTGGGAGCTAAAAATTGAAACAACTGAACTCTTGGAGATGAAGAACAGAATTATGGTTACCAGAGGCTGAGAAGAGTGGGTGGGGTGGGGAAGATTAATGGGTACAAAAATATAATTACACAGAATGAATAAGATCTAGTATTTGATAGTTCAACAGGGTGACTGCAGTCAACAATAATTTATTGTACCATTTTTAAATAACTAAAAGTATAAATGGAATGTTTATAATACAAAGAATAAATGCTTGAGGTAATGAATACCTCATTTACCCTAATGTGATTATTACACATTATATGCTTGTGTCAAAACATTGCATGTTAGTCAGGTGCAGCGGTATGTGCCTATAGTCCTGGCTACCTATAAGGCTGAGGGAGGAGGATCGCTTGAGCCCAGGGGGTCAAGGCTGCAGTGAACCATGATGGCACCACTGTACTCCAGCCTGGGTGACGTAGTGAGACACTGTATCTAAAAAATAAAATAATGGCCAGGCACGGTAGCTCATGCCTGTAATCCTAGCATTTTGGGAGGCCAAGGTAAGCGGATCGCCAGGCGTTCAAGACCAGCCTGGCCAACATGGTGAAACCCCATCTCTACTAAAAATACAAGAAAAATTAGCTGGGCATGGTGGTGAGCACCTGTAATCCCAGCTACTCGGGAGGCTGAGGCAGAAGAATCACTTGAACCCGGAGACAGAGGCTGCAGTGAGCTAAGATTTCACAACTGCACTCCAGCCTGTGCTGGAGCACAGGGCAATGGAGCCAGACTCTGTTTCAAAAAAATAAAAATAGGCTGGGCATGATGGCTCACGCCTGTAATCCCTGCACTTTGGGAGGCCAAGGCGGGTGGATCTCCTGAGGTCAGGAGTTTGAGACCAGCCTGGCCAACATGGTAAAACCCCGACTCTGCTAAAAATACAAAAACTTAGGCAGGATGCGGTGGCTCACGCCTGCAATCCCAGCACTTTGGGAGGCCAAGACGGGCGGATCACGAGGTCAGGAGC
Organism: Nomascus leucogenys; assembly: GCF_006542625.1. Classification (NCBI taxonomy): domain Eukaryota; kingdom Metazoa; phylum Chordata; class Mammalia; order Primates; family Hylobatidae; genus Nomascus; species Nomascus leucogenys. The sequence continues at coordinate 42,835,942 of NC_044385.1, read as the reverse complement.
TCGAGACCATCCTGGCTAACATGGTGAAACCCCATCTCTAACAAAAATACAAAAAAATGAGCCAGGCGTGGTGGCGGGCGCCTGTAGTCCCAGCTACTAGGGAGGCTGAGGCAGGAGAATGGCGTGAACCCAGGAGGCAGAGCTTCCAGTGAGCCAAGATCACGCCACTGCACTCCAGCCTGGGCGACAGAGCAAGACTCCGCCTCAAAAAAAAAAAAAAAATACAAAACTTAGCCAGGCATGGTGGTGCGCGCCTATAATCCTAGCTACTCAGGAGGCTGAGACAGGAGAATCGCTTGAACTCGGGAGGCAGAGTTGCAATGAGCCGAGATCGTACCACTGCACTCCAGCCTGGGTGACAGAGTGAGACTCTTGTCTCAAAAAAATAATAAATAATAAATAATCAGCTGGGCGCTGAGGTGGGCAGATCACTTGAAGTCAGGAGTTCGAGACCAGTCTGGTCAACATGGTAAAACCCCATCTCTACTAAAAATACAAAAAATTAGCTGAGCGTGGTGGCGCATGCTTGTAGTCCCAGCTACCTGGGAGGCTGAGACAGAATTGCTTGAACTGGGGAGGCAGAGGTTGCAGTAAGTCAAGATGGCACCACTGCACTCCACTCTGGGTGACAGAGCGAGACTACATTTCAAAAAATAATAATAAAATAAAAATTTTAAATAATAAAAATATAAATAAAATAAAAATAAAAAAAATTCATGTGACCCATGAATATGTACATCTACTATGTACACATAAAAATTAAAAATTTAATTTTTATGGGTACATAAAAAAATTAAAAGCAAAAAACTTTTAAAAAACAACAAAAAAGAAATTATGAGCTGGGAGCAGTGGTACAAGCTGAGATATTTTACAATACATAAAAATGATGCATTTCTATTGGAAGGCTAGGTGGGAGGACCACTTGAGGCCAGGAGCCCAAGGTTACAGTGCCTGATGATCACATCCTGTAAATAGTCACTCTACTGCAGCTTGGGCAACATAGTGAAAACTCACCTCTTAAAAACAAAACAATACAAATTAGGATACCAAAAATAGTATTTTAATCAACAGAAGGAAAAATATCTCAGCAGAATCACAGATGTTATTCATTAATTCTCCCAACCTCCGATGACACATAAGTCCCTCACACATGAATGCTAAAAATGTTATATTCTTTACGATGGAGTTGAGTTCTATAATGGAATCTCTCCCCTCCCCTCCCCTCCCCTCCCTTCCTTCTTTTATTTTCTTTTAAACAGGGTCTTGTTCTGTCACCCAGGCTGGAGTCCAGTGGTGTGATCATGGCTCACTGTGGCCTTGACCTTCTGGGCTCAAGGGATCCCACCTCAGCCCCCACTATCAGTAGCTGGGACTACAGGCATGCGCCACCATGCCCACCTAATTTTTGGGTTTTGTTTTTGTTTTTGTTTCTTTGAGACGGTCTCGCTCTGTCGCCCAGGCTGGAGTGCAGTGGCGAGATCTCAGCTCACGGCAAGCTCCGCCTCCCGGGTTCATGCCATTCTCCTGCCTCAGCCTCCCTAGTAGCTGGGACTACAGGCGCCCGCCACCACGCCCAGCTAATTTTTTGTATTTTTAGTAGAGATGGGGTTTCACCGTGTTAGCCAGGATGGTCTTGATCTCCTGACCTCGTGATCCACCTGCCTCGGCCTCCCAAAGTGCTGGGAATACAGGCGTGAGCCACCGCGCCTGGCCAGGTTTTGTATTTTTTATAAAGACAAGGTTTCCCCATATTGCCCAGGTTGGACTCAAACTTTTGGGCTCATGCGATCCACCTGCCTCGGCCTCTCAAAGTGCTGGGATTATAGGTGTGAGCCACTGTGCCCAGCCACCATTTTTCTTAATGTTTAGCATTTTTATTTTCCTTATCTGAAAAATGACAAAAATATATCATAGCCATCTACAAGAAGCCTTCAAATAATCTACTAATGTGCAATAACAATATTGTTCTTATATAGTAACCCAAAAGGAATCTGATTCTGTTGATTTTCCTAGGGACAATTTAAGAGCAGGGTTTAAAATAAGTAGCTGGAGTCCTGTTTTCTTTTCCAAATGAGAAAAGTAATTGAGTAAACTCAGTTCATGAAAGAAATGTCAGGTTAAGTAATATATGTAAGTCACAAGAATAGAGAAGTATTGGATGAATTGTCCCCTCCTGAATTCCCATTAAGCATTTGATTATATATACCAGCAATACTGAAATAGTATCATTTAAAAATTTATAGTATTTTATCCTATACTCTGATTTTAGTTCTTTTCAACTTCACCTTAAAATAAACAAGAAAATAATATATGTGTCACAATTAGGAGACAAAAGAAAAACTGGAAAAAAGACTGCAAACTAAATAATCACCATGAATTACTACCAAATTCAGAAAAGGGGATGACTTTCCAATGGACCAATTATGGACTAAAAGTAATATTATAAGTTACATATTTTATATAACAACTTCTAATTGAACCTTTCCTCAGCCCTTCTTCCCCCACTTCAGCCACCAAACTACTTCCTTTCTTCCGTTCACAAACAAACTTCCTGAAAGCTGCTATGCCCATTTGGTAACTACCATTCAGTCCTCAGTTCATTACAGTCTGGCAACCAGGAGGTTCACATGGCCTCCTATAGATCCCTTGTCTATTTTAAATTTTCATCCTTTTTGACATGTCTATAGCTTGACACTGTTGGCCGGTCCTCATTTTGTAAAGTTCTCTGGTTTCTTGGCTTCTAGAAAAACAAACTCTCCAGATGCTAAGCCTACTACACAGTTTCTTCTCAGTCTCCTTTAATCATTCTCCCTTCTCTCTGGAGATGATTAGTGGTTAAATCTGTTTTCTTCTTGCACAAAAGTTGCTTTTGTTGAGGGGCAAAAGCAACTCCTAAACCTTCAACCATCATGTCTATTAACCCTCTGTAAACACTAGAATAACTTATGGAGCTTTTAAAAATATAGATGGCACTTCAGTTTCCAGCAATATGTCAGATAAAGGGTCCAAAAACATCTCCAGTAAAAATCCTAGTTAACACTGAATAAATAATGTATATAATATAATGTTTCACATATGATGTTTTCGATATAATGTATGATTTATATTTGTTTTTATATATTAATAATATAGTATTACATATCCTACTTTTATAAATATATAATTTTAATATATGGCTGAACTAGCAGTAACATGAAAGAATTCCTTAGAGGCCCCAGAAACAACAGCGAAGTGTAGATTCAGAGAAGTAAGCATTTGCCTTGAGGGTATCCGATGATCTCTGGTGGTCAATAGCCTGGCTACCAGGAGCCCTATACAATCAGTAAGGAGGAAAAGCCTGGGATCTGAACGGGTAGGAACTCAAGGTCAGAGAACCCTCTACTACAATTTAAAATACAATGCCTTTAGGGAGATAGTGAAGATAGTACTCCTCGGCCTTGGCTCCTGGTAGTACGGGAAAAAGGAAAAAGAGTCCTAGGAAAATTCCTAACCATATGCCTGCATTTGCCCAGGTTGGGGCCTGAATTCACACCGAGTACATGACCCAAAGAAACTTTAAGTTGCTAATTTAGTTTGATTTTTGTTAATAGTGCCCCAGGTGCCTACCAGGAAGCAACATAAACCCTATGTGGAAAAATGCACAGGAAACTCAAGCCTCAAAGAATTCCCACAGATAGAAGTTCCAAATTACATAAACTCACAATTTTATTAAAAATCACTAAGCTCATGAAGAAACAAAATACCATGAGCTAGGGTCAGGAGAAACAAAAAACTATGAAATCAGAATGCAGATACAGGAATTTTTAGATAAGGAACATAAAATAAGCATGGTTCAACGGCTTAACAATACAAAAGAGACCTTGAAAGTATGCTGAAGGAAAAAGAGTATCAGAAATGATCAAGATCTAAAAAGGAACCAAAGAGAACTTCTGGAAATAAAAAATATAATAACTGAAACCTTAACATTCAATGGGGAGTTAAAAATAAAAACAAATTAAGCACAGCTAAAAAGTAATGAACAGGAAACCAAATTTGATGATTATAAAGGAAGCACTGAGAAGAAACCCCGAGATGGAAAATACAAGAGATTATGAAACACAGAAGACAGAATGAAAAGACCCAACATACATCTAACAAGAGTTGTACAAGAATAAAAATGAGGAAGATACAATATTCGAAGAGATAACTGAGAACTATAAAGTCAATGAGAGAAAGAGATTATTGTCTATTTTATTCTCTGTGGCATCACTAGCCCTTGGCACATAGTGAATGGCCTATACGTATCTGTGGAATTCCTAACCAAAGATCCAGCATATATCTAACCAGAGTTCTAAAAGGAAGAAAAATAAGAAGACACAGTGGCTGAAAAGTTTCTAGAACAGACAGAAAATACCATTCCTTAGAGATAGAAATCACAGAAAATCCTAGGATGACAAATGTTTTAATATTCACTAAGATATATAGTAGTGAAACTGCAGCAAGAAAGGAAAGGCAAATTACCTACAAAAGAATAACAATTAAAACGACAGCTGATGTCCAAACATCAACACGAATTAAAAGACAATGATATTTTCAAAATACTAAGAGAAAATAACCATCAAAACAATTCCATACCCAGCAAAACTTTAAGACTGAGGGCCAAATAAAGGCATTTTCAGACAAAAACTGGGTTTGCCACCAATAGACTCTCACCAAAAAAACCTCCCAAAGGTGTACTTCAGGAAGAAAAAAAAATGATCTCAAAGAAAGATACAATATGTAAGAAAGAAGGGTGAACAGAAAATGCTGAACACAAGGGTAAAACTAAATAAATATGCAGGGCACAGTGGCTCACACCTGTCATCCCAGCACTTCGGGAGGCCAAGCTGGGAGGATCCCCCTTGAGCCCAGGAATTTGAGCCCAGCTTGGGCAACATAGCAGGACCTTATGTCTACTAAAAAGAAAAAAACATGTATTTAGCTGGGTGTGGTGGCAAGCACCTGTAGTTCCAGCTACTGGGGAGGCTGGAGCAGGGGGATCCTCTGAGCCCAGGAAGTCAAGGCTGCAATGAACCATGGTCATGCCACTGTACTTGGGCTTGGGCAACAGAGTGAGATCCCATCTCTAAAAATAAATAAATAATAAATAACAAAACAATATTAACTGTACAAAACAAGTCATTAATGCCTAATTTATAGCATTAAAAATCATGGAAGAAACAAAATCCTAGACAGTAACATTTTAACTTGGGAAGTGAGGATCTGTAACGAGAATTAAAACATTCTAAAATCTTTGCATTGTTCAAGAGGATATACATTAAGTTTAGGCTTTGTTAAGTTAAATATGCAACTGGAAATTTCCAGATAGGTCCTGAAAGAAGAAAATAAAGTATAGCTTTCAAACCAACAGAGGAGGGAAACAGCAATTGAGGAAGGAAATTGCTTAGACATATCTAAACATACAGTAAAGAATAAAAGGACAGAAAAAGATATAACAAGCAAAAATCAAACTAAAGAAAACTATTATGGCTATATTAATTTTAAAGGAAACAAACTTTAACAAAAAAGCATTACTGTAAACAAACAGGGAAGCAACAGTGATATGAAATTCAAGTCACACACACAAACATTTCACCTGTAATACCAGCACTTTGGGAGGCCGAGGCAGTGGATCACCTGAGGTCAGGAGTTCAAGAGCAGCCTGGCCAACATGGTGAAACCCCATCTCTACTAAAAATGCAAAGATTAGTTGGGTGTGGCAGCACACGCCTGTAATCCCAGCTACTAGGGAGGCTGAGGCAGGAGAATCCCTTGAACCCAGGAGGCAGAGGTTGCAGTGAGCTGAGATTGTGCTGTCCAGCCTGGGCAACAGAGTGAGATTCCATCTCAAAAAATAAAAGAAAAAAGAAAAACAATTCTAAATCACCTAGTAATATAGATACAAAATATACACACACAAGTTGACAAAACGACAAAGACAAACTACAGCTCTCTTAATAACTGGTAGATCAACTGGTAAAATATCAGTAAGAATATAAAAAACAATTGTATCAAAACAATAATATTGGGTTGTTGAATATATGCAGAATACTAAACTAGAGATTACACATTCTTTTCAAGCACACACAGAACATTTACAAAAACTGATTATATACTAGGTCAAGTTTCAATGCTTTTCAAAGAATTACTACTACACAGAAAGATTCTCTTTCTACCATCTACTTAATTTAAAATATCAAAAAGATAATTTTTAAAGCTTAAATATTTAAAAAATTTTAAACATAGTTCTAAATAACTCATGGGTCAAAGTAGATGTCACATTAGAAATTAGAAAATATTATTTGTGGGATGGTACTCTAAAGAAAATGTATAGCTTAAATGATAGTGTTACGGAGACGGAAACATAAGAGCTAAAGCATCCAATTTAGTAAATTTAAAAAAGAACAACCCCAAGCATATCACTGAAAGAATGGGCAAAGCTCAAATTAGTTATTTGAAAAATACGGCCATGTACCACAATAATGACATCTCAGTCAACAACGAACTGTATAAACAATGATGGTCCCATAAGATACTCATACTGTATTTTAACTGCACCTTATCTATGTTTAGATACGTTTAAATACACAAATACTTACCATGTGCTACAACTGCCTACAGTATTCAGGACAGTAACATGTTGTATAGGTTTGTAGCCTAGGAGCAATAGGCTATAATGTACAGCCTGGGTGTAGTAGGCTGTACCATCTGAGTTGGTGTTAAGTCACTCTATAATGGTTGAACAATGACTAAATTGCCAAATGACGCATTTCTCAGAATGAATCCCCATCATTAAACAAGGCATGACTGTACTAATAAAATTAATAAACCCCTAATAATACTGATTTTTTTAAAAAATGAAACACCACTAACTATATAAGAAATAAAAAAGGAACTATAATCATTGATACAGCAGAAAATGTAAAAGGTAAGAAAACATTATGAATAATTTTATGCCAATACATTTTAAAACTTAGGTGAAATGGAAACATTTCTAGAAAAATATAAATCACAAAAATAACTCAAGAAAAAAGAGAGAGCCTAAATGGTCCTATAACCAATAAAGAAATTAAATCACTAAACATTTTCCCTATGAAGAAAATTCCAGGCCCAAATAGTTTTACTATCAAGTTCTACCAAGCATCTAAGGAACAAACAATTCCAAGCTTACATACTATTCCAGATTTTACAAAAAGGTAGAATACTCCCTACTTCATTTTATGAGGCCAGCTTAACCTTGATATCAAACCTGACAAAGGCACTTTAAGGAAGTAAAAGAAATGGGCCAGGCGTGGTGGCTCACGCCTGTAATCCCAGCACTTTGGGAGGCCAAGGAGGGCGGATCACCTGAGGTCAGGAGTTTGAGACCAGGCTGGCAAACATGGGGAAATCCTGTCTCTACTGAAAAAAAAAAAAAAATTGCTGGGGGTGGTGGCACATGCCTGTAAATCCCAGCTACTCGGGAAGCTGAGGCAGGAGAATTGCTTGAACCCGGGAGGCGGAGATTGTAGTGAGGCGAGATTGCACCATTGCCCTCCAGCCTGGGCGACACAGCAAGACTCAGTCTAGGGACAAAAAAAAAAAGAAACAAAGTATTTGCCTATACCACACTACATTTTTTTTTTAACGGAGTCTCCCTCTGTCACCCAGGCTGAAGTGCAGTGGCACCATCTCTGGCTCACTGCAACCTCCACCTCTCGGGTTCAAGCAATCCTCCCACCTCAGAGGCCCGAGTAGCTAGGATTACAGGCATGCGCCACTATGCCTAATTTTTCTTTTTGTAAAGGGGGTTTCACCATGTTGGCTAGGCTGGTCTGGAACTCCTGACCTCAAGTGATCCCCCCGCCTCTGCCTCCCAAAGTGCTAGAATTACAAGCATGAGCCACCATGCCTGGCCTACATTTTTATGTAGTATATATTTACATGTCCACCCTATCCACTAGACTGTTAACTTCTCTAGGGAAGATACCACTTATTATTCTTGGTCACCCTAAAGACCAGGCCTAAAGACTTAATCACCAGCAAGACCTATTTTTCCTGGATAGCAGACATTTTAGGGTTAAATGATCTGATGTGAGGATCAAATGAGATGAGTTATGAACTATAAATCTGCTGGTTATAGTCCTACACTATTAAAAGAGAAAACACAATTTATACATATTATCTTAATCCTCACAAGAATCTTTTTTTTTTTTTTTTTTTTTGAGACAGTCTTGCTCTGTCACCCAGGGTGGGGTGCAGTGGCGTGATCTCAGCTCACTGCAACCTCTGCCTTCCAGGTTCAAGCAATTCTCGCGCCTCATCCTCCGGAGTAGCTGGGATTACAGGCACCCACCACCACATCTGGCTAATTTTTGTATTTTTAGTAGAGACGGGGTTTTATTATGTTGGCCAGGCTGGTCTCGAACACCTGACCTCATGTGATTGGCCCACTTCGGCCTCCCAAAGTGCTGGGATTACAGGCGTGAGCCACCGCCCGGCCAATAACCCTCTTAAAGTATGTATTAATACCCCACTTGATAGAAGAGGCTCAAGGAGATTAAATAACTTCCCCAAGATCAGGCAACTAACAGGTGAAGGAGCTAAGATTTGAGCCCAAGTCAACTGCTACATTTAAGTGATTTTACTTCCACCATATTCCTCGAACTCATTCAGAAGCCACAGAGCAGAGTCATAAGAGCACTGATTGTGGAATTAAATACAACTATATTTGAATCCCAGTTGTCATTTATTGGTTGTCTCGTTTTCCATTTGTAACTCGAAGATATTACCTGTCTTCAGTGGTTGTGGTAAATACTAAAGAAAATACTCATACTCAAAATATAGTAGTTCTTACAAGTTCTTTCTATAAATCCTCTATATTCACGCTGAATAAAGAGAAACTATATTAAGCCAGAGTATTTGAAAAAATCAGGTGCAGTGGCTCACACCTGTAATCCCAGTACTTTGGGAGGCTGAGGCAGGAGGATTGCTCGAGCCCAGGAGTTCAAGACCGGCCTAGGCAACACAGTGAGACCTCATCTTTACTAAAAATCGAAACAATTAGCCAGACAATTAGCCACATGCCTGTGGTCCCAAGAGGTCAAGGCTGCAGTGAGCCGAGATCATGCCACTGCACTCCAGCCTGGGCAACAGGGGGAGACCCTGTCTCAAAAAAAAAAAGTAAATTAAATTAAAAAATAAAAATAGCCCAAAAAATTGTGTTGTTTTGTTTTTTTTGAGGCAGAGTCTTGCTCTGTCGCCCAGGCTGAAGTGTAGTAGGATGATCTTGGCTCACTGCAACCTCTGTCTCCTGGGCCTAAGCAACTCTTGTGCCTCAGCCTCCCCAGCAGCTGGGATTACAGGTGTGCACCCGGCTAATTTTTGCATTTGTAATAGAGAAGGGGTTTTGCCATGTTGCTCAGGCTGGTCTTGAACTCCTGAGCTCAGGCAATCCACCCACCTTAGCCTCCCCACAAAAAAAATGTTTTAAGAGAAAAGAGAAACTATAGTCTGATTAAAATATTGGCTGGACATGGTGGCTCACACCTGTAATCCCAGCACTTTGGGAGGCTGGGGCAGGCAGATCACTTGAGCTCAGAAGTTCAAGACCAGCCTGGGCAACATGGTGAGACCCTGTATCTACAAAAAATACAAAAATTAGCCAGGCGTCATGGTGCACGCCTATAATTCCAGCTACTTGGGAGGCTGAGGCAGCAGAATCGCTGTGCCCAGGAGGCGGAGGTTGCAATGAGCCAACATCATGCCATTGCACTTTAGCCTGGATGACCAGACTGAAACTCTGTCTCCAAAAAAAAAAGACTTACAAAACATATATGTGTGTGTGTGTGTGTGTGTGTGTGTGTGTATACATCTATATGTAAGAGCTACAGGCCAGGCATGGTGGCTCACACCTGTAATCACAGCACTTTGGGAGGCCGAGGCAGGCAGATCACGAGGTCAGGAGTTCGAGACCAGCCTGACCAACATGGTGAAACCTCGTCTCTACTAAAAATACAAAAATTAGCTGGGCGTGATGGCGTGCACCTGTAATCCCAGCTACTTAGGAGGCTGAGGCAGGAGAATCGCTTGAACCTGGGAGGCAGAGGTTACAGTGAGCCAAGATTGTGCCACTGCACTCCAGCCTGGGCGACAGAGCTTTTTTTTTCTCAAAAAAAAGCTATGATATACACAGACACATACACATTTACTCTCTACATACACATTTACTATACACACATATATATACAGATATTTATATATGTGTGTGTCTGTGAATATCCATATGTGTGTGTATATATACATTAACTACATACAGACACACACATATATAGGTATGCATAAAATACCTATATATGTGTCTGTGTATATACACATTTATATATACAGACACACATATAAATATATATAAATATCCATATATGTATCTGCGTATATCGTAAATGTGTAAGTAGAGAGTAAATGTGTGTCTGTGTATATATATGTCTGTGTATATCATAGCTCTTACAACTATTAATATTATTGTCTCATTTTTCTCTTTACCTATCTCTTTTTCCTGTGACCCTTTTTCACTAACATATTTTTCTACAACTAAATAATTTGCCCAGCTAATTGTATAACCTACTCTCTGGTCACTCTCTCCTCATCCTTTTTGTTCCTATATTTTATGCAACTCAAATACAATACTTATAATAACCATGCTCTATGACACCATGCCTGTTGCACGAGTTCCTGCACTCTATAATACCTTCTCCACTTCATTTGCCTAGAAAATTCTGACTCATCCTTCAAACCTTGAATGCAAACATCTTTCTTGAAGTTTTCTCTAATGCATCCTGATCATTAACCTCTCTATTAACTCTGTACCTCACACATACTTCTACATTATAATTATCACCCTCTGTTGTGACCATTTAACTATTAAAATGTGGGCCCTCTGGCTGGGTGCGGTGGCTCACGCCTGTAATCCCAGCACTTTGGGAGGCCAAGGCAAGTGGATCATGAGATCAGGAGTTCGACACCAGCCTGGCCAGCGTGGTGAAACCCCGTCTCTACTAAAAACACAAAAATTAGCTGGGCATGGTCGCGTGCATCTGTAATCCCAGCTACTTGGGAGGCTGAAGTAGAAGAATTGCTTGAACCCAGGAGGCAGAGGTTACAGTGAGCTGAGATTGCGCCACTGCACTCCAGCCTGGGCGACAGAGCGAGGCTCTGTTTCAAAAAAATGAAATGAAATGCAATGAAATATGAAATGAAATGAAACGAAATGAAATAAAATATAAAATAAAATAAAATAAAAATAAAATAAAATGTGGGCTCTCTGAGTATTGGATATTCACCTTGTATTTTTAGAACCTAGCACAGTGCCTGGAACATGAGACGTGCTAAATAGGTACCCGCAGAGTTACATTTAAGCCAATCCAACACACCAGGACTATACTCCATCAATTCCCCCTCCCTCATTCCCAATCTTATTCTTGTTCACTGATCGCTTCCCTTTAATCTAGTAATATGCTTCTCTACCCTAAACAGACTCCACCCCTCCCTTGAAGTGCTAGCTCATTTTCCTCTTCAATGTTTAATACAGAATCATTTCTCAGTTTGTCATCTTACCTGTTAGAACACATTTTTGCTTTCTCACATCACAAAGTGCATGCTTCTATTTAGCTGTTATCCATATTCTTTCTATTAGAATTGGACATTTAAATGTATTTTCTCGACCATATCAAAAATGCCTGAAATTCTTCTCTGTCCTGGTCAGAAAATGGTAAACTTTTCCCCAAACGAACACCTATTCAAAGGAAAATTTCCTTTTTTTAAAAACAGTAAAAATGTATTACCTGAATAAGAATTAAGAGACACTGTCCATCGTACTGTTAGTCCTATTAAAACCACTACTGTCATCAAGTACCATTTCTCCATAGTTCTTCAAATTTAGGGAGGGGAAGAAAACACAGCACCAGTGGCAGAGTACTTTTAAAACGTGGTCAATCACTTCTTTTCTTGTTCAGAGAAATGTTATCACTTCTTGAAATGTTATTGATTCTTCGCAATTAGGAGTTTGAGAGGATTTTAATGATGCTTGATTTCCAAATAGTCAAAAATTGATTATGTCTATGTAGAAGTATCCTAAGGGGAAAAAAGATATCAAGATTTAGCTGAGTACAGTACCTACAACAATCAACCCAGTAAACCAAGTAGAAGGATAGAGAATTCGAGGGGAGGGGTAGTGGGAAGGAATGTGAAGGAAAGGTGGTATTTTAAGTTCCTTATTCCCTAGTCCTTTAGTTGGGAATACACATCAAAAGGTGGATCTCCCTATTAAATGGGACTCAATACGTCTAAAGATATAATAAAGATTTACTCTCGCAAGGGAATATTTTTGAGAAAAGAAAAACAACACAGATGAAGATAATGATACAGTCAATTTTATTTAGAACACATTCACCTACAGGTAAATATAAAACCACAATGGTAGACAAAGGGGTGATTTATCTTTGGTACAGCGAGAAAGAGGAATTTTGTCTTTGTATTTAGTTTGGGAAAGCCTTCCAATAAACAATTTCTCTAGTTTGGTTTTTACTTTTCTTCCAAAATATACTTGCATTAACCACACCAACTTCCCACCTTAGAGAAATGAGCCTTTTTAAGAATCTTTAAGAATAACCCCAAATCGTGAGAAAAAAATACAAAAGCAGTAAAAGTCAATTAACCACTTACTTTTTTTTTTTTTTTTTTTACAGTTTTCCATAGGTTGGGGTTTTAAAGTAAGAAGCAAATTGATGCCGGTCATGGTGGCTCATGCCTGGTGGCACTTTGGGAAGCCGAGGCAGATCATCTGAGGTCAGGAGTTCGAGACCAGCCTGACCAACATGGTGAAACCCCATCTCTACTAAAAATACAAAATTAGCCAGGTATGGTGGCACTTGCCTGTAATCCCAGCTATTTGGAAGGCTGAGGCAGGAGAATCGCTTCAACCCAGGAGGTGAACGTTGCAGTGAGCCGAGATCACGCCATTGCACTCCAGCCTGGGCAACAAGAGCGAAACTCCATCTCAAACAAAAAAAAAAATAAAAAGCAAACTGACAAAATTGACATTTTCCTCTTCTCTTTGAAAAATGTTGGACCATTTTAACCACAGGATACACTTTAAATATATTCAGAAAATATAATAAATCAACTAAAAAATTTAGGGCAAAATTGGTACATTCCACCTAACGATCTAAAATTATTTTATTTTATTTGGTTTTTTTTTCTTTCTTTTTGGGATGGAGTTTCGCTCTTGTTGCCCAGGCTGGAGTACAATGGCACAATCTCGGCTCACCGCAACCTCCGCCTCCTGGGTTCAAGCGATTCTCTTGCCTCAGCCTCCCAAGTAGCTGGGATTACAGGCGCCCGCCACCACGCCTGGCTAATTTTTGTATTGTTAGTAGAGACGGGGTTTCACCAGGTTGGCCAGGCTGATCTTGAACTCCTGACCTCAGGTGATCCACCCGCCTTGGTCTCCCAAAGTGCTGGGATTACAGGCGTGAGCCACCGCACTGGGCTCTAATTATTTTCTTATTTAAAATAAAAACATCACAGGATAACTCCAGAACTGATTGGAATAGCTAAGCTTTTGTCATTCATGCCAAATCTCAAATCATCCCCTCAGAAAGATCATCCCTGACTATCCTACTAAAGCTTCCTCCCCTTACTGTTTGTATCATTACCTTCAATTTGCTTCCTAATTCTTTTCACTATCAGGAATTGTATTTTCACATGACATGGTGCAATCTCACACACATAATTTTCAGTATAAATGCTGGACACTAAAGAATACATATCATATGGTTCCATGAAAGGTTCATAAATAGGCAAAACTAATCTATGGTGTTAAAAATCAGGAAAGAGGTTACCGTTGGGGAGGAAAGAAGGGATGGTGGTTGGGAGGGGTACTCAGAGAGGTCTTCTGAAATGCCGTGAATCTTGCTTCTTGATTTGAGTAGTGGTTAGGAAATGTGTTGACTTTAGGATAAATTAACAAGTTACAACTTATAATTTGTGTAGAGTATTTTTCTATATGGTATATTCCAATTTAAAAAGCATAAAAGGGGCTGGGCGCAATGGCTTACCCCTGTAATCCCAGCACTTTAGGAGGCCAAGGCAAATGGATCACCTGAGGTCAGGAGTTCGAGACCAGCCTGGTCAACATGGTGAAACCCCATCTCTACTAAAAATTCAAAAATTAGCCGGGCGTGGTGGTGCGTTCCTGTAATCCTAGCCACTCGTGAGGCTGAGACAGGAGAATCGCCCGAACCCGGGAGGCAGAGGTTGCAGTGAGCCGAGATCGTGCCACTGCACTCCAGCCTGGGCGACAGAGCAAGAGTCCGTCTCAATTAAAAAAAAAAAGTGTAAAAGGAAATTAGTTGGATGTGTCGACTAGAGTAAAGGCTCCCGGTGAGCAGGGGTCCTCCTGTCTTAGTCGTTGCTCTCTGTTCCCCATTTGTAGAACAGTGTTAGCAGAAGGCAGGTACCCAAGAAGTATTTGCTGAATGGAGCTGTGTGTGTCTGTGTGTGCGAAGCCGAGAGGTACCTAATTTTACTGAGCCCTGTGTGGTTAAAGATACTATTCGAGGCTTTTAACCACTCTCTTCTGCTTAAACCAGAAAAAGGGTTATTCGCGACTTTTTCCACCTGTAAATCAGAAAACAGTAACTTTTTTTGGGGGGGGGGGGACGGAGTCTCGCTCTGTCGCCCAGGCTGGAGTGCAGTGACGTGATCTCGGCTCACTGCAAGCTCCGCCTCCCAGGGTTCACGCCATTCTCCTGCCTCAGCCTCCCAAGTAGCTGGGACTACAGGCGCCCGCCACCACGCCCGGCTAATTTTTTGTATTTTTAGTAGAGACGGGGTTTCACCGTGTTAGCCAGGATGGTCTCGGTCTCCTGACCTCGTGATCCGCCCGCCTCGGCCTCCCAAAGTGCTGGGATTACAGGCGTGAGCCACCGCGCCCGGCCTTGAAAACGGTAACTTTCTAACCCATCCACCGGCCACGAAGTTGCTAGGCAGGCAGTAGATGCGTTTTTCGTCCTCCTTTGCCCTGACGGTGCATCTCGACAAACGCCAAGCCCGCCGTCCCCATCCCAGAGCTGACTTTGCTCCTTTTAGTCTGAAAGGTCCTTCCACCGCAGTGGACACAACACCGGGAAGCGCAGCTATCCCGGGCGTGCATATGGGGCGAAAGAGATCCCTTCTCACGTTTCTCCGCCCCTCCTCTTGAAGGCCAGGCCCTCAGAATCGCAAGGACAAGGGTGCCAGGACCGCCCCAGCCTGCAAGTGCCACCAGTATCACCGCGTCCCCTCACCCGACCCCCAAGCGACCCTGCAGGAAGGGCTGGGGAGGCCTCGCGTCGCGTCCCTGGGAGTGGAGCGGAGCTGGGAGCCGGGTCGCCAGCTCTGCGCCGCCTCGTGGCGCGTCGCGAGCCCCCGGTACCTCCCCACATTGGCCCAGGGTCCGGAACCCCCGGGATCCCATGCTCTTACCCCGCCGCCCGCCGGCCGCTGGCATTCGCGCCTGCAGCGGGTCCCAGGAAGGCGCCTGCGCGCTCGCCCCCGGCGGACTGCCTCTCCGGCCTTCCGCCTCCGTGTGCCCGCGCACCACCCGCGCGCCCGGTGCGGGAGCGAGCCCGTCGAGCGTGAGGGTAGGGGCGGGCAACCTGGCCTGGAGAGGAGGCGGCAGGCTTAGGAGGCGGGGCAAGAGCCGCTGGAACCCGAGAGGTCCTCAGCCCCGGGTTAGGCTAGGGGCAGGTGGAAAGCCCCTTGCTCTTCTTTCCTGGGATCGTGGCCAAGGCCAGAGCGGCTGCTTAGCCAACGGATTCCTGTCAGGGGCGGGCCCTGGCTTGCTGCCCTGAGCGGAGAGCCTTGGCCGGTCCTCACCACCGGGCAGTAGGGCTTCCTCTGGGCCTGTGCCCTCGAAGAACCAGAAAGCCAACCTGCTTCACTTTCTCCTAGCCACATGCCTGCGAAGAAGAAGACTGGGCAGCCCCCTAAAGTAAGAAACATTGAACATCCAACCATTTTCGAGAGCCTGTGCGTTGTGCAAAAAGACAGCCCTGCCCTCGAGTAGCCACTACACGCGCCCCAGAGGGCAGCTTGAATCACCTGGTCCCAAACTTGCCAAAAATACCTATCTAGTAAGTTACACTTTTCCTTTTGCATTGATCCCTTACTTTCCAGTTCCACTATTTCCATCTCAGTCTAGGCCCCTGTCCAATCATGCATGGACGGCTGTGATGATTTTTACTTGCCTGCCTTTGTTCAGAGAGTGCCCTCATTCCCCACTTCTGAATCTTGCCATTCTACATAAGCCAACCCCTATAATTTGTGTTAGCAAATATTTGGCTATGACTATGGCTTCCTACTGAGTCTGAATAACTTCTCTCTGGGCCTCAGTTTCTTCAACTGTGAAAGGAATCAGTAGGGCTAGGTGAACTTCCAGGTCTAAAATATGATTATATCTAAAAGACCATCAGTGCTGGGAATATGGAGAAATATGGCCAGGTCCCTGCCCTCAAGGCATTTAATTCTCATTGGAAAGACATTGTTATGCATAAAAGGATAAAAAGCTATAGAAGGGAACACATACTAAATGTTACATTACTTATATATGCACTAAGCACTGTAGGAGTTAGGAGAAGAGGGTTCACTGTAAACTGCAAACCATCAGGAAATGCTTTTCCTGGAGGAGTCAGCTGAGCTTTGAAGGAAAGACTGGCTGGATAAGCCCAAAGAATGAGAGTAAGAATCTAGACAAAGGAAATGGTTCAAGCCAAATATTGCGGCAGCTGAAAAGTGTAAAACATTTCCTCTAGTTTCAGTGGTAGGCGATGAAGCTGGAAAGGACTAGTAATTGTAGAGAGCCTTGAATACCAGGCTGTGGTGTCTGGAATGTATCCAGTGATCAGTAAGGGGCTATTAAATGACTTTTAGCAGGGAGTCAAGTATACAATACAGTGTTAGAGAAAACTTAAAGTGGTGAAAATGGATCAGATGAATCAGTGGGAGACTGTGGCAGTCGACGCATGATTAGACAAGGGCTTGGACTGAGATGGCAATAGTGGAACTGGAAAGGGAGAGATCAATGCAAGAAGAAACATGTACAGGTGTTTTTTTTTTTTTCTGAGGTGCAGTTTTGCTCTTGTTCTCTTCTTGCCCAGGCTGGAGTGCAATGGCTCGATCTTGGCTCACTGCAACCTCCACCTCCTGGGTTCAAGCAATTCTCCTGCCTCAGCCTCCCGAGTAGCTGGGATTACAGGCGTGCACCACCACACCTGGCTAATTTTGTATATTTAGTAGAGATAGGGTTTCTCTGTGTTGGTCAGGCTGGTCTCCAGCTCCTGACCTCAGGTGATCCGCCCACCTCAGCCTCCTGAAGTGCTGGGATTACAGGTGTGAGCCACCGCACCTGGCCTCGTGTACAGGTCTTAATAGCATACTAGATATGTACAAGTGAAACAAAGGAGAGGGAAGAATCAAGGATGGCTCCCAAGGTTTCAAATGTGAATTACAGTTCCCAAGAACTGATAGATCTTGGGAAGCCTGGAGAATAATCTGGCTTGGAGGGAAAGATGGTGCATTGTATTGAGTTCAAGGTAACATAAAGACAAGAAAGTTGTAATACTTGGGTGTCAGTTATGAATCAGAGCCCAGGAAAGAAGTTGGGGTGAAGATAGAGAGATGAAAGTGTGTCATTTGCTGAACAATGATGGAGACAGTATAGACAGAAAATAAACAACCATACTTGAATAAATGCATTATCTCAGGCCAAAAGGAGAGAGGCACATTGGTGAAGGATGTTACGTGGTTACAAATGTAGGGAGAAATCCAATACATTGCAGGATCATAAATATTAAGCATCTTGTGAACAAGAACCATGTTTGGCAGACCAAAAATCATACTTTATTGAATCTAAAGTTCCACCACTTGTAAAAAGCACCATTATTTTATGTACCACTGAGGAAGAAAACAATGCTACCATTTAAGCTAGTAATTACTGTAAAACACATATAATTTCAGAAATATTAATATGTAAAAAGTATACATCTTAAAGTGATAGAAGTTGGTATCAATCTCTCCTTCCTGTTTCTCAACCCAACAGCTTCTGACCCAGTGTTTAACAAAAAGTTGATGCTCAAAATGTTCATGAATAAATAGTGGAAGAGACATCACAGTCACTAACTCATAGTTGAATTGTCTCACCAATGCCATCTATATACCTTCTCCTGCTCTTTACCTTCGATAGGTATCATCTTTCGCATCTGAATATCCAGTGCCTTTACCTAACAGATGCTCAGAAAATGCATTTTGAATGATAGCATTTACTATAAGCAAAAAGGATAAGCCATAGCAAAATTGTAGAGCAGATCAAGTTTAGAGGCAGTGTAGAAAGGTGATTAAGAACTAGTCTCTGACTCTGAAGACAAACAGGTTTAGATTTAAATCTTAGTTCTTCTACTTTCTAGCTGTGTGAACTTGGTAAAGTCTCCTAATGTCTCTGGCATAATTACCTACAAAAAAAAGAATTAATAATAACGTCATCTTCTTTGAATTTTAATGAGAGTAAAATGAAATCATGCATATAAAACTTGAATATACTGCCTGGCATATAGTATGCAATCAATAAATAATAGCTGTTTTCATTTGTCTTTAACATGTGCTCACTTTTTCATAGCCTTTCTTTGAAGTGTCTTCTTTCCCCTACCATATAGCAGCCCATACATATATATATTTACATCCCCACCAGAAGCCTACTGTTCTTATCTGAAAATTTTCTCTGAAACCACGACCAGACACAGTGTCTCACAGCTGTAATCCCAGCACTTTGGGAGGCTGAGGCAGGCAGATCCTTTGAGCCCAGGAGTTGAAGACCAGACTGAGCAACATGGTGAAACCCTGTCTCTACAAAAAGTATATAAAAATTAGCCGGGTGTGGTGGTGTGCTTATATAGTCCCAGC
Organism: Nomascus leucogenys; assembly: GCF_006542625.1. NCBI lineage: Eukaryota > Metazoa > Chordata > Mammalia > Primates > Hylobatidae > Nomascus > Nomascus leucogenys. The sequence continues at coordinate 42,816,952 of NC_044385.1, read as the reverse complement.
TACTCAGGAGGTTGAGATGGGAGGATCACTTGAGCCCAGGGAAGTTAAGGCTGCAGTGAACCATGATTGCACCAATGCACTCCAGCCTGAGTGACAGAGCACAGCCCTGTCTCAAAAAAATTAAAAAAAAAAATTCTCTGAAATCAAATTACACTAATGCATAATACTTCTTAAAAGTTGTTGTTGGCCGGGCGCGATGGCTCACGCCTGTGATCCCAGCACTTTGGGAGGCCAAGGCGGGTGGATCACGAGGTCAGGAGATCGAGACCATCCCGGCTAACACAGTGAAACCCTGTCTCTACTAAAAATACAAAAAAAATTAGCCGGGAGTGGTGGCGGGTCCCAGCTACTTGGGAGGCTGAGGCAGGAGAATGGCGTGAACCCGGGAGGCGGAGCTTGCAGTGAGCCGAGATCGCGCCACTGCATTCTAGCCTGGGCAACACAGCAAGGCTCCATCTCAAAAAAAAAAAGGTGGTTGTTGGCCGGTCGCGGTGGCTCACGCCTGCAATCCCAGCACTTTGGGAGGTCGAGGGGGGCGGATCACGAGGTCAGGAGACACGGTGAAACCCCATCTCTACTAAAAATACAAAAAAAATTAGCCGGGCATGGTGGTGGGTGCGTGTAGTCCCAGCTACTCAGAGAGGCTGAGGCAGGAGAATGATGTGAACCCGGAAGGCAGAGCTTGCAGTGAGCCGAGATCGCACCACTGCACTCCAGCCTGGGCGACAGAGCGAGACTCCGTTGGGAAAAAAAAAAAAAAAAAGGTTGTTGCATTTTAAAGGCAGATGGGAAAGAATATGAAATGAATACTATTAATCTCTAAAGTCAGTTTGACTAATAGGTGATGGCTTCAATTATCTACTGCTGTGTAACAAATTACTCCAAAATTTAGTGGCTTATATAGCAATGATTTTATTTGCTCATGATTCTGTGGATCAAGAATCTAGGCAGTGTTCAGGTAGGTGGTTCATCTGTTCCACTGGGATTGTCTGAGGTCACTCATGAGGCTGCATTCAGCTGGGAGATCAGCTCAGGCTGAAACATCCGTGAATGGCTTCAGCCCTCTCTCCACAGGGCTTCTCTCTCCAGAAAGTTTCGCAAACTTTTTACATGGCAGCTCACTTCCCAGAGAGAGCATTCCAAGTGGCAAAGGCAAAAGTTGCAGATCTCTTACACCCCAGCCTTACAAGTCACACAGCAACCTAGCCATGATACAAGGAGAGTGGAAATAGATTCTGCCTCTCAACGGGAAGGTACGAAAGAATTTGTGGCCATCTGTAATCCACTACAGAAAAGTTGGGATGAAACTAGAAATGGGGCCCGGGGCGGTGGCTCACGCTTGTAATCCCAGCACTTTGGGAGGCCGAGGTGGGCGGATCACGAGGTCAGGAGATCGAGACCACGGTGAAACCCCATCTCTACTAAAAATACAAAAAAAAAAAAAAATTAGCCGGGCGTAGTGGTGGGCGCCTGTAGTCCCAGCTACTCAGAGAGGCTGAGGCAGGAGAATGGCATGAACCCGGGAGGCGGAGCTTGCAGTGAGCCGAGATCGTGCCACTGCACTCCAGCCTGGGTGACAGAGCGAGACTCTGTCTCCAAAAAAAAAAAAAAAAAAAACTAGAAATGGGCAAGAGCCCAACTAACAATTTTATTTGTCACCAGCCAGAAAATCAGAGTTCAAATCCCCTACTTTCTTGTCTTTCTGCCATGTCTTTCACAAAAGGAGCAACCTCTGGTGGCCATTTCATGTATCTAGAGTAAAGATAATCTCATGGTACAAATTTCATGTAACTTGCTTTGGCCTGAATTGTAGCCCTCAAAATTCATACGTTGAAGTCCTAATCCCCAGTGCCTTAGAATGTGACTATATTTGGAAATAGGGATTTTTAAAGAGGTAATTAAGATTAAGTGAGGGCATTAGGATGGGCCCTAGTCCAACATCCCTGGATCCTTGTAAGAATGGAAATTTGAACACAGATATGCATGCACACAGAACAAAGACCATGTGAAGACAGGAGAATAGGGCCATCTGCAAGACAAGGAGAGAGGCCTCAAAAGAAATCAACCCTGCAGACACTTTGATCTCTGACTTCCAGCCTCCAGAACTCTGAGAAAATAAATTTCTGTTGTTTAAGCCACTCAGCCTGTGCTATTTTGTTACAGCAACCTTAACAAACTATTATATACTTTATTGAAGGTACTGTCAATATTCAATCAGCTAGGCAAACTTCCTCACACAAATCATACTTTTATAATAGTTTCTAGCCCCTTTCCTAGATCACTTCCACTCAGTAAGAAAACAAGCCCTTTTCTATATAAGTTTCAGATCTTCTCTGATTTTAAGTGAAAGCCATTCACCTGATCATAACTATTCTTTGAATTAGAATTTATGTTCTTATCAGTACCTGTTCCTTAATTGACCCTTTTATGGGTCAAAATGACTCATTTTCCATTATTCTGTAACCTCCAAGTCTCATTATACTCTTGCCCCATGTAGGGCATAAGTTCACCTAAGTAGCAGAGTTTTAGAGTTAAACTTACATTGTCATGTTTCAGTATAGGCATTAGCCAAAGTCTTTCATATCCAGCTCACTTGATCTTCACAGTAACTCTGAGACAATGGTAGAACAGGTGTTATTATCCCCTTCTGACATATAAGAAAACTTGAGAGTGACATTTCCCCAAAGCATGTTCCACAGAACTCTCATTCAGTGAGATAATAACTATTGTCACACACAAAAAAGAAGGTTCTAGGCTCCCTAGTTGCAGACTGCTGTTCTGGTGTCTCTGATGCCCAAATGTTCTCTCTCTCTCTTTTTGTTTGTTTTTTTTTGTTTGTTTGTTTTTTTGAGACAGAGTCTCATTCTGTTGCCTAGGCTGGAGTGCAGAGGCATGATCTCGGCTTACTGCAACCTCCACCTCCCGTGTTCAAGCAATTTTCCTGCCTCAGCCACCCGAGTAGCTGGAATTACAGGCATGTGTCACCATGCCTGGCTAATTTTTGTCTTTTTAGTAGAGACAGGGTTTCACCATGTTGGCCAGGTAGATCTCAAACTCCTGACCTCAGGTGATCTGCCCACCTTGGCCTCCCAAAGTGCTGGGATTACAGGCATGAGCCATCACACCAAGCCAACAAAATTTCTCTCTAAAGGCTACCATAGTAAGTAATGCTTCCTTTACTCAATCATTTATTCGTCAAATGTTTTCTGAGCATCTGCTCTGTCTGTGCCAGATGCAGAGCCATGTGCTAATAGAAACCAGACAAGTTAGACTTGTCAATCAGAACTTCACTTCTAGGGAAGCTAGAAGTCTAACCAACAATTGTACACCATGGGAAGCAGAGTCTTTCAAGGAACAAGGAAATGCGTATTATGCCAAGAAATATTACAATGACGCTTGTAATTATTATACAAAAGCCATAGGCATATGTCCTAAAAATGCTAGCTACTACAGTAATCAAGCAGCCACATTGATTATGCTTGGAAGGTTCCAGGAAGCTCTTGGAGATGCACACCAGTCACTGAGATTGGATGGCAGTTTTGTTCAGGGACATCCAGGAGAGGGCAAGTGCCCCCCTCTCTCTAGAGAATGCCATGGCCACATGTCAGTTTCCAGAGAGCCCTAGAACTGGATCATAAAAATGCTCAGGAATAACAGGAGTTCAAGAATGCTAATTCAATCATGGAATATGAGAAGTTAGCAAAAATAGATTTTGAGAAGCATATTAGGAAGGTTGTTCTCTGCAAGGACTGTGCCCTAGCACTTGCCCCTGCCTGCCATTGCTTCAAAATCCTCAAAGCGGAATATTCAGTAATGCTGGGTCATTATCCAGAAGCACAATCTGTGGCCAGTGACATTTTACAAATGGAGTCCACCAATGCAGATCCTCTGTATGTATAAGGTCTTTGCCTTTATTAAGATTGTGTTGAGAAGGCAGTTCAGGTTTTTGTATAGGCTCTCAGGATGGCTCCATGAGAGGGCCTGCGTTGCTTGCAGAAATCCCAAAGCACTCAAAGCAAAGAAAGAAGACAGAAATAAAGCATTTAAGGGAGGAAATTACAAGCTAGCATACGAACTGTACACATGAGCCCTGGGGATAAACCCCAACAGTATAAAAACAAATGCTAAACTCTACTATAATCAGGTTATGGTTAATTCTAAGCTTAGGAAACTAGATAATGCAATACAAGACTGCACAAATACAGTGAAGCTCAATGACACCTATTTAAAAGCCTGCTTGAGAAGAGCTCAGTGTTACATGAACACCAAACAGTAAGAAGAAGCAGTGCACAATTATGAAAAAGTGTATCAGACAGAGAAAACAAAAGAACACAAACAGCTCCTAAAAAATGCACAGCTGAAACTGAAGAAGAGTAAGAAGAAAGATTACTACAAGATTCTGGGAGTGGACAATAATGTCTCTGAGGACGAGACCAAGAAAGCTTATCACAAATGGGCCTTGATGCACCATCCACATTGGCACAGTGGAGGCAGTGCTGAGGTTCAGAAGGAGGAGGGAAGTTCAAGGAAACTGGAGAGGCCTTTACCATCTTCTCTGATCCCAAGAAAAAGACTCACTAGGACAGTGGACAGGACCTGGACAAGGAGGGCATGAATATGGGTGATTTTGATGGAAATAGTATCTTCAAGGCATTCTTCAGTGGTCTTGGGACTTCAGCTTTGAAGCATCTCATCCAGGGAATTTTTTTCTGTTTGCCTAATGAAGGGCAACCACCCAGAACCCAGAAAATGCAGAGTCACTCAGTTTAATCTTGAATGTGGACACAGTTCACATCATGTCTCCATGTACTTACAGCAGTTCTGTTTTCTCAGTTGGATATCCAGTGTCTGTGTGAATGGGGTGAAAGATAATGAACCAGTGTCAAAGACTGCAGTTAGGGGAGGGAGGTAGGCAGATGGACAAGGAAGCAGCTTGTGAATTTTTATTTTACTCTTTAACTTTATTAAAACAGAAAAAAAAAAAGAAGAGAAAAAAAGGTGTGAGGACAGTCTCTTCATACAGACAAATAAATTTTATTTATTTATTTATTTTTTGAGACAGTGTTTCACTCTATCATCCAGGCTGGAGTGTAGTGGTGCAATCTCAGCTTACTGCAACCTCTGCCTCCTGGGTTCAAGCAATACTCTTGCCTTAGCCCCCTCAGTAGCTGGAATTACAGGCGCCCACCACCATACCTAGCTAATTTTTCTATTTTTAGTAGAGATGAGGTTTCACCATGTTGGCCAGGCTGGTCTCAAACTCCTGACCTCAGGTGATCCGCTTGCCTTGGCCTCCCAAAGTGCTGGGATTACAGGCGTGAGCCACCACACCCGGCCCAGACAAATAAATTTTAAAACACTAGGTTACACAAATCTAAGGAAGAAAGTTTCCTTACTTCAGATCTTCTTGGTGCCTGTTTTTTAAGGCAGGGTCTCACTATGTTGCCAGGCTGCCCTCAAAATCCTGGCTTAAGGTAATCCTCCTGCCTCAGCCTCCCAAGAAGCTAGAAGTATAAGCACATGCCACTGCACCTGGCTTTCAAAGCCTTTTATATGTTATGTACATCATGATTCTCCAAGAGAATATAGGATTTTCAGACTCATGTGACTATAGACTCCTATCTTCACACCCACCCCACCTCCCACTTCTCACCCTGAAGAATGGTCCATGAAACACACTTTTGGAAATGCTGGTGTGAGACACTGCACAATTTCCCTAAGAGATACAGCAGATATGTATCTGAACATAGATCTTAGTTAACTTTTATTCATTTTTAGGGCTATTTAAAAGAAGTCAGAATATGAAATTTGCTGATTAAATTAATGATAAAGCAAAATTAAAATGGAAAAAATAAATTCCTAAAATTCAAAAATAAAGTGAAACAAAAGAACTTAACTATATATCCAGCTGATGGCTCAGCTACACAAAGAGACTGTTCCAAGTGACTTTAAAACATGCAATTTAGCCAGCATAATGGCCCAGCTGTAATCCCAGTTACTTGGGAGGCTGTGAGGCAGAAGGATCACTTCAGCCCTGGAGTTTGAGGCCAGCCCGGGCAACATAACGAGACTCCATTAATAAAAAAGAAGAAACAGAGAAAGCACAGTAGGGCCTGGGTGCAGTGGTTCATGCCTGCTATCCCAGCACTTTGGGAGGCACAGGCACAAGGATCACTTGAGCCCAGCAGTTCAAGACCAGCCTGGACAACATAGGGAGACCCCATCTCTACAAAAAAATTTAAAAAATTATCTGGGTGTGGTGGCACACACCTGTGGTCCCAGCTACTTGGGAGGCTGAGGTGGGAGGGTCACATGAGGCCCAGGAGGTTGAGGATGAGGTGAGCCATGATTGTGCAACTGCACTCCAGCCTAGACGACACAGTAAGATCCTGTCTCAAAGAAACGAAAAGGAAAAAACACAGTAATTTGATGGTTAATTCCTAGTGTGATATACCTTAAGGGAAAAAAATCTGTTAAAATAATTAAATAATTGTTAGTAATCATATTGTGGGTATTAGGGTAGGAATTGTTTGTTATTCTGAGACTACTATATGTGTAAAGTGGGATAAAGAAAATGAAGATATATATGCTATTCAAATTCTATCATGCCTGGTGTTTTGAGACCATGATTCTTGGCATGGGAAAAATGAGTTAAACATGAAAGATAAGGTTAAATATTTCTTTGTTTTTCTTTTTTTCTTTTTTGAGACAGAATCGCTCTGTCACCCAGGCTGGAGTGCAGTGGCGTGATCTCAGCTCACTGCAGCCTCCGCCTCCCAGGTTCAAAGTGATTCTCCTGCCTCAGCCTCCCGAGTAGCTGGGACTACAGTCGCACACCACTACCCCCGGCTAATTTTTTTGTATTTTCAGTAGAAACGGGGTTTCACCACGTTGGCCAGGCTGGTCTCAAACTCCTGACCTCAAGCAATCTGCCCGCCTTGGCCTCCCAAAGTGCTGGGATTACAGGCTTGAGCCACTGCACCCGGCCTAGAAGTTAAATATTGATGTACATGCAGGATTTATTTTATTGAATTATTGGAAGGAAGAAAGGAAAAAAGAAGGAAGGGAGGGAGGGAATGAAGGAGGGAGAGAGGGAAGAAAGGAAATTAAAAGTAGGCCGGGCACAGTAGCTGACACCTGGAATCTCAGCCCTTTGGGAGGCCGAGGTGGGCGGATCACTTGAGGCCAGGAGTTAAAGACCAGCCTGGCCAACATGGTAAAACCTCATCTCTATTAAAAATACAAAAAAATAGCCGGGTGTGGTGGCGTGCACCTATAATCCCAGCTACTCGGGAGGCTGAGGTATGAGAATCACTTGAACCTGGGAGGCAGAGATGTCAGCGAGCCAAGATCACCCCACCACTGCACTCCAGCCTCAGAGACAGAGCGGTTTTGTCTCAAGAAAAAAAACAATTCAGTTTTAAGTTGATTCCAATTTGATTCCTTCAAATATGAGGTTGGTTTCTGAAGTTCCAAAAGAGATTCCTTTCATCTGTAAGTCTGTTCTGTGGTTTGAAATGAGGGTGATCGTGTGTGTGTGTGTGTGTGTGTGTGTGTGTGTGTGTGTGTAAGAAAGGGAGAGGGAAGGGGAGGGGAAGAGGTTTCAAAATAATGAGTTGGTTTATTAGCTTCCCCTTCGGTGACAATTTTTTAAAAAGTATCATGAATTCATGGAGAATGTGACAGACAATTCACATTCGATGCGTTTCAATCCAGTGTAGTTACTGTGCTTACTGGTGCTCAGTGTGTCCCATGGCTAGTGGGAGTCTCTTTAAGTTGGCTCCTCAGTCCTTTTGACATGACATAGCAGTCTTTACTTGGATCATAGTTTCCTTGCTATGTGGTATAACAAGATGTTCCAGGTTTATTTTTGTATGTTTATTTTCCAAACCTGTAATTAGCTATTTCTTCAAGAACCCTGGTTCCTTTTAGCAGGAAATGGTATTTCAAGACCACAATCTATGTGTTGAGGATGCTCATTGCTATTGGGTTGCTTTTTGGTTTTAATCCTTTCTGTGGAAAGAGCTAAGAAATATGCCCTTCCTTCCTTCCTTCCTTCCTTCCTTCCTTCCTTCCTTCCTTCCTTCCTTCCTTCCTTCCCTTCCTTCCTTTCCTTCGTTCCTTTTTTGAGACAGAGTCTGGCTCTGTTGCCCTGGCTGGAGTGCAGTGGTACGATCTCAGCTCACTGCAACCTCCACCTCCGAGGTTCAAGCAATTATCCTGCCTCAGCCTCCTGAGTAGCTGGGATTACAGGTGCCCACCACCACACCCAGTTTATTTTTTTATTTTTAGTAGAGACGAGGTTTCTCTATTGGCCAAGCTTGTCTCAAACTCCTGAGCTCAAGTGATTCACCCATCTCAGCCTCCCAAAGTCCTGGGATTACGGGCATGAGCCACCACACCAGGCCTAAAAATGAATTGTTTTCTACTGTGAATAGAGTGGTTTTGATTTCTATTGTTTAAATAATGCAAATCAAGTTAAATTTATAATTACTTGTGAACATACTCATTCATTCAACAAATATTTATTGACTAAATAGCCTGCCCTTAAGGAGCTTACACCAGTAATTTATACACAGTCCAGAAAAATATAATCATTGTTATTTTTACTGTCAATTTCAGATGCCAGCTGGAATTATTCTCATATATATACATACATACAGATGTTTCAACCATGTATATGTATGTAATTGTACATATAAGAATAATTTTGTTTCTATGGATCATAAAAAATATATGTTACATCTTTATGGATAAAAAGAGTTCTTTAATGTGACAATATAATGTATTCATTGGTTCATGGACCCCCAAACCTCCAAGGAGTGTCACAAATCTGCACTTTCTCAGCCCAGGATCTTGAATTTAAATTTAAATCTATGATATATGGTATAACTTAGCCCAATGTATTTTTGGACAATTATAAACATCCATAATTCCCAATAATGAAAAACACTGTTGGGTCAGTGCTTAAGTAGATTTGTAAAGCCCATGTGATAACACAAATGCTGCTTTATTACTTTATCTTCAGTGTCTTTCACAACTGAGTGGACTGTCACACTCTATTATGTGGCACACAGATCCATTGGCTTGCAGCTATCATGGTACTTGTCTAAAACGGTCTTTGAAAATGAAAATTTGGGCTAAACATAAAGGAAGCCACCTGCCAGTAAGAACTATTCAAACCAAAAATTCTTCCCAAGGGAAATGGTAAGAACTCCATTTTAAAATCATATAAATCAAGATAGTAGGAGGTTCCAACTTGTAAAATTTACAGTAAATACATCAAGATTTAAAGTCAGATTTTGAAATAGATTTTTATTTATAGTAAAGGATCAAAGTCTATGCCAGTGAAACAGGGTAAAACACAAAATAAAGTATTTTCTTCTTACTTGAGTTTTTGCTTTTGTTCACCAAAGTTATAAAAGATTGCCAAACGAAAAATGAATGCTGAGGAGAGGGGCAGGACACAAAATATGTAGGATATGATTTTTGTATCACCGTTTTGTTTGATAGTAGGTTTGGGGTTTGGTTTTAATGAGAATGGAGACGGCAGATATTGTCAAGACAGCACTTTGCCTCTGGAAACATGGATTTAAAAATCTAAATGAGATACCACATGTGCCCAATAATAGTAGCTACTACATATCACCGGAATGACTCTCATAAAATGAAGGAAAGAACCTGGGTGCTTTGATGGTGTAAAGGAAAATAATCCTTCATGGATATGTAGTGAAGACAGGTTTGTAAAAACTCTATGTATAAAAAGTTATTTTCTATAATTGATGGAGTTAGTTTTCTGGAATAATAGCTGAACTGAACAGAACTAAACTGTTATTGAATCTACAGTAGTCAGTTAAGCAAAAGAAATAACCTCTAAGTGCCCTTTCTCGTCCAGGATTTCTTTAGGATCCAGAGAAGACAGCTAAGAGGAGGAAAGCATCTTCTCCCTTCAACTATAGCATCCAAATCTACAACCCAGGAAAGTGTATGATGGCTGGACACAGTGGCTCACACCTGTAATCCCAATACTTTGCGAGGCTGAGGTGGGAGGATTGCTTGAGCCCAGGAGATGGAGACCAGCCTGGGCAGTATAATGAGATCTCGTCTCTGTTAAATTAAAAACAAAAAAAATTTAAAAAATTTAAAAACAGAAAGTATACTATGAGAAGAAATTTAAAAATTAAAAAAAAATTTTCAAAGCCCCTATCCAAAGCTGTTGTGGAATATTGTTGTGGTGTTTACTTTTCAAATACTGGCGTGCTTGTTCTTTATCACTATTCTTGGGAAAGATGGAACTACTGCATTACCCTAGGTAAACATTTGGGCTGATTGGAAGGGCGGGGTCAGAAAGCACTAAATCCTATTCAAAGAAATGAGAGGGGCTGGAAAAGTGTGAACATTCTCCAAAATAGACCCCAGTGAAACATAATTACAATTCATCAGATTCTCTGCATTTTCTTCTCCAAAGAATTCTGCAGAACGTTGTGGTTTAAATGAAATGCATCAAAGCTGGTATCTAGTTACATTAAACACTAATTTGACTCCTTGGTTTGTTCTCTGCTGGAAGCTTTCTGGTTGTGTATACTTCACTTCCCAAATGAATTTTCCCCAGAGGCATCAGGGAAGCAGAAAACCTTTCTCTGGAGGCTCCTCTTCTAATTTTTGCCTCTTACCTTTTGTAAAATAGTTCCTTTAAGCTATTTCACAGCGTGAGATTTAATTACATTCTGGGTTGCTCTTTTCTGGTCCTTACTTGCTGCTACTGATTTGATCGAAACCCCCACGCAGAGATTGTTATTGAGTCCTGAGATCTAAGACACCCAAATCAAATTTTGGAAAACCTTGTGTTCTTAATAAAGTTCTCTACTTTCTCAGCATGCTTTTCTTACATTGAATTAATAAAGTTTTGGTAGTTGTTTAAATAGATTAAATGTCACACTTTAAATAGAAAGAGAAGGCTCTACCTAACTGACCTATTTTTCATCTGTGATTTAGAAAAAGGCAAGATTAGCATGGATATTGCATTTTCAAGGATCTTACCACTATTAAATAGACTGTTAAGTGCATTTTATGGCTGAAGAGTCTGTTCCCAGTTCAGTCTACAAGACATGCTAAGTTCATCTCTACCTGCTACATTGAACATCCACTGACTAAAATACTTTGTGTGGATCTAATACCTATGCTCTGTATCTTTTAAGTACATAACTCTAAATATTTTAGGACTAGTAAAATGTAATTCAATAACAGTCCTGGGAATATGTATTGTCCCTCAAGAAAAATATAGTGTTCGTATTTATCCAATAACATACATCCTTTGCTCCATTAGCACCTGCATATCATAAGTGACCGGATGTTGAAAAATAACACAGGCACTCATAAAATAAGAGTCTTATTTAAATCAAGAAAGCAAGAATAGCTGATTAAAACTCCATCCTCACATTGACTCAACTTGTTCTCAGGGTTTCAAGGCTATGAGAGAAGTAGTTTATGGACCTATATTCCAAACTGAACAGAACAGGTATTTTACCATTCATTCTTACTGACATTCAGGCAAATTTTAGATTTTTTGTTTGTTTGTTTGTTTAAGAGGAACTTCTGCCTAGCCATTTTACCTTCTTTTAAGGTGGTTTTTGAACACAAAAGAAAGTGTCAGTGAATGAATGTGAGAAAAAAATGAATAAATGTATGTATATAAATTAAGAAATGATTTTCCTGTATATTCCTCTCTTTTATGAAAGTACGTATCCTACTTTGTCAGCAAACCCAAAAAGAAGCAAGTCTCATTAAAAGAGAATTCTGTTCAAAGGACTCCTTGCCTGTTTTTGCCTACTTGGCATGCCAAAACTTTGATTTTAATTGTTTGGTAGGCTCCATCTAATCCAGATACTCATACATAGTAGTAATTAAATAGATCCTTCAATTCAGAATTTTATGAACCAAAAGATAGATCCTCTTGGATGGGTATGGGGAGACTACATGTTCTGAGGGCTCCAACAGCCCAGACATGCATCCTAAGTATTTAAGCTGTATAAGTTCCCCAACTTTAACTTTCTGTGAGGAAATCCTACAGACCACACTAACTATAGAAAGTCTTGTCCGGGCGCAGTGGCTCACGCCTGTAATCTCAGCACTTTGGGAGGCCGAGGCGGGCGGATCACGAGGTCAGGAGATCAAGACCATCCTGGCTAACACGGTGAAACGCCATCTCTACTAAAAATACAAAAAATTAGCCGGGTGTAGTGGCGGGCGCCTGTAGTCCCAGCTACTTGGGAGGCTGAGGCAGGAGAATGGCGTGAACCTGGGAGGCGGAGCTTGCAGTGAGCCAAGATTGTGCCACTGCACTCCAGCCTGGGCGACAAAGCGGGACTCCATCTCAAAAAAAAAAAAGAAAGTCTTTCCATTCCTCCTTTCTGCCACAAATAATGGTATAGCCTTTCCCACCCTGCCCAGTTGGCATTACTATAATCTTTCTTCTATACCCTCATTCCGCTTTGCTAATACCTCCCTTATGGCATCTAATTCATTCCTCTTTGTGTTGTAATTAGGTCTATACATGTTTGCCTGCAACTAGACTTTAAGCTTCTTAAGAGGAGGGTTCATGTTTTCTTTCCTATATTCTTTACAGTTTTCAGCACAGTATTTTGAGTCAGTGGATTCACAATAAACAGTTGTTGAATTACTTTAAGTTCATTAATTCAACAGTTAATAATCAAGATTATATTAATTAAAGACTAAGCAGAGCTGTTAGAGAATTCCTAAGTTCTCAGTGGGAGCAATAAGGATTACTTAAATATACTTGGCAGTATGTTTTGGATTTAAAAATATGCCAAAAGGAAAAATAACCTAGACTAATTTAAAGAATTTTGTAAAGCAATTTTGATCAATGTATTTATGATTCAGTAAATTATTCATTCCACAGATGCACTAAGACTAGATTTCCTAAAAAAAAGAAAAACCAGCACTGAGATTAGATAAGATAGATTTCTGTTTTGCTTTTCTCAGAATTGCTTGGACTATTTCTTTAGTTTCTTTCATTTGTTTGTTTGAGATAGAATCTTTGAAGTTAGTTCTCACTCATAAGTGGGAGTTTAACAATGAGAATACATGGACACAGGGAGGGGAACATCACACACCTGTTGCGGGGTGGGGGGCAAGGGGAGGGATAACATTAGGAGAAATACGTAATGTAGATGACAGGTTGACGGGTGCAGCAAACCACCATGGCACATGCATACCTATATAACAAACCTGCATGTTCTGCACAGGTATCCCGGAACTTAAAGTATAATAGCAGTAAAAAGAATCTTTGAAGTTAATAGAATCTTAATTTCTTAACTAGAAGAACAGTAGGACTACAAAATTGCTGTCAAGTTTTCTTAATCAAAGATCACTAATAAGCTTTGTTTGAAAAAGAAAACCCTACTGTGGAATTAAAAGTACGAGACTAGAAGTCAGAAGACCTGGTTTTCTTCCTGATGCTGCTACTGACTGTGTTACTTTCTCCAAAACACTTCAGCTTTCTGGCCCTCAGTTTCCTTACTTATAAACTTTGGAGGTTTCATAATAATCTCAAAGGTTCTACCCAATTCTTAAAATCCTGTGATCCTGTGAATGTATTACAAATAGCATTCATTGTGTGTGTATGTGTGTGTGTGTGTGTGTGTATGTGTGTGTGTGTCAGCATCTCCTTCTGTCACCCATGCTGGAATACATACAGTAGCAGCCTCGATCATCCTGGGCTAAGTCGATCCTCCTATCTCAGCCTCTGGAGTAGCTGGGACAACAGGCACGCACCACCATGCCTGGCTAATTTTGTATTTTTTGTAGAGATGGGGTTTCACCATGTTGCCCAGGCTGGTCTTGAACTCTTGGGCTCAAGCGATCCACCTACCTTAGCCTCCAAAACTGCTGGGATGTAGGCATGAGCCACCATGCCCAGCTTTTTTTTGTTGTTGTTTAATTAAGTGGAAGCTTTTATTGGAAAAAGCAACATGTGCAAGTAGTAGATTAAAAGTGGCCACAAATTCTTTGCAGCTCCTGCCAGTAAGAAGTGCAGTCTATTTTGCCAATCCTTGAATCAGGGCTGGCCTTGTGACTTTCTTTGACTAATAGAATGTGGCAGAAGTGTTGTATGAGTTCCTCTGGAGTCTAGACCTCAGGAAACCTTGCAGCGTCTGCTCTTGCTCTCTTTGAACACTGGCATCGTACAAAGAAGCCCAGGTTAACCTGTAGGAGACGGATGTCTCAGGTGACAGCCAGCATCAACAGTTAGACATTTAAGTGAGGTCATCGTAAGCCATTCAGCTCGCATCTAGTTACCAGATGACTACAGCCACATGAGTGACTCCAGACACGCACACGAGAAATGACCAGCTGAGTTCAGCTCTAATTTCTGACCTTTAGAATTGTAACCAAATACAATATTAGTTTAGCCAGTAAGTTTTGAGATGATTTGTTATAAAGCAATAAATAACTGGCACAATATATCTGGTTAAAAATTATTTTCAGACTGGGCATGGTGGCTCAAGCCTGTAATCCCAGTACTTTGGGAGGCTGGGACAAGAGGATCACTTGAGGCCAGGATTTCAAGACTAGCCTGACCAACATGGCAAAACCCCACCTCTACTAAAAATACAAAAGTTAGCCAGCATGGTGGCATACACCTGTAGTCCCAGTTACTCAGGAGGCTGAAGCACGAGAATCCTTTGAGCCTGGGAGGCAGAGGTTGCAGTGAGCCAAGATCTCACCATTGCACTCCAGCATGGGAAACAGAGTGAGACTGTCTCACTGTCAAAAAGAACCAAAATTCAAAACAAGCAAAAATATGTCTTCCTTCCTCCCCCAAACCTCGGTCCTCACCTCCAGAGACAACAGCCCCCACGATGGAAGCTGTTCCATTTGAGTTCTATACACTGCTCTGCATCTTGCTAAAGTCCCTTAACATGGAACTTACTCCACATCAGTCATATAAACATAAATGGCCTCAGAGTATTCTGTTGTATGGATATAGCATAATTTATTTAACCAAGGCTTTCAAATGGGAATTTAGGTTGTTTCTGCTTTTTTAAAATTTCCAAACATTGATGCAGTGATCATCTTTGCACATATATATCTATGCATATATGTAAGTAAATCCATGGGAGGTGGGGGTGGGAATCAAGGATGGTGCTCCTCCACAAAGATCTCTAGAAACTCTGCTCCAACAAACAAACTTCTCTCCAACAACCAGAACTAACAGGGCAGTCTTATGGTCTGGCCAGTATCAATGAGGGTGATCCCTACCCAAGGCAACTTACATTTTTTGTTTAGCTTTTGTTTCCCTGCAAAAGTCACTCTTTGCTATCCCCAGTGCTGTGCATTCCTCCTGGTTCACCACAGCAAGATTCTGATATTTTGCCAAAAGCTGCAATTGTCAGATCCTTTGCCTGGATGTCTAGCCTATGCGAAAGAGTCTACCCAAGCTTTCTGACTATGATCACCAATCTTATCACTGCCTTTCACTGATGGGAGCTTGTCCCCTAACAAGAGAGCTACCAAACAGGTTAATGCTGATAAAAATAATGCCTCGCTTTCTCTGCACTGTATCCTTAATAGTAGACATGCTTTTACTTCTGTCTTCTCTCTCCCCTCCAGTTCTGACCCTCTTTTGTGTTCTCTAGAGCGTTCCTCTGGTTATAATTTCTCAGCTTTCACTCCTTATCATTTTGGAGCAGGCTTCACTCTCTCCACAAATGTCTGAAGGGAGGAATCAACTCAGAGAGAGCACGAGACCGTTTGACTCTGGTTGGAGGCGCACATCAGCCCTCCCTAACCAAAGTCTCTCTCAGGTGGTCTCCTTAGAGAAGGATATCCATTCTTACTTTCCAAAAATACCAAAACCCCCACTTATGAAAAGCCCAGTTTCTGAGGCACTCAATCACTCTGCCTTGGTGTGCCGAGGGCAAATGACACTTAGCACATAGGACCAAGACTTTCCCATGGCCCTTCCTCCCAGATGAAGGGCACCTGCAGTCACGTGCTCTGATGTTCTATACCTCAGCACAACCTGCTTATGCTTTCATTAATAAGGGATTGACCCATCTACAAAACAAATCAGACTGGAAAGTGAGATACTTTCCTACCCTCCCTTGCAGCTAGAGGTGGCCATTCTGTCCAAGTTCTTCTCAATGATTTGTAGGGAAAGTCAGCTGGCAGGATGCCTGTGAATGCTTTTGCTTCCCTGACAAAAGGAATGAATGTGGCATGGATCTGCCTTTTAAACTCCTAACCCTTCTTCCTGCATTGGCCATGAAAATAACACCTGGAGCTGTGACAGTTGTCTTGCAACCATTGCTGAGAAATTCGTTTCCTATTGCCAAATTACCACAAACGTAATGGCTTAAAACACAAATATATTGTATTTTAATTCTGGAGGTCAGAACTTTTCCACCTTCTAAAAGCTGTCTGCATTCCTTGGCTCATGGCTCCTTCCTTCATCTTCAAAGCTAGCACCACAGTGTCTTCAAATCTTTCTCTAACCTCTGCTTCTTTTTTTAAAAAAAATTAATTAATTAAATTTATTTATTTATTTTTGAGATGGAGTTTCACTCTTGTTGCCCAGGCTGGAGTACAAAGGCACGATCTCAGCTCACAGCAACCTCTGCCTCCCAGGTTCAGAAAATTCTCCTGCCTCAGCCTCCCAAGTAGCTGGGATTATAGGCGTGCACCACCACACACAGCTAATTTTTTTTTTTTGAGATGGTGTCGCACTCTGTTGCCCAGGCTGGTGTGCAGTGGCGCCTTGGCTCACTGCAACCTCTGCCTCCCGGGTTCATGCAATTCTCCTGCCTCAGCCTCCTGAGTAGCTGGTATTACAGGTGTGCAGCATCACACCCGGCTAATTTTTGTATTTTTTGTAGATACAGGGTTTCACCGTATTGGTCAGGATGGTCTTGAACTCCTGACCTCATGATCCACCCACCTTGGCCTCCCAAAATGCTGAGATTAGAGGTGTGAGCCACTGCACCTGGCCTATTTATTTATTTTTAATTAGAGATGGGGTTTCGCCATGTTGCCCAGGCTGGTCTCCAACTCCTGGGCACAAGCAACCCACCCGTCTCAGCCTCCCCAAAGTACTAGGATTACAGACGTGAGCTACCAAGCTCCCAGCCCTCGATATCCTCAACTCAATCAAATCTACAAAGTCCCTTCTGGCATGTAAGGTAATATATTAATAGATTCCGGGTATTAGAATGTAGGTATTTTGGGGGGCCATTATTCTATATACCATAAGTAATATGTATCACGCATAATAAGCATCCAAAAGCCAAAAATGGTGAAACAAAAAGTTAGGAAGAGCCCAGATTCTTTCTTCTTTTTTTGGGACAGGGTCTCACTCTGCCACCTAGGCTGGAATGCAGTGGCACAATCACGGCTAACTGCGGTCTCCCCTCCTAGGCTCAAATGATCCTCTTGTCTCAGCCTCCTGAGTAGTTGGCACCACAGGCACACACCACCCCACCAAGCTAATTTGTTTCGTTTGGCTTTTGGGGGGATAGAGATGGGTTTTCACTATGTTGCCCAGGCTGGTCTTAAACTCTTGGACTCAAGCAATCTTCCCTCCTCAGCCTCCCAAAGTGCTGGAATTACAGGTGTGAGCCACTGCACCCAGCCCCCATATATGTACATATATATATTTTTTAAGACAGAGTCTTACTCTATCACCCAGGCTGGAGTGCAGTGGCATGATCTCAGCTCACTGCAACCTCTGCCTCCCTAGTTCAAACAATGCCCCTGCCTCAGCCTCCCAAATAGCTGGGATTACAGGCCTGCACCACCACACCCAGCTAATTTTTGTATTTTTAGTAGAGACAGGTTTCACCATGTTGGCCAGGCTGTCTCAAACTCCTGACCTCAGGTGATCCACCCTCCTTAGCCTCCCAAAGTGCTGGAATTACAGATGTGAGTCACCACCCCCAGCCCCCAGATTCTTAATGACATTGCAGAATCAAAGTACCAGCTCTGGATTGCCTACCTCTAAGTAATTAAATGTCTTCATTGCATAAGTCACTAGTAAACAGGTTTTCATTAACTTACACCTGAACACATTCTAACTGGTCATTGTTTTTATTGTGCAAGATTTCAAAGTGTC
This sequence comes from Nomascus leucogenys, assembly GCF_006542625.1. Taxonomy (NCBI): domain Eukaryota; kingdom Metazoa; phylum Chordata; class Mammalia; order Primates; family Hylobatidae; genus Nomascus; species Nomascus leucogenys. The sequence goes on along the minus strand of NC_044385.1, from coordinate 42,798,822 downwards.
GGATTAAATGAGATCATGTTTGGGAAAATGTTGTGTATGCTTTTGTCATATTGAATTCCCTGAAAGCACCATACTATTTTGCTTTTCAGCCATTGTTTTATTGTTTTTCATCTCTGCATTGTTTTCCTTTCTCCCCTTTCTCACACGCTGCCCCATTTCTGGCTAATTCGTATTAATCGTTTCCATCTCTATGTAGATGTCTCTCCCTGCCTGCCCAGAAGCCTACCTGCACTCACCAAAGTTCTGGCTATGTAGCCTGTGTTAGTGTTTCCATGGCAGCCTGACCCTCCTGATCACATCGTCTTTACCTATCTGTAAGCTCCTTGTGGACAGAGACTGTCTTATTTTTGGCTGAATTCAGATGCTAAAGGAAATCATTAGGAATCCATTTCCCTCCTTCCCTCAAGTCTGCTTTTCTTTTCTCTTGGCTTTACTCCTGGGAAGATTCCTCCCACATGGACAAGATGGTCACCAGGAGCTTCAGGCTTACCTTTTACCAACTTGGCAATCTCGATAGAAAGACAATGTCCCTTTCACATTAGATCCAGAAAAACATTTGGCCTCTCATTGGCCTCAGTTGGGCCAGGTGTGGGCCACATATCACCTCCTAGAGTGGGTCTATGGAGCCAGCCCCCATAATCACAACAACTGAGAAGGAGAAAGGAGAAGTTTTACAAAGGAAAATGGAGGCCTTATGACTAGAAAATGCACAAATAGATACTGGGCAGGCCAGGCTTGGTGCTCACACCTGGAATCCCAGTGCTTTGGAAAGCCAAGGCAGGAGATCACTTGAGCCTAGGAGTTCGAGACCAGCCTGGGCAACATAGTGAGATCCTGTCTCTAAAAAAAAAAGTTTTAAAAATTAGCTTGACATGGTGGTGCATGCCTCTAGTCCCAGCTACTTGGGAGGCTGAGGCTGGAGGATTGCTTGACCCTAAGAGTTTGAGGCTGCAATGAGCTGTGATTACCCTAGTGCACTGTAGACTGCGTAACAGATAGAGACTTTGTTTCAAAAAAATAGAATAAACTTACACTAGCTTTTGGGTAGGCAAAACAACTGATGACCACTAGAGAAGGAGATATATATAGAGACAACTTTTCTTGGGCACTTACTATGCTTCGGGCACCAGGCTAAGCCATTTTTATTCATTCTAAAAACAATTACTGAGAACCTACTACAGGCTAAGCATGAGAACAAGAAAGATATGGTCCCTGTTCCCACAGGACTGAAAATTTAAAGAGAATTTCTAATTATCCTTCAAAACCATATGAGGTATGTGTTTTGTTTATCACTGCCTAATAGATTTTAAAAGCAAAATGACATGTAGCATAGAGTGCTTAAGTGACTTGCTCAAAGGCACATGGTAGTGGGTAGCAGAGCTAGAACCCAACATTTATCTGAGAGGTTAGCCTCATTGAACACATACCCTGCAGGTATAGACGAGACAGGTGAGAGGGACAGCATTTTCCCATGACCTACAGGACCAAGGCTATCCAAGGGAGTGCTGAAGACCCAGACAGGGCACCCCAATCAAGTTAAAATGAGTATCATGGACAGGTGGAGAAATACATAGGTGAAAGAAGAAAGACAGACCCCTGTATTTTACAGCAGTAAAGGAGAATTGGAGACCAGTTATATATTTCATTTCTAGCACAAATGAGTCCTCAGCCTCCCTCTTTCCCTCTTTTCTCATCCCCTCTTCTTCCCCTTAATCATTAAATACAGAACCCAAGAGCTAGAAGATGATTTAGGGAGCATATAGCCAAAACCTCTTGGTAACCCAAATGACAGCCAAGGTCTCCCTGCCTCTTAAGACCTGGTGGGATTGACTCAATCCCCCATCCCATCTCCTGTGGAAAAGCCAGTACCCTTCTCAACCTCTCTGGAAAGACCTAGGGGCTTTTCATGGCAGTTGCTTCTGGCTCCAACTACTTTGTCTTCTAAGTTCTTGGTCTTTAGTCTATATTGCTGCTCCTCTTTCATCTCAGCCTTGTCATCAGTTCAAACATGTAGCTCAACCCTTTTATACAAAGATCAATATATTAATCTCTTATGCCTCATTTTATACTGTGGAGAAAATTGAGGAGTGGAGAAGTTACAAGACATGCCCAAGATGACTCAGCTGGTGAGGGGCAGGGCTGGGCCAAGAAGTCAGGCCTTCTTTCCACTTCATCATTCTTCCCAGTCATCAGGTACCTTTGTATAGCTCAGGGAGGGGAAGAAACTTGGCCATTCTTTGGCCAATAAATGCAACTCTAAGAGTTTTCCCCAGGTTTTTATTACTTATTAATTAATAATCTATTTTAGTCAGCTTTGGCTGCCATAACAAAATACCATAGACTGGATGGCTTAAACAACAGAAATTACTTTCCTCACTGTCCTGGAGGCCAAAAGTCCCAGATCAACATTCAGCAAGGTTGGGCCTCAGTGAGAGCTCTCCCTGGCTTGTAGAGGGCTGTCTTCTCATTGTGTCCTCACATGGCCTTTCCTTGCTGGATGCAGAGAGGGAGGGAGGGAGGGAGGGATGGGGAGAGGGGGAAAGGGCAGGGAGAGAGAGACAGAGAGAGAGAGAGAGAGAGATTTCCTCCTCTTCTTATAAGGCCACCAGTCTAATCATATTAAGGCCTCACTCTTATGATCTTCAGTCATCTCCTAAAGATGCAATCTTCAAATACAGTCACTTTGGGGGCTGGAACTGGGAAGAAACAATTCAGTCCGTAGGACAGTCCTATTAAAAGTTAGAGGGGGCTGGCGGGCGCCTGCAGTCCCAGCTACGCGGGAGGCTGAGGCAGGAGAATGGCATGAACCCTGGGGGGCAGAGCCTGCAGTGAGCCGAGATCGCGCCACTGCACTCCAGCCTGGGTGAAAGAGTGACACTCCGTCTCAAAAAAAAAAAAAAAAAAAAGTTAGAGGGGGAAACAATGTGTCATGTCAAAAAATATTCTCACCCACCTTCTCGATTCTTAGTGAAGTTTTAATTAGGGAAATAAAGAACTGTGGATAAATTTTTAGGATTCATTAGCAAGGCAAAAGAACTTGCAAATTGGCTGGGCGCAGTGGCTCATGTCTGTAATCCCAGCACTTTGTGGGGCCGAGGTGGGCAGATTATTTGGGGTCAGGAGTTGGAGACCAGCCTGGCCAACGTGGTGAAACCCTATCCCTACCAAAAATACAGAAATTAGCTGGGCGTGGTGGTGCATACCTGTAATCCCAGCTACTTGGGAGGCTGAGGCAGGACAATCCCTTGAACCAGGAGGTGGAGGTTGTAGTGAGCTGAGATCATGCCACTGCATTTTGGCCTGGGTGACAAAACAAGACTCCATCTCAGACAAAACAAAACAAAACTTGCAAATCACCTAACAATCCTTGAGTGCCTACTATGTGCCCGGCATCATTATAAGCACCTTACATATATTAACTAATTTCATCCTCACAACCATCTTATTATGCAGATACTATTTTAGCTCCCATTTTGCAGATGAAGAAATGGAACTAGTCCAACATCACACAGCTAATAAGGGGCAAGGCTAGGATTCAAACCCAAGCAGTCTGGCTCCTGATCCTATGCTCTTAACTGTAACTCCATGTTGCTTATATTTATTATAATCACTTCCGGTTTCCTGGGGCAAATAAACATGGTTATACAAAACAAATGGAAAGTGGTATGTATGAATTATCCTTTACATAGTTTACTCATATGAAGTGCTTAGAATAATGATTTTAAATTAAAAAGGAAAAAATAGGAACAAATAGCTTGGGCAGCATAGTGAGATCTCACCTCTATAAAAAATTTAACAATGAGCCAGGTGTGGTGGTGCACACCTGTAGACCTAGCTACTCAGGAGGCCAAGTGGGAGGATTGCTTGAGCCTGGGAGTTCGAGACCAGCCTTAGCAAAATAATGAGACCCTGTCTCTACAAAAAAAAAGATAAAAAATTAATTGGATGTGATGGCACATGCCTGTAGTCCCAGCTACTCAGGTGGCTGAAATGAGAGGATTGCTTGAGTCCTGGAGGTCGAGGCTGCAGTGAGCTGTGATTGCATCATTGCACTCCTGCCTAGGCAACAGAGCAAGACTCTGTCTCGAAAATAGAAAGGGAACTATTGAAAATTATAGTCAACTCAAGTCAGCAAGTGCAGCTCCTAAAAATTTTGGAAGTTCCAGCTATTTATGTCATATGTAGCAGGGACACTAACAGATTGCCAAGCCTTGCATTTATTAGTAGAATGCTGAATTCTTAATATAACATAACAATACTGCATTTATTTTACAAATATCAAGTATAATTGGAAACAGAAGAACCCTCCCAAGTAGGGTGACCAACTGTTTGTCTGGGACTTTCTTTCAGTCCAGAGAATTTCTGTCTTCTCTGGAACCAGAAATAACTCTATCAAACATGTTTTTCATTTGTTTTTGTTTGTTCTTGAGACAGTCTTGCTCTGTCGCCCAGGCTGGAGTCCAGTGGCATGATCTCGGTGCACTGCAACCTCTGCCTCCTGCGTTAAAGCAATTCTCCTGCCTCTACCTCCCGAGTAGCTGGGACTATAAGCACATGCCACCATGCCCGGCTAATTTTTTTGTATTTTTTAGTAGAAAAGGGGTTTTGCCATGCTGGCCAGGCTGGTCTTGAACTCCTGACCTCAAGTGATCTGCCATCCTCAGCCTCCCCAAGTGCTGGGATTTTAGGTGTTTTTATTTTTACTTTTTGGCCAGGTCTTTGGTTTTTAGTGCTCAAAAGCCAAAAATTTAACTTATTTTGTTTCTTACGGCCTCCGTTTCCTGAGGCAGTGAATGACAAGTTCTAGTCTGAACTGGAGAGAGGGATGAGGTTAAAAAAAAAAAAAAAAAAAAAAAGGCATTGCACATCAAGAGCTACCTCACCTTACTCTACCCCCAAGCCCCAGTCCAAATAGTCACAGGAAAGCACAATTCTCCTTCGCTGTCAAATCCAGAGGTACTTTTGTCCCAACTGTGGAAATCAGCCTGGAATAGGGCAAGTTCCAGATACCGTCATCAACTTCTCCCCAGTTCTTTCTCTCTCTCCTCCCCAAGGCCAGGCATCGTTATATAATTTGATCAGGCGAAACTCTTCACCTGTTGTTCCAAATCAATTGTTAATGACATAAACTTTGACTCTGGGTACTCTGGTTTTTGATAGGCAAAGAGCCGTTACTTTCAAAAAGCCTTCCTTTCCAAAGTATTCTCTTTGTCATGAACTTCAAAATGCCTGTTTTAAAACTAAAAAACTAGGCTTGGTGCAGTGGTGCATATCTGTAATCCCAATGCTTTGGGAAGCTGAGGTGGGAGAATGGTTTGAGGCCAGGAGTTCAAGACCAGCCTGGGTAAGACCCTGTCTCTACAAAAGAATTTAAAAATTAGCTGGGTGTGGTGGTGCACATCTGTAGTCCTAGCCACTCAGGAGGCTGATTCAGGAGGATTGCTTACACCCAGGAGTTTGAGGTTACAATGAGTGACAATTGTGCCACTGCAAACTAAGCAGAGACTTTTTCCTCTATGAATTTCTGCTAAAGCAAACAATAATAGCTTAATATTCGTTACATTTTAAAATAATAGTACTACCTTATAAGGTTTTGGTGACAATTAAATGAGTTGATATGCATAAAGTGCCTAGTGCCACTTAGCATTCTACAAGTGTTTGTTCACCAAGCACTGTTGCAAATGCCTTGCCTGTAACTACCTCACTTAGTCCCACAACTTCACAAGGTAGGAACTGTTATAATCCTCTCATTTCAGATGAGAACACTAAGTCACAGTAAGGTTGCTCAGGTCACACAGCTAGTAGGTGGCAGGGCTAGATTTCAAGCCCAGGCAGTCAGGCTCCAGACTTTGTCTGCTCTGCCATATGGCTTCTGCCTTTGAAGAGGAAATCAAAGAGTCACAAGAAATTCCAAGAAAGGAATCAAATGTTAGCATTTTTTCTTTCTTTCTTTCTTTCTTTCTTTCTTTCTTTCTTTCTTTCTTTCTTTTTTTTTTAGACGGAGGCTTGTTCTGTCACCCAGGCTGGAGTACCGTGGCATGATCTCGGCTCAATGCAAGCTCTGCCTCCCGGGTTCACGCCATTCTCCTGCCTCAGCCTCCCGAGTAGCTGGGACAGGTGCCCAGCACCACGCCCGGCTAATTTTTTTTTTGTATTTTTAGTAGAGACGGGGTTTCATCGTGTTAGCCAGGATGCTCTCGATCTCCTGACCTCATCATCCACCCGCCTTGGCCTCCCAAAGTGCTGGGATTACAGGTATGAGCCACCATGCCCGGCCTTTTTCTTTCTTTTATTTTGAGACAGGGTCTTGCTGTCACCCAGGCTTAAGTGCAGTGGTGTGATTACAGCTCACTGCAGCCTCAAACCCACATGGCTCAAGCAATTCTCCCACCTCAGCCCCACCAAGTAGCTGGGACCACAGGTGCCTGTTACCACACCCAGCTAATTTTGTTTAATTTTTGTAGAGATGAGGTCTCTCTATGTTGCCCAGACTGGACTCGAACTCCTGAGCTAAAGGGACCATCCTGCCTTGGCCTCCCAAAGTACTGGGATTATAGGCATGTGCCACTATACCCAGCAGAATGTTAGCATTTCAAAATTTTACTGCAACACTCTACTTTGAAATGCATCAGAAAAGTAAGATGGACTGACGGATGGATCAAATGATAAATGGATAGATCGGTTATGTAATAAAGCATATGTATTAGGCCAGGCGCAGTGGCTCATGCCTATAATCCCAGCACTTTGGGAGGCCGAGGTGGGCGGATCACTTGAGGTCAGGAGTTGGAGACCAGCCTGGCCAACATGGTGAAACCCCATCTCTACTAAGAATACAAAAATTAGTTGACGGCCAGGCGCAGTGGCTCATGCCTGTAATCCCAGCACTTTGGGAGTCCGAGGCGGGCGGATCACGAGGTCAGGAGATCGAGACCACCCTGGCTAACATGGTGAAACCCTGTCTCTACTAAAAATACAAAAAAAATTAGCCGGGCATTTTGGCGGGTGCCTGTAGTCCCAGCTACTCGGGAGGCTGAGGCAGGAGAATGGCGTGAACCTGAGAGGCGGAGCTTGCAGTGAGCCGAGATCGAACCACTGCACTCCAAGCTGGGTGACAGAGTGAGACTCCGTTTCAAAAAAAAAAAAGTTAGTTGACATGGTGGCATGCACCTGTAATCCCAGCTACTCGGGAGGCTGAGGCAGGAGAATTGCTCGAACCTGGCAGGCGGAGGTTGCAGTCAGCTGAGATTGCGGGCACTGCACTCCAGCCTGGGCAACAGAGCAAGACTCTATCTCAAAAAATAAAAACTAAAAATAAATAAATAAATAAAAGCATATGTATTAAAGTGTTCATGGCAGAATGGTAACTATATAGGTATTTGTAACAAAATTCATGTTTTCTGTGTCTGAAATTTTTCATAATAAAATATTGAGCACCATTTCCCAAATATTACTGCAACATATTTGCACCCTACGAGCCACTCAGATAATTCTTTTTTCAAAAGTCTACCTTACCTAGCATCCTACTACATATGACAGCACAAATTTAACTGCTAAATTGTATAGGACAGACAAAATGCCATGCGACTCTGAAATAAGGGTGATCACTATGGACTAGCCTGATAAGTGCCCCCAAGGAATGTCACTGTGAGTCTCATTTTTGCAGATTGTGGCAAGTAGAGAAATGGGAGAAAAAAAACTATATTTAACTATATAATTAAAGTATATTTAGCACACAGAATGCCCCTATTCTAATAACCAGTGAATTAACATTTTTTTTTTTTGAGACGGAATCTCGCTCTGTCGCCCAGACTGGAGTGCACTGGCGCGATCTTGGCTCACTGCAAACTCCGCCTCCCAAGTTCACGCCATTCTCCTGCCTCAGCTTCCTGAGTAGCTGGGATTACAGGCACCTGCCACCACACCCGGCTAATTTTTTGTATTTTTAGTAGAGACGGGATTTCACTGTGTTAGCCAGGATAGTCTCCATCTCTTGACCTCATGATCTGCCCGCCTCGGCTTCCCAAAGTGCTGGGATTACAAGCATGAGCCACCACGCCTGGCTTTTTTTTTTTTTTTAAATGGAGTCTCACTCTGTCGCCCAGGCTGGAGTGCAATGGTGTGATGTCAGCTCGCTGCAACCTCCACCTCCTGGGTTCAAGTGATTCTCTTGCCTCAGCCTCCTGAGTAGCTGGGATTACAGGAATGCACCATCACACCCGGCTAATTTTTGTATTTTTTAGTAGAGACAGGGTTTCACCATGTTGGTCAGGCTGGTCTCAAACTCCTGACCTCAGGTGATCCGCCAGCCTTGGCTTCCCTAAGTGCTGGGATTACAGGTATGAGCCACTGCACCCGGCCTTTTTTTTTTTTTGAAATGGAGTCTGGCTTTGTTCCCCAGGCTGGAGTTCAGTGGTGCGATCTTGGCTCACCATAACCTCTGCCTCCCAGGTTCAAGCGATTCTCCTGCCTCTGCCTCCTGAGTAGCTGGGACTACAGGCGTGCACCACCACACTGGCTAATTTTTATATTTTTTGTAGAGATGGAATCTCACCATGTTGCCCAGGCTGGTCTTGACCTCCTGGGCTCAAGTACTCCTCCCACCTCAACCTCCCAAAGTGCTGGGTTTACAGGCATGAGCCACTGCACTTGGCCTGTTTATATTTTAAGGCTAGTCAAGTGAATCACTGGGAGTGAAGACAGAATAAATAAATCTATAACTGGGCCCAGTGTGGTGGCTCACACCTGTAATCCCAGCACTTTGGGAGGCCACGGCAGGTGGATGGCTTTTTTTTTTTTTTTTTGAGACGGAGTCTCGCTCTGTCGCCCAGGCTGGAGTGCAGTGGCGCAGTCTCGGCTCACTGCAAGCTCCGCCTCGCAGGTTCACGCCATTCTCCTGCCTCAGCCTCTCCGAGTAGCTGGGACTACAGGCGCCCGCCACCACGCCCGGCTAATTTTTTGTATTTTTAGTAGAGACGGGGTTTCACTGTGGTCTCGATCTCCTGACCTCGTGATCTGCCCGCCTCGGCCTCCCAAAGTGCTGGGATTACAAGCGTGAGCCACCGCGCCCGGCCAGGTGGATGGCTTTGAGGTCAGGAGTTTGAGATCAGCCTGGGCAACATGGAGCAACCTTGTCTCTACAAAAAAATACAAAAATTAGCTGGCTGTGGTGGCCTATGCCTGTAATCCTAGCTACTTGGGAGGCTGAGGCTGGAGAATCACTTGAAGCTAGGAGGCAGAGCTTGCAGTGAGCCAAGATCATGCCACTGCACTCCAGCCTGGGGGACAGAGTGAGACCCTGTCTCAAAAAAAAAAAAAAAAAAAGAAAAAGAAATCTACAACTTGTTGTGTCAATTAATGTTAAACACCACTGCACTGAGACCAGCCCTTTTTTTTTTTTTGGTACGGAGTCTCACTCTTGTTGCCCAGGCTGGAGTGCAATGGCACAATCTCGGCTCATTGCAACATCCACTTTCCTGATTCAAGTGATTCTCCCACCTCAGCCTCTGGAGTATCTGGGATTACAGGCGCCCGCCACCAAGCCCGGCTAGTTTTGTTTTTTGTATTTTTAGTAAAGACAGAGTTTCGTCATGTTGGCCAGGCTGGTCTCAAACACCTGACCTCAGGTGCTCCACCCACCTTGCTCTCCCAAAGTTTTGGGATTACAGGCATGAGCCACCGTGCCCGGCTTGACCAGCCATATTTTATTTTTATTATATTTAAGGTATACAACATGATGTTTTGAAATACATCAAGCCTGTCCAACCTGTGGCCTGGGAGTCACATGTGGCCCAGGACAGCTTTGAATATAGCCCAAGAGAAATTTTTAAACTTTCTTAAAACATCATGAGTTTTTTTTGTGATTTTTTTTGTTTGTTTGTTAGCTTAACAGCTATCATTAGTGTTAGTGTATTTTATGTGTGGCCAAAGACAATTCTTTTTCTTCCAGTGTGACCCTGGGAAGCCAAAATATATGTATAGTGGTTACTGTAGTCAAGCCAATATATAGTGATATATATATAGTGGTTACTACAGTCAAACAAATTATGCGCATTAATCCCATTTATGAGGGCTCTATCCTCATGACCTAATCACCTCCCAAAGGCCCCACCTCCTAATACCATCACTTCAGAATTAGGTTAGGATTTTTTTTTTTTTTCTTTTTTGAGACGGAGTCTTGCTCTGTCACCCAGGCTGGAGTGCAGTGGCACAATCTCCGCTCACTGCAAGCTCCGCCTCCCGGGTTCACGCCATTCTCCTGCCTCAGCCTCCCGAGTAGCTGGGACTGCAGGCACCCACCACCACGCCAGGCTAATTTTTTGTATTTTTAGTAGAGATGGAGTTTCACTGTGTTAGCCAGGATGGTATTGATCTCCTGACCTTGTGATCCGCCCGCCTCGGCCTCCCAAAGTGCTGGGGTTATAGGCGTGAGCCACTGCACCGGGCCCTAGGTTAGGATTTCAACATATGAATTTTGGAGAGATGTAAACATTCAGTCACTGCAGGAAGAAAGTTAGAAGCTGAGTGCAGCTGTGTATGGTGGCTCACACCTGTAATCTCAGCACTTTGGGAGGCTGAGGTGGGTGGATTTCTTGAGTCCAGTTTGAGACCAGCCTGGGCAACGTGGTGAAACACTGTCTACCAAAAATACAAAAAATTAGCTGGGTGTGGTGGTGAAAGCCTGTGGTCCCAGCTACTCAGGAGGCTGAGGTGGGAGGATTGCTTGAGCCCAGGAGGCAGAGGTTGCAGTGAGCCAAAATTGCAACACTGCACTCCAGCTTGGGTGACAAAGTGAGACCCTGTCTCAAAAAAAAAGAACTGAGTGCAAATTATTTGCAAATATTTAGATTATATCCTTGGGCTGTTAATATTGATATAAGAATAGCTAACAGTTTTTTTTAATGCTTATTATGTGCCCAGGACTGTTAGAAACATTCTATATGCTTTAAATTATTTAATCCTCTCACCAACTCAGCGAAGGTAACATAGGGACTATTATTGTCCCTCTTGTAAAGATACGGCAATTAAGCTGGGCATGGTGGTTCATGCCTATAATTCTAGCACTTTGGGAGGCTGAGGAGGGAGGATTGCTTGAGCTCAGGAGTTTGAGACCAGCCTGGGCAACATAACGAGACTTCGTCTTATTAGTCAGGCATGGTGGTGTGTGTCTGTGGTCCCAGCCACTTGGGAAGTTGAGATGGGAAGAACACTTGAGCCTGGCAGGTTGAGGCTGCAGTGAGCCATGATTGCACCACTGCACTCCAGCCTGGGTAAAAGAGTGAGACGTCTCAAAAAAAAATTTTTTTTTAAATTAAAGATAAGGTAACTAAGGCACAGGAGGTTAAGTAACTTGCACAATATAACACAGCTAATAAATCATGGAGCCAGAATTTGAAATTGGCAATTTCATTTCCACACCAGTGCTTTTAACCACTCCCTTATACTGCCCCTTATCGGGCGTTTAAGTAGTTAATTCATAACCCTTCTCTTTCCCATCTAAATTTGGAACCAATTAAAAGTAGACACAGAAGTGAGAGATTGAAAATATTAGCTTTATTTCTGGTGAAAGTTGAATTAAAGACATACAATCAAGTGGACTTGCTAATAGTTGCTGAGCTAGTCAGATTTACCTACCCAGCCATAGGCAGCACTAAACAGGTGCATATCTCACCCAGAGATATAGAGCATATTTTGCTAAGTCACAGCATGGTGGAGACTGAAAACCAGAATGTATCCTCTCTGCAAGTAGTCATGCCCAAAATGTACAAGAGTCGCTAATCCGCAAATGCCCAATTCCCTCTGCCAAACTCTTCAATCAGATAAGTCACTCTCCTGCCCTCAGTGGAGGGGGGGGTGGCCAAGGAAGAAGCTTACATCTTCCTCTAATAAAAATTCCTCACCATGGAAACATGTTGAGTATGAAATAAATGTTTCCCTGCCTAGCACTTACTAGTTCAGCTCTATAAGAATAAAAGCACTAGACACACACACACACACACACACACACACACACGGAGATTTCACAATCCGAAGTGAGGTAACTCTAGGAGGGCCTAGATGATAGAAAATCTAGAGGAGGAACTCCCCACAAGAAGTATCTAACTGAGATTATCTTCTTAAAAGACTAAGCACATTTTCTGGCATGTGGTAAGTGGTCAATTCACCTTCTAAGCTCCTATCATCATCATCATGGCTGTTGTTCTATACTTATCTGTAATTCCCTTTCTGTGTGAAAACACAAAACAAATAAGAGCAAATCTATTAGAATGAATTCCTGGCCAAGTCTTGTCCAGAGGAGAGAAACAATTTACATTTCATATCATTGTTAAGTTTTGCAAAGCAATTAAACATATATCACTTGATTCTCAGAACAACCCTGGTAAGGCAGATATTACAATGGAAATTGCATCTTGTGCAGGAGTTAGACTCTAAAGAAACATGTAAGGTAAAACTCAAATACAATAAAAATTAGCCACACAATTTTTTAAATTTGCCTTTACAGTATACAGGCATACCATATCTCCATTAATCTAAATAGCTAGCTTTTCCTTTGGTTGAGCTATAGATGTAATAGCTAATTTGCAGCCTGGGCAACATAGCGAGATTCTGCCTCTACAAAAATTAGCCCAGTGTGGCAGTGCACATGTATTGTCCCAGCTACTTGGGAGGATTGTTTGAGTCTGGGAGGTTGAGGCTGCAGTGAGCCATGATCATGCCACTGCATTCTAGCTTGGGTGACAGAGTGAGACTCTGTCAAAAGAAATGAAAGAAAGAAAGAAAGAAAGAAAGAAAGAAAGAAAGAAAGAAAGAAAGAAAGAAAGAGAAAGAAAGCAAGAAAGAAAGAAAGAGAAGGGAAGGAAGGAAAAAGAAAAAAAGAAATAGCTGACTTTCATTTAGAGGCTATATTGCACAAAAATCGAGGGTAGTATATTTAAACACCAACACTTTCGGCAGCAAGATGCCCACATTGTAAAAAGTATAAGAGAGCCGAGTGCAGTGGCTCACGCCTGTAACCCCAGCACTTTGGGAGGCTGAGGCAGCTGGATCACCTGAGGTCAGGAGTTCGAGACCAGCCTAGCCAATATGGTGAAACCCCATCTCTACTAAAAAATTCAAAAAGCTGGCCAGGCGTGGTGGTGGGTGCCTGTAATCCCAGCTAATTGGGAGGCTGAGGCAGGAGAAGTGCTTGAACCTGGGAGGCAGAGGTTGCAGTGAGCCGAGATTGCGCCACTGCACTCCAGCCTGGGCGACAAGAGCGAAACTCCATCTCAAAAAAAAAAAAGAGGGAAAAGGATAAGAGACCTGACACTAACTGTGGAAACAGCAATTTGTGCCACCCTCGCTTCACTTCCCTGCAGCTCATGCCCATTAAGTAGAATTCAGGGTAGCTTCACATTTAAGTGGATTTTCATTCTCTCTCTCTCTCTCTTTTTTTTTATTTCTTTAGTTTTCTGGCGAAAACTGGAAAACCTGCTAGACTAATCCTAAAAGAGCTGTAACACTGCTTTTTAAATGATGTTTGGTTTAATGGGAGTAAGCTAAACAGATATGTAATATGTCTCCACTAGATAATAATAATCTGCAGTTTGGAGTTTCAAGTGACTTAACCAAAGTCACCATCCAGCAAACCCAGACTGGCTGACTTCTATCCCATCCTCCTTGAACTATACAACATCACATCCTCCCATTAATCAGATAGTATAACTGAGGTGGTCTTTACTAGCGAAAGTAGGTACTGACTTAATCAGATCCGACCTAGGCAGATAGTGACTTCTCCTAGTGAAATATTAGTGTCGATCTAGAAAAATGTTAAAATTAGTCCACCCAGACTGGATCTCAGCAAAGAGACATAAGGCACATGTCCTTGTTCTTGTGAAAATGCTATCATATCTTTAATGACTGTTGTCAAGACCTCTCATCCACAAGACTGAAAAATACCCTGAAAATGAAAAAGTGATTTACCAAGCAACACTACAGAGTAAATTGTTTCACATTTGTTAAGTTGTGAGAACACAAAAATGATGCCTAGCTCAAACAGATGGAAGGGACAGTGGTCTCAATGACTTCATTTTTAAATATGAAATATGGCAACTATTTAGTATACGATAGCAGAGTAAAAATTTAGGTAGCCTCATGAAAATATGACCACTATGTAACAGCAAAATTGTATAGTACTAATAGCCCCCATATTTAAGCACTCCAAATACATGATAGTAAATCTTCATATTCTGATCCCCATTTTCTAGGTAAGAAAACTGAGATTCAGAGAGGCTGAGTAACTTTAATCAAGATCACATAGTTAAGAAATGGCAGAGCCAGGATTTGACCCTAAGATTATCAATTCCGAAGCCTATGCTCCTTCTAGAATATCATTTTGTGTCTCAAATAAGAAGTAAGGGAATCAGTTTGAAAAATACAATATAGATATCTCTCACATAATAAGTGTTTGGCTCTCACAACTAATAATATGCTTCTCAAACTTCATCTCATTTAGTGTAAGAATATTTTATTTTAAAGTAACAAAAAAAAGTGACCCATTAAGTATGCATTTTGAATATACTGTACTAGAATACCGGTTCCCAAAGTTGAGCACGGATTCCTGCTCACAATCGCCTGTAAGCCTTCTTCAAATTATTCACTGGACCTCATAGGTGGTGGTAGCAGAGAATAATTCAATCCCTTACCCTGAACTGTAGTATATAGTATCAATATTAGAGTAAATAAGTTCTCAAACTGCTGGAGGTTTGAATGACAGATATCTTAAATCAAGATAAAAGTAAAATCAAGGTTAAAAAAACTCTAAATTTTTAAAAGTTACTCAAAAAGCTAAAATTTTGAAATGATAGTTATTATACTATAATTCCTTTCCTTCTCTCAGCTAAATTTTCACTAGTAATCTTTACTGTATGTGGGCTTCTAAATTCAATGTCAGGACGAGGACTAGCAATTAGTCTTGTCTTTTAATCCAATCTATTAACTCTTGCACTTGATTCCCTCTAGCAACAAGAGCAACTTTATCATAAAGTCATAATTCCTGATATATGTGGAAAATGATGCTGTTGAAGTACCATCAATAAAGCAGATGTTTCACAGCGGTTGTGATTAATTTGTGCTGATCTTGACCTTGCTCTTGTAACCAACATTTACATTTGCAAGCTGGTAGAATTTGAGAGAAGGTTTACCAGTATAATCTGTAACAATGGCAAAGAAGGAAGCTAATAGAGCTATATAAAGACTAAATCAAATGGGAACCACACAAACTGTGATATAAATTTGCCAAAAAATGCATTAGATGGGTAACGCAAAAGAACACATTATCTTGATTCCAACTGGAAGGCAATGGCCAAATATCTGGGATTTTCCTTCTTTCCGCTTCTCTGATTAAACAGTGGAATCTACATGAATATTTTCCAGAGAAGACATCTAAGTTCCTAGTTTTATATGATGAGTGGTTTAGATGACTAATATAGGTAAGACATAACTTTTATGCCAAGGAATACAGCAATGAAAGATGAATTAAATGATTTAACTTTTTAAAAAATACTTTTTATCTTATCTTATAAAAACAAAATGGTAAAAAGAAAAAAAAAGCTTTTTATCTGGTTAAAAAAACCAAGAACACAAAACTCTTACAACCATTCCACAAGAGTTTTACCACCAGTGTAGTCTGAACCCAAGGCTTTCCAAGTGGGTCTCAAAGCAAGGCCTGTGGACCACCCTGGATTGTGTGTAATGAATACAGAATCCAGAGGCTTTCTCAAAACTTTAGCTTTTGCTCAGTTTCCCCCCACAAATAGTAGTTTTAATGTAGGAGCAAAAGCACAGTGAATTCTTTGTGTTTCTAGATAAAGAAACCGAACACATGGAAATACGACCATCTTTCATATGAAAATCTCAGCAAATGACTCTCAAATCCACTATCTTTTACTAAGGACATAAAGGGGTTCTAGAAAAGAAAGACCTTGCTTGAACAAATAACGATGCCCTTAAGTGGAATGGATTGTTTTGTGAGGTAGTGGTTCCTCTTCCTCTTCCACTGGAAAAATTGAAACAGATGCTGGCTGAAAACCGAGGTGTTCTGAAGAGGTTTCTACATTAGGGTGGGAGGTGGAACCAGGTACTGGTATTTCAGGCTGGGAGAAGTTTTCAACTAATTTCACCATGACTGAGAAAACATGCCAGAAAAATACATAGTTGACGGGTCTTATGCTTTTTAGACCTCTAATAAAGACTTAAAATTCATTCACTTAAAAAAATTAAGTGTTTATAAAAAGCATTCATTATAAAGAAGGAATGAAAAGAAATGGGAAGAAAACAGTTCCCCAAACTCTTGAGAAAGACTTGATTTGATAAGTTAACAGCCTTCAAGATCCCCTATCCCCGCTCCCGGGGTGCGAAGCTGTTATTCATCAGACAAATAATTTAGATCGTCCCCTTTGTGCTCAGCAATGCTAGGCGGTCAGGAACTCGGGGGTGGGGGGGCGACATTAATGACAATGGCTCATTAATTGGCACGGTGAGCTTCAAGAAGGAGCAACTGATCTGGGCAGGGAGGCTCGGGAAGGCTTCGCGGAGGAGACGCTGCATCCCAGGGGTACCTCGAGAGCAAACAGAACATTTGGAGTTTAGGATTGTTCTGGGGCTGACAAGAGAGCTCCCTGTGAACCTAGGCACGCGCCCCTTGCAGAAAGGGGTAACAGGGGCTTTTTTGGAGAAAATTGAGTCTTGCTTACCATCTGTTGAGCGGAAAGTGGGAGGGATGGAGGGAGGAAAAGAACCAAAGCTCTCCCCTTCAATAAGACGTGCACCGCAGCTCCGGTCCCTGGACCCCGGGAAGGAGCATGGCAAACGCGGAGTCCGCAGAGGCGGGAGCGGCGGGGCCGGGGATGGCGGAGAGTGTGCTTCTCGCTGCCGGTTCGCGGCCTGGGGTGGGGGGCACTCCGGTCCATCCTGCAGCCCGGACGGGTCGCCGGGGTCCTCACGCTAGGGCTGTGGCTTAATTAGACCGTGGTAAACTTGCCCCTATTTCCCCCAGAGATCCCAGGCTGGGTCCTCTCGGCTTCCCAGGTTCACTCTGAGGGGATTTATTTTCCGTCGCGAGCCTCCCATGAGCCGGCAACTGAGTAGCCGCGGGACCGGGACGGGAGCAGAGGCCCCACCGCGCGCCCCGCTGCACGCCCAGTTCCGCGGCGGGTTCCTTTCACACCTGGGTTTCCTTCGTAATTAATTTGTATTCTCTTCTCCCTTCCCTCCCTACAGGCAGGGGCATCTGGAGTCCCGCAGGCCGAGCCCTCGAGGTTGGCACGGGGGTGATCTCGGCGTGGGCAGGGGGTTGGGGGCGCCCTTGGAGACCGATCCCCGACACGACAGCACTGTGGTTGGGCCGCTGGGCGAGGGGAGCTTCGGGCCTGCAGTTGCCGCCTTCTTTCTTCCCTCCCACATCACGAGGCAAGAAGGAAATGGGGCCGTCGGTCCCCGCAGAACCGCCCATTGCCGGGCTAGAGGCGCCCAGGCAGCAGGGAGCCCCAGGGTCCAGGTCCACAGCCTTCCCGGAGCTGAGTTCCACCGGCCCGGCGCGTCTGTGTCTGTTTTTCCCTTCTCCTCTCAACCCTCCCCAATCTTCCTTGCCCCAGAGTCTGCTGTTTTTGTTTTCTCAAGTGGCGCCTTCTTGCTGGGTAAAGCACACTTCTTCCTCCTCCGAGTACTTCCATAGCTTGCACTTCGGCTGCTGAGTGACCCTGGGTAAGTCCCAGAACCTTCTGGGTGGGCCTGTGTGAAAAGAGGGTCAGGGTGACCCCGGAGGCCACTTCTAATGCCGATATTCTAGGACTGTTTTTCTGAAGACGGGTTCGGAATTCAGCACCAGAGGACTCAGGCAAGAGAGTGAAGGTGTCCCTCTTCTTCCCCACCTCGCCCCGATGGGACGGAGCTGTGTGCAAAAGCACAGATGATCTGGAGAAGAGCCTTAGGTAGCAGTTTTATGTTAAAACGGGGGAGGGGACCAATTTAACGCTGCATTTAGGAAAATTCTAATATATGACAGCACTTCGGGAAATAAAAATGAGATGGTTATGCTTTCTTACAGACACCCTGGCTGGTTTTACATTTCTTTCCAAATTTTGTTTTGTGTACCCCAGGGAGCAAAGAATGGCTTGTACATTCCTCAGAGGGCAAGGGGAGGGGGAGTGGCAAAGAGAGAAGTTGGCTCTGGGTGTAACTCTGCCAACTGTTGGAGGGCAGCAAGGGGAGGGTGGTCTTTTAAGTGGGTTTGGGATCTGGTTACCTTTAATTCGCCTCCCAGGCCGCATCTTGCACTAATGGGCGTCTGTCAGCGGTGGACTCAGGTTTCCCCACTTGCCTCGGATAGTGGAAGCATAGGGGCAAACAGCAGAGTAGGCCGCTCTGCCAGAGAGAAGAGAGACGTATGCCCTGCCCCTGGAGCTGGGGGTGCAGGCTGAAGGATGGGTGGGCACCGAGAGCTTCTCCGCAGGCATAGTGAAAGGGCTACAGACCAGGAGGAAGCTCCACCTTTTAAAAGCCCCTTCTGGGGTGGGAGTTTCCTGGGATGGGTTCTGCAACCCCTCTTAGAAAAAATCCACCTTTCATACCTAAAATCAAATTGTTCAAAACTAAGCCAATGTATTTGGCCATGTACCAGTGCTTAGAACAGAGTTGTTTCTTCGTGCAGAGGCCATTAAAAAACAAACTGTACATGCCCCGAGCACTTTACAGTTTATAAGACATTTTTCACTGACACCAACTCACCTAATTCTGCAAACCCAGGTGACAGGCAGACTCATTCTCACTGTAGGGTCGAGGAAATGCAGACATTGAAAGAAACCAAGCAGCTTGTCCAAAGTCACAGTTAAGAAATGCCTAATCCCTGTTGGAACGCCTTCCGCAAGGCCTTTCTCATCCCGCTTCTTCCTGTCGCCTCCTCCCTTGAAACAGAGGCTCCCCACAAGGCTCAGCCTGGCACTTTCAGAATGCCCTTCCAGCCTCCTCCCTTCACTACTTTATTCTGCAGCTTGCACCACCGGGGACACAGGTGGAGTCGGGGGACACAAGGCCCTGGAACCCACTTTCTTTCAGATCACATACCCCTCAGGACAGTTTCTCAGGGGACTCACGTTAAAAATACCCACCTCTCGCACACATATATCAGCCTTTCATGTTCTCACTACCAAGACTCACCCTATAAACCATGTGAAATAAATAACCTCAAATATAACTCTTAATTGCTTCCAAGTCAATATTTCCTCATCACTAAACTTTATTGCCTCCCAATCTTTAGGACAAACTCCCCTCGGGACTCTGTTCCTCCCAGGACACAGGCGGGGGAAAGGAGGAAAGCAGCTTCTCGAGATTCGACCTAGGCGTCCGGGGCCTGAGGATAAGCAAGGATGTCAGGAGGCTCAGAGCCTGGGAGGGAAGGAGAGGCCTCCGGGGCTGGGGCTGGACCGTTCCAGACAAACCGCGAAGTTTTCCTTCTGCTCGTCGCCCCCTACAGGCCACATCTGCCATCGCATCGACAGCCGTCAACAGCCCGCACTTGTTTTGCTCTACTCTTCGTTCGCCTTTCCCTGGACATCCGGATCCACCCTCCCGAAGGACTAGATGCGGGCGGTCCCAACTCAGAACTTGGTTCTGAGAACGCTCTAGGGGCCACAGGCCTCAGGGATGGATTGATTTTTCTAGGAATGAGTGCTAGAGAAAGTAGAAACGTCTAAATGCGTACGTAGCCGAAAGCTAAAATCTTCCCCATAAAAATCAATCCGCTTCCTCCTTTCATTGCAAATAAATCTGCCCCCCTTCCTTTAGTTTTTTTTTTCTTAAGTGGAATAAAAAGTGGATATCAGTAGTGTTGACTTTAAATCTCAACGAGAGAGCTGTTTCCAGTGCCGTTTGTCGCAGGTGCCTGCATTCCATAACATCAAACAAGGGTTTCAGGCTTCCCCCAGCCCCACCACTAAGTGCTTGCCATCATTGTCTATGATATTTGCATTTCCCCTTTTGTGCTAAATCTTCGAGGTTTAAAAAGCTTAAACCAAAAAGAGCTTTTGAGGGTGCGACGGCCGGGCCCATCTTCCTGACATCTGCCAGGACTTTAAACAACCGCTGGCAGGTTGAGGGTCTGGGTCCGAGAGTTTCCTGCCTTCCACGACATAAAGGAAGGGGACCATCTCTAGGCCGTCGTTCAAGGGTAAGAATTGGCTGGAAGGAAAGTTGCCAGCAGGTCTCTCCCGTTCACCCCGCCACCTAATGAATGTAGCGCTGGAAACAGCCCTGCGAGTCTCCGGCGGTGGCTTGTGGCTGAGTGTCACGCTGCTGGCGCAGGCTCGGCCGGTATTGCTGCTATGCGCGGAAATATGAGCGAGTAATTTTATAAGTAACAAAGGATCAGGGATGGAATGAGGCCCCTGTTATCCAATGTCATTTAGAAGCCTTGGATCAGCAGCTTCTTGAGGCTAAAAGTGAATTCAAGAAGCCCTGCTTTTCCCTTTTCCCAGGGGGTGTCAGCTAAATTTAGAAACAACCTCTCTATGTGTTTGCACAAATCATGTACCATTTGCTGTTTGTGTAAAAACCGATTAGCCAGACACAACTGTGAAACAACTTGTTACTTTTATAGCTGCAACACACAAACAAAATTAGATCCGTTTAGTTTTCCTTGTAAAAGGAGATTAGAAGGGACCCGCCCGGAGACCGTGTGGTCCATAATCTCCTCTCGGTGAAGGTTACCATTGCTCCTCTCTCGGCGGTGGTTATCAGGTTCTTGTTTATCAAGTTAAACTATCTCACCCCCGGCAGCTTGTTTTATTTTAGGACCCTGATCCCCAAGGAATGTTTACTCAGGACACAATAATGTTTACCGTTTACCAGGAAAACAGATTCGGTATTTGTAAGGAAGTGTCTTTCAAAGCGACCCCCAGCCCACGTCGACGGCGGAGAAATGAGATTGGGATCCGCGACGGGGAGGCATCTCCACCACCAGGGAGGCAAAGTGGACAACATCGGGGACTGGCCGGGTTTAACAAAAAGGACGCGCGCAGGGCCGAGCCGACAGCACTGCTACTCGCTCCAGTTTTTAAAAGCGATTTCGCACAAGTAATTGTAACAGCTAAATTAATTACAAAATAATTAGAATTGATGCCTTTTGAGGATATGCTAATGGTGGTGAGAACCAGCCTTCCACGTCAAGATGTTTCATTTCTACCTTCATACTTTCTTTTAAAAGGTTTTTAACAGCTGAAATGCAAATTAAAAATAATCTACAAGGATCTTCCCCATTCCTGCCCTATGATTTCGCATTTCACACTAACCTAGCCTAAGGTAAAGAAAAAAAAGGGGAGAGAGGTGATGTTCGGCTGTTTTTAAAAGGGTATTAAGGCCACCATTCCTTGGCCTTCAGAAAGGCTTCGGGTTGGAGGGAGAGGAAGTATCTATAGGACCCCTTCAGAAATCCAATTATGTTGTGGATTCATTATTGCCATATAAATGAGATATCTTATTTGAAAATATTATGAAAACAAAACTATGTATTATCTATCAGATGAATATAAATAAAATCCCACTGCAAAATGTAAAGTGCCTTAACATAAATTTTAAAACCAGCTGGGTCTATTTACCACTTCCACTTAAGGAATGAAGAGAAATAATTTCAAAAATCTAAGATTTAAGTGTTAAAAAGAGGGATGTTTGGAGTTTACTTGCTTTTCAAAGGATAATTGAAATGACCAAGAACTCTCTCATTTGGGAAGTTTTCATTGTGGAAAATACAAGTCTAGTCAATTTTTAAAAAAATTTAAAGACTGCTGTTGTTTCGGTTTCTTTTTTTTTTTTTAATGACAGCTTACTTTATCTACAGAAATGTCTGGTCATTTAGATTTAATGGGTTGATATGAATGATATCACTCACATCCTGATTTTATGTGAAAACTAAAAGAAAAATAGTAACACAATTTAAATTAGGCATACTGTTTCCTTTCTCCAATTAAAATTTTCTTACACCCAAATTATGAATTTACAAAGTTTGAAAAGGTCATTACTTGAAATTCCTTGATTTTCTGGGGAGGAGAAAAGGCAAATACCATTTTAAAATCTTGCCGTTTACTTCAGACAACTAAATAAAACACTAGGCTGGGCATTTTAAAAATTTATTTACAAAGTTGTGTACAACACGATGGAATAACATTTAGAATACCATATATATTCATTCATATATAAACAGACTTTTATAATAGAATGACACTGTTTGCCTTTTTGAAAATTTTTTATATTTAAAATCTCCCAACGTCTCCATACATTCTTTTCTCAGATAAAACTTCGGAGAGTGAACCTTCAAAAAAAATGAAAGTTCAGAGCTCTAAATCTACGGAATTTGTTTTTTCTTAAAAAAATAAAAACCCCAAAAGGAAAGTCAATAATTTTTTTACAAATATATACAAAGAATTTCCCTCCCATCCCCACGGTACTAAGAACAGGGGCCGTCGGAGTGCATTTTTGGAAAATTCGGTTTTCGGTTTTACCTGTATGGAAAGCTATCCCCGGCGGGCGCGCGGTGAGTTTGCTCGACCAGCTTAAGCGTGCGCGAGGGGGTGGAGGCCGCGGAAGGTAGGCGTTGGGGGCTCAGGGGAAAGGAAATGGGGGAGAGGCAGAGTCCAGGATTGGGCAACGGGAGCGGGACCGGGACCGGGCTCGGGACGGGGCGCGCAGCCTGGAGGTGCAGCTGCTGCTCGAGGCCGCCGCCGGGCCCTGGGTCCCGGCCATTGGCGCGTCCCTATTGCGCCGGCCATTTGGCTTGAGCGGCGGCGGCAGCAGCGGCGGCGGCCGAGGCTGCGGGCTGCAGAAACTGTCCGGAGAGTGGCACGCTCAGAATGGGCGCGATGGTGGCAGTCGTCCGGCTCAGCGACAGCGGTTGGTGCGTGGCCATGAGCGCTGCCGACTGCACAGTCCCGGGTGGCCGCAGAAACGACTGCGCCGTGCTGCCGCTCCCGGAACCCCCAGTGCCGCCGGCGACCCCAGCGCCCACCGCCGAGCCTCCGGGAGCCGCGGGGCCCCCACCTATGATGTTCTCGATGCTGAACGACGGCCGCGCGCTTGGCTCGGACTTGATGAGCGACGCGGTGGTGCCCGCGGCGCCCGCTGTGCCCGCAGCGGCCGCGGCGGCGCCCAGGCTATTGAGCTGCAGCTGCAGGCCCGGGCCGAGCTGTGAGCCGAAGGCGGCCGCTTTGCGGCCCAGCTCGCCCGAGGGCAGCAGCGGCACGGCGGGAGGCAGCACCGGCGCCACCGGCGGCAGCGCGTACGGGTACTGGAGCGCCGCCGCAGCCGCCGCGGCCGCCGCCGCTGCCGGGTGCGAATAGGCACCGGCCGCCGCCGCCGCCGGGTGCAGGCCGTAGGGGCGGCCGTAGGGTCCCGCGGCGCCGGCCGCCGCCGCCAGGCTGTAGGCACCGAAGCTCTGCATCATGAGCGCCGTCTGCTCGCGCAGGTGCTCCTGCTGGTGGCGCTTGAAGCGTTTCCGGCGCCGCAGGAAGCTGCCGTTGTCGAACATGTCCTCGGACTGCGGGTCCAGGGTCCAGTAGTTGCCCTTGCCCGGGTTGCCCGGCTCGCGGGGGATCTTGACGAAGCAGTCGTTGAGTGAGAGGTTGTGGCGGATGCTGTTCTGCCAGGCGGGGAACTTCTCCCGGTAGTAGGGGAAGCGGTTGCTGATGAACTCGCAGATGCCGCTCAGGGTCAGCTTCTTCTGCGGGCTCTGCAGGATGGCCATGGTGATGAGCGCGATGTACGAGTAGGGCGGCTTCACTAGGCTGTTCTTGGGCTTGCTCGGGGCCAGGCCTCCCGCCGAACCGTTGCCCGCGCCAGGCCCGCCGCCGCTCGCGCCGCCCTCCTCGCCGCCAACACCGCCCTTGCAGCCGTCCGCCTCCGGCGCGCCCACGTCGCCCCCCGGTCCGGCGCCGGCTCCGGCCGCCTCCTTGGGCAATGCCAGGGGCTGCTGGTGGGAAGGCTGAGGCTGTCCGTGATGGGGTGCCGCCGGGGGCACCTCGTCCGCCTCGTCCAGGCGCAGCTCCGGCGGCCCCGCGGGGCTATCGCAACCCGCGTCGCTGTCCTTCTCCTCCAGCCCGTCGTCGCCCTCGCCCACCACATCGATGTCCACGTCCTCGGCCGTCAGCACCGTCTGGCCGGACATGTCGCTGGCGCTACCGCCGCCGGAGAGGGTCATCCCTCCTCGGGGTTGGTAGCGGCGGCGGGGAGGGGGCAGCGGGCGATGGGGGTGGTCGGGGGCTGCCGCGGAGCTCAGGGGAAGAGGGTTTGAGGGCCCCCGAAAGATGGGGGGCAGGGAGAGGGGAGGGGGCCGCAGGTGGCTTGGGGCCCGCTGGGCTCAGCTCACACTCGGCGGCCCCGCATCGCGCGGCGCGGGCTCTGCCGTCTGCCCCCAGCGGCCGTGCTCCGCGAACTCCTGCCGTCCCTGGCGCTCGGTACTAGGCGCTCGCTACGGCTCTCGGCCCCGGCGGTTCTCCACGCCGCGCCCCCTCACTTAGCCCGCCTTCCTCGGCCTCTGGCCCTGGCGTGGGGCGCAGGAGCGGTCCAGGCGGGCGCGGGACGCCGGGCGCCGAGCAGCTCGGGAGGGCGCAGGCAGGGACAGTAGCGGGGGGGCAGGGGGCTGGGTGTCAGGGACGCCGAAGCCCCGGTAGTCGAAAGTCCCGTTTTAAGGACTGGCCTGATAGATTACTTTCTACTTAAAGATCCAGCGGGAGGCGGGGCCACGTGACCGTGCGTGACGTCAGGGCCGCGGCCGAGCCGGCCAAACTCAAGTTGGTTCAGGGAATTGTCAACAAAGGGACGAGAGATGGGCAACTCCTCTCCGCACTGTGCGCCAGCATCCCCGGGGCTCCGAGGGCGCTCCGGCCGGCCCGGAGACCCCCCGCCCAGGCTGGAGCCGGGACCTGGGGCCCAGGGAGCGGGTGGGTGTGAGTGTGAGTGGGTGTGAGCGAGTCAGGGCGTGGGCTTGGGAGCGTCCGCGGGACTGTGCAACTGTCGCTGCCCTGCGTTCCCCGCCCTCTCTCCCTTCCCCCCTTCTCTCCCCCCTCTTTGCCACACTCCTTAGACAGGGACTGGGCCACCTAGAACGAGGTTCCCATACCGTCTTTTAAAAAGCAAAACTTAGTCTCTGTTTTGCTTTTTGTTTCATTGTTTTTAGCTTTAAAGAGTAAGAGCAGCGCACCCGGCTCCCTCCTGCTAATTAGAGTTCAGATTCCCCTCTGGCCTCAGTGCTCATTCCGGGGAAGACACCTGCTGAGATGTCTTTTTCCCCCTCCCCCAACCAAACCACTCAGGTCCTGCCTGCTCTTTCCCGGCTTGATGCGGGCGTGTTTTCCTGTATATATTTTTTCGTGCGGCCACAAACAGCATCAGCTGGGGTTCCCGAAGGTCAGAAAATGGCTATTGATTAATCTATTAGAATAGTTGCCGAGAGAAATAAAAACGACGTACAATAACAGGGAACCTATAAATAAAGAAGCCATAACTGGCTACTTGGAGTTGTTAAACGACTTAGCATATGAAAAAATCGGAAATGAGGCGCTGGGGAAGGAGCTGGGATTGGCAGCGGCCTGGGTAAGTCGAGTGGATCCGGGAAGAGGCCTGGTGCCTCCAGGTTAGACGCAGCGCCCAGGGGCGGCTGAAGAAACGTGAGGGGTGCGGGCGGTCACTTCCCGGGCGGCGGGCATGGCCTTGGGGGAACCTGGGCAGACTTGGGCATGCCAGCATGCTGGGATCTCCGTTGCTGCCAGCTAACGTGGATTTTCTCCTCCTAAGGTGTGGACAAATCCTACAAGATTTAACTTCCAAGGAAGCCGGCGGCCGAGCGGGTGGACGAGGCGAGGATGTGTGGCCAGTGCACGCGGAGTGCAAGGCAAGTCAGTGATAGTAGGAAAAACTGTGGGGATTTCACTGGGACTGGAGGGGGAGGCACAGCAAACCGACCTCCAAGTGCGTGGCTGGGGTGCGTGGACCTCACACCTCCAAGGAAAGTCAGTGCTCTTGACCCGGTGAATCAGCGATGCGCCGCCTCTTTCCTCCCACATTTAGGCCGCCCAGTTGGGAGACACAAGAGCCTGCCTGGTGTGGCAGGCACACGGAACTCAATCCCTGTCTGTCCGCTGCGGCCTGGGAGGGGAGCGCCGGAGGAAGGAGCACGAGGGGAGGAGTTCCGAGAGGAAATAATTAGTGAAATATTTGAAGAAGATGCTGGGATGTGGATTTAATTCCGGATGGACAGTGGTGCTTCTGATTCCCTCAGTCTGTTTCCCCACCCACGATCTCCTCTTTCCTTGGCCTAGACACACCAAAAATAATTCAATAAAATAAAAATAAAAATTTAAAAATCTGTAAACTTGCTTCATTACAGGCATTGAGACACACAGATTGACTTTCATCCCCATTAGACAGTTTCCCCGATATAACACTACTCGTCTGGGGCTGGAAGCAGGGTGGGGGGTGGTGACTCTATCCTGAGACGCCCACCAACCTCCACGGTTTTTCTTTATCTTAATGATCCCGAGGTTGCACCCGGCCCTAAAACGCTTCTCAGAGTTGATTTCCGTAGCTCTACAGCTTTGTGGCCCGCAGGCTCTGAACCGTTTACAATGCCGTCTAGACAGCTTTCTGCGAAACCGACCCGAGCTGAGCTGGCTGGCCACCGCCCCGGACTGCAGAGGTCGCGTCTGCAACTGCCTCAGCAACCGAAGGAGGGTTGGAAGGTCCAAAAAAAAAATAGCTAAAAAGCTGAAATTTACACATTCAGGAACCTCCTTTGCTCTGCTTGGGTTGCCCAGCCCTAGAGGCAGGGGCCCGGGGCGCAGCTCTGGCCCTGCCGCGGCCTTGGTGGCTGCGCCCGCGTGGACGAGTAAGTGTGGATGCGCGCCGGAGGATGGTGGCTACAGGGCTCCCCTCACCGGTCTCGAAGTAGTCTCCAAATGAGCCTAATTTCGATTCCGCCGTCCGCCGAGGCTAGCTCTCTGGACTTCCTCCACGCCGCTGGTGCTGCCTCCTACCCTCCCTCTGCCATGGCCCGGCCTGATCCGTCCATTCCCCGGTGTCTCCTTGGAGCCTCCCTGGGGAAGGGGGTGGAGGATGAACAACTCCCAGCTGCCGGTTCCATTTGTTGCGCTTTTTTCTTTCGACACAATAAAAGTCAAATTAATTGATTCATACCATTAATTACGGCGCGTAGCGTGAAAAGCAACGCTTCCCCTCGGTTAGAGATCTATTGTGCTAATCTCTTGTTCAATCAGTGTTACCATCTGATGCTGGGTCCGGCCCTTACAGAAACTTTTCGACTCGATTAGCTAAATGATGAGACGTGCACAACCTACTGGCTGCGGCCCCGACGTCCCGCGCCCGCGCCGGCCTAATATCGATTTCCAGCGGAGGCAGAGGATATTTCCGCGGCCACTCTCGGCTCAGGAACCGGCCGCCGGCTTTCTCCCTCCAGGCGGACCATAGCGCCCGCACAACCTCCGGGTGCAGGAAGGAGGCGAAGCGGCGGCCGGGAAGGGCGACAGGAAGGTTCCTGCTGGCCTTGACGCAGGAGGCCGCCCCAGAGGAAGGGTCCGATCCCGACGCGGTGCAGGGTCCTGCCGGAGGCCGACTAGATGCCGGGCTAAATTGTTTGCCGCGTAGTTGCAGTTTGCAGCTAAAAGCTCACAGGTCGTCAGTTACCGCCAAGCTGTAGGACAGAGATGGAAGAAGCGAGGCAGATACAGAGAGAAAGTGAGACACATGTAGTGGGGGGAAGAAAATGTGATAAAGGGAAGGGAAAAGGGTGTATGTGGATAAAAAGTTTCTGAGTCTCAAAGGGTTTTTGGAGAGGTAGAGGGAGAATGAGTAGACACACACACGCAATTATGAGTTTGAGTGACTCTTTGAGTCTCAACAAGCGTCAACAAGCGAACTTCCCAGGAGAGATTTAAAAAGGAAGATGGCAGCCAGCTGCCTCACCTGCTCAAATGTTTGAAATGTTTCAACCAAAGGAGAATGGAATGAAACCCCTTCAGTTCCTCTGGAGCGGGCAGAGTACGTGGTACCCCGCTGGGAAAGCCACCTGGAAGCGATGGGAATGTGGGGTGGGGGGAGTGGGGATCTAGGTTCTAGCAACAGGAGGCAAGAAGAATGGAGTCCGGATCGATAGGAAGGAAATTGAGACGTCTCCAGGGGAGGGGAGATTTAGTGTGTGCGTCCAGGGGGGGATGGGGGGGAAAATGGATAGAAAAATTTATGAGGGAGAAAGGGAAATTAATTACAGCTCATTTTGGGTTCTTAGGCGGTCAACACTGGAGGAGGGGCACGGTTAGAGTGCGGAAGGCGGGAATTGCCCACCTACCCCTCACCAGGCCCAAGTGAACCCAGATGCCTCTTTTCTCCTCTTTTAAGTCAGAGACAGTGCCAGTGGATTGAATAAATCGTTGGCGCGATGTGAGATAGAATCATCATGCCCGCGCGCGGGTGCACTTTTCTTACAATCCGGGGAGTTGGGACCAGATTCCGCGGAGTGAAGGGCGCGTCCCCCACCAAGAGCAGTTACTCTTTGCCCAAGAGGGAGCAAAACGTGGGTGGGGCTATTAGAAAAATTCCCCTCCTTTCTCCCCAATACCCCCGCGCCCACAACAATCAGTCTGCTGCTTCTTGACAATCTTCATAAATTTGTTAAACTATTACCGGCCTCTTTGTCTGGATGGCCGCCACCAAGGAAGGTGGGAAAGGGCAGAGGTGGTACCCAAGACCCTAACCCACCCAGATTACTTCCATTTCCCAAAGCGGGGGATTTTCAACTCTCTTACCCACCACCACCCCTTTGTATACCTCTCCGGATCTTTTCGGGGTAGAAAAAAAGGAGGCTATTTTAGTGTTCTTGTTTGGATTTGCATCTCAAAACTTCATTTATTTTCAAGGTGTCTGCGACTCAGGGTCCATGCCAAGGCGTGCCTGTAAATGGCGAGAGACCAAAAGGAAAGGAGGAGAGAAAGAGGAAGAGAGAGAGGATAGTTTCGAATTTATTTATATTGGAAATGTATAAACATCCATTCTGTAAAAGGCAACACGTTTAATTAACGATGAGAGAGCAGTTAGGGGCAGAAAGCTAGTAAAATTGTGTGATAAATTTATGGCATTGTTAGCGTGCTTTTAATTATGGCTATTATGTTAATTATTTCACATTAGCATGGAGTTATCAGCAGCATGTCAGATTTAATCAAAACGAGCCTTTCTCTCGAAAATTGTTCTTTTCATCCACGAGGAGAAAGGTCCTGGACAGGATCGGGGCTTAAAAATGACTTGGCATTGAAAGCCGGAGTCTTTCCGACACCGTTTGGAGGGATGCGGCCAGGCCTGGCTGTCCGCTGGGTCCCTCCAGGCTACCGGCAGCTCGAGGAGGAGCCCAGGGCTGGGTTTTTAGGAATTCACCATTTTCACCCCCTTCGGAGCCGACACTTCATCATGCGAGATCATTCTGTCAAACAATATGATGCTGATCATTTTTATCTGTCCCGCTTTACAAAATCCCCATTCAGCCGGCCGAGGAGCAACAAAAGCCTCTGAGCAGCTCCGCAGCCGCTGGCGGCCACAGCCTCCCCGGCGCGCGAGAAAGAAAGGCGAGAGGGGCCGCGGAAAGCAGGCGGCGGGCGCGCGCCCCTCTCCGCCCGAGGGAACGCGGCCTGCGGGGGCCTGCGCGCCCAGGTGTCGGGTCCTCGGGTGTGGCCCGGGCGGGACACGCCTCCCTCAGGCCCGCGCCCGCCCTCGGCCTCCCTGCAGACGCTGGGCGAAAGCCCCCAATCCCTCCCCGCGAGCGACTCGCCCACCCAGGCCACATTGATTCTTTAATCACCGCCGATCGATTTATTGGGAGCAAATAAATAGCCCGTTTTGGAAACGTTTCAATTGCTGGCTTGATGGCTGGGGCGCTGACGCGGGAGGGCGGGCAGGGCCGCGGGGCGCGCGCGGGAAGGGACTTGTGGGAAGGCAGGGAGCGGAAAGGCCGAGCGCCACCCGCCCCGGGAGCCTCCAGAGCAGCGCGCCGGGCAGACCTCGGCGGGTCCCCCGGCGCTTCGGTCTCCGGAGACGCCCGGCCTCCTGGAGGGTTCGGCTTGTCCTCCCCTGGCGCTCGGCTCCCTCTGGCGGCCGGGCTGGCAGGACTTCAGCGCCCAGCCCTTCCGCCTTGTTACGTCCAGGCAAGTTGGTCCGGCTTTCGGATGCCTCTGGACAGTCCCCGTCCAGGCCCGCGACCCAGCCCGAGTGGAGGCCCCGGGGCCCACAGAGCGCGGCTTCCCAGGCCTTCCCGCCCTGGCTGCGGACGCCGCAGCCTCCTCGCCCCTGGGCCGGACGCGGCCTTCCTGCCCAAGACCACTGGGGCCCCCGCCCCTCCCGGGACAGGGCTGTGGACAGGCCAGCTGCTGCCTTATTTTTAGCGCCATTCCATTCGCGCGGTTATATTTAACTCGACCCACTCCTCCGAGGAGGTCGCTCGGACATCGAATTCTCCACAACGTAGTTTGGGCCTGCCCGCCTTGCCTCAGGGGTAGTTCCTCAAGGGGCAGATTGGAAAACCCCTGCTTAAGAATCCTTGACATATCTGGAGCTTGGAGAGGACAGGATTGGGGGAGAGATCTGGTTCTGGGGGCAGTGGCCACCGCGCCTGCAGTGCACTGCGTGGGGATTCCGCCTTGTGCGGGGGAGGGGAGGAAGGCACAGGATCAGTCCTGTGGGAAGGATTCTCTGCGGGGAGTATTGTTTCCATTTCCATCTTCTGCATGACCCAGAGCACTAGGTGACCTGGAAGATCTCTCACGACCCTGCCCTTGGAAAAGTTTATCATTTAGTGTGCGTGCAGGAATCCCCTCTTCTTTACCCTCCAGTGCACCCAACGGGATATTTGATTTCGATGATATGTTAGCTCCTTAGTTCCTGCCCAGTCTTCCCTTGGCAAAATCTTAAAAAGACCATGCCAAAGGCTCACTCACATCCTGGGGAAAGGACCCAGTTGCATAACATACAGAAACACCATTGTGATGCACGCTTTATTCACACAGAATGTCAGTTAGCAAACAATGCAGAAGTCATGTACTAAAGGTACACTAACAGATGTGACATGGATCGGGGATATCGAAACACTTTTTTTGTTTTTCTTTGAGACAGGGTCTCACTCTGTGTTTCAGGCTGGAGTACAGTGGTGCAATCGTAGATGACTGCAGCCCTCGACCTCCTGGGCTCAAGTGATCCTCCTGCCTTAGCCTCTTGAGTAGCTGGGAGTACAGATGCACACCATCACACCCAGCTAATTTTTTATTTTTATTTTTCGTAGAGATGGGATCTTGCTCTGTTGCCCAGGCTAGTCTCAAGCTCTTGGCCTCAAACGATCCTCCCACCTCAGCCTCTCAAAGTGCTGGAATTAAAGGTGTGAACCATCCTGCCAGGCCAAAACACATTTTAAAAATGTAAATTCTTCTAACGTTTTTAAAGAAACAAGTTTTCCTTGGGTCAAAGCTGCCTTTTTTGGTAACTCTCATTTTAATCAGAAATTTCTTGGATTTAAGTCATACCCACAGCTGAATTCAGGGGGAGAGGATATATAAGTATACAATATATATTTATTTACTCATTTATTCCTTATTAGTAATTTATTGAACTGTTGTCGACCTGGAAAGTACTAGGAATGAAAAGAAGAATTAAACCCATGATTCCTCAAGGAAGAACCAGGCAAGAGAATCAGTGTTTGTCATGCAGGTTGATAGGTGCCATGGCAAGGGGAAACAGCGCAGAGGAGGGCCTTCTTACTGGGTAGGGATTGAGAAAGTGTGAAGGCTTCAATACGGAAGATGCTACTGACCAGCTAGCTCTGACTTTAGGGGTTTTCAGGGGAGATTGGGGAGAAGTAAGTTAGAAACTGGGATACTTTGGGAAAAGAAAGTACTAAGTTGGATGCCTAATGGTACTTCTGGACAGCCAGAAGGTACTTGGTCTCAAGGGAAATGGACAATAGATGTGTGATAAGGAAACAGAAAGTGATGGAAGAAGAGAGAAGGGAAATGTAAAAATTGAAATTTGCCTAGACATTTTGTCTAGATATAGTACATTTAGACTAAATGGAAGTATTTGACTAACAAACACATGGAAGAAATTTAAAAGGGAATGTAGGTAAAGGAAAAGATCCTTTGAAAAGAAAATATTCAAAAGGCTAGTTGTTAGACCCAGCTATTTTTCTAGCCTTATCGTATTCATCAAGGGCCAGGCACTGGAACCACAAAAGTGAATAAGAAGATAGACTCCACTTTTAGAATGTTAATTCCAGAAGGGCAGGAATTTTTATCTGTTCACTGTTGTATCCCTAGCCTCCAGCCAAGTACTAGGGGTGTAGGGGTGGAGGTGTGTCTCAATAAATATTGCTTGAATAACCAGATCTGTAAGACACATTCTCACTCTAATGGGGGACTTATTCAGGGAAGTACATAGCTAAAATGTAGTGTGATGAGTTATAAATACATGATAGAATGTTACAGGAGCGCAAAAGAAACATAACTAACTCTGCCTGGGAAAGAGAATAGGTGGGTAGGAAGGTTTCCCTAAGAAATAATACTTGAACGGCCGGGCGCGGTGGCTCACGCTTGTAATCCCAGCACTTTGGGAGGCCGAGGCGGGCGTATCACGAGGTCAGGAGATCGAGACCACGGTGAAATCCCGTCTCTACTGAAAATACAAAAAAATTAGCCGGGCGTGGTGACCAGCGCCTGTAGTCCCAGCTACTCGGAGAGGCTGAGGCAGGAGAATGGCGTGAACCCGGGAGGCAGAGCTTGCAGTGAGCAGAGATCGCGCCAATGCACTCCAGCCCGGGCTACAGAGCAAGACTCCGTCTCAAAAAAAAAAAAAAAAAAAAAAAAGGAAATAATACTTGAGCTGTTGTGAATGATAAGCAGCAGTTAGGTAGGGAAAAAGAGGAACAGAGTTCTGGGAAAAGAAAGAGAACACAGCACGAGTAAAGACACAGATTTATGCAAGACACGAGGAGCAGCATGTGGTTTGGTATAACTGAAATGAGATAAGGGAATGGCCAGAGTAAAATAATAAAGACTCTTGAATACTGGGATAAAGAGCCCAAAGTTATTAAGAAGCCAGTAAAGGTCTTTAACTGATTGGCATGATTGAAATAAAATTTTGGAACTATTCTTTGTGGGAATGTGAAGGATAAACTGAGGGGGTAAAAGACTGGAGATAGCAAGGAGGCTGTTTCATTATCTTAGTAGGAGATGATGAAGGTATGATTTAAATTATTGGCAGTGAGACTGGAGAAGAGGAGATGATGATGACTTTGAGAGGACTGAAGAAGTAAAATGGATGGAACTCAGTGTCTGATTGCTGAGGGAGAAAGAGTTCACAGTAACTCCCAGATAAGAAATTTGCATGTCTAGAAGAAATGGTGTTATCATTAATTGAGGAGACTACAGATGGAGAAACACTCTCTAGTCCCTTGTTCCTCAGTCATAGACATGACTACTCAAATTATTTCCTTAAATGTCAGTTGGAGCATGCCAGTCACTCCTCTGATCAAAAACATTTAATGCGCGTTGAGCATGATGGCTCATGCCTGTAATTCCAGCACTTTGGGAGGCCGAGGCAGGAGGATCGCTTGAGCCAGCGGTTTGAGACCAATCCGGAAAACACAGCAAGACCCTGTCTCTACAAAAAAGTAAAAAGTTAGCTGGGCATGGTGGTGCATGCTCATGGTCCCAGCTACTTGGGAGGCTGAGGCAAGAGGCTTGATTGAACCCAGGAGATTGAGGCTGTAGTGATCTATGATCCTGCCACCGCACTTTAGCCTGAGAGGTAGAGACCTTGTCTCATACAAAACAAAACAAAAACAAAACTGTTTAATGCTACCTCATTGCTTGTAGAAGAAAACCCAAACCCTTTAGTAAGATACTTCAGGTGTGCCATAATCTGGCTTCAATATACCTTCTAGTTTCCTTTGACCTATGGGACTATAATGCATTCCCAGGACACACTGTGGCCTCCATCCTTTACCAGTTATATGACCTTGAGTAAGTTCCTTAAACTCTCTGTGCCTCATATCCTTACCTGTAAAATGGAGATAATAGCATCTTCCTTATGGGGTTTTTGTAAGGATTAAGGACATCCAAATCACTTAGAATAGAGTTGGCACATAATTAAAGATCACCCCAAAATTTTTTTTAATTGATTGTAATGCTTTTTCCTGTTTATTTTTATTTATTTATTTATTTATTTTTATTAAGAGACATAGGCCCAGCCTTCTAGGAATTTTCAGTTTACTTGTGAAGAGTAGGAGAGGCAGACGTTGTAAGCCCTTGAAGGTACAGACTGAGAGGCTTAGATTTTTTTTTTTTTCCTGAAAGTGACTATAATAGAATTTTGAGCAGGGAAGTGATGTAACTGGATATGTGTTTTAGCAATATCACTGTATCATCAGTGTGGACAATCGGCTGAAAGGGAGAAGATGAGTTTAGTTTTACACATACTGAATTTGAGGTGCTGGTGGAATTTCTAAATAGAGATAATTAGTAGGAGGTAAGAATTTGGAGTGGTGCTGTCTAATGGAAATATAATGTGAGCCGTGTATGTACTTTTTAATTTCTAATACCCACCTTTTAAAAAGTAAACAGATGGGTACAAAATATATTTAGAAAGAAGGAGTGAGACAGTATTTGACAGCACAACAGGGTGACTATAGTCAATAATAACTTAATTGTACATTTAGAAATAACTAAAAGAGGCTGGGTGCAGTGGCTCATGCCTGTAATCCCAGCACTTTGGGAAGCCAAGGCAGGCAGATCATCTAAGGTCAGGAGTTTGAGACCAGCCTGGCCAACGTGGTGAAACCCCTTCTCTACTAAAAATACAAAAATTAGTCAGGCATGGTGGTGCGTGTCTGTAGCCCCAGCTACTCAGGAGGCTGAGGTGGGAGAATCACTGGGACCCCGGAGGTGGAGGTTGCAGTGAACCGAGATCATGCCATTGCATGCTAGCCTAGGTGACAGAGTGAGACTGTCTCAAAAAAACAAACAAACAAACAAAACAAAAAAAAACTAAAAGTACAATTGGATTGTTTGTAACACAAAGGATAAATGCTTGGGGGGAAGGATACCCCATTTACCATGATGTGATTATTGTGTATTGCATGCCTATATCAAAGTATCTCATATACCCCATAAATATATACAACTACTATGTACCCACAAAAGTTTTTTTAAAAAACTAAACAGAGCCGGGCGCGGTGGCTCACGCTTGTAATCCCAGCACTTTGGGAGGCCGAGGCGGGCGGATCACGAGGTCAGGAGATCGAGACCACGGTGAAACCCCGTCTCTACTAAAAATACAAAAAAAATTAGCCGGGCGTGGTGGCGGGCGCCTTGTAGTCCCAGCTACTCGGAGAGGCTGAGGCGGAGAATGGCGTGAACCCAGGAGGCGGAGCTTGCAGTGAGCCGAGATTGCGCCACTGCACTCCAGCCTGGGCGACAGAGCGAGACTCCATCTCAAAAAAAAAAAAAAAAAAAAAGAAAATAAATAGAGCATAAATTGGGAACAAGTATTATCATGGAAACCAAGGAAGAAGGAGTTTTGAGAAGATAAGAGTAGTCAACAAGGTCAGATGCTCTGAGATATATATTTATTATATGAATTTGTTTTTCCAGAGACAGGGTCTCACTCTTGTCTAGGCTGGACTCAAACTCCTGGGCACAAGCAATCCTGCTTCAGCCTCCTAAGTAGCTGGGACTACAGACACACACCACCTTGCCCAGCTACACGTAATTTTTATATAGATACTATGAAAAGGGTTTGGCCACCTCTGATAGGAATTATTAAAGTAAAGTAAATTGCTTATTTAATAATTATTATGATAGGAATTATTTAAATATAAGTGGATTGCTTCTGGTGGGGTAGTTATTGGGAGTAGATACCATTTCCTCATTCTGTGCATAGTTGTAAAATATTATTGTTCAATTTCATTACAAACTATGTGTATTGCTTTTCTATGAAGTTATCCCACAGTCACAGTGACCAATCATTTATCCTGACTGGCCTGGAACAATTCCAGTTTAAGCCTGCTTTTCAAATATAATCTTTTCTATGGCCTTTTTTATTCTCAGAAGTGTCCCAATTTGGATAAGAAATTATTTGGCTACTCCATATGTAGTTGATGTAACTTTCTTTTTTTTTTTGAGACGGAGTTTCGCTCTTGTTGCCCAAGCTGGAGTGCAGTGGCGCAATCTCGGCTTAGTGCAACCTCCGCCTCCCGGCTTCAAGCGATTCTCCTGCCTCAGTCTCCCGAGTAGCTGGGATTATAGGCATGCACCACCACACCTGGCTAATTTTTTGTATTTTTAGTAGAGACAGGGTTTCACCACGTTGGCCAGGCTGGTCTCGAACTCCCGACCTCAGGTGATCCACCCGCCTCAGCCTTCCAAAGTGCTGGGATTAGAGGCGTGAGCCACCGTGACCAGCCGTTGATGTAACTGTCAACACTTCTCTAAGTTATTTGAATTATGGAAGATGATATACAAAGAACAACAAGAGATCTTTATTATCTAGTCATTGTTGCAGAATTTGATATTTTGGTTTTTTGTGAGATGAAGATGTGTCAATGATTTTGTGTTTTTCTTTTAAAGGGGCCATAGTACTTTTTTTTTTTTTTTTTTTTTTTTGAGACGGAGTCTCATTCTGTCACCCAGGCAGGAGTGCAATGGTGTGATCTTGGCTCACTGCAACCTCTGCCTCCCAGGTTCAAGTGATTCTCCTGCCTCAGCCTCCCGAGTAGCTGGGATTACAGGTGCATGCCAACATGCCTGGCTAATTTTTGTATTTTTAGTAGAGATGGGGGTTCACCATGTTGGTCAGCTGGTCTCAAACTCCTGACCTCATGATCTGCCTGCCTCAGCCTCCCAAAGTG
This sequence comes from Nomascus leucogenys, assembly GCF_006542625.1. Taxonomy (NCBI): domain Eukaryota; kingdom Metazoa; phylum Chordata; class Mammalia; order Primates; family Hylobatidae; genus Nomascus; species Nomascus leucogenys. The sequence goes on along the minus strand of NC_044385.1, from coordinate 42,761,855 downwards.
CTGGGATTACATGCGTGAGCCACTGCACCCAGCCTTATAGTAATTTTTTGATAACTCATTTTGAGAGCCTTCTCAGAACAGACAGTTTTTAGGGGGAAAAAATGAATATGGAATTTTTAGTAACTACTTATAATTATGATCTATTACTACATTCCCCAATATATAGCAGCTTAAAATAACAAACACTTATTTTCCCGTAGTTTCTGTGGATCGGGAATTCAGAAGGGGCATATCTTGGCAGTTCTTGCTCAGCATCTTTCATGAGGTTACAGGCAAGCTGTTGATTGGGGCTGTGGTCATCTGAAGCCTTGACTGGGGCTCACTTACTTGACTCTTTGGAGGTGGCCTTAGTTTATTGTCACATAGACCTTTCCATAAGACTGCTTAAGAGCCCTTATGACATGGAAGCTGACTTGCCAGAGCAAGTGATAGAAGAGAAAGAGCAAGAAAGATATCACAAAGTTTTTTAGCCAGGCATGGTGGCTCACACCTGTAATCCCAGCACTTTGGGAGGCTGAGGCAGGCGGATCACCTGAGGTCGGGAGTTTGAGACCAGCCTGACCAATATGGTGAAACCGTGTCTATACTAAAAATACAAAAATTAGCCTTGCGTGGTGGCCAGCACCTGTAGTCCCAGCTACACGGGAGGCTGAGGCAGGAGAATCGCTTGAACCTGTGAGGCGGAGGTTGCAGTGAGCTGAGATCGCGCCACTGCACTCCAGCCTGGGAGACAGAGCGAGACTCCGTCTCAAAAAAAAGAAAAAAGAAATCGCAATTTTTTTTTTTTTTTTTTGAGATGGAGTTTCACTCTTGTTGCCCAGGCCAGAATGCAATGGCAAGATCTTGGCTCACTGCAACCTCCGCCTCTCGAGGTCAAGCGATTCTCCTGTCTCAGCCTTGGGCATGTGCCACCACGCCCAGCTAATTTCTGTATTTTCAGTAGAGACAGGGTTTCTCCATGTTGGCCAGGCTGGTCTTGAACTCTTGACCTCAGGTGATCCCCCTGCCTTGGTCTCCCAAAGTGCTGGGATTACAGGTGTGAGCCACCGCGCCCGGCAATCACAAAGTTTTTTATGACCTATTTCCATCATGTACTATCACTTCTGTAGTATCTGTTGGTCACAGAAGCCAACCCTGATGCAATGTGGGAGTGTACTATATAAGGATGTGAATACCAGAAGGTAAGGATACCAGAAGGATCGCTGGGGGCCATCTTGGAGGCTAGCTTCCACAATCTACCCTATATTAACATTGCACCCACATGCAAAATGTACTCACTTTCCCCCAAGATTCTCAAAAGTCCCATTTAATTGGAGCCTCACTTCAAAGTTTAGAATTTCATTGTATAAATCAGGTTCAGGTGTAAATGAGACTTCTCAGGTTTAGTTTCATAAGTACAGCTCCCTGAGTACAGTTTCTCTTGATCTGAAGACCTGTGAACTAAAGAAACAAGTTAGCTTCCTCCATGCATACTCAACATAAAATGGTAGGACAGGCATAAGTTAACTGCTACACAGACATTCCTATTCAGAAAAGGGGAATAGGGAAGTCACACAAGAGTAACTGGTCCTTAGCAATTCTGAAATTCAGTTAAGCACTGATTGGCTTTTCCTTGATTAGGTCTCAAAGCCTGAGAATAATCTTCTACCTTCTTGGCTCTTGTTTCCACCCTCTGAGTCATCCTTCTTTTTTCATGAAAGATAACATGTTTTTGCAACCAAGTAGTTTTTTTTTTTAACCTGCTTTCTGCTGGTAGAAGTTTGCAAGGTGGGGGATCCAGAGGCCTCTTTTCATTTTGTACTGTCTATGTCACTTTCAGTCCAAGCTGGTAAGTGTTTCTGCCACTGTAATTCTCTTCTGCTAGTGTAATTCTCCAGATATCTCCTGTCTTCCTCACGGCCATGTATATTGTTGGAAATGAGCCCCATTCCAGTTCCAGATGTTGAAATTTGTTGATTTAATCCAAACACTATAGTTTCATTCACCTTGCCAAGGATTAAGACTTGGTCAAGTGATGCCATCTGGCCAGTGAGACAGAAGGGGAAGATTGTTTAGGCGTTACTGTGAAAGGTTTTCTTTTCTGACAAAAGGATCTCCAGTGAAGCAAGCATCTCTCTTCAACTAGACATTGGTATGCCTGCATAACATAGTTGTCATTTCATGGTTCTGAGTCTGGCAGAAGAAAAAGATGGAAAGCACTTAGGTTCTTCATTATATAATTGTATGACTGAATTAATCAATGCTGGAAAACCAAATTTTCTTTATTTTAAAATTGGTTGCGGGAGACTGAGGCAGGAGAATCACTTGAACCCAGGAGGCAGAGGTTGCGGTGATGGCGCCATTGCACTCCAGCCTGGGCAACAAGAGCGAAACTCCGTCTCAAAAAAAAAAAAACAAAACAAAAACCAGTTGCTAATTGTGGACATGAATTTGAAGTGAAACCTAGTCAGTATGGCTGTGTGGTTGTTTTTTGGGGGGAATGTGAGCCAACTGCTCAGGTGAAGATGGAGAAAGTGGATAATGAGGTACAAGCAAGGTTATGTGATTAAGTGTTTGCCAAGCACAGTGGGTGTCCTTCACAAAGAGGAGATTATAATTGTGGTATTTCTTTCCTCTTTCCTCTCCCCCCTCACCCCTTTCCACTATCCCCACCTCTTCCCTGTGCCCCTGCTCGTCTCTCCTGTCTTCTTCCCCTTCAGTTTTCCTCATTCTATATTCCCTTCCCCTTCCTCCTTCTCTTCCTTAGTCTCTGAGCTACCATTTATTTGCATGCATTGTCTTATTCAATTCTCATAAAGACCCTGTCTAATAGGTACAGATAATATTCTCAGTATTTAGTTGAGAGATTAAGCAACTTGCTCATAATTATGCAGCTAAAAAGTGGCCACCAGGCATCTAGTTCAAGCCTATATGATTCCAAAGTCTGTGCTTTAACCACTATGCAGGAGTGAAAGGAACTCTTCCAGAAGAAGGACAATTTGCTAGCTGTCCGTGTTAAGCTGGTTAAGTTCATATACCTAACTGGTGGATATAAACAGAAAACTAGGGTCAAAGCTGTAATTTTTGTGGGAGTCAACATTGTAGCTTTAAAAAAATCAAATTTTAAATGTTTATTTTCCTTTAAAACGAAGGAAATGGAAACCCAAAAGTTTAAAACAAGATCAAGATTCTAATTTCTCTATCTGGTTGTTTGCCTCCGTGCAGACCTGATTATTTTGCCACAGTTTATGTAGCTGGATGAGTAAAATTTCAGTCCCAGATCCTCTCACCCACCCCCACCTATAATGAACTGTTAAAAGGGTGGCAACCACCTCTGATATTTCTCTTTTTCCTGGAATACTTTACACCATGCCATGGCCAAGAGACCTAAGGGGATGAATCTTTGTTTATTAGTGTCCTGATTATGCAGTTGTTCAATGGGAGTCATATTTAGTTTTGACAAGTATCTTTCCTTTTTAGAAATAGGAAATTGGTCTCAAAAATGCTCATGGAGTCCTCTGTTTCTGGTGGTCTTATCAGTCTATAATCCATTGGGACTCCTCAGGAATTCAAGTTTTTTTGAAGACAGTGCCTCAAAGAGGAAAATGTTTTCTTTGTGGTCTGATTTGGGTGTTGCTTAGAGAAAGTGAAATTTAGTTTGGAGGTAGGCAGTCCTCTTGTCCCAAGGCATTTACAGTTTTTGAATATTCACTTCTACTTATTTAAAAGCCTTAGAGGAAAACAGCTATACCTACTTTTTATTATGTAAATTAATGTACATACCGACTGGAATTGTTTATATAGGGGATTTTGACTGTGGTATTGTTTGCCTAAGGAAGGAAACATGGTAACAATCTTATCATGCAATATTTACAGTCTGCAAGCAGTATATATTTAGGGAATCTTGCTAAAATATTGCATGACAGGAGATTTCAATAAGCATGTTTAAATGAATTCTAAGAAACCAGACAGAAAGGAAATATGCCTCTTTGGTTCTGAAACATTTATCTCCCTAGGTGGAAAAGGGTAGGGGTAAGCCTTTGAATGATAGATAGTCCAACAGAAAAATTCACATTAATCTGTGGTTTAATGTGTTCCCTAAATGTCTTAATTGCTTTTAAAGCCCTGTAAATAAATAACATTCAAAGGATGTAAATTAATATCCTAAGAGAATGACTTTCCTGGTCTAAGGGCTCCTATTTCAAGTAATATTTATGAGGCACTGCAAATAATTTTCAGCCTAGAATGAAGAAACATGCAGTTGGGAAGCATGAATTTACCACCTATTAAGGTAGGAACATCTTTGTCTTGTTTTGTTTTTCCAAGAGGCTTATCCTTGCCCTAGGTATTCACATGTTATTTTACAAAGGAAGGAAGGATCAACTCTTCTAGGGAGAGGACAGGCTTAAGGAGAACTCCAGAGAATCTTGGATTGCTAGATCTTAGTGGCAATCACAGCACTTTGAAAATGAACTCAACATAACTATATTTCTTTTATTTCTGAAGGAAATATTTTCTGCCTTATATAAAGAGGTTAAAAAAAAAGTTTGCTTTAAATTAGCACCAATTTTCTGAATTAAAAGTGAATGCCTCTGCTCATAATGTTTCCTGCTCTCCTCTCAAATAGTTAAAACATGACCGGGCGCAGTGGCTCACGCCTGTAATCCTAGCACTTTGGGAGGCTGAGGTGGGTGGATCACCTGAGGTTGGGGGTTCGAGACCAACCTAACCAACATGGAGAAAACCTATCTCTACTAAAAAAAAAAAAAATGCAAAATTAGCTGGGTGTGGTGGCGCATGCCTGTAATCCCAGCTACTCGGGAGGCTGAAGCAAGAGAATCGCTTGAACCCAGGAGGTGGAGATTGCAGTGAGTTGAGATCGTGCCACTGCACTCCAGCCTGGGCAACAAGAGCGAAACTCCGTCTCAAAAAAAAAAAAAAAAAAGTTAAAACAGAAATCTATAAACTGATTACCATTTTGGAGAAGTTTTAATATTGAACTTTGATTCATAAACCTCAGCTTATTCTCTCATTCTTGCATCTAGGAGGGACCCCTTCTTCCTCCTCCCCAACACATGAAGCTTCTGTGATATTTCAAACTTTGACCATGACTCCATGATGAGAAATACATTTTATATCATGACCCAGCATACATAAAATACGTGTAACTATGTGTATACATACATACATGAAACACAAGTTTCACAGGACAAAATTCACACTGTGTAATACCACATTTTTTTCTATTCTAGTAAAAAAAAGAATGCTAGTCAGACACACAAAATTGATTTCATGGCCCACTAATGAATTGGGACCAACAGTGTGATAAAACACTATCAGGATTTTAAGGCCAGGCGCAGTGGCTCACGCCCGTAATCCCAGCGCTTTGGAAGGCCGAGGTGGGCGGATCACGAGGTCAGGAGATTGAGACCATCCTGGATAACACGGTGAAACCCCGACTACTAAAAATACAAAAAAATTGCCGAGCACACACCTGTAGTCCCAGCTACATGGCAGGCTGAGACAGGAGAATGGCGTGAACCTGGGAGGCGGAGGTTGCAGTGAGCCAAGATTGTGCCACTGCACTCCAGCCTGGGCAACGAAGCAAGACACAGTCTCAAAAAAAAAAAAAAAAAAAAAGATTTTAAGAAGTAATAAAATTAAACAAGCGTATTCTTATTCACTTTGGGGAATGCTGAAGCGAAATAAAACCTCCCTTCCTTTATGTTGCCCTCCACATTTTTACCTAACTACATATTTTCTTCACATGTTATACTCAGATCTGGGATTTTACAGATTGAAAGATGGAAAGGAGGCCAGGTGAGGTGGCTCATGCCTGTAATCCCAGCATTTTGGGAGGCCAAAGTGGGTGGATCACCTGAGGTCAGGAGTTCGAGACCAGCCTGGCCAACATGGTGAAACCCCCGTCTCTACTAAAGTACAAAAATTACCTGGACGTGGTGGTATGCGCCTGTAGTCCCAGCTATTTGGGAGACTGAGGCAGGAGAATTGCTTGAACCCGGGAGGTGGAGGCTGAAGTGAGCCAAGGTCATACGACTGCCCTCCAGCCTGGGTGACAGAGCAAGACTCCGTCTCAAAAAAAAAGAAAAGAAAGAAAGATGGAAAGACAATTTAAAAAAGGATTTTATTTTTTAGAGCAGTTAGGTTCACAGCAAAATTGAGAGGAAGATATAGAGATTTCCCGTATACCCGCTGCCTGCACACATGCATACCCTCTCCCATTATCACCATGTCACATCAGAGTGGGGCATTTGTTACAACTGATGAACCTACAGAAATCCCATCTTATCCTCAGTTTCAGTTACCCATGGTCAATTGCTGTTTGAAAATATTAAATGGAATATTCCCGAAATAAATAATTGATAAGTTTAAATTGTGTGCCATTATGAGTAGCATGTTGAAAACTTGTGCTGTCCTGTTCCATCCTGACTAGGATGTGAATCATCCATTTGTCCAGTGTATCCCTGCCATATACACTCCCCACCTATTAGTCTTGGTTACTAGATTACCCTGAGAAACTGACAGTATATCAGGGCTTGTGCTCAAATAACACTTATTTTACTTAATAATGGCCCCAGGCTGGGTGTGGTGGCTTACACAGGTAATCCAGCACTTTGGGAGGCCAAGACATGAGGACCCTTGAGCCCAGGAGTTTGAGGCAGCAGTGGGCTATGATGGTGCCACTGCACTCCGGCCTGGGCAACAGAGAAAAACCCTATTTCAAAAAAAAAAAAAAAAAGTAAAAAGGCCCCAAAGTGCAAGGGTAGTGATGCTGGCAATTCGGATATGCCAAAGAGAAGCCATAAAGTACTACCTTTCAGTGAAAAGGAGAAAGTTCTCTAATTAATAAAAAAGAAAAAAATCGCATGCTGATGTTGCTAGGATCTATGGTAAGAACAACTCTTCTATCTGTGAAATTGTGAAGAATATAAAGAGAGTTCGATACTATCTGTGGTTTCAGGCATCCACCGGGGATCTTGGAATGTATCTTCCTCTGATAAGGGGGAGCTACTGTACATTGACAAATCATTACCACCCAAACTCCATAGCTTACTTTAGGGTTCACTTTTAGTATTGTACATTCTATGGGTTTGGATAAATGTGTAATGACATATCTCCATCATTATAGTGCCATACAGAGTATTTTCACTGCCCTAACAATTCTCTGTACCCCACCTATATTCATCCTCTCCCCAAAACCTAGTAGCCACTGATCTTTTTGCTGTCTCCATAGTTGCCTAGAAAGGAAATTTTTATTAGCACTAGCTTCAGGAGGGGAGGAAGTTGCAGCCAGGAAGTGTCTTATAGAATAAATGGTCTGTTAATGAATCAAACAGCCATAACATGAGTATGATTATCAGATTCTTGCCGGATACACTTTATTTATTTTTTTATTTTTTTAAGTTTTTTTCTGAGCCAGAGTCTTGCTCTGTCACCCAGGCTGGAGTGCAGTGGCACAATCTCGGCTCATTGCAACTTCTGCCTCGGATATGCTTTAAACCTATTGTAGAGGCCGGGCGCGGTGGCTCATGCCTGTAATCCCAACACTTTGGGAGGCCAAGGCAGGCAGATCACCTGAGGTTGGGAGTTCGAGACCAGCCTGACCAACATGGAGAAACTCCGCCTCTACTAAAAACACAAAATTAGACGGGTGTGGTGGTGCATGCCTGTAATCCCAGCTACTGGGGAGGCTGAGGCAGGAGAATCTCTTGAACCTGGGAGGCAGAGGTTGCAGTGAGTCAAGATCGTGCCATTGCACTCCAGCCTGGGCAACTAGAGTGAAACTCCATCTCAAAAACAAACAAACAAACAAACAAACAAACAAACAAACAAAACGATTGTAGAGGTAGTCTTTTATTTTTTTTTTTATTTTTTATTTTTTGAGACAGAGTCTTGCTCTGTCGCTCAGGCTGGAGTGCAGTGACGTGATCTTGGCTCACTGAAACTTCTGCTTCCCGGGTTCAAACAATTCTCCTGCCTCAGCCTTCCGAGTAGCTGGGACTACAGGCGTGTGCCACCATGCCTGGCTAATTTTTTGTATTTTTAGTGGAGACGGGGTTTTGCAGCGTTAGCCAGGATAGTCTCAATCTCCTGACCTCGTGATCCGCCCGCCCCAGCCTTCCAAAGTGCTGGGATTACAGGCGTGAGCCACTATGCCCGACTACTTTTATTTTATTTTATTTTTTTGAGATGGAGTCTTGCTCTGTCACTCAGGCTGGAGTGCAGTGGCATGATCTCGGCTCACTGCAACCTCCACCTCATGGGTTCAAGCAATTCTCCTGTCTCAGCCTCCCGATTAGCTGGGATTACAGGTGTGTGCCACCATGCCCGGCTAATTTTTGTATTTTTAGTAGAGGCGGGATTTCACCATATTGGCCAGGCTGGTCTTGAACTCCTGACCTCATGATCCACCCACCTCGGCTTCCCAAAATGGTGGAATTACAGGCATGAGCCACCATGCCCGGCCAACCTGGCTACATTTTAAGTATAGTTTATAGCTATTTAAAGGAATCCCCTTTTAAACAATTCACAAAATTTCTAAAATTCACAAATCCTTTTGCATTATAGCAAATAATACTAGAATGTCAACTCCAGAAAGGCAGAGATTTTTGTGTATTTCGTTCATTGGCATATCCCTGACTCCTAGAATACTACCTGACACTCATTAATACTACCTGGTACTCATTAAATATGTGTTCAGTGAATCTACACATAGAGTTTCCTAAAGGTTTCCCAAACAGGGACGCTCCTATATTCATATGGTATGGAAGGTTATACACAGTGTTGCTGTGATAAGGTCAGCATTCCTTATCATATTGTCTAGAAGACCTTTGAGCCAAGATCACATTTAAAATAACCTCATTAAATTAGAATTGGTGCTTTAAGTGAAGCAATTGATGCAGAGAAAAGAACAAATAACCAGTGGGAGACAAAAGAAATTCTAATATGAATAATAATGTCAACCATTTATTGAGTGCTTAATAGCTTCACAGGGAGGGAGGAATATTATCATTCAGTTCTCACAACTCTGAGAAGCAGATACTATTTTTAGCTCCTTTTGGAAGAATTTGAGATTTGGAGGGCTTACGTAAATAGCTCAAAATTACATAGCTAGTAAGTAATTAAAGTGGAATGTGAACCCAGGTCCAATGTTTTAAACACAATAGTACTTGAGGTTGAAGCTAATTAAGATCCTGAAGTCAGACCGGACGCGGTGGCTCACACCTGTAATCCCAGCACTTTGGGAGGCCGAGGTGGGCGGATCACCTGAGGTCAGGAGTTTAAGACCAGACTGGCCAATATGGAGAAACCCCGTTTCTACTAAAAATACAAAAAAAAACCACAAAAAACCAAAAAACAAGCAAAAAAAGATCCTGAAGTCCGCTTATACATTACAGTTTGAAATCCATGTATTTGGCTTTTGTTTTTTTCATTCGTTTAGGCAAATGAATAGAGAACCTATAAAACACCAGGTATTAGATATATAGTGGTAACCAAACAGACGTGCTCACGCTCTCTCCACCATAGGGTCTGATGGAGCAGACAGATAAAAGACAAGAAACAACAAAGTACAAAATGTGATAAAGAGGCCGGGCATGGCGGCTCATGCCTATAATCCCAGCACTTTGGAAGGCTGAGGTGGGTGGAACGCCTGAGGTCAGGAGTTTGAGATCAGCCTGGCCAACATGGTGAAGTCCTGCCTCTACTAAAAATACAAAAATTAGCAGGGCGTGGTGGCTCATGTCTGTAATCCCAGCTACTCGGGAGGCTGAGGCAGGAGAATTGCTTAAATCTGGGAGGTGGAGGTTGCAGTAAGCAGAGATTGCACCACTGCACTCCAGCTTGGATGACAGAGCGAGACTTCGTCTCCAAAAAACAACACCTCCAAAAAAACGTGATAAACAAGGAAAAGTGTTATGATAGAAAATATAGTATCCATAGTGGATTAGTTTCAGGGCCCCCCCCACCATAAGGAAATCCATGAATACTCAAGTCCCTTATATAAAATGGTGTGGTATTTGCGTATAACCTACCTATTCTCCCATACACTTTAAATCATCTCTGGATTACTTATAATACATAATAGAATGTAAATGCTATGTAAATAGTTATTATACTATATTGTATATTGTTTAGGGAATAATGATGAGAAAAATCTATACATGTTCAGTATAGATTTTATACATGCATGTGTGCGTGTGTATATATACATATTTTTAAATTTAATTACATATAGTTTTTGAGACAAGAGTCTCACTTTGTCACCCAGGCTGGAGTGCAGTGGAGCGATCTTGGCTCACTGCAATCTCCACCTCTTGGGTTCAAGTGATTCTTGTGCCTCAGCCTCCCAAATAGCTGGAATTACAGGCATGCACCAACACTCCTGGCTAATTTTTGTATTTTTTTAGAGATGGGGTTTCACCATGTTGGCCAGGCTGTTCTTATACTCCTGACTTCAGGTGATCCACCCGCCTTGGCCTCCCAAAGTGCTGGGATTACAGACGTGAGCCACCGCACTGGGCCTTTTGAGCCACCACGCCCCGCCTGAGAAATTCTTTTTTTTTTTTTTTTTTTGGAGACAGAGTCTCACTCTGTCACCCAGGCTGGAGTGCAGTGGCAGGATCTCGGCTCACTGCAAGCTCCACCTCCTGGGTTCATGACATTCTTCTGCCTCAGCCTCTCGAGTAGCTGGGACCACAGGCGCCCGCCACCATGCCTGGCTAATTTTTTGTATTTTTAGTAGAGATGGGGTTTCACCGTGTTAGCCAGGATGGTCTCGATCTCCTGACCTCATGATCTGCCCGCCTTGGCCTCCCAAAGTGCTGGGATTACAGGCATGAGCCACCGCGCCCGGCCAGAGAAATTCTTAATTGGAATACTTGGTAAACCTGTTGTATCAAATGAAATGTCAATATTCTAATCAAACTACTCTGTTTCTCTTTACTATTATCTAGCATTCTAACACCTTTTCAAGAATGCGTGCATTTTCTTTGGTAATTTCCCTTTTGAAAATATCCAGCTTGCCGCCCCCACCACCCACCACACAGTAACTATATGAGGAGATAGACATATTAATTAGCTTGACTGTAGTCAAGCTATTGTATATGTATATCAAAACATATTGTATGTTTTATTTTATTTTTAACTCCTATGTGTATAGCCGTGTACATTTTAAATATATACAGTTTTTATTAAAAAGAAAAAAGAAAATGTCCAGTGTTTTATTCCCACACTATCTCTATAATACATTGGTTGGCATTCAGAAATAATTTACTGAAGTCTTACACCAAGTGGCTTAAAAATGGAGCCTAACCTAATGAACTTGCAGACTACTAGTAGAGTTAAGACAGTTAAAATGTTAGTAAGCCCTATGGGCAAGTAACAAGAGAAAAAAAAATAATAATGTTAGTAAACCCTAATACCAAACCAGGGTTCCTAGCAGTTACGTTCTAATGCACACGATATTTTTAAAAAGGTTTTAAGGTTTTAAAAATGTATGTTGAAAACACTTTTGTCTTTTATTTCAAAGTTTTAGCATTTACCAATATCAAACAAGTTTGGGTACAGATGGTCTCATGGGAATGGGAAAGTAAGCTTTCTTGGAGATTGCATCCTAAGAAGAGGGTTAGTCTTATACATAATAAAATTATAGATGTGAGTACTTAAGGCCAACTATAAGACAGAACATTGGCCGGGCGCGGTGGCTCACGCCTGTAATCCCAGCACTTTGGGAGGCCGAGGCAGGCGGATCACGAGGTCAGGAGATCAAGACCATCCTGGCTAACACAGTGAAACCCTGTCTCTACTAAAAATACAAAAAAAAAAAAAAAAAAAAATTAGCCAGGCGTGGTGGCAGGTGCCTGTAGTCCCAGCTACTTGGGAGGCTGAGGCAGGAGAATGGCATGAACCCAGAAGGTGGAGCTTGCAGTGAGCTGAGATCACACCAGTGCACTCCAGCCTGGGCAACAGAGCGAGACTCCATCTCCAAAAAAAAAAAAAAAAAGACAGAACATTAATGACACTAATTATATAAATGTTTTCTCAACTTTATATTTTTCTAAGATGTAACAAAACTTTCATTATCCTATATATACATGTATATATAAACGTGTATATAACGTGTTTTAAATCTCACATTATTTTGGACCAAACAAATAGATCCATAAAACTGGTTCAATAGCTGAAAATAATGAGCTATTACTAATGGTTTTTGATCATCATAAATAAAGAATATTATAATTTAAATGCATTTTTTCCTTCTCCACTATCTTTTCTTTGTGGTACCATGTGTCATTTCTGAGTTCTCTTTTCTAAAGTACTCCAAAATTATTATGAAGTATTATAAAATTCATGAGATGTTATAAATAATCATAAGAAAATCTGTCTAATTACTTTATAGTGACATGCAACTTTGGATTCCCTAAATAGTACTAGCTCAATTATCCACTTGTTGTTGTTGTTTGAGACAATGTTTCAGTCTCGTGGCCAAGGCTGGAGTGCAGTGGCGCAATCTCCGCTCACTGCAAGCTCCGCCTCCCGGGTTCACGCCATTCTCCTGCTTCAGCCTCCGAGTAGCTGGGACTACAGGCGCCCACCACCATGCCCGGCTAATTTTTTGTATTTTTAGTAGAGACGGGCTTTCACCGTGGTCTCGATCTCCTGACCTCGTGATCCGCCCGCCTCAGCCTCCCAAAGTGCTGGGATTACAAGCGTGAGCCACTGTGCCCGGCCTCCCAGCGAATTTTTTGTATTTTTAGTAGAGATGGGGTTTCACCAGGTTGGCCAGGCTGGTCTTGAACTCCTGACCTCAGGTGAGCCACCTGCCTCGGCCTCCCAAAGTGCTGGGATTACAGGTGTGAGCCACCAAGCCCAGCCCTTTTTTTCCCTTCTTTTTTGAGACGGAGTCTTGCTGTGTTGCCCAGGCTGGAGTGCAGTGGTGTGCTCTTGGCTCACTGCAACCTCTGCCTCCCGGGTTCAAGCGATTCTCCTGCCTCAGCCTCCCCAGTAGCTGGAACTACAGGCATGTGCCACCACACCCAGCTAACTTTTTGTATTTTTAGTAGAGATAGTATGGTCTCGATCTCCTGACCTCGTGATCCGCCCCGCCTTGGCCTCCCAAAGTGCTGGAATTACAGGCGTAAGCCACTGTGCCTGGCCAATTAACCACTTTTCTACAACTCACTTTTAGAGGCTTTTGTCTGAAATTAGAGCCAGCATCAAATAATGACAATTTCTCATCCTTAAGGATGACCAAAAGAATGTGCTTTAGTCTGCAAAGGCCTTTCCACACAGAATTCTAAAAATGCTTTGAGGATTTGAAAATAAGTTTATAACCTTCTAAAATGTTATTTCAGAAAGACAACACTCATCAGGACAAGAAAAACAGCTTTAAACAACACTGATTTTCCTATATCTCTGTATCTGAAATATTTCCCATATAAACATAAGGTATGTTACTGATGTGTGTGTGTGTGTGTATCCATCCCCACACCACGCCCCCACTGACACACACACACCACACCCATCATGTTCTCTGAGCTGTTGTATACTCTTGGTCTTTGAACTTTCAGGGCATCTGAACTCTGGCCATCCACTCTCAATCTTCAGAGCTCTTTATCTCGCAGTCCTGAGTTGAGTGTGTTAGGCAATGGATCTACTCTACTATAGCCTCTCCCTGCCATTTATCCTGTGCTCTAGCAAACCTGTAATAGCTGACAAAAGACATACATGAATAGTACTTTGTTACAAAGTAACAAAGGAAGGGCATCATACTGGGTGTTAAAATGCATTTTCAAGGTAGCTTGAGGTGTCTTCAAGTGAAGGGTAGGGGAAAAGGAGTCAGGAACAGCCAGAAGCCCTTTAAACACTGGTAGAGCTCTTTGACATTATGAAGGGCATAATAAACATTACTGAAGTCTTGGAGGATTGACCGATAATTGTAGGAATGGTAGCACGAGGTGACTGTTACCTAAGGGATGCAGTGACTTCAGGGGATTTGAAGGGAACAATGCTGACTTACAAAAGCATCTCCACAGGGGCTATGCTAAACAACTACACATATACAGATTTAGTTTGCACACCTATTTCAGGAATGCAACCCACCCCCTCCCTTACCAGGACTAAACAGGATATTCATGCAATTAGCCTTTACTCTGGCAGAAAAACCTAATAATAGTCTGTGACATGAATTGGGAAGGTACCCGGATTTGCCATTTTCCTTAACGCTAAGGACAAATTATATAATTTGTGTTTTATTTTGCATTGGTTACTTAAAGTAGTAATCTCCTAAGTAGTGGTAAGTATAAATAAGATAAATGCAGTGTTCTGAGAGAAGAGTAGGAATTGCACAATACAGAGAAGCTTTCAGGGATCTTTCATTCTTTTGCTTGCTTCCAGCTTGCTGAGCGGTAGTTGCAGTTAGCATTTGTTGGGTTAAGTAAATTTATAGATTATAATATGTAGTTAAAATAACCCTTAAAATTGTACCTATAATTTAAGCTTGAAAAGATTCTTGCAAAGAAATTTTGTTTTGCAGATGGTACTAATGATAAAATGGCAAAGCCAACCCTTTTTCCTTTTAATAGAGTTCTTCCTCAGCCACAATTACCAGATGAAAATAACAGTGATCTAATTAGAGCTCTTCTCTAACATATTACAAAGTAAAGACAATGCAATGGTGATCTCATTAGATCTGCCAAGAAATTGGACAAAAACTCGAAATTATCAAGAATTTTTGAAATATGGATTTATCTTCACCATTATTGATAAACTTAATCCTAAGTATATTATACTTTCAGATAATTAATTCAACACATTTTTTTTGTTTGTTTGAGACGGAGACTTGCTCTGTTACCCAGGCTGGAGTGCAGTGGCAGGATCTCGGCTCACTGCAACCTCCACCTCCCAGCTTCAAGCAATTCTCCTGCCTCAGCCTCCTGAATAGCTGGGATTACAGGCGCCCGCCACCACGCCCAGCTAATTTTTGTATTTTTAGTAGAGACGGGGTTTCACCATGTTGGCCAGTCTGGTCTTGAACTCCTGACCTCGTGATCCACCTGCTTTGGCCTCCCAAAGTGCTGGGATTACAGGCGTGAGCCACCGTGCCTGGCCAATCTTTATGGTGCACTTGTAGGTCAGGCACTCTTCTAGGTGATTGGGGTACATCAGTGAAATAGACAGGATTCCTGCTCTAGTGGAGCTCACTTTCTACCAAGATAATAAGAGATAACAACATTTATACATTATCTTAGAAGGTGGTAAGCGCTAAGGAAAAAAGAAGAGGATAAAAGTGTTAAGAGTACTAGGAATGGGACTGTTGTAATTTTATTTATTTATTATTTATTTATTTATTGAGACAGGGTCTCCTGCTGCCACCCAGGCTGGAGTGAATTGCAAACATTATGGCTCACTTCAGTCTCAAACTCCTGGGCTCAAGCAATCTCCTACCTCAGCCTCCTGAGTAGCTGGTACTACAGGCGTGTGCCACCATGTCCAGCTAAGTTTTGTGGTTTTTTTTAGAGATGGAGTCTCACTATGTTGCCCAGGCTGGTCTCAAACTCCTGGACCCAAGTGATTTGCCTGCCTCAGCCTCCCAAAGTGCTGGGACTACAGGCGCAGCCACAATTTTTAAATATGGTTGTTAAGGAAGGCCTTAAAGGTGACATTTGAGCAGAGATTTTAAGGGAAGTGTATATTTGATATACTATCATCCTAAGATACATGTATATCTTTAAATTGGGATTTATAATTATTGAAAATAGTATTATGAAAGTGCTGGGTCCATACTATGTACTAGTTTGAATAGCTATTTAGAGGAAAGGTAGACTAATATTTATTAAATAGCCATTATGGGGAAGGTACTCATTGGGGTCTTTATATATATTCTCTTGTATAATTCTGTAAGATAAGTATTATCAATCCATTTTAAAACCAAGGCTTATGGGTGCACAGTACCTCGTTTAAGGTCACACAGATATGTAGGTAGTAGAGCTGATGCTGGACACCTAATTCCAAATCCTTTTTTTTTTTTTTTTTTTTTTTTTTAGATGGAGTCTTGCTCTGTTGCCCAGGCTGGAGTGCAGTGGTGCAATCTCAGCTCACTGCAAGCTCTGCCTCCTGGGTTCATGCCATTCTCCTGCCTCAGCCTCCCGAGTAGCTGGGACTACAGGCGCCCACCACCACGCCTGGCTAATTTTTTGTATTTTTTTTAGTGGAGACAGGGTTTCACTGTGTTAGCCAGGATGGTCTCGATCTCCTGACCTCATGATCTGCCCACTTCAGCCTCCCAAAGTGCTGGGATTACAGGTGTGAGCCACCGCGCCTGGCCTTTTTTTTTTTTTTTTTTTTTTTTGAGACAGAATCTCGCTGTGTGGCCCAGGCTGGAGTGCAGTGGCACGATCTCGGCTCACTGCAACCTCCGCCTCCTGCATTCAAGTGATTCTTCTGCCTCAGCCTCCTGAGTAGCTGGGACTAGAGGCACACGCCAACATGCCCGGCTAATTTTTGAATTTTTAGTAGAGATGGGGTTTCACCATGTTGGTCATCTCGGTTTCCTGACCTCGTGATCCACCTGCCTCGGCCTCCCAAATTGCTGGGATTATGGGCGTGAGCCACCGCGCCCGGCCAAATCCTGTTCTTTTTTTTTTTTTTTTTTGAGACGGAGTCTTGCTCTGTCACCCAGGCTGGAGTGCAGTGGCACAATCTCGGCTCACTGCAAGCTCCGCCTCCTGGGTTCACGCCATTCTCCTGCCTCAGCCTCTCCGAGTAGCTGGGACTACAGGCGCCCGCCACCACGCCCGGCTAATATTTTGTATTTTTAGTAGAGACGGGGTTTCACCATGGTCTCGATCTCCTGACCTCGTGATCCGCCCGCCTCGGCCTCCCAAAGTGCTGGGATTACAAGCGTGAGCCACCACGCCCGGCCAAATCCTGTTCTTTTTTACAGTGCCCGGGCCTGCAAAGAAGTTTCTTCAATTGATCACTGCTGCTAGAAGAATAGAAGAATTGTGTTGAGGAAAATTCTTTTTTTTTTTTTTTTGAGATGGAGTCTCACTCTGTCACCCAGGCTGGAGTGCAGTGATGCAATATTGGTTCACTGCAACCTCTGCCTGTGGGTTCAAGCGATTCTCCCACCTCAGCCTCCCAAGTAGCTGGGACTACAGATGTGCACCACCATGCTCAGCTAATTTAGCGAATTTTTGTATTTTTAGTAGAGATGGGGTTTCACCATATTGGCCAGGTTGGTATCAAACTCCTGACCTCAAGTGATCCAGCCTCCCAAAGTGATGGGATTACAGGCATGAGCCACTGTGGCTGGCTTATGTTGAGGAAAATTCTGAGGCTAAATCTAGGATCCAGCCAAAAGAAATACTTAGATCAATGTAATATGTGATATATAACAAAGTGAGTACTAGCATGCTGGTTCTTGAGACGAACATCTTAAAAACAAATGAAAGATAATTTAGATACAGTGATGTAGATCTTGAGCAGTACTTTGAAAGGATCCATATTCCTTATAGCAATTCGTCTTTCTAAAACATACCTTGGATTGTTACTTCCCCAATAACCTTCAATATTCCACCTCTGTTAAATGAATAAGGTGTTACTGATGTGGCCTCAGCCTACCTGTCCATAATCCTGCTTCTCTGCCCACCCCCCCTTTTTTTAAATCTATGTGGTTTCCCCTGTGCAGATGCTTACACAGTCCATTAAAATTACCTACATTTCAACTTACAGCTTCCTAGAAAAGTAGAATGCTCTATTACTAGAAATTTCTACACAGAAAGTCGATGTCAGAGATAACATAGAAGGAATAACTCTACTATACTATGAGGCATACAAATTTAAAATTTTTAATTAAAATTTTAATAGAGATGGTATAATGTAGTGGTTATTAGACATCTTGGAGTTAACCATGTACTCACTAATCGTGTCTGTTTTTATGCCAGTACTCTGCTCTTTTGATTAGATCTGTAGTATTTTTTTTTTTTTTTTTTTTTTTTTGAGACGGAGTCTCGCTCTGTCACCCAGGCTGGAGTGCAGTGGCGCGATCTCGGCTCACTGCAAGCTCCGCCTCCCGGGTTCACGCCATTCTCCTGCCTCAGCCTCTCCGAGTAGCTGGGACTACAGGTGCCCGCCACCACGCCCGGCTAATTTTTTTTTTTTTGTATTTTTAGTAGAGACGGGGTTTCACCGTGGTCTCGATCTCCTGACCTCGTGATCTGCCCACCTCGGCCTCCCAAAGTGCTGGGATTACAAGCTTGAGCCACCGCGCCCGGCCCATCCCATATATTATTAACAGGCTATGGGGTTTATTTCCACTGAAGGATATAATTAATTTTTTTTTTTTTTTTTTTTTGAGACAGAGTTTCACTCCTGTTGCCCAGGCTGGAGTACAATGGCGTGATCTCGGCTCACTGCAACCTCTGCCTCCTGGGTCCCAGTTCAAGCAGTTCTCCTGCCTCAGCCTCCTGAGTAGCTGGGATTACAGGCACGCACCACCACACCCAGCTAATTTTTGTATTTTTAGTAGAGACAGGGTTTCACCATGTTGGCTAGGCTGGTCTCGAACTCCTTACCTCATGATCCGCCCGCCTTGGCCTCCCAAAGTGCTGGGATTACAGGTGTGAGCCACCGTGCCCGGGTGAAGAATGTAATTAATTTAAACAAAGCATATCTGATTAAAATGCTGTGTGGAAGTAATGTTTTTCATGTTCTTAAAAGAGAAGAATGATGGAGGAAAAAAAAGTAGATAGTATTTTCAATCTGATTGAAAATCAGTATGTGATATCAAAATGGATACTATTTTATTTCCTCTCTATAACAGATATTGTATTTGTGATTCTGTCTATATGTGTGTAGTCCTACTTTTGTTAATGTGTCTTCATTTCTGGGTAAAATGAAAGCTGACCTAGAACTGTGGTCATTCCTGTGTCAAAGTTGCAACAACTGTGGTCACTGAACAATTACTATGGCAATCTGACTGGTCCTAAAGGGATAGTTGTGTTAGACCAAGATCTAAAACAATCTGTAAAAGGCGAATGAACTGCAGTTTCAAACTGTAATAGTTTGAGCTTGTGTCAGTATTTAACCAAAAGAAACAAATATGCAGACAACTTATTCTTGGATGGATAAAAGTCCTAGAAAACATTGAAATGCTTCTTTACTCAGTCGCTTTTTCTTGACAATTTTATTTTAATACTGAAATATTGACAGAGCTCTCAGAAATGACATAGATCGCTATGTGGTTTCTATGCCAAATAAAGTGGGGTTTTTTTTTTCTTAGAACTATCAAATTCTTTTGAACTGGCATAAAAATAAAGATGTTATTTCTTTCTTAACATGAGATCCTAAAATATTTATGAGGTGCTTAATTGAGACAGATTATTAATTAATATACAAAAGGAAATAAGAAAGTGACAAAATATTTAACAGCAGCACAAGTATTTTTATTCTTTTTTTTTTTCCCCAAAGGGGTTATAGATTTGTACTGATTTAGCTACCTTTTCTAACCTTCCTCATATACATTTTTTAGGTCTTGAAATTTTTAGCTAGAGTTAGTGCATAGCTGTAAGAAAATGAATATCCTGCCTTTTTCCAAACTGATTTTTGTTTCTTTGTCTGCATTCTTTCATTCATTCAACATATGCTGAACTCCTGTTCTGCACAGGCACTGTGGTAGGTGGTCGGGATACCTTATTGACGAAGACAATCAGGGCTCTCTCGATGAGTCTCTAGTGCTGGATAATTTTTCCCCTCCTCTTTCATTCTTAGGCTTCTCTGCCACTTTCTTTCTCTAACCTTTCTCTTCTTTACCTTTATTTCTTTCCCTCATTTGCTTATTTCTCTTGCTTTCTCTCTTTGTCAGAAAATTGCTAAGGGACTTCCCTGTCTTCTTCAAGCTCTTCTAGGCCCAATAGATGAGACTTCTTTCTTTGTACTACACTCTTTTCCCATGGGAATTCAGGGACATTCATAACTTTTGGCCTGATTTAGCTATGTCTGTACCTCCTCTGAGGGAAATTGGTTGCCAGCTGATGAGAGTATCATTTCTTCTACTGCCGTGGAGTCAGACTCCTCTGCCTTTTGTCATGCTGCCAAACTCTGTGAAGAGTGAATCCTTTGGGAAAACACATCTTCCTATCTGTGTCTATGAGCAATCATTTTTTGGTTGAAGCCATTTTTTAAACATTGGTTTTA
Organism: Nomascus leucogenys; assembly: GCF_006542625.1. Taxonomy (NCBI): domain Eukaryota; kingdom Metazoa; phylum Chordata; class Mammalia; order Primates; family Hylobatidae; genus Nomascus; species Nomascus leucogenys. Next base: position 42,741,656 of record NC_044385.1, on the reverse strand, counting down.
TATTCGTGTACCTAAATTTAGTTCCAATATGGTTTCACTGATCACATCACTGGCTGAGTATTTTCATTTCTGTTGAGCTTCCCATAATGAATAGTGCCGAGTATTTTTCCAGCACTATTTGGTGAGATAGGGAAAGGTTAGGGAGGAAAGCCTAATATAAATTCAGAAATGGCCATTGTCCTATTGTTTTCTGCTGCAGTGTAGTAAAAAAAAAAAAAAAAAGAAAGAAAGAAAAGAAAATTGGTAGGCTGGGCGCGGTGGCTCACGCTTGTAATCCCAGCACTTTGGGAGGCCGAGGCGGGCGGATCACGAGGTCAGGAGATCGAGACCACGGTGAAACCCCGTCTCTACTAAAAATACAAAAAAAAAAAATTAGCCGGGCGTGGTGGCGGGCACCTGTAGTCCCAGCTACTCGGAGAGGCTGAGGCAGGAGAATGGCGTGAACCCAGGAGGCGGAGCTTGCAGTGAGCCGAGGTTGCGCCACTGCACTCCAGCCTGGGCGACAGAGCGAGACTCCGTCTCAAAAAAAAAAAAAAAAAAAAAAAAAAAAGAAAATTGGTGTAGAGTCACAACTAAAAGTAGGTAAGGATAACCAAGCTGGGTTCACCTGAAAGCACAGATTAATCAGAATTGCCAAATTTATTTTAGTCCTCTCAGAGTTATTTTGATCTAACCTTGGATCTTTAAAGTTGAAGATCAGAGATGTCAAGTTACTTGCCAGACATCACACAGCAAGTTAATGACAGAGCTAGGGCTAGAACTCAGGTCTCAGTTGCCAGTTTCCTTTTTCACCAAGCAGGATATAGAAGGTAGGATATAGGAGTAATTATCTTTTGATAGAGATTGATTTGTTAGAACCTCAGAGATTCAGACTTTTATGCTCTTCACCTTGGAATTAAAGAATCTAGTTTCATATGATCCTTGTGCAACCAGCGAAGGTGTTGAAAAGAACTGGTATGATAAAATTAACTGCTACCCATATACGGTCTGCATTGTTAGTATATCCATAGGTGTGAGTTTATTTTATATCTTGGTTAGTGATGTTAGTTATTGCTTGGGGGAAAATGTTTTTCCCCTAACCCCAAATGCTGCAGTTATAGGTAAAGTTGGGGAAGGTGAATTTGTTTTTGGTGAATTCAGGGGATAAGTAATACATTGAAGAGTTTTGGATATAAAAACCACAGGACAGGCCGGGTGCGGTGGCTCACGCTTGTAATCCCAGCACTTTGGGAGGCCGAGGTGGGCGGATCATGAGGTCAGGAGATCGAGACCACGGTGAAACCCTGTCTCTACTGAAAATACAAAAAATTAGCCGGGCGTGGTGGTGGGCGCCTGTAGTCCCAGCTACTCGGAGAGGCTGAGGCAAGAGAATGGCGTGAAGCCGGGAGGCAGATCTTGCAGTGAGCCAAGATTGCGCCACTGCACTCCAGCCTGGGCAACAGAGTGAGACTCCAAACCACAGGACAGAGGAGTTTAAACTTGAAAAAAAAAAAAACAAACTTGAATAAGGAGTCAGAAACTTAAGTTTATCTACTTATTTAATTAACGTATTATATGAGGTGGCTTAGTACAGAGTTTAATCTCTCTTCTTGGGAAATCATTTGATCTCTGGCTTTCTACCCCCTGAAAAGCCAAAAAAATTATTACTTCTCTGCTCCATTGGTGTGGATATTTATTTTCATTGGTGTGGCAGCCAGGCTCCAAAATGGTCCCCGATGATTCCTTGCCTCCCAGTAATCATGGCTTGTAGGGTCTTTTCCCACATTATAGTGGGTTTTTTTCTGTGTAACCAATAGAATATGGCAAAATAATGGTATGTTACTTCTGAGGCTAGCTCATGGAACACATTGTGGCTTTGGCCTTGTACTTTCTCGGATCCTTTACTCTGGGGAAAGCAAGCTGCCAGGTTATGAAGGTACTGAGACAGCTCTCCACGTAGCAAGGAACTGAGGCCTTCTACCAATGACCCATGAGAATCTGTAGTCTTCTATCAATAGCCATGTGAGTGAACCATCTTGGAAATAGATCTGCCGACTCTGGTCAAACTTTCAAGTGACTGCAGCACCTGAGGTTGCCTGAATGTAACCTCATGAGAGACCTTGAGCCAGAACCGTCAGCTTAGCCACTCTCAGATGCTTGACCCCAGAAGCTGTATGAGATAATAAATGCTTGTTGTTTTAAACTGTTACATTTTGAGGATAGTTTGCTATGCAGCAATAGGTAATTAATATAGTTGAGAAGATAAAAGTTAAATATCCTTAGTTAATTAATTGATTTTATGAGATGGGGTTTTGCTATGTTGCCCAGGCTGGTCTTGAACTCCTGGGCTCAAGCAATCTTCCCATCTCAGCCTCCCTAGTAGCTGGGATTACAGATGCACACCACTGTGCCTGTCTCGCTAGCATTTTTTTTGTTTTTGAGATGGAGTCTTGCTCTGTTGCCCAGGCTGGAGTACAATGGCATGATCTCAGCTCACTGCAGCTTCTTCCTCCTGGGTTCAAGTGATTCTCCTGCCTCAGCCTCCCAAGTAGCTGGGATTACAGGCATCTGCCACCATGTCTGGCTAATTTTGGTATTTTTGGTAGAAATGGGGTTTCACCATATTGGTCAGGCTGGTCTTGAACTCCTGACCTCGTGATCCACCCGCCTCAGCCTCCCACAGTGCTGGGATTACAGACATGAGCCACTGTGCCCAGTCTCTAGCATTCTTAATTTAAAAGAAATAATAATAATAAGTGGAGATTTTAATCGTGAGATTTGACCCTTATAAGCAATCACACTATATTTATTTGGCCTGTATTCGGTATTTTCATTTGATTAAAAAGAAAACTGAAGAACAGGAAAGTTAAGTGGTTTATTTTTTGGAGGAGCTGGTAGTTGCTGAGAATCGAAATACACTTCTATTCTTTTTCCACTTCTCTTTAAAGTATGGCTCTATTCAAACAGATAGAAGTAAAGATGAAATCCAAAATGACACCAGCAAATTCAAAAGAGAGTTATGGTTTGTGCAAACTTTTGTGTAAGGGTAAGTTTTCTGAGAACTACTCAGAAAGGTATTAACTGATTCATTAGTATTAAATCATTTCAAGTGGTCTGAGTCATTTTATCCTTACACACAGGTCAGTTATGCCACTTTCAGTTAATAAATGTGGAGGGGATTCAAGGGATCATTTAAGATAGGCCTAGATATGAGTATTTTTGATCAATTCAACAGACACTTGTAAAGAGCACCACCACTGGCCAGGGGATACAAAATAAATAAGAGAATAATATCTGTGCTAAAATGTTTATAGGTTGGTGGTGGGGCCGATAATTTCAATAATGATACAGGTATTTATAGGGTACAGGTAGAGTATAGAGGAGGTACATCTAACCGAGAGAGGGAGCTCGGGGAGAACAAATTACTTTCTCAAAGACACACAGCTGTGTGTGGCATCTTGAATCTGTCTTAGCTGTTTTCTAGAGACCTGGGAGTGGTAGTAACAGGATTGTATGTTGCCTTCCTATTCCCTTTCACGTATGGGTAAGGTACTGTCTATGTTTCTTTATAGAGACTCCATTCTGTGACCTCACTATTCACTGAGATATTATCCAAACTATTTTTTCTTTTTTCTTTATAGAGATGGGGTCTCCTTATGTTGCCCAGGCTGGTCTTGAACTACTGGGCTCAAGCAATTCTCCCACCTTGGCCTCCCAAAGTGCTGGGATGAGAAAGGTGTGAGCCACTGCACCTGGCTCAAACATTTTTTTTTAAACGACTTTCTCTGTCAACCAGGTTAAGTAGAATGAGACAGAAAGACTAAGAAACAGAAACATTAAAATACAAAACAAAACCCAGGAAGTATAGAAGTGTTGGAAACGAGTCAGGAGGCTGAAATACATAAGGCCAAACTGTAAGAATAAAACATATGGGGTGTGGGATTCTTAAAAAAAATTAAACAATTCTTCTTAATGCTTCATCACATATTTCTAGCTACTAGTCAATAAGACATTTGTGGCAATGTGCTGGTTTGGCTTTAAGGAAAGATTATACCCATGGATCAATTTGGTAGAATCTAGAACTTACTTCTATCAGTTTGAACAAGCAAGTTTCAGACATTATAGAGCCAAGGAACTTCCAACAGCCTTCCATGAATGAGGCAATCTGAATGAAGAGGCCTTTTATAACTTCATTTTGAACTCTGCCCACAAATCAAAGGTCAGCAGGCCCTTCAATTCAAAGAGGCTGCAAAATGCCTGGAGGTGCTGCTGTGCCAGTGGTTGCTCCTGTGTGGTAGGCAGAGGGAAAAAAGAAACAAGGAAGAGGAGACAAAAGGCAAAAAGAGGGAACTGGAAAAAGAAAAGAGGGAGAGAAGGAAAGGAGAAGAAAAAGGAAGCAGTAATAACTATTGTTTGTTGAGCGCCACCAGCCACCATGCTAAGGACTTTGCAGACTTGATCTCAGTCCTCACAGCAGCCGTATGAGGTAGTACTGGCAGTACTTTTGTTTTACTGATGAGGATATTGAAGCTAAAAGAAGGTAATTTGTCAAAAGTCATACAGCTGCCGGGCGCGGTGGCTCACGCTTGTAATCCCAGCACTTTGGGAGGCCGAGGCGGGCGGATCACGAGGTCAGGAGATCGAGACCACGGTGAAACCCCGTCTCTACTAAAAATACAAAAAAAAAAATTAGCCGGGCGTGGTGGCGGGCGCCTGTAGTCCCAGCTACTCGGAGAGGCTGAGGCAGGAGAATGGCGTGAACCCGAGATTGCGCCACTGCACTCCAGCCTGGGCGACAGAGCGAGACTCCGTCTCAAAAAAAAAAAAAAAAAAAAAAAGTCATACAGCTAATAAGCAGCAAAGCTGGACTTTGAACCCAGGTCTGTCTGCCTTCAAAATCTAGCATTCCTCACTACAAAGCCACAAAGGAAACATGTTCACCTATTAGGATCTGAGAGATACCTACCACTGATGATGACTGGCTGGGCTCTTCTGTGGCTGGCCCCTGGATTTTTTTTAAGTTTGTAGACAAGTCTTCAACAGGATAAAGATCCCTTAATTGGATTTGCCTGTTATCCAATATTGCACACCACGTCACATGCTGTGCTTCAGTTCCCTACATGAATCAGTTAAAACCTTCCCATTTAGTCTAATGAACCCTAATTTCAGACAAAGGTAACTGTCACCTTTTGTTTCATCCTGTGCTTTTATTTTTCAAATACCAGAGCCGACCTCTGAACTCAATCTGCACTTGCCTATTGATGCATAAATATCTATAATATCACAGTAAATTAAATTCTATTTTAAAGGGTTTCTATTTAACAATCTGTCAGAATTTTCACAGCATTTGATTTCTGGTCCCCCCTGTCCAGTGACAGGTTTATCTCAATATGGCTTGATTAATGAAACCTTTTATTTGGTGTAAGCACACCTATTATTACCATAGTCTCTTAATGCTTGCTTAGGCAACGCTGAAGTCTGACAGCAGGGACTCTCAAAACTTCTAGCTTCTTTAGCTCCACCAGAACATCGGGTGCAATTAACGGGCTGGGAGACTGATCCCCTCCTAGTGGGGAGCATGGTGATGTTAGTGTCAGTTAAATGGTACAGCACTCTGTCTCAGAGGCTTGGCCAAACTCTCTTTTAATCTCTAGGGTTTAAAAAATGTTTCCGACTTAGTGCTAACAAATCCGCCTTTCTCTCCATTGCTACCTTGTCCTTGTATGTCAGTCACTGAGGGGCATTGTGGACGTCTCCCTCGGGAGCCAATAAATTGCAGTGTGCACTGTGTAGCTGAGAAGTGGGATGCAGTCTAAAATAAAATAACATATTGAAAAAAAGGGCCTTAATGAAGCCAAGGGGCCAGGCACTAATAGCTCTTAAGAAATAGAAATGACTTTATGATGGATATTCCACAAGCAGTCTTTTCAGAAAACAAGAGTGCAATTGAAATGTTTTGTTCTTGACAAGTATTTACCTCGGAGAGAAGCTGCCGTTACTACTGGACTATCTCCTTCGTGTCCCACATGCTTTCAAAACCCCAGGGAAAGAAATGCCTTGGTTTGCACATACACTCAAAATGTTGTCACTCTGTTTCACATTGCTATTAAATATGTAATAACATTAAAAGTGAGACATTGAAAATAAAATTTGAAACTTATTTGTGCTCGAGACATTGTCTTCTCTGCAGTTTTCCTATCTAGTGTTTTCTGTACTGGTAAAATGATTTGTGTCTGCCATATATTACACTGTTTCTTATTTGTACCCCTGTCTCCTGCTGATACTTAAAAACAGCTCATACTTTTTTTTAAACGTTCTTTTTTTAGTTTGTGGTCATTATGGCTTTAAGTGTAGTAAATTCCACCTGGAGAATTTAACAGTTTCGCTGTTATTTTTAAATGTTCTGAGGTAGGAAAGAGAATACAGTAATATTAATAGGTATGATTCAAGTTTATAATAAATAATAAAAAAACAGATAAATGAAACAAATGAGTCTGTTATTTAAAAAGAACATTATGATAGTTAACATTCTGTTAAGACTTGAATACTTAAAGGGAAACTAACCCCTGAAAACATTAGAAAAAAGTATTTTGTTTACTTACTGTCCCAGATTGATTATTAATTTGATTACTTGAGTTTGCGGTTTGTTATTCAATATATATGCTTACATAGACCTTAAAGCACAGAAGTTTTCTTTCTGGAGTTTTAGTAGTGAAGAGGAAAATATACAGGAAATATTTCTTGTAAAGGGGTAACATCAGATTTTTATTATCAGTTTAGTGTTAATAGAATTCCTTGTAATCATACTGGAAAAATAAAGCATAGTTTAACTGTACTTTCAAAATTAGATATATGGTTTAAGAATATTCAATAAAGTAAGAAAGTAGAGAAACTAGTTTAATTTAAAATGATGATGAAAGTTAATCAAATAATTTTCAGTAACATAATTAACTAGTATTTGGATCTTGTGTTCTATTTGAAATATATATATATATATGCCATTTTTCTTCATTAAAAATGTTCTTTTGCAAGAAAATACAGAAACCTCTTAATGAGATTCTGAGTGGAGAATTATGATTCTCCAACATGTTTCTCAGGTTTTAGTTTATTTCACATCATGCTTTTTAACCTTCTACAACAAATATTGTTGTACCATGAAGACAGCAAATCTAAACAATTACATATGTAGTCCAAAGACATACACAAGAAAATCAATATTTGACATCTTTGCAACTCCCTCTTTGCAGTAGCGTTCAATAGCTCTTATTCATTATACACTTATATCTCTTTCAGATTCGCCTTTGTCACTAGAAACCCATTTTTTTTTTTTCTCCTTTGACTTCCACATAACTTCTTTGCCCTGTACTTTTACAGATGCCTTCTGGCTATAAATACTAATGAAATCTCTTTGCTTAATTCAATTTTGCTGGTACACTTACAGTTATGACCTAACTTTCCCACGAGAGAGACTGATTGAACATTCCACTACCTTATGGATGGGAGCAAACATTCTTACAGAACTGGACTGACAATTTCCATAATTATAGAATTCACAGCCTAATGACCTTAAAAAACAATAAAAAGATCTCTTGTTAATTCCATCTCTGTTACTGACATTCAAGATATTTCATTTTTCACGGGACAACAAATTTACTTTTTTATTTTCCAAAGAGCAGTCTATCCTTTCCCCCCAGATTAAATTTTCTGAATATTGAAGTATCCCATTGAATATTTAGCATTTCTTTGTCTTTTAAAAGTTAGAATATTTATGATCCTTAGAATGAGTTTGACTGATTTATAGCAATCAATTATAAGAGTACGTTTTCAAATAGCCCTTTTAAAAATGAAGAATAGAATAATTAAAAAGATCACAAGTCCTCCCTTGCATATAATTATTTCATTATTTCATTACAGTGCAGAAATTATTTTTGCTGACTGTGAGCAATTTTAATTGAGCAAGATCTGTGTTAATATCCAATAGCCAGCAGTTCTTCGTAAGAAATAAGATCATTAATTGCGTAAATTTTATTCAGTACAGTGAGTCTTATGAGTCACATTGCAATATAAACCTAATCACTAGGTAGTGGGTACAATACCTTTTCTGTAGTGTAGATATCCTAAAAGCATAACCTGCCTGCTAATTTATTCCTTCAACAGGTTTATTGCCTTATTAAGCATTTATTTTGTAGAATATTCTTAATCTATCCAGATTATCACAGAAAAACTGTGATAATGAAACATTAAAATTCAGACTTGAAGTCTACTAAAGCCAGCATGAATAATCAAAGCTAAAACACAGCATCTTTGATTCTTTCTAAATACCAAAATGCTCAGCACCCTGGAATATATTCTGGAAGCTTTTGGCTTACAAATAAAGACTTTGTGAGGTATGGAAATCTTCACTATAGTAAGATAGTCTGTTATTAAGTGAAGCTAAATTAAATGTTAATAACAGCCATTTTCTTGGAAAAATCTAACATTCATCATAAACGTTATAGTAATCTTGGCATATCTAAATATTTTATACATATCTAAGATATTTTCTTCCCATAAATAGTTTACATATATTTATTGCTATGGGAAGAATGTATAAATTATAATAAAATTCATCAGAACCAGTATCTTAATGACCTAGACTGTTTTGATAAAGTGTGAGTGAACATATTAAAAAACTTATTTGTCCTAATATTTTATTTTATTTTTTTATTTTTATTTTTTTTGAGACGGAGTCTCACTCTGTCGCCCAGGCTGGAGTGCAGTGGCACAATCTCGGCTCACTGCAAGCTCCGCCTCCCGGGTTCACACCATTCTCCTGCCTCAGCCTCTCCGAGTAGCTGGGACTACAGGCGCCCGCCACCACGCCCGGCTAATTTTTTGTATTTTTAGTAGGGACGGGGTTTCACCGTGGTCTCGATCTCCTGACCTCGTGATCCGCCCACCTCAGCCTCCCAAAGTGCTGGGATTACAAGCGTGAGCCACCGCGCCCGGCCTATTATATATATTTTAGTATTGAACATGATGCTGTTGCTGGTCTGACTTAGACCTTAAGTGAAAAGTACAGTGGGCCGGGCGCGGTGGCTCACGCCTGTAATCCCAGCACTTTGGGAGGCCAAGACGGGCGGATCACGAGGTCGGGAGATCAAGACCATCCTGGCTAACACGGTGAAACCCTGTCTGTACTAAAAATACAAAAAATTAGCCGGGCGTGGTGGCATGCGCCTGTAGTCCCAGCTACTCAGGAGGCTGAGGCAGGAGAATGGCGTGAACCTGGGAGGTGGAGCTTGCAGTGAGCCGAGATCGCACCACTGCACTGCAGCCTGGGCAACAGAGCGAGACTCCGTCTCAAAAAAAAAGTGAAAAGTACAGTATTCTTACTTTAACTTCTTGTTTGTTTGCTTTTGTGTGTAGTTTTTTGTTGTTGTTGTTGTTTGTTTTGTTTTTTTAAGACACAAGGTCTCACTCTGCTGCCCAGGTTGAGTGCAGTGGTGTGATCACAGCTCATTGCAGCCTGGAACTCCTGGGCTTAGGTGATCCTCCCACCTCAGCCTCCTAAGTAACTAAGACTACAAGTAGGTGCCACCATGCCTGGCTAATTTTTTAAAAATACAGACAGGGTCTTCCTATGTTGTCCAGGCTGCTTAGTTTAACTTTTGAAAGTGGAAATAAAATACATGAAAAACTCACTGGTATTAATTGGTGAATTTGTGTATTCATTTAGCAAATATTTACTGAGCACCTCTATATGTTAGGTATAAGTCTAATGTGCTAAAACTAGTTTTCCACACCCTTTCAAGAGAAATATTAGCATTTTTGCGTTCTTTGCTTGGATTCACGTATGTTCATTTGCTGCTAAAACGAGAAATTGGCCAGGCACAGCAGTGCAAGCCTGTAATCCTAGCACTTTGGGAGGCTAAGGCAGGAGAATTGCTTGATCCCAGGAGTTTGAGACCAACTTGGGGGACATAGCGAGAATCTGTCTCTACCAAAGGAAAAAAAAGAAAGAGAGAGAGAGAAGGATAGAGAGATTGGCCAGCTTGATACTTAACTACCAATTTAGAAGTTATGGAGTTGTTTACAATGATAATTTCTGGATTTCAGTATTTAATGTGTCAGCAATAACTGAAGCCTACTGGAACTCTGTAAGAAATGAGTTACTATCGTGAATAGGACAATTTTTGTATTCGGAACTTTTTTACTGGAGAGTAAGAATTATGTGTGTTACAGAAGGCAAAACAAACTATTGCCTATAAGAGGTATTCTTATAGTGAAAGAATTCTAGCATGGTGTGTTGGGAGGGTGATGTAATCTGGAAGAATAAGAACTAGACTATCCAGAGTCCTGGGTTCTGCTACTGCTCCTAACTAGCTATAAGGCTTTGGGCATCTTGAAACCTCTCTGAACCTTAGTTCCAGGTCTGGAAAATGTGGATCATAATCCTTGCGCTGCCTCTCCGTGGGGATGCTATCATGATAAATAGTAGCTTCCTCATTTGTAAAGTGAAAGTTTTCAAATTAGAGCAGTTCTTAAAGTGAGAGTAGTTCATGAATCCTCTTGAAACAATGCAGTTTTTTTTTTTTTTATACACATTCATCTGTTCATCTTTCTGGGTATAAGGTCCATAGCTTTTGTCAGATTCTCAAATAGGCAAGTAATCCAAAGAAGGTTGAGAAATGCTGAATTAGGCCGGGCGCGGTGGCTCATGCTTGTAATCCCAGCACTTTGGGAGGCCGAGGCAGGTGGATCACGAGGTCAGGAGATCGAGACCACGGTGAAACCCCGTCTCTACTAAAAATACAAAAAATTAGCCGGGCGTGGTGGCGGGCGCCTGTAGTCCCAGCTACTCGGAGAGGCTGAGGCAGGAGAATGGCGTGAACCCGGGAGGCGGAGCTTGCTGTGAGCCGAGATTGTGCCACTGTACTCCAGCCTGGGTGACAGGGCGAGACTCCGTCTCAGAAAAAAAAAAAAAAAAAGAAATGCTGAATTAGAGAATCTTTAACATCCTTTCTACTCTTAAATTCAAATTCCATTCTCCGTCTCTGAATAATAGATATGAAAGCACTTTGAAAGAGTGCTAAACAAATGCAAAGTATCATTCTCCATCTCTCTTTATGGATCTACTCTATGTAAAAGTCATAGCCATACTTGGAATGCTGATATTATATTATGTTGCATGGGTTATTGAATAAACATATTGCCTGAGGAAATTCCTCAAATGCAAGGTTCAGTATTAAACCCCTAGGAGAATTAGAGTGTGCCATAGAGACTCAGAGAAAATAGAAAATAAATCTAGGTGAGAGTGCAAAAAATTTTTTTTTTTTTTTTTTTTTGAGATGGCGTCTTGCTCTGTTGCCAGGCTGGAGTGCAGTGGTATGACCATGGCTCACTGCACCCACTGCCTCCCGGGTTCAAGTGATTCTCCTGCCTCAGCCTCCTGAGTAGCTGGGACTACAGGCACACGCCACTACACTCAGCTAATTTTTGTATTTTTAGTAGAGATGGGGTTTCACCATGTTTGCCAGGATGGTCTCGATCTCTTGACTTCGTGATCTGCCCGCCTTGGCCTCCCAAAGTGCTGGGATTATAGGCATGAGCCACTGCGCCTGGCCACAAAAATATTTTAATATAGGTACACAGTAGTTTGTTGGGCAACATTAAACTATTAATTTCACTTTAACTATTAATCAGTACGAGGCTACTGTTCTGGTTCCACTCTGGATTATGACAATGGTGGTTGGGCCTCAATTTCCTCTTCTCTAATTCAAAGCTCAGAGGCGGGTGGGTAAAGATTAGGGTAGTGAAGTTGAAAGTGTTCTTAGTCAACTGTACTGTGTTACACAAAAACAAGGCATTCTCTATTCAAAGCACAAAATCCCACTATTAAGGATTTCCTCATTGGTCAGGGGCAAGGCTGCTGGGGAGGCTGGGGAAAGACATTGAGCTAGAGTACTCTTAACCACAGTGAACAAAATCTACTGCATAGAAATAATGTTTTTCATCTAAGAAATAATTTATCTTTTCCTTTCTAGATTTGAATCAGAATAGAGTGAAAAGAACATTTTGTTCCAGAACTTGTTCTCTTTCTTACTAAGGGTGACTCTGAGTTCCTAGATAGATCTTACACCCTTTTTTTTTTTTTTTTTTTGAGATAGAGTCTTGCTCTGTTGCCCAGGCTGGAGTGCAGTGGTGCAATCTCAGCTCACTGCAACCTCTGCCTCCTGGGTTCAAGTGATTCTTCTGCCTCAGCCTCCCGAGTAGCTGGGACTATAGGCGCATGCCACCACGCCCACCTAATTTTTTGTGTTGCCCAGGCTGGTCTCAAACTCCTGAGCTCAAGTGATCTGCCTGCCTTGGCCTCCCAAAGTGCTGGGATTACAGGCGTGAACCGACACACCCTGCCAGATCGTATACATTTTAACATCCATAGCCCTATGCCAGGACTCTGTAAAATGTATATATTGAATGCCCTTGGGCTGGTTACTTCCTCTGAGCAATGTTTTCACTATTTGTAGGACTAATAATAATAATAATAATAAGAAGAAGAAGAAGAAGAAGAAGAAGAAAACCCTGGCTACCATTGAAGTACACTGCACCAAGTACTTTACCTAAGTTATTTTGTCCCAGCCTAATAACAACCCTGTGAACTATTATTCTCATTTTAAAGGTTAGGATTCTGGCCAAGTGCAGTGGCCCACGCCTGTAATCCCAGCACTTTGGGAGGCCAAGGCGGGTGGATCACCTAAGGTCAGGAGTTCGAGACCAGCTTGGCCAACATGGCGAAACCCCATCTCTACTAAAAATACAAAAATTAGCCAGGCGTTGTGGCACATGCCTGTAATCCCAGCTACTCGGGAAACTGAGGCAGGAGAATCACTTGAACCTAGCAGATGGAGTTTGCAGTGAGCTGAAATTGCGCCACTGCACTCCAGCCTGGGTGACAGAGTGGGACTCCATCTCAAAAATAAATAAATAAATAAAAATAAAATAAAATAGAGGCTAGGATTCTGGTTGGTGGGCATGGTGGCTCACGCCTGTAATCCCCACACTTTGGGAGGTGAGGTGGGTGGATCACTTGAGGCCCGGAGTTCAAGATCACCCTGGCCAACGTGGTGAAATCCTGGCTTTACTAAATTTACAAAAATTAACTAAGTAAGTGTGGTGGCGGGTGCCTGTAGTCCCAGCTACTCAGGAGGCTGAGGCGGGAGAATCGCTTGAACCCAGGAGGCAGAGGTTGCAGTGAGCCAAGATCCAGCCATTGCACTCCAACCTGGGTGACAGTGAGACTGTCCCAAAAAAAAATAAATAAATACAATAAATAAAAACAAAATAATAAAGGTTAGGATTCTGAGGTTCACAGAAGATCAGTGACTTACTTAAGGCTATAACCACCTTATAAATTTATTGGAAAGATAAAATTATGTAATGTACTTGATCATGCTTTGAAAACTGTTTAGGCTACATAAATGTAATGCTGCTGCTGCTCCTCTTTCACTTTTTATTCCTTTTGTCAGATGATCCAGCTTCAAAGATTTTACTTTATTAACAGCCTTCCCATTGAAAGAAGAAGGTGCTTTGCTAGAAGGTTTACGGTACATTGTGTCCCAGAAGTGCAGATTTGGCGATGACAAGAAATGGTTGTTGCCAGGTCATTTTTGAATCGGCTAGATTTATCTGTCATGTCACCAAATAGCTCTGCTGTTAGCTGACAGAAGGAATGAAGAGGAACTATGACTGTTTGATGAATAAGACCCTTTGTAAATATTCTACTTGGAGCTCCTCCCATTCCCTCACCATTAAAATAGATTAGTGTCTAGATTAAAATCACAAAAGCCAAGGAATTCAGATCTAAAGCTAACATTTAAGGTTGGAGTATCAGTCTCAACTTATGAGTGCAAAACCAGGAATCTTGGTAGGATCAAGATCATGAGTTTGCTCTGAACTCTTGGTTTCTGTGGAGCTGAGATTTATATTCACTATAATATACAAAGTTGAAATACTTTAAAACTTCATAACATAGCAAAGACAGGATTATAATTATAGAATAGGACCATCTCCCAACTTGTCACTGGAGGAATGGTAAAGTCAAATTAGAGCAGAACTACTGATTACTGTGGGGAATTACCTTTTATTTCTGAAAATTGTATTTCTCTTTGGTTTAAAAAATATCCTTTTATGGGGCAATTTGATTTTGTGCAATGTTTTATGCTTTAAAAATCTAATAGGAGACCTGATGGAGAGATTTGATCATTTATTACCCATCTACACATTTACTAGTAATGATGAAAGATTTGTTGGTTGTCTAGTTTATCTGAGAGAGAGTGATGAGCCACACCAGAAGAGAGGGTGGGAAATCCGGGCTCAGTGCCCAAGATTTTTCTTTGTTATTTGGATCACTGTGTTTGCTAGAATATTTAATTAATCCCATTCTTGGAGTAATGCTTATTGCTGATGGCCATTGCTGAGCTGAAATATTAAGCCATATGTAATATATCTTCAATAAAATTTAGATTTAAAAGTCCCTAAATGATGTATGTGTTTGACAGTCCTTAATGAAAACTGATTAAAGAAATTCCAGAGAATGGATAGGCTTAATAGTAACAGTTCTTTTCATTCATGTGAAAGGAAGTTCAGTATTATAAAATGAAACATAAGGAATTAGCACAATATTTGGGGTAGGGCTGTACCAGTTCTTGAATATATAGGTTTTGGTTTTTAGTTTTGTTAAATATTTGGCTCTTCTACTGTATCTCTGGTGAGGGTCTTTCCAGAGTTATTCAAGACAGTTCTTTTTGGGATACAGTTTAGCCATAGGCAGACCATCAGGGAACTCTGATAATTCTCTTTTGAGTAATTCAATACATGGCATGATTTTCTCTCACTATTGAACCAATGCCTCAGCAAAGGGTTAGAGGAATTCTGCTGTTGGTAGCGAAAATCTTGTGCCAGGAGCGTTAACCTTGAAGTTCTATACACTTTGCAGGTCAGGCAATTACCACAGTTATCCCAGTTACTTATTTAAGGATGTAGCAAGGAGAGCCTCCAAAAAGTGATGTGATAGATGCGAGTGGAGGAAAAAAATCAATTTCTTTTTTTTGAAAGGACAGATCTAGAATTGTAATGATGGAAAGAATTCTAAGATTCAGTTAAAATATCTCTTGAACAGGTCAAAACAGGCAAAGGGTCTGACATATTAGAGTGTGTCTGGGTAGTCCAGGGATAGGATATTAGAAATGAGACAGTACTTAAGAATTTGGTCAAATTGAGTTGTCTTAAAACTTTGTAACTCCTTGAGTTACCTTAGGCAAACAAACTCCTTTTTTTTTTTTTTTTGTGAGACTGAGTTTCACTCTTGTTGCCCAGGCTGGAGTGCAATGGCACCGTCTCAGCTCACTGCAACCTCTGCCTCCCGGGTTCAAGCGATTCTCCTGCCTCAGTCTCCCGAGGCATGCGCCACCATGCCCAGCTAATTTTATATTTTTAGTAGAGATGGGTTTTCTCCATGTTGGTCAGGCTGGTCTCGAACTCCCGACCTCAAGTGATCTGCCTGCCTCGGCCTCCCAAAGTGCTGGGATTATAGGCATGAGCCACCGCGCCTGGCCTACAAACTCTTATATACTTAATATGTAAAACAGATTTGAGGGGAGCTATTCTCCTTGAGGCCAAAGAGCTTGAACCTGTTCATATGCTTCCCCTTTCTTCCATCATTATTAGCATAGTCTGAAAATCAGTTATCTACTTCAACTCTTTCATTTGACATATATGAGCATTTATTTCCAAGAGGAGTAAACTGACTTGTTCAAGGGTGTATAACTAAACGGTGTCAGGGCTTAGTCTCAGACCAGTGCTCTGCTCTGTTACATACTTTCTATTTCAAACACTCTGCTTCTTGCAGGGGATTTTGGTAAGAGAGCAACCTTGTCTACAAGAATTCTAGGAAAAAGTAATGTAGTCAGGAGTTGCAAAGACAAGTGGGGCATATGGTCACAAATATTATTCCTTAATACATTCATAAAACAGGAGTTTATTGATCATCTATTATGTGCAAGGCACAGCTTGAGGCTACAGAGAAAGTACAGAATTCCAGAATAGAAGAAGTCATGTCTTTACTATTCTTTGTCCTATACTTTCTCCTTAAAAATATGAACAAAGCAATAATTTACAGAATATGAATCATACACTCACTATAGTGTTTTTTTGGGTATAGACTCTGGAGTCAGACTATCTAGTTTTGAAGTCTGGCTCTGAAGTTATCTTGGGCAAATCACTTAACTATTTCTCCCCGTCCACCTCCCCCCTCCCACTCCTACCTCCTCCTCCTTCTTCTCCTCCTCCTCTTTCTTCTCCTTCTTCCCCTTCTCCTCCTCTTCCTCCTCCTCCTTCTTTTCCTTCTCCTTCTCCTTCTCCTCCTCCCTCCTCCTCCTCCTCTTCCTCCTTCTCCTCTTCCTCCTCCTCCTCTTCCTCCCCCTCCTTCTTCTTCTTTTGAGACAGGGTCTTGCTCTGTTGCCCAAACTGGTGCAGTGGTGCAGTCATGTCTCATTGCAACCTCTGCCTCCCAGGCTCAAGCGATCCTCTCGTCTCAGCCTCCCAAGTAGCTGGGAATACTGGTGCACCCCACCATGCTCAGCTAATTTTTTTTTTTTTTTAATTTGTAGAGATGAGGTCTTGCTATATTGCCCAGACTGGTCTTGAACTCCTGGGCTCAAGTGATCCTCCTGTCTCGGCCTCCCAAAGTGCTGGGATTACAGGTGTGAGCCACTATGCCCAGTGAAATTGCTTAACCTCTCATGCCTCAGATTTCTCATCTGTAAAGTAGGAATAATAATATTACTACATCATAGAATATTTGTGAGAATTAAATGAATATATGCATTCATTTGTTATATAAATATACATTTTTGATATATTAGAATAAATCTTAGCTGCTATTGTTGTGTCTTATGTCACTCACCATGACAATTTGAGAGTCTCCTCTACATCAGTGTTTTCGCTTCTTATGTGTATTGTTCAACAAATCATATGGAATTATATTTTGCATACGTAAGTTACTAAAGCATTGTCAATTCAATTTGGTAATATTAGCAAATGGTTAACACCTATACAGTATATATAATATATACAGTATGATATACTGCACTCACTCATAAATTTTTTTCTGAGATGGAGTCTCACTCTGTCACCCAGGCTGGAGTGCAGTGGCGTGATCTCTGCTCATTGCAACCTCCGCCTCTTGGGTTCAAGCAATTCTCATGCCTCAGCCTCCCGGGTAGCTGGGATCACAGGCATGCACCACCATGCCCAGCTAATTTTTTGTATTTTTAGTAAAGATAGGGTTTCGCTATGTTGGCCAGGCTGGTCTTGAATTCCTGGCCTTAAACTCCTGGCCTTAAGTGATCTGCCCATCTCAGCCCCCCAAAATGCTAGGATTATTGGCGTGAGCCACCACACCTGGCCTTATAAATCTTTTTTGTTGTTGTTTTTTTAAAGACAGAGTCTCGTTCTGCCACCCAGGCTAAAGTGCAGTAGTGCGATTGTAGCTCATTGCAGCCTCAAACTCCTGAGCTAAAGTGATCCTCCCACTTCAGCCTCCTCAGTGGCTGGGACTACAGGTGTGTGCCACCATATACCTGGCTAATTTTTAAAAAAAATTTGTAGAGTTGGGTGTTGCTTTGTTTCTCAGCTGGTCTCAAGCTCCTGGGCTCAAGCGATCATCCTGCCTTGGCCTCCCAAAGTGTTGGGATCACAGGTGTGAGCCACCATGCCTGGCTCACTCATGACTCTTAAGATGCTTTGTACTTCTTGAATGGAAATCTTGATGATCAGAAATATGTGACATTCACAAGTGATATGCTTAGGCCATTGCTTATTCTTTCAATACATATGGTATCTCCTCAAACAAAAAGTAAGACTTTGGACATGGACATCATCATATGTGTCTCTTCATGTTTCTAGAGTCCAGGCCTGTAACTTGAGATGTTTCCTATGTATTTATGTCACAGATTCTATTTTAGTGGCAATATCTCTTCTCAATTTTAGTTTTTCTTTTCTAATTTTAAACTATCAGCCTAATTATAGTATCTTCTGTACTAATTTTTCTTTGTTCCACTGGATCTAAAGTTAATAAATTTGTTGAACCATGAATAAAAGCAAAAAGCTAGCACAGGTAGGTACAAGCCATATGCATTGCTTTAATGAATAGTCACCGTGACATATGGAGGAGGACTGCCCGATCAATTATTGGGTTTGATGGAGTTGCTGCTCGCCTGCATGAGTTAGTCCAGGGGCCAATTTATAGTGTTAAAATCCTGTGATGGGCTGGTCTGACCGATAAACAAAGTAAATAAATGAACCAAGTTGATTCAGTAGCCCAGATAATTTGTGAGATTAGCATAAAAACATTATATTGCTTTTTATTTTTTTGAGACAGGGTTTCACTCTATCACTCAGGCTGGAGTGCAGTGTGCAACCATGGCTCTGGGGCTCAAGCAATCCTCCTGCCTCAGCTTCCTGAGTAGCTGGTACTATAGGCACACACTACCATACCTGGCAATGTTTTTAAAATTTTTTTGTAGAGACAGGGTCTCGCTATGTTGCCCAGGCTTGTCTCAAATTCCTGGGCTCAGGCGATCCTCCCACCTCGGCCTCCCAAAATGTTGGAGTTACGGGCATGAGCCACCATATCCGGTCAAGAATTAGTAATATTACTTAAAATTTGCAGTATATTGGAGCACTGGAAAATAAGTATATATCCAATAGGACTCTTCAGGTTGTGAATAACCAAAAACCCAACTCAAACCAGATTGAGCAAAAGGTGAAATCTACTAGCTCAAACAACTGAAAAATTCAGAGATAAATTTTTCTGACTTTCATTTACACTTGATCTAGGGGGCAACGTCTGCCTCCGTCTGTTAGCTTAACTCTCCTCCATAATGGTATGCCACAAGGAGGCAACGTGCCATTTAGCAACCCCATGCCTCTGTCTTCCCAGGATTCAGCCCAGCAAAAAGTAGAGTGATTCTTGGCAACTACCATATGAGTCTTGGGCATTGGAACAACTTAGGTCACAAGTCAACCCCTGAGTCAACAATGTTAGTAGGAGGATTTGATACTCTGATTGGCAAGGACTAAGGCACATGGTCTCTTCCTGGTGAAGCCCTAGCAACTACATGGGAAAGTGATGATTTTCCAAAGGACATTTGAGTAGCTCCCAGAAATAATAAGGAGCAGACAAATATCGATTAGAAGGGAAAATAAAATTCTTTTTAAACAAACTAATATCAAAATGCCAGATAAGAAAATAGACATTCTCATATATTATTTCAAGTGGGCTATTTGGGAATATCTACCAAAAATTCAAGTGCACATTGTCTTACACAATTTCACATCAAGAAATTTATCCTACAGATAAATCATACCAGTGTACAAAGATGTTATTTAAAGGACAATCACCGAAGCATTGACTGTAACAGCAAAACACTGTCCATTGACGTGGAAGTTGTTAAATTATGATACATTTATAGAGGAGAATATTGCACAATTATTTTTAATGAGGTAGATCTATATGTTCTAATATGGAAAGAAGTCTATGATAATTTAAGAGAAAAAAAGCAAATTGCAAGAAAATAGGCAAATATGGCCCTGCTTGTATAAATGCATAAAAAATACCTGGAAGAATATTCAAAAGTGTTTAACGCTGCTTATTGCTGGGGAAGAAATTCTAGGGAGTTAGGAGTGGCAGGAAGAAGACATTCGCTTTCACTTTATATCCTGTGGGGCTTTAATTTGTTTACCTGAGTACTTGTTACTTTCATTACTTTAAAAAGTCAGTCTAGCCGGGCATGATGGCTCATTCCTATAATCCCAGCACGTTGAGAGGCCAAGGCAGGAGGATCACCTGAGCCCAGGAGTTTGAGACCAGTCTGGGCAACACAGAGAGACTCCATCTCTACAAAAAATGAAAAAAAAAAATCAGCTAGTATGGTGGTGTGCCTGTGGTCCCAGCTACTCAGGAGGCAGAAGTGGGAGGATTACTTGAGCCTGGGAGATCAAGTCTGCAGTGAGCTGTGAGCATGCCACTGCACTCCAGCCTGGGTGACAGAGGGAGACCCAGTCTCAAAAGAAAGAAAAAAAAAAGGAATTCCCTTTCATTGAGCACCTGTTATGTTAGTAGCTGTATGGCTTTGGTGAATTCAATTAATTTCCCTGACCCTCAGTTTCTTTATTTTTCAAGTGGGGGTAATCATATTAATAATATTTGCCTTACATTGTAACTGGGAAATTATAGATAAAATATGCTAAATGCTTGAGTGTAGTAGACATGTAGTAAATCACTGCTATTATTAGTAGTAATTACTTCAGTTTGTGAGTAATTACTTCTTTTTATTTTTCTTTTCTTTCTTTTTGTTTTTGTTTTTGTTTTTGTTTGAGACAGAGTCTCACTCTGTCACCCAGGCTAGAGTCTAGAGTGCAGTGGTGCCATCTCGGCTCACTGCAACCTCCACCTCGCAGGTTCAAGAGATTCTCATGCCTCAGCCTCCCAAGTAGCTGTGACTACAGGCATGTGTCACAATACCCAGCTAATTTTTGTATTTTTAGTAGAGTCAGGATTTCACCATGTTGGCCAGGCTGGTCTCGAGCTCCTGGCCTCAAGTGATCCTCCTGCCTTGGTCTCCCAAACTGCTGGGATTGCAGGCTTGAGCCACTGTGCCCAGCCTATTTTCTTTACTGTTCTTCCTCTGCAGAAGTAGTCAACAGGCATGACCTCCCATGGGTGCTCACAGGAGATGGTGCCGTGCATGTGCAGAACTTCCCAGGCCAAGATCCACCACATCGGACCCACTGAGTGAGCCCCCTTGTCATTGCATGAGATGGTGATGATCACATAGTGTAGAGGAGAAGATGTGTGACACAGAGCAATGGTAGGCAGTTTAGCACACAATACCCCTGTGACAGGTTGGTGGTCAGCCCTGGGATCAGTAACCATCAGAAGACATGGCTCCCAGAAGGCTGCCTGGATCTGGTTAGTAAAGGAACCAGAAATAAGAGTGGCTCCAGTGGCAGCAGCAAACTTCAGCATAGCCTCCTGGCTGACATTCCTGGAGGATGTGACACTGACAGCAGCTGAGTTTCCAAATGGCAACCATGGCACAAGCTGCCAGCCAAAGCTTCTTGCAGGTCCTCCTCAGATTTATCACGTAGATGCCATCACTCTTCCTTTTGTAGTGTATCATTTGGAAGTCAAGGTTGGTGCCACCTAAGTGGATTCCTGCTGGAAGGAATGTGAGGACATTCTCCTCCTTCATCTTCAGGGCGTCAAGGGTTCCAAACATTGTGAAAGTTTCTCTTTAAATTATGACGTGCTGTGTGGATCTCTGACTGGGGAACATGGGCAAGTACACCCAAAGTTTGATTGCTAGTATAGCTCACTCTTCTGTGGCTAGAAATCCTGAAGAATAAAACGTTAAGGGAGTTATTATGCTGACTACAACACCCAGGCTTAGGAACTAGTGAGCATAAGACCTCAAATTTCTTTCTGGCTCTCATTATGAAAGTCGTGATTGTTTCCCTTGCGTCATCCTCTGCATGTGGCTTTTCATCTTACATTCTGGCTGTGCTCCAGGAGACACACTGCCTTATGCCAGGGACCTGGTGGAAAGGTCACCCCCAGAACGGCCAGGCTGGGAAAAGCTCACTTAACAGTGTAGGTCCTTAATTGCGTTTGTTCAAGCGCCACCTTAATGGCATATAAGCAAAAGTGAAAAATTCCAAAAGGGACTAAAATTTAGATTTTGGCCTGATAGTATAACTAGAAGGTTTTTTTGTTTCGAATTACCATAAGTAGGAGTGAGTGAGTTTCTGTCATTCCCCTACCGAATAAAATATTGAATTTATGATGAATAGTTGTTAAATAGAGTGATCTGGACTTATTCTTTCCAGCCTAGTGAGACCCATCCCAACCTTTTACAGACAGTTTCTTTAAATATAGCATGAGAAACCTCAGTGTCCTCTGGAGGGTTTTGTAAATGGATGCCAGCCCAGTCTTTATTAAACTGGGCTTATATGTCATATAATTACTTGTCTTGACATACCTCTTCCAGGCTTTGCTGGAAGGATTTGTTAAGGGTTCTTTTCTGCTGTAAATGATGATCCTTGGTGTTTTTGTCATTGTTTTTGTTGCTTCAACTTTATCCTTTTCTGTGTTTTTCCTGAATTTTTTGAGGTTTCTATCTTTTTCAATTAGTTTTTTTTCCTTTTAAATCTACGTAGGTGACATCTACTGATTCCCTTCAATCCAATTCGAAGTCCTATAGCAAACATTTACCGACCACTTACTCTATACAAATCATGCTGGTGCTGTTTTCCAAAGCGTCAACATAGTTTTAGAGTTGTAACATCCAATATGGTAGCTATTATCTATATGTGGCTATTTAAATGTAAATGAATTAAAATTAAATTAAAATTTCAGTTCCTTTTCTGTACTAGCCTTATTTCAAATGCTCAGTAGCCACATGTGACTAGTGGCTACTGTATTAGCCAGTGTGGGTGTAGAAAGTTTCCACCACTGTGGAAAGTTCTACTGGACAGTGCTATTATAATGCATCAGTTATTTAGAACTACAATTCACTACCTGTCTTTCATTTATAAAATAGTCAAAAACTCCTATCTTCCAATCAGAACTTTTTTTTTCTTTTTTTGAGACAGGGTCTCATTCTGCTGCCCAGGATGGAGTGCAGTGGTGTAATCACAGCTCACTGCAGCCTCGAACTACCCGGGCTCAGTGATCCTCCCACCTCAGCCTCCTGAGTAGCTGGAAGTACAGGTGAGCACACCACACCCGGCTAATTTTTGTATTTTTTTGTAGAAACAGGATTTTGTCATGTTGCCGAGTCTGGTCTTAAACTCCTGGGCTCAAGCTATCTGCTCACCTCAGCCTCCCAAAGTGCTGGGATTACAGGTGTGAGCCACCACACCAGGCCAAGAACTTAGTTTTCAGCAAGTCAAGTAAGATTTATTAAATTTTACTGTTAGGCACTATGGAAAACACAAGGACAGATAAAATATGTTTCTTGCCCTCAAGGAACTTAAAACATATTGAGGAAAACTGACACATAAGATAGCTAATGAGATTGGAAGGCAGGATATGCAAAGTGATGTAACTGAGGCATAGTTAAGGTACAATGGACTCGCTGAGGAGGGATTTCTTTCTATTCTGCATCAGGGCCTTCATGCAGAAGGTGGTGCATCTAGGAAGCAAAGGGCATGGGGAAGGTAGAAAGTCATTTTAGGTGCTGAGGAAATAACATGAGTAAAGACATGGAATAGGGAAAGTAGCTTTGTGAGGCAGATAATATAGCATAGAGATTCAGAGCACAGAGATTTAGATATAGTCTCTGGGGACAAACTGCCTGGACTAAAAAAACTGGCTTTGCCTCTAGTTAGCAAGTAAATTCATCTTTCTAAGTCTCAATTTCTTCATCTGTGAAATGGTGCTAATAATAATTGCTACCTAACCACATATTTGTGAGGATTAAATGAGATGTGCTGTTGAGGGGTTTAGCACACTGCCTGCCACAGCAGGCCACTAGGGGAGGATCTGGAGGAAAGGGAGGTAGTTATACTGAGGTTATTGCTTGAGAGTGGTCTCAATTTGCAAAGAGTCTCCAAATGTAGTGGCTGAAATAAGATAGAAAATAATTCGCCTTCCAGTTTAGAATTTGGGGATAGTCCATCCCTGACTGGTATGGTGGCTGTGTTCCATGAAGTCCTCAGGGACCCAGTTCCTTCTCATTTTCTGCTTTGCCATCCCTAGGGTGTGGCCCTTGTCATCACAGTCCAGGATGGAACTTCAGTCATGACATTCATGTCCCAATCAACAGGATGAGGTGTGTACCCATGACCTCAAGGTTCCCAGAAGCTACCACGTGACATTTTCACTTGCATCCCATTAGCCTCAGTGTGGTCATATGGCCTCACCTAGCTTCAGGGGAACTGGACAGCATAGTCTTTTTTCTGGGAGACCCATGTTTCCAGCTAAAATTTTTATTACTAGTAGAAGAAGGGGAAATGGATATAGTCTGTGTAACAAAGAGACACAAGACTGAAGCCAGATTGCAGAGGTCTTTAACGCAGCCTAAGAAAGAGTTTGTATTTTATTTCTTGGGCTCTGTGGAGTTATTGACACTCTCAGTGTGGGATTTAACACAGTTAGAGTCTGTTCATGGTAATAGACTTGACGTGGTTCTTTAAACCATCAATACCCACCCCAGGAATACTCAGAAACTTTCAAGGACAGTTATTTTCAATTTTTTCAAAAAATTTGTTTTCCCTAATATTCTTACATTCTTCTCAATTTTCCCTTCTCTTTGAGGAAGGGAAAAGATAACCCTTTCTCATGGCAGCTCTCCTTTAGACCACATCCAGTGTATCAACAGCCCTCTAAAATGAGCTGTCCAGGAGTCTGAGGCTGCAGTAAACTATGATTGCGCCACTGCGCTCTAGTTGGAAGACAGAGTGAAACGCTGTCTCTAAAAAAAAAAAAGTTTTGATAATGGAACTAGTTCTTCATATGCAGGGGAGGGGATTGTGCCAAGTAGAGAGAAGTGGTATCTTTTTTTTTTTTTTTGAGACAAAATCTCACTCTGTCGCCCAGGCTGGAGTGCAGTGATGCATCTTAGCTCATAGCAACCTACGCCTCCCGGGTTCAAGCAATTCTCCTGCCTCAGCCTTCTGAGTAGCTAGGACTACAGGCATATGCCATCACGCCAGGCTAATTTTTGTATTATTAGCAGAGATGGGGTTTCACCATGTTGGCCAGGCTGGTCTAGAACTCCTGACCTCAACTGATCCACCCACCTCGGCCTCCCAAAGTGCTGGGATTACAGGTGTGAGCCACTGCGTCTGGCCTGGTACCTTTTTTTGATCAAAATACTGTTCTCTGTCTTTGAGTACCTTGTGCTTTCTTTCCTCAGACACCGTGCTTACCACATGACAGTGCATTATTGACAGTGTGTTACTCTAGATTCTAAGCGGCTTGAGGACACAATTCAGATCTTACTAGAGTCTATCTCCTCTGTGGTTTACTCAGTGCCCAGTACCAGGCACACATCAGGTTATCAAATGTCTGGATAAAGGCTGAGTGTAGAATGCTGCCTAGATTATGTTGGCTTTAAAGCAGCTGAACTAGCACGTAAAGCCTCGTACTGTTGATTATTGCTGGGTTTGTGGTGAAAGCACTCCAGGCAAAGGCTAAGAGAAAGAACTGTGTAAAATGTAGTTTAGTCCACATGGAGTATGGTTCTGCGCAGAGTACACTGGACTGTGAAACTATGAGATCAGGTTGAAGGCTTTGTGCTCAGTACCAAAGTCTGTTTTCTCTTTTCTCACTTTGTCTATGTTATTGCAGGCACTAGTTTACTAAGACAATTCAAAACACACACTCATTTTGTGTGCTTATGAAATATATCCCAAGGTAAGCCCCTCCAAGAAGATTTTTAAATCAACAAATATTTACTGAGTATGTGTGAGGCATATGGTTGGGGCCATGAGGAATAAAAGTAACTGAAAAAAGAACCATTCCTTGCTTCCAAGGAATTTAGTCAACAGACACTGTGCTGGGTTGTAGGAATCTAAGTATGGTTGACAAGGCTCCTACCCACAAGGGGCTTCCCATATGGTATGAAAAATAGACAGATATGCAGATGATTACAGACACTGTGATCTCCTGTTTGAAGCTTTCCTGAGACCAAATGTGCACATCTTGATTAAAAATGTGAAGAAATTGTACAGTTGAGATTTTGTAAAATTTGTACATACATTCTAGTTAGGTGGCATATAAGATATTTTCAGGGAGTTGAATCTATTTTAGGAGTGACAGTGATCTGATATGCAACCAGGAGAGAGAGACTGGGGAGGGAAAAAAAGAGGGTTGATCGTTTTGAAATGACAGTAAATTATCTTTTGACACCAGCTGTATCTTTTTTATAACAGAAAATGGAAACAACTCTGTCCTTGACCTTCAAAAAGAAATTGACTTACCTAGCTTAACTATTCAAACAAACAACTGTGTACTCTCTTTAATTCCGATGATGATTTTGATTTACTGTAAATGACTGAATTTAATGAACTAAATTATGCTATTTAAATGCATTTTGTGAATGGTATTGTAGTTTGTTACAAAGCATTATGTCTATGCTAAATTGTGCTGTAAATGATATGGTATGGAACATATGTGCTGTATTCATAATTTAACTGTTGCTGCGGAGTGCCTTCTTGGATAGGACACACTGAAAAAAGGAGTCTTTATTTATCTGGTGAAATGAAGGTGATATCTCAGCAAATCACTAGGTCTTACTGACCTTGGCAGAATTACAGTGCTAATATTTTCACATGGATGAACTGTTCTTAAACAACTTCTCTAATGTATATGGCAGAAATAGGCTTTCCATTAAAACTAGGTATACATGGTATATCTTCTCTTTCCATTTTTTTCCCCTTCAACAAACATTTACTGCAGTCATTGCAAGGATAATTCCATCTCCATTAAGGTTCATGTTTTCTCCTGGCCTCTCAAATGGTAGGGATAATAGAATAGAGGGTTTGTCCTGCAGTTACGCTGGTGGTCTCTAAAGGGATCGGCATCAAATAATTCCTTGCTTTTCTTCTTTCTGAATAATTCAATAATTTTTTTTTAAAAGTAAATACTGAGGCCAAAATACCACCTTTGTTATGGATACAGGCTGAGTTGGCTTTGCGTGGGAGCCAAATGTGCTTTCTAACAGAAACCTGGCATTAGATACACTAACCTACAAGGTCCCAACTTGCATACATGGAAGGCCAGCCCAGTAGGATTTATAACACGGAAAAGCAAAGAATTTGTGCTTTCTGTGGACAAGCTCATCTCAGGAGAAAGAACAGTTGAACCAAGTGGAGCATTCTCAGTTATTCTTTTTTTTTTTTTTTTTTTGAGACGGAGTCTTGCTCTGTCACCCAGGCTGGAGTGCAGTGGTGCAATCTCGGCTCACTGCAAGCTCCGCCTCCCGGATTCACGCCATTCTCCTGCCTCAGCCTCTCCGAGTAGCTGGGACTACAGGCGCCCGCCACCACGCCCGGCTAATTTTTTGTATTTTTAGTAGAGACGGGGTTTCACCGTGGTCTCGATCTCCTGACCTCGTGATCCGCTCGCCTCGGCCTCCCAAAGTGCTGGGATTACAAGCGTGAGCCACCGCGCCAGGCCTCTCAGTTATTCTTTACAAAAGTTACTAGTTAGGTTTGAATGAGTAAAGTGGGTAGAGAGAGACCTATCTCCTCATATGAAGAAAATATTAGACACAAGTTAAAAAATCATTTCCCAATAACAAGTGGAACATTTTAAGAAAGGAATTCATTCAAAAGTTCATCACTACAGAGAAATCCACCAGATATGTTACACATTTATGATGATGCTTCCATTTCTCCCCTCGGAAGGGTATCTTTATGATAGCAGTCCTTCTGTTACTTGATGGAAGATGAAAAAACAGCAGCTTTTGGGGCAGCCACAATTATAGGTTCAGAAAAAATTACATGAAGTTTACGTGATCATTCTCAGTAGTTCAGTGCTGGCCATTACATTACACTGATATAAACGAAGACAAACAGTCAAGAGGCTTGAGTTTTAGAAATTTTATGATCATTAGCTCTGTTTCACTCAACTTAGGCTGCTATAACAAAATACCATAGCCTGGGTAGCTTTAAACAACAGACATCTATTTCCTCAGAGATCTGGAGGCTGGAAGTCCAAGATCAAGGTGCCAGCATGGTGAGTTTCCTGTGAGGCCTCCCTTCCTGCCTTCTAGGTGGCCACCATCTCACTGTATGCTCACATGACCTCTTCTGTGTGTGTGTATTCAGAGAGACAGAGAGGGCATCTCTTCTTATAAAGACGCTAATTGTATGGTATCAGGACCCCAGCTTTATGACCTCATGTAACCTGAATTACCTCCTTGGAGGCCCTATGTCCAAATACAGTCACGTTGGAGGTTAAGGCTTCAAAATATGAATTTGGGTATGGAGTTGGGGAACATAATTCAGTGCATGGCAAGCTCATTGTGTGACAAGGCAAGTGCTTTGTCTCATTTTCCCTTTCTATAAATGAAGGCCCATACTTTATGCCACCTGATAAGGTTACTAGTATATTGAGTGAAATCATGGACATTAACACATTGAAATGTTTAAAGTGCCATTCCTATAGCATTATTTTTATTCACTTTTGAATCTAATAGTTATTGAGGGCAGGCTTTTCTTACTATTTAGCCACCCTTAGTTCTTTTTCTCTTACCTGAGCATTTCTCAGTGGCAGCTAGGAAGTCATGTAATGCTTGATTGTGGTCTCACTGCCTTAAGAAAAATGAAGTAGACATTGCACAACAAGGAATGCTGATTTTCCCAAAATGACTGAAAACATTCAGCAACTGGATTTCACAACAGGCAGATCCTCTGGTAAGAAATTAGAGTTTAGTTTATTTTGATGATTTTTTTGTAGTAGAGTTTTTTGTTTTTGTTTTTTTGAGACAGGGTCTAACTCTGTCACCCAGGCTGGAGTGCAGTGACATGATCTTGGCTCATTGCAGCCTCAACCTCCTGGGCTCAGGCAATCCTTCCACCTCAGCCTCCCAAGTAGCTGAGACTACAGGCACACAACACCACTCCCAGCTAATTTTACAAATTTAAAATTTGTTTTTTAGAGACCAAGTTCTCACTATGTTGCCCAGGCTGGTCTTGAACTCCTGGGCTCAAGGGTTCCTCCTGCCTTGGTCTCCCAAAGTGCTGGGATTACAGGTGTAAGCCACCGTGCCTGGCCAATTTTTTTTTTAATCAAATGCATGAAAGTTTAAGAGAAGAAATCTGCAATAGTCCATCTCCAATTGTACTGCAAAGGAATATCATAATGTGACCATTGGACAGAGAAAATTAAGCCAGTGGGAGTGTTTTCTCATTTTAGCGAGATTACTTCTGAACTTAGCAACTTAGCATTAGGTATATGCAAATGACTAGACAGTAAATTTTGATGAGTTGCTGCAAGAAAAGAATTAGTTTTAGTCATTTTTCTGTGCCATATTTGGCATTTTCTTCAGAGTGATTCAGTTAACATGTCTCTTGGTAATATTCTCTCTATATTTATTTTGGAAGCAGCAGTAAATGATACAACTAATATTTTAGAATATTGTAATAGCAAATAAGTTCTAAAAACTTGAAGAACTTGGATAAACGGAGTAGTGTCCAGGACCTTTCTCTGTGATTGGCCACCATGAATAAATATGGGTGGAGCTAACAGATAGAAGTCAGTTATGACCGTAAGATTTCCCACATCAGCAACATGGAATTATAATGCCAGAGATTTTGCATTTTTCTGACTGTCACAAACAGAATCTTGTTTGGTTGTTCTAGCAAGGTGTTGGGTGGACATACAGCTAAGAGTTGGAGACTTGAAGAAGGAAAGTCTATAAAGTAGCATAACTCTTGTGACATGTCCTTAGAGCCCCCAGGCCACACTTGCAGGTAACAAAACGAAGAAATATTAAGTGATTTGTTCAAAGTCACCCAACAAATTAGTGATGGAGCCAGAACTACCCTAGGTTTCCTCCTTCCAGTCCAATATTTTCTATATGCAAGAAAGGGGGAGATATTTTTCCTGTGGAAAAAGTTGAGGCAAAGGAAGCCCCTTGTCTGACCACCAGAGCATTTAGGATGATAGAGTCGGATTATCTGAATGTTTAGAAAGACTTAAAGATTACGGTTTTTGTTTTTTTTCAGAGATGAGGTGTCATTATGTTGCCCAGGCTGGAATGTGGTGGCTGTTCACAAGTTCGATTATAGTGTACTGCAGCCTCAAACTCCTGGCTCAAGCAATCTTTCTTCCTCAACCTCCTGAGCAACTGGGACTACAGGAATGCACCACTGTGCCTGCTTTAAGATTATGTTTTTGTTTTTGTTTTTTTGAGATGGAGTCTTGCCCTGTCTCCCAGACTGGAGTGCAGTGGCACATCTCGGCTCACTGCAACTTCCACCTCCTGGGTTTAAGCAATTCTCCTGCCTCAGCCTCCCGACTAGCTTGGACTACAGGCACGCACCACCATGCCTAGCTAATTTTTGTATTTTTAGTAGAGCCGGGTTTCACCATGTTGGCCAGGCTGGTCTTGAACTCCTGAGCTCAAGTGATCTGCCTGCCTCGGCCTCCCAAAGTGCTGGGATTACAGGCATGAGCCACCGTGCCTGACCAAGATTAGGTTTTTAAATGTTTTCTAATTCTATCACCAATACAACACTTGAATCTAATCTACAAAATCCCTGCCAAATGGTCAGTCTATGTTTTTTTTTATTTTGAAATCTTATTTATTTATTTATTTTTTATTATTGTACTTTAAGTTTTAGGGTACATGTGCACAACGTGCAGGTTTGTTACATATGTATCCATGTGCCATGTTGGTGTGCTGCACCCATTAACTCGTCATTTAGCATTAGGTGTATCTCCTAATGCTGTCCCTCCCCCCTCCCTCCGGTCAGTCTATGTTTACACACTTACAGTGATGAGAAACTTGGCCTTTGATTTTTATTTGGCTTAGACTATTAGAAAGTTAATCTTATATTGGGCCTAACTTTGTCCTCCTGTGGCTACAACTCTTAGGTTTTAATTCTACTTTCTGGTAATTCAAAAAGCACACAATTAGCCATGGGAGTATATTATCCTTTACCCTCTTTCATGTGTATTACTCTTGTCTTTCCTTTCTTTCAATGCTTTATGTTTTAGTAGGACATACTCAAATGCCCACTGGACCAATCAAATCTATAAATATGCCTGTTACCAATGTCTTTCAAGTTCATTGTGTAAAACAGGCCTGAAAACTCTCAAAGAGGCATAATGAAAGGGGAATTAGAGTCTAATTCAGGCCAGTTGTGTGACATCCTTGAGGTCCTTTGCAATGCTGATTTCATGTGGGTCTCAGTGTGATTAATATAATCTACTTGGCCAGGTTATCTCAACCCATTTTCTAAAACTCATTGTTTGCTTCGTTATCTCTATGTATTTTGTGATTCAACAATTTCCATTGTCCATGGATAGTACTTAGCAAATTATATAAAGGTACCATCTTTCTTCCAGGTCTGCAAATATACTTTAACAATTTAGTTTTGTGTACCTTTTTTTGTTTTGTTTTGTTTTGTTTTGTTTTGTTTTGTTTTGTTTCGAGATAGAGTTTCACTCTGTTGCCCAGGCTGGAGTGCAGTGGCACGATCTCAGCTCACTGCAATTTCTACCTCCCGGGGTTCAAGTGATCCTCGTACCTCAGCCTCCCAAGTAGCTGGGATTACAAGGGTGTGCCACCACGCCCAGCTAATTTTTGTATTTTTAGTAGAAACGGGGTTTTACCATGTTGGCCAGGCTGGTCTCAAACTGCTGACCTTAAGCGATTTGCCTGCATTGGCCTCTTAAAGTGCTGGGATTACAGGCGTGAGCCACTGTGCCTGTCCGTGTGCCTTATATTAAGCAAATTTGATATCTAAAAATCAGATTTAGAACAAAAAATTCAGAAAAGGGCCAGGCAGGGTGGCTCACACCTGTCATTTCAGCCCTTTGGGAGGCCAAAGTGGGTGGATTGCTTGAGCCCAGGAGTTTGAGACCAGCCTGGACAACACCTCTACAAAGAAATACAAAAAATTAGTGAGGTGTGGTGGCATACGCCTGTAGTCACAGCTATTCAGGAGGCTGAGATGGGAGAATCACCTGAGCCCCGAAAGTTAAGGCCACAGTGAACCGTGGCATGCAGACCCACCCCACTGTACTCTGGCCTGGGAAACAGAAGTAAAACCCTGTTTCCAAAAAGAAAAAAAATTCAGGAAATGATTTCTTTTAAATAACAACTTCCCTAAATGCCCCTAAAGTAAAATTAGATAGAAAAAGTTCTGTTCCAACCTAACGTGTCTGGAATACTTCAATTAAATAAGCAAGATATAGACATTTGAAATCTCCATAAGGAAAAATAGAATTACAGAAATAAACTTGTAGATGAACAAATAGAAATGAGAAGATGAAATTCAACATAGAAAGGTGATCTGAATATTCTCACATTTTTTAGGGCTACAGACATGCTCTAAGCTTTACTGTTGAAAGTTAGTGGAGCTTGTTGTGGCTCACCCTAAGACATTTAGGTATCATTTCAACCAATCAAATGTTCACAGACTTGTAGAAAAGGCAGGTTTGGTGTACATCAGATTTTATTAGGATTATATCCAAACCATCTAGTCAAAACAGAAACTGGGCTGGGCATGGTGACTCACACCTGTGAACCCAGCACTTCGGGAGGCCGAGGTAGGAGAACTACATGAGACCCACCTAGGCAACACATAAAAGGTCTCTTTTATAGAGAGACCTTATCTCTATAAAAAATTTTTAAAAAATTAACCAGCCATGGTGGCAGGCACCTGTAGTCACGGCAACACAGGAGACTGAGGCGGGAGGATCACTTGAGCCCAGGAGGTCGAGGCTGCGTGTGAGCCCTGTATTGTACCACTGCATTTCTGTCTGGGCGACAGAGTGAGACCCTGTCTTGCAAACAAACCAACCAGAAACAGAATTTGAAATTTTCAGAAAATTCCACTATTTTTGTTTTTAATCCATTCCAATGTCAGGAAGCTTTTTCTTATGATCAAATCTAAGCCTCTAGTTTGAGTCTCATGAAAGATAAGTTGCAGCTGGTCACCACCTCTTTGTAAGACCCTATATGCACAGATTCCATTTCTTTCTGGATCATGAATACCTGAACTAGTTATAATGATTTTATGAGGGCCTAATAAGTGGGAAGATTCTCTTACTCATCTTATTCCCTATGTCCAAGTGAATAAGAGCAAATTAAGGCATAGAGGTAATGCTCACAGTACTTATTTGTCTGGTTCAGGCTTCTTTCTGCCTCTGCACTGACAGTGGCCTAATTTGATATTTTATAGTAATGTTTTGATGTCTGAGGCTAAGTACTACTATTATAAGAAGAACAGGAAACATCATTTCAGAAGGTCTATAAATAAAGGGCATAATTCATTAAAAATTTCTGAAATCTCTTATACTCAGCAGCAAAATTAAGTGTATTAGGTTGAAAATTCTTTCTAGAAAATATTATGGGCTGGCTGGGCATGGTGGTTCATGCCTTTGGGAGGCCGAGGCAGGTGGATCACCTGAGGTCGGGAGTTCGAGACCAGCCTGAACAACATGCAGAAGCCCCGTCTCTACTAAAAATACAAAAAATCAGCTGGACATGGTGGTGCATGCTTGTAATCCCAGCTACTTGGGAGGCTGAGGCAGGAGAATCGCTTGAACTCAGGAGGCAGAGGTTGCGGTGAGCTGAGTTGGTGCCATTGCACTTCAGCCTTGGCAACAAGAGTGAAACTGTCTCAAAAAAAAAAAAAGAAAAGAAAAGAAAAGAAAATATTATGGGCCAAAGTTGTAGGAACAAAGCACAAAACTGACTTTGGATCAGGTCTAGGCCATTTAGTCGTTCCTCAGTATCTGTGGGGAATTGGTTCCAGGACCACTTGTGGATACCAAAATCTGCTCATACTCCAGTCCCGCCATCAGTCCTGCAGAACTCGTGGATATGCAAAGTCGGCCCTCTTTACACGTGGGATTTGCATCCCTCCAATACAATATTTTCAATCTGTGTTTGGTTGTGAATTTGGAACTGGCTGGTATGGAGGGCTGACGATACTTATTGCAAAAAATTATTGTGTTAAGTGGACCCACTCAGTTCAAACTCACATTGTTTGAGGACCAACTGTATTTTGTTTTTTGCTGGAGACATTTAAAATATTTTCAAAATTCACTTAAATTCAGTGTATTTTAGGCTATTTAATTACTGATATGCCTTTGTATAGCTTTTTTCATGTTTCATGGTTGTGTTGTTTTAATCAAAATTAAAAATTTTGGGGTCATTGTTTCTTTAAACTGCTTTTCTCTTCCCTTCCACTCTCTTTTCTC
This sequence comes from Nomascus leucogenys, assembly GCF_006542625.1. Classification (NCBI taxonomy): domain Eukaryota; kingdom Metazoa; phylum Chordata; class Mammalia; order Primates; family Hylobatidae; genus Nomascus; species Nomascus leucogenys. The sequence goes on along the minus strand of NC_044385.1, from coordinate 42,707,686 downwards.
CTTTTGGGACTTCAATTACTCATATATTAGGCTGCTTAAAATTGTCACACAGCTCAATGATGTTCTGTACATTTTTTTTGTCTGCAGTATTAAACTATTTTTAATTCTACATGGTTTTTTTTTCTTTACCTAAGACATTGTATTTTTCATCTTCAGAAGTTTGACTTGGGTTATTTTTATATCTACCATGTCTCTTTTTACCATGCTTATGCTTTCCTCTCTTTTTTATAATATGAAATGTATTTATAATCATTGTTTTAATGTTCCTTTTTCCTAATTTCTAATCTTGGTAATTTCTTGGTCTGCTTCTATTGATTGATTTTTTCTTATGATTTTAAGTCATATTTTCTGGCTACTTTCATGATTTTGTGAATTTGGGGCTAGACATTGTGAAATTTACATTGTTTGGTGGTGGATTCTTTTGTATTCTTAAATATTTTTGAGCTTTGTTTTAGAGTATTCAAATAATTTAAAAATAGGTTCATCCTTTTGATGTTTGTCTTAGGTTTTGTTAGGTAGGACCAGAGCAACTTTTAGTTTAGGGCTAATTTGCCCCAACTACTGAGACAATATCTGCCTGTTGCCTTATATATTCTGAGGTGTTCATTTTTAACTCTGGCTATTGAGAATGTGAACTATTCCCAGGCCTCTGTGAGCTCTCAAAATTATTTGACCTGCTCCTGGAGAAGTGGTTCTTTCTCCAACTTTGAGTGGTCGCCTCACATGCATGTGCTGATCAACACTAAGCTTAAGACTTAAGGGGGACCCTCCACAGATCTTCGGGTTCTTTTCCTTTGGTGCTTTGATACTGTCTCCTATTTGTCTGGTGAATTCCAGCCACCTTGGCTTGCCTAACTTCTCCACTTTGTCTCTCAACTCAGGAAAACCATCTCATTTCTTTCCTTTCCTCTCAGAGATCATTGTCCTGTATTGGCTGTTATCTAATGTCTGAAAAATATTATTTAATATATTTATCTGATTTTTTTAGTTACTCCATCTCAGCCAGAAATGGCATCCTGAAGGTCAGTATATTTTAGGGCTCCCAAGTGAGAGGAACAGTTTCCAACTTTCTATTAGTATATCCTAAAAATGTTTAATATACAATATTTAAAGGTATTTATGTAAACAATTGAAATCTTTCTTTGGGAAAATTAAAACAAAACTTGATTGCATATTGTGATTTCATATTTTGCAAATGTTAATATTTAATCATATGCAGACCCATTTAGCTTAAGTGCATTAATGTAACTCATTTAAAAGAGGCCAGTAATTGTCCTATTAACTCCCAGGCTGGATATTATCTGCTCTGCCCTGCTGGTAAGGCCAGAGGGGGACTCTTCTATTGGCACCCACAGAGATTGCTCTGATCTGTTGAAAATCCTGTTAAAATCTAATTACTTAGGAGAATCAGCCAGGGAATATCTAATGAGCTCCAGGAAACCCACTAGAAGAAATTCTGTGTTACTAACGAATGAAATGTCTTCTGTCTTTCAATTATACTGATACCACAGGAACATAATTGCTGCCTTATAAAATGTGACTCTTGTTTGTTGTTTTTTAATTGTGTGTCATGGATTTTTTTTGGTCATGTGAAAATAACTTAATTTCCCATGGAGGAGAGATGATGATGCGAAGCTTAAATAAGTATACTTCATTTCCTCACAAATATTTGATTCTTGTTATCAAATGCTTATTAAAAAGTATGTACATTATTTAGTGAAACCACTACACAGGTGTAAATAAACAAGATGATTAAAAAACCTTGAATTTTTAATCTAGAATGAAAAATATGTTAATCAAGAAACTGAAAAGAATCATTCTCTGCAATCATCTTCAAATATTGCCAAAAGAAAATGATTTATTAAAAATGAAAATTCATTTATCTTATTTTGTAAATATACCTTTGAGAATCTTACCATGGTTTACATTTCCTTCTCTCTTTAACAATTAACAACATCTTTTTCTTTTTTTTTCCATATATTACCTAATTTTATATTTCTACTTTGTTGACTTTCCATTCCCCTATATTTAGGACTTTGTTTTCTTTTTCCTATCTTTTGTCTTTTTGTTTTTTGAGACAGTGTCTCACACTGTCGCCCAGGCTGGCATGTAGTGGCACGATTTCGGCTCACTGCAACCTCTGCCTCCCGGGTTCAAGTGATCTTCCTGCCTTAGCCTCCCTATTAGCTGGGACTACAGGTGCGCACCACCACGCCTGGCTAATTTTTTATTGTATTTTTAGTTGAGATGGGGTTTCCCCATGTTGTCCAGGCTGGTTTCAAACTCCTGACCTCAAGTAATTCTCCCACCTAGGCCTTCCAAAGTGCTGGGATTACAGGCATGAGCCACTGCACCAGACCGGGACTTTGTTTTCTTAAAATTGCATGGGTAATACGTCATATTGGTTAAGAGTACAGGTTTTGGAATCAGACCTGATGTTTCAAATCCCAGCTCTTCTATTATTTATCTAATATTTACAACAAATTTCTTAACCTTCTGAGTCTCAGTTTCCATTTCTGTACAATGGGGACACTAATCATTATGTACAGCATTGCATAAGGTTGTTTGGAAGACTCTGTGAAGTATGTAAAGTTATTAGCACAGTATCTTGCATGTCGTAAGAGCTCAAGAAATGGTAGTTATTATTTTTGAAGACTAATTAAATTTTGGAATATGAAAGAATTGTGATATCTAAGATTCATTAAAAACTAATGTAGGGTGAATTTCTATTATCCTAATGTACTTCTATCACCATGTTCTTATTAAATTTGTTGAAAAAATTAAAATGGGTCTATTTTTAGTAGCATGTCAGTGAACTTCATTCCAAAGTTTATCAAGTTTTTAGCCAATGTGTCATTTTATAACATGGATTGATTTCAGCAAATGACACTAGAAACAAAATGTGGTTTGGTGATACATTACTTAGAAAAATACCTGTCTTAGTGACAAATTATTATTAGAATATTATATAAGATTTTAATGATTGAGGAGAAAAAAGACTATTACATATTATTTCAACAATTAACAATGTAACTATTATTTAAAATTATTATCTGGCCTATAGAACTCTGGCAGTTGAAATACTTGTATTGACAGTGCTTTTATTTTCAATCATTTAATAACACTAAAATTAGATTTTCTCTTTTGCCTAATATATAGTCTAAAACATTTTTTTAATCAGACTATTGTGAAGCTTACAAGTTGCCTTGTAAAATGGTTCTTTGCATTATAATTAGATAAGGAGGTAGGATTGTTACAATAATGTTTTCACTTAGAATAGGCTCTTCTATACTTAAAATTTCTTTCTTACATACTTCATTAATTCTTATAGCAACTTTTTGAACTAGCGATACAGTACTATATTATAGGCAAAAAAGGAAACAGAGTTTTTGTATACATGCAGTTCTGATTACATTTCTAGTATAAAAGATGTACATGTAAATTACATAAGAATTAGAATGTTTCAACAAAATATTTAACTGCTTAAAATATTTTGTCAGTTAACACTTTATATAGATTTTGTTTGGCTCGTGGTAGCACTTTGGGAGGCCAAGATGGAGGCCAGGAGTTCTTGACTAGCCTGGGCAACATGGCAAAACCCCATCTTTAAAAAAAGAAAAAAAGGCTGGGCATGGTGGCTCATGCCTGTAATCCCAGCACATTGGGAGACTGAGGCAGGTAGATCACTTGAGGCCAGGAATTTGAGACCAGTGTAGACAACATGGTGAAACCCCATCTCTACTAAAAGTACAAAAATTAGCCAGGTGTGGTGGTGCATGCCTGTAATCCCAGCTACTTGGGAGGCTGAGGCAGGAGAATCACTTGAAGCTGGGAAGCAGAGGTTGCAGTGAGCCGAGATCATGCCACTGACTCCAGCCTGGGTGATACAGTGAGACTCTGTCTCAAAATAAATAAATAAAATAAAATAAAATAACAAAAGAAAAAAATTAAATTTAAAAATCCAGTTGTGAGATAATGGTACTATTTGGTAGGGGAAGATGTCAGAATTAATGAATGTATGGTGATTTTTACTGTTTGTTGAAAAGTTTATAAGTAGTAATAAACATTGTGAACTTTTTTTTTTGGCAGAAATTTTTATACTATATTTGAGGACCAAGCACCAGCTAATTTGTTCATACAACAAATATTTATTGAGGGCTTATTATTTGCCAGAATGGGGATGGCTAAGGTTTGAATATATGTGTCCCTCCAAAATTCATATGTTGGAACTTAAACCCCAAGGTGATGGTATTAAGAGGTGAGTCCTTTGGGAAGTGATTAAGTCACGAGGGCTCCTCCCTTGTGAATGGGATTAATGCCCTCATGAAAAAGGCTTCAGGCAGCTAGGCACTTCCATCTCATCAGCCATGTGAGGACACAGTGTTCATTTCTTGTGCCCTCTGCTTTCTGCTCTGTGAGGATGCAGCAACAAGGCTCTGTTATGAAGCAGAGAACAAGCCTTCACCAGACATCATATCTGCTGGGGCCTTGATCTTGGATTTCGATTTCCTAGCCTCCAGAAACTTGAGGAATAAATTTCTGTTGTTTATTAATTACCCAATCTAAGATATTTTGTTATAGCAGCATGAATGGGTAAGACTGGGTTGTAGTATTGAACAAGACAGGCAAGGAAGAAGAATGATCAGACTTGTTATTAAAGTGAATACTTTGCTGCAATGTCAATTCATTAAACTTCACTCAGTCTAAGTCCCTGACAGAAAGTGCTTTGGTAGTTGATATTAGCATATGAAACTACTTCCTAAGCCTGGCTTTGCTGGGGAATTCATATATAACTTATTAAGTCAACACATCTTTATTAAACCAGTTTCTGTTTAGTAGAAAACAAATACTTCACTTTGACAATAGAAGTAAAAGCAAAAAAAAAAAAAAAAAGGTAGCCTTATTTCTTTTCCTCGTGCCTTTCCAAGGTTAAACTCTCCTCGGCAAACTTTAAATATCCAACTCTCTGTAAAGTATGTGACACTGCTCCCTCACTCCGATTTTGCCTGGCCCATGGTAGGCACTTGCTGAATTAATGTAACTAATAATCCTGTTATTCTAATGGTCCATACTTCTAGTTCTATTGTTGATTCTCCCATGATAATCTGGCATAAAGCAGTCACAGGATCTACCCTTTTTCCTGTATAAAAATGAATACAATGTTTTAATTTACCTAGTTAAAATGTATTGAGGATTATAAGATATTCGTTTGAACTATTTATTCCTTAACAATTTATTTTTATTTTTTATTTTTTGATTTTTTTGATTCTTCAACTAAGACAGCAGAAGAGGTGATTTACTGTATGCTTGTTACACTTGGCCACAAGTGAACACAGAAATGAGCCCAGAATGTTACAGGTCCAGGGTAAATGACCAACAGGGACTGTTTTGGTATGAGCAAGGTGGGTCTCTCAGAGGCAGTTTTGGTGATCAGATGGTGATGGAACTTCTAGGTCCTTTGAGAGACAAGTTCTAGACAGTAGCATGTTGTCCAACAACGTATACCGGCATCCCCAGCCTCTGGCACTCCATGTTTCTGCTCCTGGGGCCTCCATGGGTGCACAAGCTAGCGGTTTACTTGGACACCTGTGCCTCATCTTTTGAGCTTCAGCCTGCACATTTGCTTCTTCCTCCACTTGACTCTCATGGAGCGGAGGTTTCCAAGAGGATGGTGCTAAGGCCGAAAGAAAGCTTATTTTTTATTTATTATTATTATTTTTTACAGACAGGGTCTTGCTCTGTCACCCAGGCTGGAGTGGCACCTTCATAGCTTACTGCAGCCTCATATGCCTGTGCTCAAGTGATCCTCCCACTTTAGCTTCCTGAGTAGCTAGGACTAAAGATGTGAGCCACTGTGACCAGCAGTTCGAACTATTTGAAATAGCTGACATTTGATCATTTTTTTGACCTACAGAAAAATAAAAATTTTAGACAATTCAACCTAATAATTTTTGCTAAGATATTTTAACTTGACCAAAAATGTGATAAAGTTACCAAAATAATCACAACTGCAAATATGTTAATTACATTACTGTTTATAGTTTTCTTTCTACCTTCCTTTCTATTTCACCTCGATTGCTGATATTTGCCTTGCTTTCTTCACTGAATGGTATTTTATTACCAAAAAATTAATTGAGTAATATACCTGTCACTCTAAATACTAAATTTTTTATATATATATATATATATATTTTTTTTTTTTTTTTGAGACGGAGTCTTGCTCTGTCGCCCAGGCTGGAGTGCAGTGGTGCAATCTCGGCTCACTGCAAGCTCCGCCTCCTGGGTTCACGCCATTCTCCTGCCTCAGCCTCTCGGAGTAGCTGGAACTACAGGCGCCAGCCACCACGCCCGGCTAATTTTTTGTATTTTTAGTAGAGACGGGGTTTCACCGTGGTCTCGATCTCCTGACCTCGTGATCCGCCTGCCTTGGCCTCCCAAAGTGCTGGGATTACAAGCGTGAGCCACCGCGCCCGGCAATTATATATTTTTTTAACGTTAATGAGCCTGGAGTCCAATAGGCTAGGTCTAGCAAGCAGTATTATTTGACTTCTTTAAGGACTTTTAAGCATCAGGGTATAGTGGGTAGTATTTAATTTCCAAATTTAGTTACAGTTTAAAAAAATCAATTTATTTCACTATTAGAAAGTATACCTAAAACTAATTTTCATTGTTTCTGACAATTTGGAAGACTTCATTAGTTTATAATTTGGAAATTATTACTGTGTTTACCCTGAAAACTAGAATTTCAAGCCCTGTTACACTCATTTCTGATTTATTCTGATAATACTCTGGAATAATCCTATAATCTTTGCAAAATACAGTTATGACAAAATGATGTATTCTCCAGAAGTTTATTATTCTATCTCTGAAGAAAATGTAACATCCCCAAAGTTTTTTTTTTTTCCAGAAAGGCCAAAGATTATAATTCTTTTATTTTCTAAATATAAAGCAACCCCACTGAATGAGCTACAGCTCCCCTAAGGTAGAGCTCGAGCTGTTCTCTGTTTCACATCTTTTAAGGCAAGACAACATAATTTAATTTGCCTAGCATTTGCCAAGAAATATGGCTGAAAAAGAGAGATGTAACCTGGTTCTTTATGCAAATATCAGGAAACCCTGATAGCTAGCTACTTATCAGTGAGTCAATCTAGGAGCCCTAGATTGAGTTACAAGTAACTTAAATTAGTAGTCCCCAAATTTAAGACCTGTGGCTAGGCTTTCACGGGTTGACAGCAAAATGAAAAAACTAAGGGCAATATAAACTTTCCATAAACCAAAATTTATTAAACTTAAATGAATGTTTATATTTTTTCTCCTTTTGACTTTTTGTTTTTAATACAACCTATCTTTTATGAAATTATACTAATTTTTTTTTACTGTTCCTATTTGCTAAGATAAACAGCAATCCCGGCCGGGCGCGGTGGCTCACGCTTGTAATCCCAGCACTTTGGGAGGCCGAGGCGGGCGGATCACGAGGTCAGGAGATCGAGACCACGGTGAAACCCCGTCTCTACTAAAAATACAAAAAATTAGCCGGGCGTGGTGGCGGGCGCCTGTAGTCCCAGCTACTCGGAGAGGCTGAGGCAGGAGAATGGCGTGAACCCGGGAGGCGGAGCTTGCAGTGAGCCGAGATCGCGCCACTGCACTCCAGCCTGGGCGATAGAGCGAGACTCCGTCTCAAAAAAAAAAAAAAAAAAAAAAAAAAGATAAACAGCAATCCCATGTTACGTCCCCAAATCTCTTTTGAAATATCCTTGAAATCCTAAACGCTTGGAAGCACGTATTACTTTTATATATCTGTTTTCTCACCTGTTAAATGGAGGGTATTCATTCTTATTTCACTGGATCAGCATGAAGGTTATATGAGATATGTAGGTGGAAGTGGCTGGGACAGTACCTGGCACTTTATACATACTCCCAACATGAGTTCAATTGAAAACCTTGGTGTAGGCTCAAGATTTCATCCAGTTTTCTTTTGTGGAGAATGAAGATTGTAAGTTCAGATTGGGATGCTACTTGGTACATAGTAGATGTCAAATAAATATTTTTCGTCTATGGAATACTAAAGTAGAAAAGTCTTGTAGGCAGATTGATAGGAGGATCAGGAGTACTAGAATGAGTTCTGGACAAGGAATCAGCAGTGCATAGATGGTAACTAAGTCACAAAAATATGAAGACAAGAGGCCCTGGGGCAGACAGTAATGATTTTAAAGCCCATAAAGCTGCACTGCCTCCTCAACAAACATGAAAAGGAAGGACAAACGTTTGTGACATCCTACAACGTCCTCATAGCAGTGGTTTGGACCATGTTCCTCTTAATATTTTGGACTTTTTAATCTTCAATGAAAGTCTGAAAGTCTTTGGACTCCCCTTGTTGAATCCTTAATTCCAGAGATAGAACCTCTTTTCCTGTGAGGCTTCAGCCACTCTGGGTGCCATTGACATTAGAGATAGTTCTTTAGGGTGAACAAATATGTCAGAACTAAGAGATTATTTAGGGGGTTCTTGAGTCAAGTGGGGTTATTCCCTGCTAAGAACTATATTCTTCTTGACAGCATGCAGCTGAAGAAAAGATGTACATGGGAAGGTAAGGATGAAGGAGACCCCAGCCTAGCCAGCCAGAACTAATGAAGCCAGCCTGGCAATCAATGGGGTGACAGATGTTGTAGCCAGATCACTCTCACACCCAGAAGAAATGTGTGATTTTCCTACTTCTGTAAAAAAGGGCAGCCAGAAAGACCTTTTTACAGCCCAGCCTTTGTTACCAGCTGTCTGGCTGTTGGTAGGGCTTGTCTTTGTTTATGGCACCCTCCCCATTGCATCCCAAGGGTTCATTTACTTGACAAACTTCATTCTCATGTGCTGGGTCAGTCTGTCAGTTTGAATAGTTTTAAAGTTTTCTTGGCCTGGCTTTCCTTCCTAGATTCCTTCTTATTGAGAGTGGGCCCCAGCTAAACTGTGAAGTTGACAAAGTTCATTGTCCACAACGCTGGGATTCTTTCTGTGACCCTCACTCCCTGGCCCCCTGATGCCTTCTCCCTTTTGAGAGACCACACACCATATTTGTAAAGTCCTTGCCTTCATGGAGATCAGAAAGACAGTTTGATAAATCAATACACTACAATATTTATGGCAAATGCAACTTTATCAGGCCCCTAACGAGCTAATCTGTGTTCACATCCACCCTTTGCTTCTAGTTTCAATGTGTATTAGTCGGGGTTCTCTAGAGGGTTAGAACTAGTAGGATATATGCACATATGAAAGAGAATTTATTTTTTCTTTTTATTTATTTATTTTTTTGAGACAGAGTTTCACTCTTGTTGCCCAGGCTGGAGTGCAATGAGACAATCTCAGCTCACTGCAACCTCCGCCTCCTGGGTTCAAGCAATTTTCCTGCATCAGCCTCCCGAGTAGCTGGGATTACAGGCTTGTGCCACCATGCCTGACTAATTTTTGTATTTTTAGTAGAGACGGGGTTTCACCATGTTGGCCAGGCTAGTCTCGAACTCCTGACCTCAGGAGATCCACTCGCCTCGGCCTCCCAAAGTGCTGAGATTACAGTGTGAGCCACTGCACCCGGCCAAAAGAGAGTTTATTAAGGAGAACTGACTCACACGATCACACGGTAAAGCCCCACAGTAGGCCGTTTGCAAGCTGAGGAGCAAGGAAGCCAGTGATGGATCAGTCTGAGTCCCAAAACCTCAAAAGTAGGGAAGCCCAGTGCAGCCTTCAGTCTATGGCCAAAGGCTCAAATCCCTCTGGCAAACCACTGGTGTAAGTCCAAGAGTCCAAAAGCTGAAGAACTTGGAGTCTGATGTTTGAGGGCAGGAAGCATGCAGCACAGGAGAAAGAGAAAGGCCTGAAGACCCAGCAAGTCTGCTCCTCCGTTTTATCCTGCCTGCTTTATTCTAGCCGCACTGGCAGCTGATTAGATGGTGCCCACCCAGATTGAGGGTGGGTCTGCCTCTCCTGGTCCAATGACTCGTTTTTTTTTTTTTTGTTTTTTTGAGACAGAGTCTTGCTCTGTGCCCAGGCTGGAGTGCACTGGCACGATCTTGGCTCACTGCAAACTCCACCTCCCAGGTTAAAGCGATTCTCCTGCCTTAGCCTACTGAGTAGCTGGGTCTACAGGCATGCGCCATTATGCCCGACTAATTCTTGTATTTTTAGTAGAGATGGGGTTTTGCCATGTTGTCCAGGCTAGTCTGGACAACAAAACTTTAAAAAAGTATAACTGATAAATGAATTCAGCAAAGTTGCAGGATACAAAATCAACACATAAAAATCAGTCGCATTTCTATACACTAACCTGACCTCATGTGATTCCCCTGCCTCAGCCTCCCAAAGTGCTAGGATTACAGGCTTCAGCCACTGCACCTGGCCAGACAATGCTTATTTTAATTAAAAAATGTTTTTCAGTGATCATGTCTTGATAATTTATAAAACACCTCATTTTCATTCTTCTTCCTGCTGACTTCCCCCACCTTGTCATTTACACTGATATGTGAATTTATTGATCTCTCCAAACAAATAAGTCCAGATGGGGACAATATATTTGAGTAGATGTGTGCCAACATCATTCTGAAAAATGTTCCCAGAGGTACTGTCACCAAGACAAGTCTGTTTAGAATTTTGTCTATGTAAAGAGAAGAAAGCGATGATTATCCCATAGAAATTAATCTTTTGTGATAGGATTTAAGACCCCTGATTGGGGAAGATGCTTTGGGATGAGTTGCTGCTCTGAAGCTTTCAAATAAAATCATATAGGTGATTGTGTAGATGAAAAGGCCGTGAATGCGGTTTCAATAACTGTGCACCAGCTGCACTGCTGGACCCCTTGCCTGTATGGAGGAAAGTTGACTTGGGGAGAACTATAGGACCGAGGAGAAAGATTCTTTCTTTCTTTCTTTTTCTTTCTTTCTGTCTGTCTGTCTGTCTGTCTTTCTTTCTTTCTTTTTCTTCCTTCCTTCCTTCCTTCTTTCCTTTCTTTCTTTCTTTCTTTCTTTCTTTCTTTCTTTCTTTCTTTCTTTCTTTCCTTTCTTTCTTTCTTTCTTCTCTCTCTCTCTCTCTTTCTTTCTTTCTTTCTCTTTCCTTTCTTTCTTTCTTTCTTTCTTTCTTTCTTTCTTTCTTGCTTACTCGCTGGCTCGCTGGCTCGCTGGCTCACTTGCTTGCTTGCGACGGAGTGTTGCTCTGTCACCCAGGCTGGAGTGCAGTGGCGCAATCTCGGCTCACTGTAGTCTCTGCCCCCCGGGTTCCAGTGATTCTTCTGCCTCAGCCTCCTCGGTAGCTACGATTACAGGTGCATGCGACCACGCCTGGCTAATGTTTGCATTTTTAGTAGAGATGGGGTTTCGCCATGTTGGCCAGGCTGGTCTTCGACTCCTGACTTCAGATGATCCACCCTCCTCGGCCTCCCAAAGTGCTGGTATTACAGGTGTGAGTCACTACATCCAGCTGGATGTTGGTTTCTTAATGCCCACACAGAGATAAGAGATTTGGCTAATAAGCCTATGCAAGGTACAGAACCTGGAATTGTTGCCCCTGTATACAGCCTAGAACTTAGAGGTTCTTACACTCACAGGTTAGAAAAACTCTTCCTCTTCCTCTGTCCCAGATATGTGGTAAAGAAGTTTGCCATCCGTCTGGGGGCATTGCCATCTGTCCAGGGAATTGAAATCTCAGGCTTATGCTATATGTATGTGTGGGGCTTAAATCTATTCTACCTGCATGATGTAGGATTCATAATTGAAGAAATAATCCAGGACTATTGATACCATTGGAAGAAACATGTCTGCAGAAACAACTGAAAATATTGTGTCATTGTCCATACCTTTACAACCCAGAGGCACCTATCTCTGCCATAGAGTATATAAACTCCTCTAAAAATGAAATAGAAAAAAATTACAAACCTTATAAAGAAAAAACCCTCCATGAGGAACAGTTAGCAGATATAACTAATAGTATTTGCACACTAAGAACCAGAAATAATAGAATAATTTGAAAGAGCTTGTAAAATGAATGTTTATAATGATATACAAATTAAAGGAAGAATAGAAGCCATACTGAAGTAAGTGCAATTGTATAAAAAATGAGCAAGTAACAAAAATATGGTACAAAATCTATATGAGGAAAATCACAAAACTTTAAAAAAGCATAACCGATAAATGAATTCAGCAAAGTTGCAGGATACAAAATCAACACATAAAAATCACTCGCATTTCTATACACTAACATGAAAAATTCAAAAAGGAAATTCAGTAAACAATTCTATTTATAATAGCATTGAAAAGAATAAAACACTTTAAGAATAACCTAACCAAAGAGATGAAAGACATGTACACTGAAAACTACAAAACATTGCTGAAAGAAGCTTAAAAAGACAAACAAATGGAAAGACAACCCATATTCATGGATCAGAAGTCTTAATATTGTTAAGATGTTCATACTACCCAAATCAATCTATAATTCACCATAATCCTTTCAAAATCCCAATGACATTTATTGCAGAAATAGAAAAATGTATCCTAAAATTTATATGGAAACTCAAGGGACCCCAAAAGCTAAAAATTTTTTAAAAGGAGCAAAGTTGGAAGACTCACACTTCCTGATTTCAAAATATATTACAAAGCCATGGTAATGAAAACAATGTGGTATTGACATAAAGACAGACAAATAGAACAATAGAATAGGATAAACAGCCTAGAAATAAACCCTCCACATAAGGTCAAATGATCTTTGACAAGAATGTCAAGACCACTCAATGGGGGAGAAGACAGTGTCTTCAACAAATGGTGTTGATAAAAGGAGATATCCAAATGCTAAAGAGTGAAATTAGACCCTTATCTTACATCATATTCAAAAATTAACTCAAAATAGATTAAAGACCTAAACATGAGACTCAATACTATAAAATCCCTTGAAGAAGGCCAGGCATGGTGGCTCACGCCTGTAATCCCAGCACTTTGGGAGGCTGAGGTGGGCAGATCACCTGAGGTCAGGAGTTCAAGACCAGCCTGACCGACATGGAGAAATCCTGTCTATATTAAAGATACAAAATTAGCCAAGTATGTTGGCACATGCCTGTAATCCCAGCTACACGGGTGACTGAGGCAGAAGAATCATTTGAACCTGGGAGGCGGAGGTTCTGGTGAGCTGAGATTGCGCCATTGTACTCCAGCCTGGGCAACAAGAGCGAAACTCTGTCTTATAAAAAAAAAAAATCCCTTGAAGAAAACAGGGGAAAAGTTTTATGACGTTGGACTTTGCAATGATCTCTTCGCTATGACAGTGAATGCACAAGTAACAAAAGCAAAAATAGGCAAATGAGACTACATCAAACTTAAATACTTTTGTGCATCAAAGGACACAATCAACAGAGTCAAAGGCACCCTACAGAATAGGGAGAAAATATTTGCAAATCATAAATCTAATAAGGGTTAAATTCATAATATTAAAGAATTCCTATGACTCAACAACAAGAAAGCAAATAACCTGATTTAAAAATGGAGAAAGACTTAAATAGATGTTTCTCCAAAGAAGATGTACAAATTGCCAACAAGCTTATGAAAAGATGCTCAACATTACTAATCATTAAGGAAGAGCAAATCAAAACAACAATGAGATATACCTGATACCCATTAGAATGGCTACTTTAAAAAACAATAACAAGTGTTGGTGAGAATATAGAGAAATTGGAACCCTTATAGGATTGTAAAATGGTGCAATTGCTATGGAAAACAGTATGGAGTTTCATTTAAAAATTAAAAATAGAACTACCGTATAATCTAGCACTCTCACTTCTGGGTATATATCTGATATGGTTAGGCTTTATGTTCCCACCCAAATCTCATCTTGAGTTGTAATTCCCATAATCCCCATGTATTGAGTGAAAGACCTGATGGGAGGTTATTGGATCGTGGGGGGTGGTGTACCCCATGCTGTTCTTGTGATAGTGAGTGAGTTCTCATGAGAGCTGATGGTTTTATAAGCCTCTGATAGCTCCTTCTTCACACACTCACTGTCTCTCACCTGCCGCCATGTAAGATGTGCCTCTTCTCCTTCCTCCATGATTATAAGTTTCCTGAGGCCTCCTCAGCCATGTGGGACTGTGAGTCAATTAAACTTCTTCTTTTTTTTTTTTTTTTTGAGACAGAGTCTCACCCTGTCACCCCAGCTGGAGTGCCATGGTGTGGTCTCAGCTCATTGCAACCTCCGCCTCCTGGGTTCAAGCAATTCTCCTGCCTCAGCCTCCCGAGTAGTTGGGATTACAGGAATGCGCCACCATGTCTGGCTAATTTTTGTATTCTTGTAGAGACAGTGTTTCACCAAGTTGGCCAGGCTGATCTCAAACTCCTGACTTGCCTGCCTCGGCCTCCCAAAGTGCTGGGATAACAGGCATGAGCCACCATGCCTGGCCTAAACTTCTTTTCTTTATAAATTACCCAGTCTCAGATATGTCTTTATTGTAGGGTAAAAATGGACTATTATAATATCCAGAAGAACAGAAAGTAAAGTTTCAGAGAGACATTTGTATACCCATGTTCACAGCAGCATCCATTTATGCCTAGTGTTCCATTAGTGGAACACTAAGCATGTGGGAGTTATATCCTGCTGCTCAAGGTCAGTGCCAAGGTCTGATTTTTCACACATGTCATAAAATTCAAAAAATTGCAACCTCAGGCATAAATGGGTTAAGCAGTATTAGTCACAATAGTTACCAATAGGAAACAACCCAAATGTCCATCAATGGCCAAATGAATAAACAAAATGTAGTATGGACATGCAATAGAATATTATTCAACCTTAAAAAGGAAGGGAATCTTGTCACATGCTAACATGAATAAACCTAGAGGAAATTATGTTAAATGAAACAAATTGTCCAGACAAATACTGCATGATTCTACTTATATGAGGTATATAACGTTATTAAATTCACAGAAACAGAAAGTAAAATGGTGATTACACACATTTACCTATGTAACAAACCTGCACATCTTGTAAATATACCCCTGAACTTACAATAAAAGTTAAAAAAAAGAATGGTGATTGCAAGGGACTAGTGAGAGAGAGGAAAGGGCATTTGTTTAATGTGTATAGTTTCAGACATGCAGGATAAAATAGTTCTGGAGAACTGTTTTACAACAACATAAATGTATTTAACACTACTGAACTGTATAATTAAAAATGGTTAAAATGGTAAAGAAAAGAAAAGGGGGAGGAATATATGAATCAATCAAAAATTATGTAAGCATGCCTCAATGACAATATTAAGTGTAAATGAATGTTTGTTACATTATTCTGTGTACTTTTACATACATTAGAAATATTTTATAATAAAAGTGTAATTTATTGCTCTTAAAAATTCTGATGAAAGAAATAAAAGTACAACTAAATACTGGAAGAGATTCTCCATGTTCGTGGACAGGAGTCTCAATATTGTCAAAATGTCAGTTCCCCCCAGCTTGATTTATAGATTCAATGCAATCTAAAATGCCTGCAAGTTATTTTGTAGATATTGACCAACTGATTTTAAAGTTCATATAGCGAGGCAAAAGACCCAGAATATATAACACAATAATGAATTAGAAGAACAAAGTCAGAGGACTGGCACTTCCTGCCTTTAAGACTTACTATAAAGCTACAGTAACCAGGACAGTGTGGTACTGGTGAAAGAACAGACAAATAGATCAATGACACAGAATAGAGGGCCTAGAAATAGACCCATGTAACTACAGTCAGCTGATCTTTGACAAAGGGGCACAGGTAATACAACGGAGAAAAGACCATCTTTTCAACAAATGGTGTTGGAACAAGAGGACATCCACATGCAAAAAAATGAATCTAGACACAGATTTTACCCCATCACAAAAATTAACAAAAGTGGATTATAGATCAAAATGTAGAACACAAAACTATAAAACTCCTAGAAAATAACGTAGCAGAAAATCTAGATGACTTTGGGCATGGCAATGACTTTTTAAATAAAACACCAAAGGCATAGTCCATGAAAGAATTAATTGATCAGCTAGAGTTATTAAAATTAAAATTTCTGCTCTGCGTAAAAGACACTATCAAGAGAATGAGAAGAGAGGCCACAAACAGGAGGAAAATATTTGCAAAAGGCATATCTGATACAGGACTGTTATCCAAAATATACAGATAACTCTTACAAATCAACAATAAGAAAACAAACAACCCAATTAAGAAATAGGCCAAAGATCTGAACAGATACCTCACCAAAGAAGGTATACTGATGGCAAAAAGCATACAAAATGCTCAACATCATATGTCATTAGGTAATTGCAAATTGAAACAATGAGATACCAATACACACCAATTACAATGGCCAAAATCCAAAGCAGTGATGAGACTAGATGCTGGCAAGGATATGGAGCAACAGGAACTCTATTTCATTGTTGGTGAGAACACAAAATGGTATAGCCACTTTGGAAGACAGTCTGGAAATTGCTTATAAAGCTAAACATACTTTTATCATATGATCCACAATTGCAGTCCTTGGTATTTACCCAAATGAGCTGAAAGCTATGTCCTCACAAAAACCTGAACACAGATGTTTATAGCATATTTATTTAATTGCCAAAACTTGGAAATGACCAAAACGTCTTTCAGTGGATGAATGGATAAATAAACTGTAGTATACCCAGACAATGGTTATTCAGTGTTGAAAGGAATGAGCTATCAAGCCATAGAAAGACATGGAAGAACCCAAAATGCATATTACTAAATGAAAGAAGCCAATCTGAAAAGGTCACATAGTGTATGATTCCAACTACATGACGTTCTGGAAAAGGCAAAATTACGGAGACAGTAAAAAGATTATTTTTAATGAGAAGTTAGGAAGTTGGGACTGGCTATTCATCAATATTCCCCCCAGCTTGATTTATAGATTCAATGCAATCTAAAATGCCTGCAAGTTATTTTGTAGAAATCATTGCTTTGGATTTTGGCAGAACAGCACCATAGCTAGTTCTGGCCAATCAGCTCTAAGAAGAGGTCATTTTGGGGTCAAAGTATTTAATTGAAGAGATGAGGAATGTCAGTGCATATTTCCTGTTTTGTTGACACAGGGAGCCACTCATTTAAAATAGTGGCTCCCAACTATTCATCAATAGGCAAACCACAGGAGATTTTTAGGGCAGTGAGACTTCTATAAGATACTATAATGGTGGATATATGTCATTACACATCTGTCAAAACCCACAGACTGTAGAACAACAAGAGTGAACCCTAATGTGAACTATAGACTTTGAATGATAATGACGTATCTAATGTAGGTTCATCAGTTGTAACAATTATACCACCCTGGGGCAGGATGTCCAGACTGAGGATGTCCCTGTGAGACAGGAGATATATGAGAATTCTTTATTCTTTCTGCTGTGAACCTAAAACTGGTCTTAAAAAATCAAGTCTACTAAGAAAAGAGCAGGGGCAGGGCACAGTGGCTCACACTTGTAATCCCAATACTTTGGGAGGCCAAGGTGGGAGAATCGCTTGCACCGAGGAGTTTGAGCTTGTGGTGAGCTATGACTGTGCCACTGCACTCCAGCTTGGGGGAACAGAATGAGATCTTTCTCAAAAAGAAGAAAAGAAAAGAAAAGAAAGAAAAAAAAAGCAGGTATTCTGAAACAAACAAACAAGCAAACACACACACACAGAGCAAAACCCAAATCTCCTAGAACTAATAGAAATGAAAATCTCAGTGGATGGTGTGGTAACTATTTCTATTATTCACCAACATCGTTTTCTGGGCAAGTGGGAAACTATACTTCTTAGCTCCGTTGAAATTGGCCATTTATGCTCTGTACAAAAGACACTGTCAAGAGAATGTGAAGAGAGGCCACAGACAGGGAGAAAATATTTGCAAAAGGAATATCTGATACAGGACTGTTATCCAAAATATACAGATAACTCTTATAAATCAACAATAAGAAAACAAACAACCCAATTAAAAAATAGGCCAAAGACGTGAAAAAATACCTCACCAAAGAAGGTCTACAGATGGCAAAAAGCATACAAAATGCTTTTGGATTTTGGATCGTATGATAAACGTATGTTTAGCTTTATAAGCAACTTCCGGACTATCTTCCAAAGTGGCTATACAATTTTGTGTTCTCACCAGCAATGAAACAGAGTTCCTGTTGCTCCATATCCTTGCCAGCATCTAGTGTCATCATTGCTTTGGATTTCGGCAGAACAGCCCCATAGCTAGTTCTGGCCAATCAGCTCTAAGAAGAGGTCATTTTGGGGTCAAAGTATTTAATTGCAGATATGAGGAATGTCAGTGCATATTTCCTGTTTTGTTGGCACAGGGAGCCACTCATTTAAAATAGTGGAGTTTCCTCCACTAGAGGGGATGCGTCATGGCTATCTTGTTCTGCCTTTCCATCTAATACTTGCTTTCTAGCTGCCTTGCAGCTTGGGATGGCCATGGACCTCATTTTGACCAATGAGATGTAAGGGAATGCCTGATATAGGGCTTTTGGGAATGTTTTTCTTCTTAGATAAAATAGAAGAGCTTCCTGAGTAGAAAGCTTTTTATGCCCTTCTTCTCTGCTTGGTACAGTGGTGTAAGGACATTATGTTGGGAACTGTGGCATCTCCATTTATTCATGAGACAACAAGCATAGGACCAAGGAGAGTGAGAAGCAGAACAGAAAGAACCTGCGTCCTCGATGACATAATTGAGCTACTGCTCTAAGCTTTCAACTCTGGAGCACCCGACCTCCAGACTTTTAGTTATGTAAGATGAAGGTCATTATTGCTTAAGTCACTATTAATAGAGTATTCTGATATATTTCACATTGTTTCCAGTCATCCACGTAATATTTTTAAAAATTGACTCATACTGGGCCAGAAGGAAGTTTAACATATTCTTAAGAACCAAACCCAGACAGAACACGTATTCCAGTTATAAGATAATAAAAAGTGAATATCAAAAGAGAATTTAAAAGCCCTTACATTTTAGAATCTAAAAAACATACTTGTACTTTCAAATTCATAGATCTAAGAAGAAAGTGCAATGGGAACTATGGAATATTTAGAACTGAATACCAATGAAAACACTACATATCAAAACACAGAGCAGCAGAAGCATACTTAGAGGAAAGTGCAGTGTAGCTTAAATTCATGTATTAGTAAATAAGAAATATTAAAAATTAATGAACTAGAGACAGAAAGTAGAATGGTGGTTGCTAGGGGCTGGAGGTAGGGGGGAATGAAGAGTTACTGTTTAGTGGGTACAGAGTTTCAGTTTGGGAAGATGCAAAAAGTTCTGGAGATGGATGGTGGTGATGGTTATATAATGTAAATGTACTTAATGCCACTGAACTGTATCCTTCAAATAGTTAAAATGGTAAATTTTACCACAATAGAAATATTTTTGTAAAAAATTTATTGAAATAAATATTAGCTCAAGAAATTAGAATGAAAATAAACCCCCAAAAGGAAAAGGAAGAAATGATAAAGATAAGAAGATAATTTAATTAAATAGAAAAGAAAAATAGAGACAAATCCCACAAACTAAAAGATGGTTAGGAAAACCTCTAGATAGATTTATTAAGAGAAAAAAAAGAGTAGAAATGACAAAGAAAGGAGTGGCTTATTGAGTCCATTGACTCAGTGACGTCTAGTAAGATAAGGACCATGACATGTCCTTTTGAATCAGCAACAAGTATGGAGTGGCAAGGGCAGTCTCAGCAAAATGCTAAGGTCAGACGCTTCGGTTGCTGTTTTTGTTTAATGAGTAGGTCAGGAAGAATTGAAAACATTGAGTGTAGCTCTTATTTATTTATTTATTTATTTTGAGACAGAGTCTCGCTCTGTCGCCCAGCCTGGAGTACAGTGGCATGATCTTGGCTCACTGCAGCTTCCTTCCACCTCCCGGGTTTAAGCAATTCTCCTGCCTCAGCCTCCTGAGTAGCTGGGATTACAGGTCCATGCCACCACACTCAGCTAATTTTTGTATTTTTAGTAGAGACGGGTTTTCGCCATGTTGGTCAGGCTGGTCTTGAACTCCTGACCTCAAGTGATCCACCTGCCTCAGACTCCCAAAGTGCTCGGATGCAGGCATGTACTACCACGCCCGGCCAAGTGTAGATAATTTTTTAATGAAGCTATTGTGAAGGAAAGGAGAGAGTGTGAGAGAGTAAGAGAACAAGGGAGAAAGCATACTAACCAGAGGGGGAATCACAGCACTCCTGCTCACGGTTGAGGGGTTTTCCAATCGTTTCCAGCAACCTGTGTGAAAGAAGGAAATAAACTGGTGTAGCATAATGGTTGGGGGACCTGCCCTTAGTGGCCATATTTTAATCATATGACACTACTTTTTCCGGCCATAGCTGATTAGTGGGGGTGAGGTGACCACTCAGATTCTCTCTCAAGAATTTGTCCTAGGAGAGAGACAGAGATCACACTCCATTGGTGTGCTGGACTTTTGTGATCAAGACCTGGGGCTGGTAGTCATGCAGGATTCATGCACCTAGAAGAAGCTTGTTGAGAGAAAATTAGTAAGAAGAGTGGATGGGGGAGGGAGGGAAAGAAAAGAGGGGAAAAAAGGAGGATAGGGAAGGACAAGAGAGGGGCAGAGGGGAACCAGGAGGACAAACAGAGACAGGAAAATAGAAAGAAGCAGCAGAGGTGAGAAACACCACGGGGGCTCTAAGAGAGAGAAGAAAGTTTCGATTATGTTTAAAGCTTCGTTTCTAAATCTTGTTTCCATGAATTCTGGCTCCATCAATATGTGGATCGGGAAAATTGCCCTTTTCAAATCTTATAATAAATATCTATTCTTTGCAACAAAACAGCTTGACAATTATGATTGTAATATCTTAGGCATTGAGAATGACATGATAGGGCCATAGGCATGGGAATTTAAATCCAATTGAACCAGGGCGAAATCATGATGAGAGCGGTACCTAACATCAATGAAAGTTAAAACTGCAGGAATAGGCCACCTGAAGTTAATGGTAGAAGGAAAGTGAAGTATGAATTAACCAATTGACCAACTAACGAATTCACCTGTCAATCTCAGGGTGAATTTAGCCAAGATGGATCTAACTAAATCTTGCCATGTCACCGGTCTTCTTACCAAATCAGTCTTTCCCTTTTACTTAAAAAAAAGTTAAACAAAATTCTTCAAAGAAAGTGCCCTACACAAGACTGCAAGTGAATGTCAGCCCCAATTAACAAGAAGTTTAGAAGAGGGGGATAGAGTAAATTAGAGCTTTTGGCAGCAGGAAACACTTGGTAGCTTTCTCCTTGCTGTGGCATGTTATAGTTTCCAAAGGTGGTGGCAGCAATACATTCCCTGTTCCACATGTTCTTCTTACTATATAACACTGACATGTTTTCATTGAGAGCTGGCATTTATATTCCCCTTACTTGAACCTGTGCAGAATTTTTTTTTTTTTTTTTTTTTTTTTTTTTTTTTTTTTTTTTTTTTTTTTTTTTGAGACGGAGTCTCGCTCTATTGCCAGGCTGGAGTACAGTGGCACGATCTCAGTTCATTGCAACCTCCACCTTGTGGATTCAAGCAATTCTCCTGCCTCAGCCTCCTGAGTAGCTGGGACTACAGGTGTGCACCACCACGCCTGGCTAATTTTTGTATTTTTAGTAGAGACGGGGTTTCACCATGTTGGCCAGAATGGTCTCGATCTCTTGACCTTGTAATCCACCCACCTTGGCCTCCCAAAGTGCTGGGATTACAGGCGTGAGTCACCACGCCCAGCCAAACCTGTGCAGAATTTTTTAACTGTCTTGGTCAATAAAAGCTGCATTTAAGAGATGTTGCATTACTTCTGAGGCCAGTCATAAAAGACAGCTTTTACAAGGCTCTCTCTCTCTTGGGATGCTTGCAGTCGGAGCCCAACTACCATGTAATGAGGAAGCCCAGAACACAATGAAATGGCATGTATGGGTGTTTTGGCCCACAGCCTCAGCTGGACCCCCAGCCAACAGCTAGCACCAAATGAGAGTAAGTGACCTTTCAGACAATTCCAAATTTCAGGTCTTCTAGCTAAGGCTGCAGGAGTCACATAGCACATGCTGTCTCTACTATGCTCTGTCTATATTTTTGACCTGTGGAAACTATGAGAGATGGCTGGGCACGGTGGCTCATGCCTGTAATCCCAGCACTTTGGGAGGCCGAGGCAGGTGGATCACCTGAGGTCGGGAGTTCGAGACCAGCCTGACCAACATGGAGAAACCCCATCTCTACTAAAAATACAAAATTAGCCAGGCGTGATGGTGCGTGCCTGTAATCCCAGCTACTCGGGCATGTAATCCCAGCTACTCAGGAGGCTGAGGCAGGAGAATTGCTTGAACCCGGGAGGTGGACGTTGCAGTGAGCTGAGATCATGCCACTGACTCCAGCCTGGGTAATACAGCGAGACTCTGTCTTAAAATAAATAAATAAATAAATAAATAAATAAATAAAATTAAATTTTTTATTAGAGAAAAATACATATAGCATAAAATTTGCAATTTTCCCCATCTTTTTTCTTTTCTGGTCTAATTGCTCTGGCTAGAACTTCCAGTTCAGTGTTGAATAGCTGTAGTGAAACCTGGCATTCTTGTCTTGTTCCTAATATTGGGGAAAATGTTGCAGTTTTTTGGCATTGAGTATGTTAGCTGTTAGGTGTTTTATAAATCACTAACCTGTTGAAGAATTTCTCTTTTATTCCTAGTTTTCTTTGTGTCTTTCTCAGGAAGGATTGTCGGATTTTGTCAAATGCCTTTTCTGCATCAATCAATATGATCTTTGTGTTTTCTCCCCTTCATTCTATAGACGTGATATATCACATCATTTGATTTTTCTAGTATTTGGCTGAGGATTTTGGGATCTATATTCATATGAGATATTCGTTTAAGATTTTCTTTTCTTGTGATGTCTATTTATTTATTTATTTATTGAGACAGAGTCTTGCTCTGTCACCCAGGGTGAAGTGCAATGGTGCAATCTTGGCTCATTGCAACCTCCACCTCCTGGGTTCAAGCGATTCTCCTGCCTCAGCCTCCCGAGTAGATGGGATTACAGGCGTGCACCACCACGTCTGGATAAGTTTTGTATTTTTAGTAGAGTTGGGGTTTCGCCCCGTTGGCCAGGCTGGTCTCGAACTCCTGACCTCAGGTGATCCACCCGCCTCAGCCTCCCAAGTTTCTGGGATTACTGGCGTGAGCCACTGCACCTGGCCTCTTGTGATGTCTTTATCTGGCTTTGATATTAGGGTAATTCTGTTTTCATAGAATGATGTGGGACATGTTCCTTCCTCTTCTATTTATTGGAGCAGCTTGAGAATGATTGATTGGTGTTAATTCTTTAAATGTTTGGTAGAATTCACCAGTGAACCCAACTGGTCCTGGAGTGTATTTTTGTTGGGAGGTTTTTTTTTTCCCTTAATTATTCTTTATTTTTATTTCTATTGAGACAAAGTCTCACTCTGTCACCCAGGCAGGAGTGCAGTGGTGCAATCTCAGCTCATTGCAACCTCTGCCTCCCGGGTTCAAGCGATTCTCCTGGCTCAGCCTCCCGAGTAGCTGGGATTACAGGCGCCCGCCACCACACCTGGCTAATTTTTGTGTTTTTAGTAGAGACAAGGTTTCACCATGTTGGCCAGGCTGGTCTCAAACTCCTGACCTCAGTTGATCCACTCGCCTCAGCCTTCCAAAGTGCTGGGATTACAGCTGTGAGCCACTGCGCCCAGCCCTCCTTAATTATTCTTTCTTTCTCTTTTCTTTCTTCCTTTCCTTTTTTCCCTTTCTTTCTTTCTCTTTTCTTTTCTTTCTTCCTTTTTTTGTAGCAACAGGGTCTCACTCTGTTGCCCAGGCTGATCTGGAATCCTGAGCTCAGGTGATCCTCCCACCTTGGCCTCCCAAAGTGCTGGGATTACAGGCATGAGCTATGGCATCCAGCCAAGGTTTTTTGATTACTGATTCAATCTCTTTATTTATTATAAGTGTGTTGAGATTTTCTATTTCTTTTTAAGTCAGTTTAGGTCATTTGTGTGTTTCTAGGAATTCGCCCATTTCATCTTGGTTATCTAATTTGTTGGTATATAGTTACTTGTCCATAGCATTCTTTTATAATTCTTTTTATTTCTGTAAGGTCAATAGTGGCTCCACTTTAACTTCTGATTTTAGTTTTTTATTTATATTTTCTCTCTTTTTTACTTTGGATGACCTAGCTTTTTTTTTTTTTTTTTTTTGAGATGGAGTCTTGCTCTGTTGCCCAGGCTGGAGTGCAGTGGCACGATCTCCGCTCACTGCAAGCTCCGCCTCCTGGGTTCAAGCCATTCTCCTGCCTCAGCCTCCCAAGTAGCTGGGACTACAGGTGCCTGCCACCATGTCTGGCTGATTTTTTTGTATTTTTAGTAGAGATGGGGTTTCACTGTGTTAGCCAGGATGGTCTCGATCTCCTGACCTTATAATCCACCCGCCTCAAGCTCCCAAAGTGCTGGGATTACAGGCGTGAGCCAATGCACCCGGCTTGGATGACCTAGCTTTTAATTTATGAAATCACTTGTCTAATAGCTACCATTCGTTGAGCTCATAGTATTTGTTTTTAGAGGTTTAACGGCATGTTAATTAATTCTCACAACTACCCTAAGGGAGTATCACTATCCTCATAGAATAGAAGAGGAAACCAAGACTCAGGGAGATTCAGCGTATTTCTCATGGTCATATAGCCAGTAAATGATTGATAGAGCCAGATTTCTAATGACCACTACACCTATTCCTTATATTTAAAGTTTCTTGAAGGGCAAAGATAGATGATAGTTTTGGTGTGATGGAGTTTCCCAGTTGAATTCTGTATAGAGACCAGCAGGTGTAATGAATAGACATTTCTCTTACAGTGAGAATTTTCTCAATATAAATAGGATATATGGAGATAGAGTAATTAGAGAACATGATTTGTACTACACGCAGCTGTTGGTTATACAGCCGTTACAGGAGAAAGGTTATTATTCATGCAGCATTGGGAACACATGCATGTTTGTTTTGAGTGGCTGGCTGTTCATTTGGCAATGTATTTTTCTGATTCTTCCTTGCAAATATGAACTGTGCTACTGTTTATTTGGATTCTGTGCTTTTTAAAATACCAAGTTATTAACTTTTTTGTTTTGTTTCTCATTTGATAACAATGAATCTAAAGTCTCACTGATTTTGATATAATCTTATATGCTGTTTAGAATTTGCTTAAAGGGGATTTGACTAGTATGTTTTTAACTTTCAAGAGTAAAATATATTTATGCATTATAACTCTCCTTATTCTTCCTTGTTGCTAGAAACCTGAAACTCTGTAGCTGATTAAACCCTCTTTTATTTCTCATTTACACCATTGTTTTTACGTTGTTTTCAAACTACTGTTTTACGTTGGTTTTATAGGAATGCAAGAAATTACATTATAGAAAGCAAGCTGTACTTCAGAAAAACACACATCAATAGAGGAAGAGAAAGGCCCCATTTCTTGTGAAAATCATGGAAGGTTCTTTTCAGAAATCTTTTTAAAAAATCAGTATATTCAGAGATCTGATAGAGACTTTATTTTAGTTCTAGTTTTTTGGGGGGAACAGTTTGCCGTGGTTTTGGAGGCTTCTTTTTTTTTTTTTTTTTTTTTTTGAGGAGTCTCGCTCTTTCACCTAGGCTGGAGTGCAGTGGCCCGATCTGGGCTCACTGCAGGCTCCGCCCCCCAGGGTTCACGCCATTCTGCCTCAGCCTCCCGCGTAGCTGGGACTACAGGTGCCCGCCAACTCGCCCGGCTAATTTTTTGTATTTTTAGTAGAGACGGGGTTTCCACCGTGTTAGCCAGGATGGTCTTGATCTCCTGACCTCGTGATCTGCCCGCCTCGGTCTCCCAAAGTGCTGGGATTACAAGCGTGAGCCACCGCGCCCGGCCTGGAGGCTTCTTAAAGTATTAAATCTTGAGCTCTTCTTATCAAAGTCAAGGAAACCTACTGAGTAAAACTACTTTTAAAAGGGAGAAATTTTTATGCTTTCCTTTTAAGAGGTTAATCAGCAAACCTAAGTGAACAAGAACCTCTCAAGAGTAATGCATAATTAAATGTGTGTGAATAACACACACTGTCTTCAATAGTGAATAACATTATGAAATCCAGAATTATGAAAATGAGAGCATACCTGGTCCCCTAGGCCTGTCTTATGACATCATATAAGGGCGTCCCAGCAAATAGACTACCTCTACGTGGAAAATATTGAATACATAGTTCCTTGTATCAACAGGCTATCTGGAGGACTTTGCTTTGGACCCCAAAGAGGAGTGTAATTATGAATAGAGAGGGAAAAGGGATGATGCATATTACATGCGGATTGTGATGGAGAGGGCAAGAACAGGACTTCTGTTTTTCTAGCCAAACATGAAATATTATGATTGCTTTCAGCATGCTGGACATACCCCTATCATGATCCCAAAATGTTTTGTAGCTGTAGTACTACCATCCCCTACCTTCCCCATGTTCTTTTTTGCCAACCAATTCATATCTCCTAGGTAATTTTATTCAGGAAAGAATGCTGTTTGTCAAACTTACGATACTTATTATTTATTTATTTATTGAGATGGAGTTTTGCTCTTGTTGCCCAGGCTGGAGTGCAATGGCGCAATCTCGGCTCACCGCAACCTCGGCCTCCCAGGTTCCAGCAATTCTCCTGCCTCAGCCTCTCGAGTAGCTGGGATTACAGGCATGCACCACCACACCCAGCTAATTTTGTATTTTTAGTAGAGATGGGGTTTCGCCATGTTGAGGCTGGTCTCGAACTCCTGACCTCAGGTGATCCCTTCCGCCTCGGCCTCCCAAAGTGCTGGGATTACAGGCGTGAGCCACTGTACCCGGCCACAATACTTATTTTTGCCCCAAACATCCAGTGGCACCCCTCCTCAACCATTTTTGCCCTCAGTCATTTAGCCTGGGAATAGTCTCAGATACCCCATCGCACGCCTTTCCTCTGTGTTTAGACTTTTGCCCAATCTCTTGTTCAGAGTCTAAGTTCTACTTTATCCTGCCGTGGCCACTTCTTTCTGTGCTGTGTAGTTCCCAGTATTCCTATATTTCAAAGTACAAGACAGCATATGAGTAATCATAATTAATGATCATAAATAGAGAAGTGGGAAAGGAATGAAGAGGAAAAAAGCATAAACTTCTAGGGATTTCTGTGGTGACTGTCAGAGAGGGACTTACTAGCCTCTCTTTTTAAGCACAATACTTAGACTAGTGCCTAGCATACAATAGGTGTTCAAAAATACCAGCTTGAGTCTTGAGTCTACTCAACTATGGGGTCCTTTAAAGCTTACATGATCTCTTTTGATTTTTTTTAACTGACACACTATGATTGTACATATTTATGGGGTATATAGTGATGTTTTGATACATACAATGTAGAGTGATCAGATAAGGGTAATTAGCATATCCATATTCTCAAATGTTTATCATTTCTTTGTGTTGGGAACATTCAATATCCTCTCTTTTAGCTATTTGAAAATATATATTATTGTCAGCCATAGTCATCCTACAGTGGTATAGAACACTATAACTTTTTCCTCTCATCTAGGTATAATTTTGTATCTTTTAACAAGTTTTTCCCAATCATCTCCTTTCCCCTTCCCTTCCTAGCCTCTAGTAACGTCTACAGCACATTTTACTTCTACGAAATCAACTTTCTTCAGCTTCCTCATAGGAGAGAGAACATGAAGTGTTTAAACTTGTGCCTGGTGTATTTCACTTAACATAATGTCCTCCACTTCCATCCATATTGCTGAGAATGGCAGGATTCCATTCTTATTTATTTATTTAGAGACAGAATCCCTCTGTCGCCCAGGCTGGAGTGCAGTGACGCAATCTTGGCTCACTGCAACCTCTGCCTCCTGGATCAAGCGATTCTCATGCCTCGGCCTCCCGAGTAGCTGGGATTACATGCATGCACCCCCACGCCTGGCTACTTTTTGTATTTTTAGTAGAGATGGGGTTTTGCTATGTTGGCCAGGCTGGTCTTGAACTTTTGGCTTCAAGTGATCTGCCTACCTCAGCCTCCCAAAGTACTAGGATTACAGGCGTGAGCCACAATGCCCAGCCTCATTCTTTTTTATAGCTGAATAATATTCCATTGTGTATATATACTATATTTTCTTTTTCTTTTTTTTTTTTTTTGAGATGGAGTCTTGCTATCGCCCAGGCTGGAGTGCAGTGACGTGATCTCGGCTCACTGCAGGCTCTGCCCCCTGGGGTTCACGCCATTCTCCTGCCTCAGCCTCCTGAGTAGCTGGGACTACAGGTGCGCACCACCACGCCCGGCTAATTTTTTGTATTTTTAGTAGAGACGGGGTTTCACTGTGTTAGCCAGGGTGGTCTCGATCTCCTGACCTTGTGATCCACCTGCCTCGGCCTCCCAAAGTGCTGGGATTACAGGCGTGAGCCACCGCGCCCGGCCTATACTATATTTTCTTTATTCATCTGTTGTTGGACACCTAGGTTGATTCCACATCTTGGCTATTGTGAATAGTGCTACAGTAAACATGGGAGTGCAGGTATCTCTTCAATATACTGATTTCCTTTCCTTTTGATAAATGCTTAGTAGTGGGATTGCTGGATCATATGGTAGTTTTATTTGTAGCTTTTTTTTTTTTTTTAGAAATCTCCATACTGTTCTCCATAGTGGCTAGACTAATTTACATTCCCACCAACAGTGTATAAGAGTTTCCTTTTCACTACATCCTTGCAAGCACTTGTGTGGTTGTTGTTGTTTTTCATTTTTTTTTGTCTTTTTGGTAGTAGCTGTCTAATTGGGTGAGATGATATCTCACTGTGGTTGAAATTGAAATGAGTCTCTAAATATCTCATTGTGGTTTTGATTTACATTTCCCTGATGATTAGTGATATTGACTATTTTTTCATATATTTGTTGGACATTTGTGTATCTTCTTTTGATAAATATCCGTTCAGATCATTTGCCCATTTTTTGATTGGATTGTTTGTTTTTTCTTGCTGTTGAGATGTTTGGTTGTCATACTAATCCAATGAGGAAACCAAGACAGATGTTATTATCTTCACTTTCGGGATGAGGAAACAGTACCAGCATCTCAGAATTTTCAGATTTATAGACTCTCAGAGATTATGTAACTTCCCAATATCTCCCGGCAAGGAAGTGGTTGTGTTTAGGACTTTAGAGGACTCTCCTAATCCAGGTGATTGAGAGGGCTGGGCTTGGTGGCTCACGCCTGTGATCCCAACACTTTGGGAAGCCAAGATGGGTGGATCGCTTGAGCCCAGGAGTTTGAGACCAGCCTGGGCAACATGGCAAAACCATGTCACTACCAAAAATACACAAATTAGCTGGGTGTGGTGGCACATGCCTGTAGTCCCAGCTACTAGAGAGGCTGAGGTGTGAGGATCTCTTGAGCCCAGAAGGTTGAGGCTGCAGTGAGCTGTGAGTATGCCACTGCACTCTAGCCTGGGTGACAGAGACTCTGTCTCCAAAAAAAGGGGGGAGGGGAGTTGAGGGAGGGGAGGATAGAGAAGACAGGATTATGAAAAAGACTTGGGGATTTGGTTGTTTTTCTGTAAAAGAGGCCATTTTAAAAGATTTTTTTGGGGGGTAACTATATATATATACTTCTTAAAAAAATTATTGAGCATAGGAGCCGATATTGGTATTTTCAAATGCTTTCATGTAAATTTCTAATAACCCTAAGAGATATGTAGGGCAAGGATTATCACCTCTCATTTTCCAGTACAGAAAATTGTGGCTCAGAGAGATTTTGTGTCCAGTGAAACTTGAATCTTTACCTTTGAATTCCAAAATCAGTGTGATTTTCACCAGGCTACATTCAATATAATATCTTTCTGCTTTTGGTGGGATTAAACTTGGAAGTAAATTTATGATGAGAATAACTTGTTGAAATTGGAATGAGTCTGTAAAGACCTAGTGATTATGATCATATATTATGCCAAGTCATGTATTCATATTCCCTTTAGAGGAGATTCAGATTTTCAGAAATACTAGTTGACTTTCTTGAGCATAGCATTTCTATGGAATATTGTAGGTAAATCAGCTTTCCAAATAGCCTCTTACAGAGCAGATTATTTCGCTTTCATTCAAAGTTTTTAGATTCATGACCCTCTTCTAAGTAGATGCAACTGTCAAGTCAAAGGACCAAGGTGGTAGAGCAGGAGACAAAAGGATCTT
The DNA here is from genome assembly GCF_006542625.1 of Nomascus leucogenys. Classification (NCBI taxonomy): domain Eukaryota; kingdom Metazoa; phylum Chordata; class Mammalia; order Primates; family Hylobatidae; genus Nomascus; species Nomascus leucogenys. The sequence goes on along the minus strand of NC_044385.1, from coordinate 42,677,476 downwards.
TGGCAAGTTTTCTACTTCCCCAGCCAGTTTTCTACCTTTCTACCCCACTGCCTTTTCTCTTTCTCCCAACAAGGTTTGCATAGCTGACCTTTCTCCCGGACAAGCCAGTCTGCAGTTTACTGGTATCTGTTGCCTTCCAGGGCTGTTAGAGGCTGGAAGACTATACATATATTGTGATGAATTGGGCCTGTAAGTGTGTTAGCAACTCAATCTGCTGCCACTGAGAGATCCACACGTTTTAATTATGGGCTTAGTTTCTTAGGCTTTGGAATTACAGCATCTGCATGTATTCCTGGCTTGCACGTTTAGGGATGTGTTCTCATCTCAGTTTGTGAAAATTTATGTGCACAATTCCCATTAGCATTAATGGGAGTTGAATATATAAATCGTTGAACGTCAAAATGAGAACATACCCTTTAGTCTTAAGGATGAATGAGCCACATCTCTCTTTCCAGCTCTTTTTACTAGGTGATCTTCAGAATTTCTTTGGCAATTTTTAAAACATCTGATAGTTAGATTGCGGGGAAGCCCTAAATATAGCACAAAATCATTTTATTTTACCGGTTTTATAAACATGGTTTTCGGTATATGCAAAGACTATGTGCTTATTTTAAGAGATTCTCCAAATACCCTATTAAAGCTGATTGCTGTATTGTTAAAAATATTTTTGAAACATGATAGAATATATTAAAACTATCAATAACCATCACTGAATGTGCTTTCATTTATTCATTTAGCATTATGGAATTGCTGCTGTATGGCAGGTACTGTACTAAGCTCTGGGGGGTACTAGGAGACAATTTTTTTTGATGAGGACAGATATAAAAACAAACAACAAACTTTACACTGCAAAGTGGTAAAAAAAAAAAAAAGTGCAAGAATCATGAGAACAATGAGGAGAGAAAGAATGGCTGGAAGAGATTAAAAAGACTTCACATAGAATGTACTATTTGAACAGAGTCTTGAAAGTGGAGTAGTAATTCTCCAGGCTGAGAAGTTGGGGCAGGTCATGGAAGGATAAAGGCGTTCTAAGCAGAAGAAACTGAATGTCTAAAGACTAAGTGAGAAACGTATTGTGGCAGGAGTATGAAAGAACCTGAAGGGGACCGGAAAGGGATGAGCCTAGAAGGTGGGATGAGATTATATTAAGAAAAGTGTCCTTTAGAACTATATTCAGTGGGGGAACAATGGAAGTTTTTAAGAGGAGGAGTTACGGGAATGCCAAATGTTTTAAAAAGTTAATCCTAGGGACAGAGTGAAGACTGAATTGGCATGGGACGAGGTAATTTAGCTGAAGTAATTAGGAGGCCATTAACTCAATATCAGAATGATTTGTTCTTTGGAATAGATAGAAATATTTAGTTTTCTTTAGGTAAAATTGACATAAAATAAGTGGCATATATTTAAGGTGTACAATTTGGGTCTGTTGGTTTGTTTGTTTGAGACAGTCTCACTCTGTTGCCCAGACTGGAGTGCAGTGGTGCAATCTCAGCTCACTGCAATCTCTGCCTCCTGGGTTCAAGCAATTCTTGTGCCTCAGCCTCCTGAGTAGCACTGCAATCTCTGCCTCCTGTGTTCAAGCGATTCTTGTGCCTCAGCCTCCTAAGTAGCTGGGATTACAGGTGTGCACCACCATGCCTGGCCAATTTTTGTATTTTTAGTAGAGATGGGGTTTTGCCATATTGGCCAGGCTGGTCTTGAACTCCTGGCCTCAAGTGATCTGCCAACCTCAGCCTCTTAAAATATTGGGATTACAGGTATGAGACACTGTACTCGGCCTATTTAAGGTGTATTGATAGAATGATAAATCTTGGCACATATATATATACCTGTGAAACCATCACTACCAATATTATGAATATATTCATCATCCCCAAAAGTTTCCTTGTGTCCCTTTGTAAATACATAAACCAATAACATAGTCGTTTATTATTGTTATCCAGTCGTATGTACTGTACTTAATTGTATGTGCTGTACTTTGATACAAATGGGAGAGCAGATTTCTTTACACCAGCATGGCCACAGATAAATGAATAATGTGATGCACTATGATATTATATGGACTATGACGTCAACAGGAATTTCTCAGCTCCATTGTAATTTCATGGGACCAATGTTGTATGTGGTCTGTCATTGACTGAAATGTCATAATGTGGCACATGACTTTAACGTACTATAAAATACATGATTTTAAAGTGTACAAGTCGGTGATTTTTAAAATCAGTGTATTTTATAGCATGTTTTATAGTGATTTTTAAAATTACCAGAGTGACGGGGCACGGTGGCTCAAGCCTGTAATCCTAGCACCTTGGCAGGCCGAGGCGGGTGGATCACGAAGTCAAGAGATTGAGACCATCCTGGCCAGCACGGTGAAACTCCATCTCTACTAAAAATACAAAAATTAGCTGGGCATGGTGGTGTGGGCCTGTAATCTCAGCTACTCTGGAGGCTGAGCCAGGAGAATTGCTTGAACCCGGGAGGCAGAGGTTGCAGTGAGCCAAGATCATGCCACCGCACTCCAGCCTGGTGACAGAGCAAGACTCAGTCTCAAAAAAAAAAAAAAAATTACCAGAGTTGTGCAACCTTCACCACTGTCTAATTCCAGAACATTTTAATACTTATATATATTTTTATTTTTAGAGATGGGGGTCTCACTATGTTGCCCAGGCTGGTCTTGAACTCCTGGGCTCAAGCAATTCTCCTGTCTCAGCCTCCCAAAGTGCTGGGATTACAGGTGTGAACCACTGCACCCAGCCCAAATTCCAGAACATTTTAACACCTCATAATGAAACCCCATACCTATTAACAGTCATGCCCCATTACCTCCTCCCTCCAGCCTCTGGCAACCACTCATCTACTTTCTGTCTCTAAGGATTTGCCTATTCTGGACATTTCATATAAATGGAATAATACATGGTCTTTTGTGTCTGCCTTCTTTCACTTAGCAATAATGTTTCTGAGGTTCATCCATGTTGCAGCATGTATCAGAATTTCATTCCTTTATGTCCAAATACAATTACATTATATGGATATATACTACATTTTTATATCTCTTCATTGGTTGGTGAACATTTAAGTTGTTTCTATTTTTTGGCTATTATGAACAGTGTTGCTATAAACATTTTTGTTCAAATTTTTGTGTGTAACATATGTTTGTGTTTCTCTTGAATATATACTTTATGGTAGAATTAATGGTTTATATAATAACTCTATGTTTAATCTTCTGAGGAACTCCCAGCCTATTTTCTGTCTTTTTTTTTTTAATTATAATTTAAGTTCTGGGTTACATGTGCAGAACATGCAGTTTTGTTACACAGGTATACACATGCCCTGGTGCTTTGCTGCACCCATCAACCTGTCACTTACATTAGGTATTTCTTCTAATGTTATCCCTCCCCTAGTCCCCCCACCAACTGATAGGCCCCAGTGTGTGATGTTCCCCTCCTTGTGTCCATGTGTTCTCATTGTTCAGCTCCCACTTATGAGTGAGAACATGCGGTGTTCTGATAATTTGCTGAGAATGATGGTTTCCAGCTTCACCCATGTCCCTGCAAAGGACATGAACTCATCCTTTTATATGGCTGCATAGTATTCCATGGTATATATATGCCACATTGTCCTAATCCAGTCTATCATTGATGGACATTTGGGTTGGTTCCAAGTCTTTGCTATTGTGAATAGTGCCACAATAAACATACGTGTGCATGTGTCGTTATTGTAGTATGATATATAATCCTTTGGGTATATACCCAGTAATGGGATTGCTGGGTCAAATAGTATTTCCAGTTCTAGATCCTTGAGGAATCGCCACACTGTCTTCCACAATGGTTGAACTAATTTACACTCCCACAAATAGTGTAAAAGCATTCCTATTTCTCCACATCCTCTCCAGCATCTGTTGCTTCCTGACTTTTTAATGATCACCATTCTAACTGGCATGAGATGGTGTCTCATTGTGGTTTTGATTTGCATTTCTCTAATGACCAGTGATGATGAGCATTTTTTCATATGTCTGTTGGCTGCATAAATGTCTTCTTTTGAGAAGTGTCTGTTCATATCTTTTGCCCATTTTTTGATTGGGTTGTTTGATTTCTCTTATAAATTTGTTTAAGTTTTTTGTAGATTCTGGATATTAGCCCTTTGTCAGGTGGATATATTGCAAAAATTTTCTCCCATTCTGTAGACCCCAGCCTATTTTCTAAAGTTGCTGCACCATTTTGCATTTCCACCAACAATATATGAGTGTTCCAGTTTCTCCATATCCTCACCAATATTTGTTATTATCTGTCTTTTTAATTATAGCCATCCTAGTGGTATTCCATTGTGATGTTGATTTACATTTTGCTAGTAACTAAGAATGTTGAGCATCTTTTTATGTGCTTATTGGCTATTTGTTTGTTTTCTTTTTTTAAAAAAATCTATTCAAATTCTTTGCTCATTTTAAAATTGAGTTATTGAAGTTTTATGGTTGAGTCATGCAAATCCCTTATGTATATTGGTTACAAGTCTTTTATCATATGTAATTTATAAATATTTTTTTCCCATTCTGTGGGTTGTCTTTTCTTTATTTTATTTTATGTTACCCAGGATAATCTCTGTAGGTTGTCTCTTCTTAATGGTATCCATTAAAGAACAAAAGTTTTTCATTTTGAAGAATCCCAAAATTATCTATTTTTTCTTTTGTCACTAGTGTTTTTGGCATTATATCTAGGAACCTACTGCCTAAACTGAGGTCATGAAATTCATGCTTATGTTTTTGTCTAAGAGTTTTATATTGCTTCTTTTTATAATTATTTCTATAATCCATTTTGAGTTAATTTTTGTATATTGTGTGAGGTAGGAGTCCAACTTCATTCTTTTGCATGTGAATAACCTGTTGAAAAGAATTTAATGGGGAAGATAATTCAACAGGAAAGAATATGTTTTCCAAGCATTGATGTTTTCCAAGCATTCTTTACTGAACAAGTAAATGCTATTGAATAAGCATTTGGTATCTGAATGTAGGAATTCAGGATGGAAGTCCAAGTAGAGTACATAGACGGTATTTATTTATTTTATTTATTTATTTTGAGACAGAGTCTCTCTCTGTCGCCCAGGCTGGAGTGCAGTGGCACCATCTGGGCTCACTGCAAGCTCTGCCTCCTGGGTTCACACCATTCTCCTGCCTCAGCCTCCCGAGTAGCTGGGACTACAGGCGCCTGCTACCACACGTGGCTAATTTTTTTGTATTTTTAGTAGAGACAGGGTGTCACCGTGTTAGCCAGGATAGTCTCGATCTCCTGACCTCGTGATATGCCTGTCTCGGCCTCCCAAAGTGCTGGGATTACAGGCGTGAGCCACCGTGCCCGGCCTATAGATGGTATTTAAAGTCCAGAGACTGTATGCGATTATCTAGAAAAGGAGTCTAGATAGAGATGAGGTCTCAGGTCTGAACTTTGGGAGACCTCAGTGTTAAAGCTTAGGTATATGAGATAGTCCAGCAAAAGAGAATAGAAGGAGCTGTCATTGTAGTAGGAGGAAAATCAAGAGAACATGCTGTCTTAGAGTCAAGTAAAGCAAGTGTTTCAAGAGGCAGGACCAATCAAGTGTGTCAAACACTGCTGATAGGTTGAGTAAGATAAGGACTGAGAATTGATCATTGGATTTGACTGTATGAAGGTCGTCAGTGACGTTGCCAACATCTGTTTTTGTGGAGAGGTGGGGAGTTAGGCTATTTCAAGTAGATTTAAAAGAGAATGGGAAGAGAGGAAGTAAAAGAGCATAGACAAGTCTTTCAAAAAAAATTTCCAAACGGAGCAGAGAAATGGAGCATTAATTGCCTTGAGAGGGATATGCCGTCAACAGGGGCGTTAGAGAAAATCTTTTTGCTTTGGAAAATTGGAAAGAATAATATAATATACACCCATATATCCTTCACCTGGATTTAACAATTTTTAATGTTTTGCCATATTTGCTTGCTCTCTTTCTCTTCAGGTTGTTTGCTGAGCTTTAAAAGTAAGTTACAGATATTGTGACACTTTACCCATAAATACTTCAATTTGCATATCACAAGAATAAAGACATTCTTCTATATGTCCACAGTACCACTATCACATCTGAAAAAGTTAATGATAATTCCATATCACCTAATATCCAGTCATATTCACGTTCTCCCAGTTAGCTAAAAAAAAATTTTTTTTGAGACGGGGTCTCACTCTGTCACCCAGGCTGGAGTGTAGTGGCATGATCATGGTTCACTGCAGCCTCAACCTCCTGGGCTCAAGTGATCCTTCCATCTCAGCCTCCCGAATAGCTGGAGCCACAGCTGTGCAGCATCATGCCCAGACAATTTTTAAAATTTTCTTTAGAGATGGAGTCTTCCTATGTTACCCAGACTGGTCTTGAACTGCTGGGCCCAAGCGATTCTCATGCCTTGGTCTCCCAAAGTGCTGGGATTACAGGTATGAGCCACTGCACCTGGCCCAAAAATCTTTTATATATTTTGAAACCCAGAAACCAAAGTTTACACATTGTATATTACTATGCCTCATTAATATTTATTAATATAAAAAAGTTCTCTTGCTTTTGTTTCTTAGTGACTTTTTTTCTTAATGATGGTTATTTTGTAAAGCATTTATGCTAGTTGTCCTATGAACAACTGTTTCTAACTATTTGTTTCTGATTATTTGTCCTGTTTCTAATTATTTGTTCATTGTATTAACTTTTTTTCATCTAAACAGCCTATAAACTGGAAATTAACTCTAGGGGTTTAATTAAATTCAGGTTAAACACTTTTGGCAAGAATATTCCTTTAAGTTATGTTGTGTACTTTATATTACAGCCCATCAGGAGGCACGTAACATTTGGTTGTCTGCTGTTATTGATGCTAAATATGATCTCTTAGTTAAAATAGCGATTGCCAGATTTCTCCATTATAAAGTACCTTTTCCATTTTGTAATTAGGTAAAAAAACTATGGGGCAATATTCTAGTGCTGTGTAAATATCTTATTCTTCAAGGAAGGGCTTTTTATTTTTTAAAGATGGAAGTAAGTATAGCATGTTTATTTGCTGATGGGAACAATCTAGAAAAGAAGGAAAAATTGATGGTATAGGAGAGAGAAGAGACAATTGCTGGAGCATAGCTCTTGAGTAGATGAGAGAGGATAGGATCCAGTGCACAAATGGAGAACTAGAATTTAGATAGAATCATAGACATTTTCCATAGTAATTGGATGGAAGTAGATTGTATGGATATGAATGCAGGCAGGGTGGTGTCTATAATGGGGAGGGCTTTTGAAATTCTTTTCTTGTTCTTTCTATTTGCCAATATAATTACTGATTATTTCAAGTAAACGCAGCCCAATTTAGGATTCCAGTCTTCCCTCTTTTTCTCCCTACAGTGGCATTTAAGTTCCTTGGGATTTAATTTGCCATGGTCTCAGGAGAAGGAAAAATCTGGTCTATAATCTCCACTAATCATTAGTCACTCTCATATCTGCTTCAGTGTCTGTTCTCCTACCATGACTTCCAGTTGGTATAGTCCATGCCTTATGCCAAGGTGTCCCCTTATCCTTCAGGATACTTCTGGTACAGGGGTTTTCTTTATGAATCTTGCTGTATTTCTGGACTTTAGCCAGGAAGCAAAGCACAAATGTCTTCTTGGAATCTCCCAAACCTATCTGAGATTTCTTTTTTCCTGTTTTTGAGCTCTGTCGCCCAGGCTGGAGTGCAGTGGCGCAATCTTGGCTCACTGCAACCTCTGCCTCCTGGGTTCCAGCAATTCTGATGCCTCAGCCTCCCCAGTAGCTGGGACTACAGGCACCTGCCACCACACCCGGCTAATTTTTGTATTTTTAGTAGAGATGGTGTTTCACCATATTGGCCAGGCTGGTCTTGAACTCATGCCCCCAAGCGATCCACCTTGGCTTCCCAAAGTGCTGGGATTACAGGCATGAGCCACCGTGCCTGGCTACCCCTTTCTGAGATTTCTATTGTCATTCCACCCAGGCTTGGGCCTGGAGAAACCAGACCACAGGCTCCCTTCTTTGAGACTCACATCAGTGGCAAATTTCATTCCTCTCGTTTCCATTCTCACATCTTTCTTCAGCCTAACTTTCAAACATGGATCTTCTATCATCATGCCTTATTTCCAATTTTGTTTTTTAGCTACAGACTTTATGTTCCGAGAAGTTTACCTTCCTCTCTTTTAAAAGAAAACCTTTTCTCTCTCTCAAAAAACAAGCACCCAACCTTACCAACGAAACAAAGCCGAGCACTTGTAGGCTTTTAAGATTATTTTTGTCAGGAATTTAAGAACATATTTTTGTTTTTCAAACAAAGAGAAAATCTGTTGTCTGGATTTTACCTTCCCTTGGGTACATAAGCTTTAGCACCAAGCTTTCATTTTAATGGTAGAAGAATAAAGGACTTCTTGAGAACAAAATTATTAATATTTAAAATGTTCTCCTGCAGATGTATTTTTAAAATATATATTTCCCTATGATTATTCTCTGTCGTTGGTGTATTAATCACAATAGTGAGTATTTATTTTTTAAAAGACCAAAAGAAGCATTTCAGAGTGTCCCAGGGAATGAATGAAAATGGAAAAAGAAAGATTCCAAAAAGAATGCAGACTGAAATTTAAGGTGGAAGGGAACATGCTCCGTCTTTGTGTACATTACTGGTATTCAATCACTATTGGTCTATGGAGTGGAAAATATGAAAGGAATGACTTGAAATGGCATGAACCCATCAAGAAATGTACTGGGTTCCTTTGAAACCACGTCTTATTTTTGCTTTCCTAAAGCAGACAGAGAAAGCAGTGTCATCACCTTTCTGATATTCCAAGGGAAGCTTGGTAATTGCCACTTGGTTCTGCTGGTCCTTTTAATATGTACCCAAGTGGCGCAACTCAACATCACATTAATTTTAAAAATATGTGCCATTCTATTTATACATTTTTTTGTAGGCAAGAAGAAATAACTTCTGGGCTTAAATTCAATTTAGTGACATTCTATTAAAAAAGAAATAATGTCAGAGATTTGGAAGCTTGTTTTAGAGAATGTACTGAAAAGTGACAATTCGCTTTTAAATTTAGGGTAAATTTTCCATATGATTTCTCTTCATACATAAATATTAGCTATATCAACATATTCATAAATGCATATGATGTTACTGGTTATATTATACTGATACAGTAGTATGTATTTGTCATAAGACATATTTATGTAGCTGCCCTAAAGTTATGGAATCTTGAAGGACACTGGAAGTGTAAATCAATTCAGTGCTTCAAGATATGCTGCTGAATAGTGGAGAAGGTAGTCTCTCTTAGAGAGTTCACTTGAATATTCTGTCCCAGAGGCAGCTTTTGTTTCTTAGGTACCTGATTGATTTTAAGGCTGATTCTTTCACTGCAAAATCACTTGGAATACTACCTGCTTGAAAATGGACAAAGCAACTTTCTCAAGGTTTATAAAACTGCTTATGCGAGGATCCTTTATAATGTATGTGAACTGAAAGACACATTTGAGAGTGCCTACTATTTGTCCTATGTGCATTCATTTAAAATGAATGTCTCCCAAGTCATGTGCATATGTTGACTGTAAATACAACCTTTTACTAGGTGATACAAAGTTGTGGGTCACAGCCTGTCCCTGAAATGCCACTCCCCTTTTCGATATCCATAGCAATCCTTCCCATTCATTAAGGCGCAGCTGCTGCTTCTCCATGAAACCTTGCTTAATTCCATCAGCCCATAGTGATTTCTCTATCTCTCATCTCTGGGAACATTTACTGTCTGCTTCATCCCTTTGGTTTTTCTCACTTTGGCTTGTAACCAGTACAGTTTACAAGGTTATTTAATTTTTTTCTGTTTTTATGTCACATCTCTTCACCTGGATTGCAGACTCTCTGAGATCATGGACCATGTACAGCAAGTCTTCACATCGCCTTACGTTGCTAAGCATAGGGTGAATGCTTAGTACCTTATTTGTTAAGTGAATGAATGAAACAAGTGTCAGTTTCATGAACCACCACAAAAGGCCATTTACAAATGTGGTCTGTGAACTAGAATTAGCATAAGATGTATGTTTTCAAAGGATAATAGAGTCTTGGGATGAGGAGACATTTTAAGGGCTACCTAGTTTATCCAGCACCCTGATGTGTACATTTCCTCTGCAGAGCAGAGGTGAGCCCCTCAGGCTGAACATCTCCCATGATTCAGAATGAACACCTAAGTAACATGGAATTTTCAGGTACTATAGTAAAATGGATAAGCATGATCAATTTTCAACCAGATTATCTGGGTTTAAATCTACTCTTCCCTAATCTCTCTCTAATCTTGGACAAGCTCTTAAGTTTCTTCACTGTTAAACTGAAATGATCAAACTCTCAATTTATTATTTACTATTCTAAAATCCAAAATCTCTGAAAACCAAAAGTTTTTGTAACTTATTTGTCAGGAAAAACCTGCACTGGTCTGAACTCACAAATCTAACTTAAATGGATATGAGGTTATTTATAGTCTTTATGTACCCACTAGTGAATATGCTTCTCTGTAAAAATATTAACGTATTTGACTATGGGGCATTGCCCAAGATCCTGCTAGAGGTGTTACGTATAGTATATGTGCTCTATTAATTTTCTGAAGAGTTTGAATACCAAAACATATCTGGCTTCCAAGTGGTTCAGATAAGAGATCATGGATGTCTATTACCTACTTGTAGCATTGTTATGAAGATTAAATGAGATAATAGATGGGAACCATTTAGCACAGGGCCTAGAATATAATAAGTCCTTAATAACTACAATCAGATATCATCTCACCCCAGTTAAAATGGTTTATATCCAAAAGACAGGCAATAACAAATGCTGATGAGAAAGTGGAGAAAAGGAAACCCTCTGTTGGTGGGAATGTAGATTACTACAACCGCTACGAAGAACAGTTTGGAGGTACCTCAAAAAACTGCAAATAGAGCTACCATATAATCCAGCAATCCCATTGCTGGGTATATATCCTTATTCCCCAAAAAGGAAATCAGTGTATTGAAGAGATATCTGCACTCCCACTTTTGTTGCAGCACTGTTCACAATAGCCAAACTTTGGAAGCAACCTAAGTGTCCATCAACAGATGAATGGATAAAGAAAATGTTATTTATACACAATGGGGTACTATTCAGCCATGAAAAAGAAGATCTTGTCATTCGCAACAACATGGATGGAACTGGAAGTCATTATGCTAAGTGAAATAAGCTGAGCACAGAAAGACAAACGTCGCATGTTTTTACTTATTTGTGGGATCTAAAAATCAAAACAGTCGAACTCATGGAGATAGAGAGCAGAAGGAGGGTTACTAGAGGATGGGAAGGGTAGTAGGTGGTGGGAAGGAGGTGGGGATGGTAAATGGGTACAAAAAAATAGTTGGAAAGAATGAATAAGGCCGGATACGGTGGCTCACACCTGTAATCCCAGCACTTTGGGAGGCCGAGGTGGGTGGATCACCTGAGGTCGGGAGTTCGAGACCAGCCTGAGCAACATGGAGAAGCCCTGTCTCTACTAGCCGGGCGTGGTGGCACGTGCCTTTAATCCCAGCTACTCGGAAGGCTGAGGCACAAGAATCATTTGAACCCGGGAGGCGGAGGTTGCGGTGAGCCGAGACTGTGCCATTGCACTCCAGCCTGAGCAACAAGAGTGAAACTGTCTCAAAAAAAAAAAAAAATAAAATGAATAAGACCTAGTAGGTGATAGTACAACAGGGAGACTATAGTCAATAATAATTTAATTGTACATTTCAAAATAACTAAAAGAGTATAATTGGATTGTTTGTAGCACAAAATATTAATGCTTGAGGGGATGGATACCCATTTTGCATGGCGTGATTATTATGTATCTCATGCCTGTATCAAAATGTCTTACATACCCTGTAAATACATATGCCTACTATGTACCCACAAAAATTAAAATAAAGACTAAAAAAAAACCTCCTTAATAAATATCAGCTAATGTTATTGGTACTAATATTTTAAATTAATCACATTAGGCTTTTTGTGAAAGTTAAGTTTCTTTCTTTGAACATTTTATGTTTAGTATGTATAGGAGTATTGCTATTTTTCTTATTCCCTAATGAACAAATGACTTTCCCAGGAAGCTAAAGTGTCCTTAAAAATAAAATTATACTTATGTTTGAACTTTTATTATTGACTTTTATTTTAGAAGAGCCCTCTGAAATGTACTCACTCTTATTCATTGGTTTATCACTTCATTCATTTTACAAAAGTGTATTGAGGAATTACTAGTTTCTGTTGACCTAACAATAGATAAACAGACATTGTCCCTACCTTCCTACAGCTTATAGTCCAGTGGACACAAATTGTTTTTTTTTTCCTGCTGATTCATTCTTTCACTTATTCAGCAAATAATTATTGAGTACTTATATACTAGACACTGTTCTAGTATGTAATGGCAATGGGGATACAGCGGTTATAGAGGCAGACAAGGTTTCTCCATAAAATTTATTTTTTAGTGGCGAGAGACAGTAAACAAAGAAGCAAACAAATAAACACAATATTTTCAAGTGAGGATAAATTCAATAAAGGAAATGAAATAGACTTATGTGCTACAGCAGTGATCCCCAACTTTTTGGCACCAGAGACCAGTTTTGAGGCAGACAGTATTTCCACAGACCAGAGTTGAGGAGATGGTTTTGGGATGATTCAAGTGCATTACATTTATCGTGCACTTTATTTCTATTAGTATGTTGTAATATGTAATGAAATAATTATACAACTCACCATAATGTAGAATCAGTGGGAGCCCTGAGCTTGTTTTTCCACAACTAGATGGTACCATCTGGGGGTGACAGGAGACAGTGACAGATCATCAAGCATTCTCATAAGGAGCATGCAACCTAGATTTCTCGCAGGCACAGTTCACGACAGAGTTCACACTCCTATAAGAATCTGATTCTGCCACTGATCTGGCGGGAGGCAGAGCTCAGGTGATGATGCGGGTAATGGGGAACCGCTATAAATACAGGTGAAGCTTTGCTCACTCTCCCACTGCTCACCTCCTGCTGTGCAGACCGGTTCTTAACAGGCCACAGACTGGTACTGGTTTGTGGCCCTGTGCTAGAGAGTGACATAGTACATGTGAGGATGGAGCTACTTTAGAAGGGGTAGCCAGGGAAGGCTTGGTGAAGAAATGATATTTGAACCGAGGCCATGGATTGGATATAGATTGACTGAATGTGACAGACTTAAAAATAATAGAGGCTTAAAACCAGATAGACATTAATTTTTTTTCTCACAAAGTTTTTCACCAAGTTCTGCTTCACCAAGTTATCCGGGGCCTAGAGTCCTTCTGTCTGTTGCTCTACTGTCCTTTGAGTGTCACACACATGGTTCAACATGGTTAACCACCAGGGTTACACTCCAGCCAATGGGAAAGACAAAGGGGGAAAAAGAAGGTAACCCTTTATAAAAATGTACTCCCTTTCAGGGAATAACCCTCAAACTAGACACATCATTTTCCTCTCATCCCATTGGCCAGGACATAATAATAGAGCTATATCTAGTTGCCTGCTAGGAAATGTGATTTTTACTTGAGTAATCATGTACTCAGCTAAATAGTCTATTAGTATGGCAGAAGGGGAGAATAGATATTGGAGGACTAGAAGTTTCTGCTAAGACCTGAATAATGACATGGAGCCAGGGGAAGAGCAACTTGGGCAATAGCATTCCAAGCAGAAAGAATAGAATTTCAATGACCCTGAGCAGAGGTGGGTTTTCCGTGAAGATAAATGAAGCTTAAGTACCAGGGCATCTCACTTGCATTGGCACCATCCAACACCCTGCAGTTAATTTTATATAATTGTACCTAAACTGAATAAGCTTCAAGCCCTACAAAACCTTGATCAGACCCTGGCTTTGAGGAAGGAATGTGGTAGGCATGAAATGTGATCACTACGTATGGAGCAGAATGAGCACAAGAGAGAGCAGAACTAAGTGAAATTGGGCAGGTAAGTAGGGAATGGCTCATATAGAATGTTGCGTGAAAAGTTAGATTTTATTTTAATGTAATGGAAAACCTCTGGAGAACTTTAAGAAGAAAAAAATGAAATTTGATTTATTTTTACTCTGAAGGAGACATATAAGAGAATGTTCACTGGGAAATTTAAAACAACCCACTGTACATAAACAGAATGGATTAATAAATTGATAAGCTGTGGTACATTCCTAAAGGGCATTATTTTGAAGTAGTGAAATGAATAAATTAGTTTTATATATATAAATATAGCTAAATCTCAAAAATATGTTGATCGAAAGGAGAAAATTTTAATACTAACATACAGTATAATTTAATTTATGAGTGATTTTATTTATATAAAGTTTAAAGTCATTCAAATCAATATCTTACTTAAGGGTACATACTGTAGAAAAGACTGCGAGTTGCCTACCAAATATCTAGTCTCCTCTTCTTCCATAATGGCATAACTTTACTTTTATTGTGGTAGGAATATGTCCAAGTGGAAAACTATTTTTCAGCTTCTCTTGCAGATATAGGTTATGTCACGGTTCTGAAAAAAGAATGTAAGCAGAGGCTAGAAGGCTGGGCATGGTAGCTCATGCCTGTAATCTCAGCACTTTGGAAGGCTGAGGCAGGCAGATCACTTGAGCCTAGGATTTTGAGACCAGCCTGGGCACCATGGTGAAACACCATCCCCACAAAAAATACAAAAATTAGCCAGCCATGATGGTGTGTGCCTGTAGTCCCAGCCACTCGGGAGGCTGAAGTGGGAGGATTTCTTGAGCCAGGGAGATGGAGGTCGCAGTCAGCTGAGATTGCACCGCTGCACTCCAGCCTGGGCAACAGAGTGAGAGCTTGTCTCAATAAATAAATAAATAAATAAACAAGTAAATAAATAAGAAGTTGTTGTTAGGTAGGAGATACTCAGCTAATGTAATTTTTTGCTATCAGCCCGTCTTTCTTTCTCTTGCCCAGAAATGAGTCACAAATGATTGAAGCTAGAGCAACCATTAGGGGAAAACGAAGAAAATCCCAAATAATTTAGCCCTAGTCTTTGAGACATGAAGCCAACCTCATTGCTTGAACTGCCTACCCCAAGCCTCTCAATTATGTAAAAATGTTAAACTCCCATTTCTTTATAAACCCCTATTGTTTGGGTTTTCTGTTACATGCAGATTAACTCAATCCCAAATGATATTCATGAATTTGTAATAAAAGTAAAATCCCATCTATAGAAATGAAAATTACTGGCCAGGCGCAGTGGCTCACACCTGTAATCCCAGCACTTTGGGAGGCCGAGGGGGGTGGATCACCTGAGGTCAGGAGTTCGAGATTAGCCTGGGCAACATGGTGAAACCCCATCTCTACTAAAAATACAAAATTAGCCTGGCATGGTGGCACATGCCTGTAATCCCAGCTACTCGGGAGGCTGAGGCAGGAGAATTGCTTGAACTTGGGAGGTGGAGGATGCAGTGAGCCGAGAACGTGCCATTGCACTCCAGCCTGGGCAACAAGAGTAAATCTCTGTCTCACCAAAAAAAAAAAAAAAAAAAAGAAGAAAGAAAAATTACTAAATTAGCTAAATTTAGGACAATTATTATTTCTAAAGTGAGAATAATGTGAATGGAAGTGGGAATGGATACATAGGTCCTTCAGTTATATTTTATTTCTTAAAGAAAAAGACTTGAAGCAAATAGATAATATTTTTAAAAGTTAGGTGATGGACATGGGTATTTACACTTTTTTGCTTTTTTATATGTGTGAATTATGTCATTTTTAAAAAGATCTGGCTGCTGTGTGGAGAAAGAGTGGAGATACGGAAGTCGGAGCTTCTTGCAGCAATGCAGGTGAGAGACGATGGTGGCTTGCGTTAGAGCAGGAAAGAATGTATTTGTAATAGAGTGGGGAGTAGAGCCTACAGGATTTCATAATAAATTGTATGGGAGTTGTGAGAGAAGGAGGAAAACCAAGGATGACACCTGCATTTTTGGTATGAGCAGCTGGGTGGATGGTGGTACCATTGAGACGTGGATGGCTGATGGAGGAGCAAGCTTAGGCAGGGTGGCAATCAAGAGTTTGATTTTGGACAGTTGAGGTCAACATGTCTAAGTGGAAATGTCAAGCAGGCAACATGATATAGGAGATTGTGAAGCTAGGACTTGTTCAAGGACTTCCAGAATATGGAATCAGATTGGTTTTTCCTCTATGTATCCCTATGGAGTCTTGTTTATTATCTTCCCTTTGACCTTCTTTGATAGGGATTTAGAACTTGCAAAAAGGAAAGTGACAGAGTTGGGATAATTCTCTGTGAGACCTCCCATACTTGTTTTCAAGTGGCTCCTTGGAAGTGAGCACAAGATAATAGTGCGGTTTAATAATCAGTGATTATTAATATGAATTTCATGTATTTTTGGTCATTTAGTCAAGGATCTGGGCTTTTAACCTTGGAAGTGTGTAGGAAAGGGTATCAGCTTAATATTCATTCTGTTGGGCCTAATGTTGGCCTTAGCTAGTATCCTTCCTAAATCCAAGGGAGTCTAGTATTTAATAAATATTGTGGTAAAAGTTGTGAACAATAATTTACATATGTTAAAGTAAAAATTTCACTAAATTAATCCCAAATATGTTAGGAGTTTTTTTTAATACATAAAAACAAATGCAACCATTAATAGAAAGCCTGGTATATACCATATACTTTACATACATTAATATTAATCCTTGCAAACCTTTTATGAGGTAGATACTTTTATTATTCTGTATTACTTAACCTTTTGGGGACTCACTTTTTGTTTAAAAAAACAAGAATTATAATAGTATATATGTGAAAGATTTTTGCTATAAGTAAACTTTGATTAAACTGATACCTGTGGAATCTTTTAATGCCATAAATAGAAGCCAACAAAGAAATGAATTGAATATTGTCTGAGAAAAGTGATAGATGTAAAAAACTTCAGGCTTGAGTGAAGGGCTCTAATTCTTATCAATAAAGAGCACTTTTATTGAAATATAGACACATACAGAGGCACATTCTTAAATAAATGGCTTTAATGTGTAAAAATCCAGTGTAGGGAAACCAAACTGTGATTAAAATTTAAAAGGTTTGATAAATAGCTTTTAAATTAATTGTGTGTGTGTGTGTGTGTGTGTGTGTGTGTTATTTCTGGGTAGAAGTTTTCTGGCTTGCTGTAGAATCTTTTGTCTAAATAGTCATCAATTTTCATGGTCTTCTGAATATTTTCCAATTTCAGATTATTTCAGGTTTTAGCTATAGAAAAACAAATTACACAGAAATGTCAACATAAAAGACTGCAGCTAAATGTACAAATTTAAGAGCTTAGGATCAAAAATAATAAGATCACTGCTATGAAATTAGAAGAGACTAATCAAAGTAAAAGTAGCTGTGACTAAGGACTATGAAAGTATAAAGGGATTAACATATGTGATAATAGCCTAATTAAACCTTAGCTTTTCACTGTGATGATTTTATAGCATCTTCTTCTTGTTGCCAGTTTGGAAGCTGCCAGCAAATATTTTCTTAATTGCAAAAGGAGACAATATGTGTTCCACCGTCTCATTCATAACATTTAACGCAGACACTATTAGGACACTACATGGAGGCTGAAAAGGACCGTGTTATTTGGAGAGCCTGGGGGATGACGGAGAAGGGGGAAAGAGGATGTGTTTTAAAACCAAAACCGACACAAATCCTCAGAAGAAATATTTAACTAGAATTTGTACAGAAAAAGTCTACTTGTCTTGATAGACTAGCCTGCCCCTGTAATAAAACCTCCCAAAGTCAACAGTTCATAAAGTCTTTTGTTCTAGTAAAAGGGTCTTTAATTTTTAACACAAACTCATACTTTGGTATGCATGGGCTTAAGTAAAATTAGAAGACATGTATATAATAGGATTTAATGGATTATCATCTGCATTTTCCAAAGATGTCAGCTTCTCTCAGCTCTGATGGAGTAGCACTTAATGTAAATTTAATTTGAAGTGATGTATGGAGGGCTTGAGGTGGTACTCCGTGATTCCCTAACTGCCTGGAGAGCCTCTGTGGGTAGCATCTGGATTTGGCGGCTCCACATGCCCGGCAGCATCTACTAACTAGGATTAATGAGGTAGCCTGTTCACCAGTGATCCAAAGGAGGTATGCTACATTTACTCCCAACAATATGAATAGGAGGGCTAGTTTCCTTTGGGGGCACACTGTATGATGAAACTTAATGATGGACTTGATATTCGGTGTAATAAATATACTGTATTGGAAGCACTTCTGCTTTGTCAAATTTAAATATTATTTAATCATAAAATTGGTGGCTAGGGTTGAACTGAAGATTTTCATGTGTGTGTGAGTGTAAGCGTATGTGTGTTGACACTTTTACAACTAATCCATGTTTTTTTAATGAGATTAAAATAGTAAATCTTCCCTTCATTACATTAAAACACTTCAGGATTTTCAAAAATAAAACTCATTTTTAGAAGTTATTGAACATTTTAAACAGTTTTGTTGCTAACTCTGTGTGTATATATGTGTGTGAAAGAGATTGTGGATGTTGTGTGTGTACTAAGTATGAGTAAATCAGAGACTGCTGAGTTAGGCAAAACTTCTTAATTCATTCTCAACTCATTTAGGCATCGAAATTTTATTTTGTCTTTGTGTCTAACTGAGCATTGAATAAAATCGCAGCTAATTTCAAATTCCCTTTGTCATCATGGTTTTCAGCCAAAAGTCTATAATAAATGGTCAGAAGATGAGCTGAGACTGAATGAATAGTGAGTGGTATTCATCAGCCAAACATAGAGTCCAGATCCAATTATATGTATTCATTAAGTGATAATGATATCATGGTCTTTAACTAGGAAGAAAAGAGTGTAATTGAATAATAACAGTTGTACAATCCCAACGGAACACACTTTCCATCCCAGCCCAGC
This sequence comes from Nomascus leucogenys, assembly GCF_006542625.1. NCBI lineage: Eukaryota > Metazoa > Chordata > Mammalia > Primates > Hylobatidae > Nomascus > Nomascus leucogenys. The sequence goes on along the minus strand of NC_044385.1, from coordinate 42,658,538 downwards.
GACCCTCGGGGATGATGCAGGATTGATGGAATTCTATTACTCTTTGATAGATTTATTATGAAAGGCTGAGTGGACTTGCAGCACCACTTTGTCACTCACACTAATCAGTATCGTAAGGGCCCCGAGCGGGCAGGCTTTTGTATCCCTTTGACAAAGACAAGGTTAGGGGAGGATGACAGACACCCAGACCTTTACAAACCCATACTGCAAGATAAAATGGGCCAGCTGAGCTCTGAGCTGGGACAGAATTTTAATTTGTTTATCAATGGCTCTCACATGTGCAAGACCATAAGGATATTTGTCAGAGGAGTAACACTGAGGCTAAACTCTTTTGTTTGGCAAGTGGAGCTTGGAAAAATATGTATTGAACTGTAAAAAAAAAAAAAAAAAAACCAGGCTAAATGGGGGGAAAAAGGTAAACGTCTTAAGAGAAGGGAAATAACTCACATTACTATACATGTGACCTGAGCCTAACAGTTTATCGTGATTCTGACTTTTAAAAAATGCTTTTAGTTATTGCTTTTTAAAAAAGAGGTGTTTTAGGAGCCACAGAACAGTAATGGGATTTTTTTTTTTTTCATTTCAAATTCTCTGATTTCTAAAGGAAATCTAAAAGCTATGAAGGGATGGGTGGGATCATTTGTTAATGGGAAGATGGGTGTTAATTTGTTGCTTTTTGTTGTCTGTTACAATATTGTATAACTTAGCAGCAAAAACAGCGGAATTTGCCAAACATGCTTTTTATATGTAAAAAGTACTTTTTGTAACTGCCAGGAGGGCTCTATCAGTAACAGCTTTTCACATTTAAATGCAGCTTGCTCTCCTGCGTCTGCGGTCAGAGCCCACCGGATTTAGGAAACTAGATCATTTGTTGTGCTACCGATCAGAGCAGGAACTGAGAAGGCAAGACTGGCATCCGCCAGGGCTGCTTAGCACAGTGGCTGCCAGGGTTTATTTTTTGGTTATTGTTGTTGAATGATCCTTATTTGTAATCTCTTTTTCTGCTTGAGATCCCCTTTTATTTTTCAGAATTGTGGCTTGCATTGTAAGAGGAGCCTGTGAATTCAGAGGCAAGGCCACTGAGGACCGAATGTTCCCGTCTATAAAAACAGAAGTCTGGCCTGGGCTCCTCTCTTGGGTGAATTTGCAATGCCAGATCCTCTCTATCACTTTGGTTTTGTTTCTTGTATCTCTGGGAAGGCAGGCAGACAGCACGGTCACCTGTGAATGCAGCCACAATTGGCTTAGCTGCCTCACTGATAAATGTGCCCCCGGTAAGCTACAAAGGGATTACCAGCGTTCTCAGCAGCTAAAGGTGATTTTCAAGAACAGGAAGGATTGCTTCAAACTGTTCTCCTAGCATTTCATTTTAATATTTTGCGTGACAGAGCACAGAGCCGATGGATATGAACACATTTAACTCCAATGACCAATGTGGCGCAGTCTCTGAAAACATGGAGCCTGCTTCTGTGTCTTCTTTTGGATTCCATTTTCTCAATGTTGGACATTCTCCAAAAGGTCAGCCAGGAAAGTCTCTGGATGCCAGACACCAGGCAGGCCAGGCAGGCTAGCAGACTACTGGTGTTCATTCATTCCTCCTAGAGATGGGCACAAAGTAAAGGTTAATTCAGACCACTTGGCAAGTGCTCGCTTGTCCGCTGAAGTTTACAAACCAATTCGTGCAGGTTGACCACGAAACTATATGTACCTTATATGGTCTTTCACAATGTCACCCAGCCAAACAAAATCAGACCTTGATTGAAGAATAACTATGGGTTACAGGAAATTACACTGAAAACAACGGAGGGTTGGAATTTAAATTGTTAACATATTTTCAGGGCATTGTCTAATATACATTATGAAGACATTTAATTTTTTTTAATTGGGAGGAACTAGAAAGCTCATGTACTAGAAGGTACTGTGAAACCTATCTTCAGTGGCTTCTTTTAAATTCAGTTTTGAATCTTCCTGTGTTGAAATGTAAGCTAATCTAAAGTACGATCTTCAATGGTCTCATCTGAGAGAGATGTTATAGAAAGGAGGTGGTATTATAATAATAGTAGCTACTGTTTATTGATTGCTCTGTGTCAAGTAGGTTCTTTACTAGCATTATGTTCTTTAATCCTCATAAAACCTGTGAGGCAGGCACTATTATTAGTCACATTTCATAGATAAGGGAAATGAAATTTAGAGAAGTGATATAACTTGGTCAAAGTCACATAGTGAGTAAAGGGCAGAATTAATATTTGGACTCTGGTCAGCTTCCAAAGCCTTTTGTACTCACTGGGATAAGTAGAAACTTACCCCAGACACGACACTGTCTCCTCAAATTATCTAGCTCTGTTCTGTCATGTGTAGGGTATGTATATAAAATCTTCTGTAGAAAGTCACTCAACTGCTCCGAGCTCAGTTTCCTCATCTTTCAAACAGAGATAATAATACCTTCTAGATAGGTTTATATGTGAAACTTTTATAAAAATAAAACCCTATATACAACCAGTTATTATTATCGTGTTGAAAAAAGATGGCTTCAATTGAAGCAAGTAACAACACGGTTGCCAAATAAATCTTTTAAAAACATCATTTTCTTAGTGACTTGATCCTTCTTAACACTCTATGGTGGCTCTCTGTTGTCTGTTAGAACAGGTCCAGACGCCTAAGCCTGGAAAGAAGCCTGGCCCACGTTCTATCCATTTACCCTGCGGCCTCATAGAGACAGAACCTTTGCAGAGCCTGCACTATGCTTTTACTGTTCCCTTTTGTGGTTGGCTGAATAATGGCCTTCCAAAGATGTCTGCATCTTAATCCCCAGAACCTAGGGAACCTGTGAATACAACACCTAACATAGGAAAAGGATGTGGTTAAGGATCCTGAGATGGTAAGGTTATCCTAGGTTCTCTGAGTGGGCTCAATAGTAATAATAACAAGGGTCCTTTTAAGAGGGAGGCTGGAAAGTCAGAGGCAGTCGTAGAAGATGAGACTACGGAAGCAAGGAGTTGGAGTGATGGGAGGAAGGGGCCACAAGTCTGGGGATGTGAGTGGCCTCAGAAGCTGAAAGAGGTGAGGAAACAGATTATCCACTGAAGCCTGCAGAATGAACACAGCCCTGCTGATACTTTGATTTTAGGCTTCTAACCTCCAGAACTATCAGCGAATAAATGTGTGTTGTTTTAAACCACTCATTTGGTGGTAGTTCATTACAGAAGCAGTGGGAAACAAATGCATTTTTCATGACATGATCGTTCCCATTGCTGCTCTTGTGCTCAGGCTGTTTCCATCCCCTGAAATATTTTTCTTTCCCTTCCACTTTTCTAATCTTACTTTCATGCTCAAGTCTCACTTAAAACCTACAGCAGGTAAATTATTTACCACAGAATAACAGACCACTTGACCATACCCTAACATGTGTTGCTCATTTATTTATTGATTTCTCAAATATTTGTTGATTACCTACCAGATTCTTGGGACATAGCCTTCAAGAAGCCTATGGCCTAAGAAAGGAGGCAACAGGGATTTGTTAATACAGCAATGAGCGAGGAGAACGTGGAAAGCTATGTGGAGAGAAACCTGACCCATCTGGGGTGGGCAGGGAAGGCTTCACGAAGGAGATGGTGGTTGGTAGGAGTTTTGAAGCTTCAGATCTCCAATTGTTTCATGTTTCCAAAACAATTGGAGAAGAGTAGTAGAGTGCTTAAGAATATGGCTTGAGAATGAGCACATCTGAATTCAGATCCAAGCTTTGCCACTCCTTGATCTGTTTCTCCATCTGTAAAATAAGGATGACGGTAATATTAGTATCTAACTCACGAATTATAATCCGCTTATAGGAATACCGTTTACATAATAAACATTAAGTGCTTATTTGTTATTTCAATTTCTCAAGGGCAGCTACTGTTGTATTAGTCTCATTTTGCATTTATATAGTGCTGGATACATAAACTAGCTCTTTGAGAGTATATCTACAGATATGTATACTTTTTTTTTTTTTTTGAGATGGAATCTCGCTCTGTCACCCAGGCTGGAGTGCAGTGGTGCGATCTTGGCTCACTGCGACCTCTGCCTCCTGGGTTCAAGCGATTCTCCTGTCTCAGCCTCCTGAGTAGCTAGAACTACAGGTGCACACCAGCACGCCCAGCTAATTTTTTTTTCTATTTTTAGTAGAGATGAGGTTTCACCATATTAGTCAGGCTGGTCTCGACCTCCTGACCTCAGGTGCTCCACCGGCCTTGGCCTGCCAAGGTGCTGGGATTATAGGCTTTTGTATTTTCTGCAGGTTAGCGTGTTAGCATAATGCTCAGCATATAGCTGGTGTTTTATGAATGCTCACTGACTGGGCGTGGAGCACCAGAAATTCCTATCTACGGTTTCACATTGGGAAAATGATAATGCTTATTTTCCTGCTCTCTGCACTCAACCACCTTCTAGGTATTTGGGTTAGGGCAGTCTTTATTATAACAACAGAGTCATGCTTAGGGTATTGCATAGAGGCACAGATGGGTTTACCGTGAAGCTAAAGGCAGTTTTTTTTTGTTGTTTGTTTGTTTTGAGACGGAGTCTCGCTCTGTCACCCAGGCTGGAGTGCAGTGGTGCAATCTCGGCTCACTGCAAGCTCCGCCTCCCGGGTTCACGCCATTCTCCTGCCTCAGCCTCTCCGAGTAGCTGGGACTACAGGCGCCAGCCACCACGCCTAGCTAATTTTTTTGTATTTTTAGTAGAGACGGGGTTTCACCGTGGTCTCGATCACCTGACCTCGTGATCCGCCCACCTCGGCCTCCCAAAGTGCTGGGATTACAAGCGTGAGCCACCGCGCCCGGCCTAAAGGCAGATTTACTGTGAATCTTATAAAATGTAAATCTTTCATGGGCCCCTTCCAAGGCCCTGTAGCTAATTTTGTGTTTGTAGTGTTGTATTCTTTTTTCTCAAAGAGAGCTCCTAGAATTATATAAGCTTCATGTCCCACAAGACCTGGATATCCTCCCACATATTGGCTAAGCAGGTGAGCTTTGTAGACAGACTGCCTGGGTACAAAGCCAGTTCTACTACTTATTAGCTGTGTGATCTTCTCTGTGCCTTAGTTTTCTTAGCTGGAAAATAGGGTTGACAGTAATGCTACCTTCTTCATAGGGTTGTTGAGAGGATCAAACACACTAATCTTAGCAAGCATACTGTAAGTGATAGCAGGTGTTATTAATTATGGAGAGCCTTAGGAAGTGTCCAAGGCTTTTAAGGTAAGAGTAGCAGTTATGAGAGAAAGCCAGAGTAGAAGCTTCATGACAGCAGGAATCATTTTGTCTTCTTCACTTCTATCCCCAGAACCTTAAAAAGGTGAATGCATATTGTGCTCTTAACCACTATGTCAGAGTGCTGCACTTATTACATATTATTTTATGGTCTTATAAAATAAGACTTTTTTTCTCCAACTGGATTGTGATAATAGCAACTTACTTTTTTTTTTTTTTTTTTTTTTTGAGACAGAGTCTTGCTCTGTCTCCAGGCTGGAGTGCAATGGCGTGATCTCGGCTCACTGCAACCTCTGCCTCCCAGGTTCAGGCGATTCCTCTGCCTCAGCCTCCAGAGTAGCTGGGACCACAGGTTTGCGCCACCACGCCCGGCTAATTTTTTGTATTCCAGTAGAGACAGGGTTTCACCATGTTGGCCAGGATGGTCTTGATCTCCTGACCTCATGATCCTCTCGCCTCAGCCTCCCAAAGTGCTGGGATTACAGCCATGAGCCACTGCGCCTGGCCAGCAGCTTACTTTTATATAATTCTAAATAGGATTATTATCAGGACTGTTCTATACAAGATTATTATTTTATATAATTCTACATAAGATTATTCATTCTTCCAGTAAATATTTATGGCACATGGTAGGTACTCAGTAAGATAGCTTTTAATTAAATCTTGACTAACCTGTCCAAATGCAAAAACTTGAGCCCTAGTCTTTTATAACTTTTAATTTCTTGGTAAAATCTACATAGGATAAGTCTAAGGTAAATTTTGGCATGGTGAGAAATACATTACGCAAACAGACAAATCAACACATCGAAGGCAGAGAGATAGCATCGTCAACCTCATCTTCACAGTTATTGATCATCTACGTTGCATAAATCATCTACTTTGCATAAACACTTGTTATCTATGGTACAATGCTGGGGGCTCAAAGCAGGGAAGACACAGGATACATGGTAGTATGGTAGAAAGACATTGATTTAGGGGACAGGGAACCTTGGCTCTGCTCTAACTTTGTCCTCTGACTACTCTTATGGCTTTGGGCAAATTGTTTAACCTCTCTGAGCCTCACTTTGCTTATCTGTAAAAAAACATTAATAGGCTGGATGCGGTGGCTCACACCTGTAATCCCAGCACTTTGGGAGGCCGAGGCAGGTGGATTGCCTGAAGTCAGGAGTAAAAGACCAGCCTGGCTAACATGGTGAAACCCCATCTCAACTAAAAACACAAAAAATAGCCGGGTGTGGTGGCGCATGCCTGTAGTCTCAGCTACTGGGGAGGCTGAGGCAGAAGAATCACTTTCACCCAGGAAGCGGAGATTGCAGTGAGCTGAGATTGTGCCACTGCACTCCAGCCTGGGTGTCAGAGCAAGACTCTGTCTAAAAAAAAAAAAAAAAAAAAAAAAAGCATTAATATTATCCTCATCAGCTACCTTATAAGATTGTTGTACTAAATGATGCATTTTGTGAAAAAGTGCTTTGTAATTTTTGTCTACCTAAGAACTACTGTAGCACTTGGGGTACACATAAATGCTAACTAAATGAATTAATCACAATACATAGAATTTTATAAATAAGTTATGATTATCACGATCTAAGGAGATCAGGCCAAAAAGCATGATAGAGAGTATAAAATAATGTGTAATAAGTAAAAAATGTGGCATGGTGGTTAAGGATACAAACTATATTTCTTCATACATAATATATTCTAAATCTGACCATCTCTCACCACCATCCACCAGCCTTTGCCTGGACTATTGCAATACGTTTCTAATAGGTCTCTTTGATTCTACTCTTGCCTTCCTACAGTTTATTTTTCACATCACAGACAGCATAATCTTTCAAAAATGCACATCCTGTCACATTACTCCCTTACTTAAAATCCTCCAATGGCTTTCCATTTTACTGGTAATAAAATCCAAGCTTCTCTCTATGGCCTGCCCAGCCCTCTGCGACCTGGCCCCTGCCTACCTCGCTCCAGCTTTGCCTTTTGCCACGTCCTCCTTGTTCACTGTGCTCCAGCTACATTGGCCTTGCTGTTCTCTGAACAGACCAAGTATTTTCCTGCCTCAGGGCCTTTGCACTTTTGCTTCTTTCTGCCTGTTCTGCTCTTTCCCTACGTACTTGCATGGCTGTCTCATCATTCAGATCTCAGCTCAAACGTCGCCTCCACAGATAGAGACTCCCTGGCCATCTGCCTAAGATTGCCTCCCCATACTCCAATTTTACCACCTTCTGAAAATTATAGGATTCGTTTGTTAATTTACTTATTTGTTGTAATTGTTGCTTGTCTCCCTTTGATGAACAAAAGCATATGAAAGTGGGGGCATTATTTTCTCTTCATCTCAGCTTCTGTTTTCCTAGTCTTCATCATAACATTCTCCCTTTTCCTGCTCCTTTATGAGTTTTACTTTACACTTTCTTCATTCCCAGTTTCATTTACCACCTTATGGTTTAATTCATTGTGGAGTTCATAGGGCCCTCCTGTCTTGGTCATTCTAAAAGGGCTGTGTGTTTTTATACACAAGATTTCACATTCTGAAGAGCCTAGCTCATTCAAAAACCCCATTGAAATAATAATTTTTTTTTGGCCAAAATTATACATGCCATACTAATTGGCTCATTCCCAACTTAGAATTCTATGAACATTGCCCATGGCAGACAGTGCTGCTTTGCCATGCAGGGGTTGTGTGTGTGCACTCATCTGGGAATGTGTGTAGGTATTGACGTTATTCTTGGAAGCAGCCATGCCTCTCAGAGCACTTCACCTCTCCTCATACCCACATTGCCACATGTCTTTTATCCCAAATAACTAGAATGCAAATGTTTATTTTTATCTTAAATGAAAGAGGCTGCATCTCCTTGGCATAGCTCTTACTAAGTCCTGCCCATTTGCCTGCTTGCCACTGATTGGCATGGCTACATCTTGGGTTCTGGGTTCAGCAGTTTTCTCTCTGTCATAGTTCATTTTTCTCCTCTGCTGCCTAATAGAATACAACATGCAGAAAACTCAGTTTTCTGTTTATATGTATTAAGTTTTTCCAGTGACTATTTAGGTATATCAAGCATCCTCATCCCTTCTCTGTGCTCTCATAACTTCCTCTATGCCACACTTAACACATTGCTCTTTCTTGGTTTGTAAGTCATATACCCCTAGCGCCTACCCACACTGCCCAGCCCAGAATAGGCTGTCAGTCATGTTTGTCAAATGAATGTTTTGTGTTTATTTTTTATTTTCCTTTTGAGTTTTGGTTTTCTTCTGGTTTGGGCATCTACATGTCTATAGGTACAATCAAGTATAAAGGGGGCATGTGTCACCCGGGCTTTCAGATAGAAGACCCTCCCCATAAGACAGATGTCTCTGACTATGCAGTGGAGCTTGCCCATGTAAACCTCTTGCATTGTTTGGAGTCTCTATCCCTTGCCAAGGATCTAACCACCCACAAGCAGACACATTGCTGTCCAAACAGATGGACAAGGGAGATAGGCAGGCCAAAGCCCATGGATGAACATGAAATGAATTGGTGCAGAGAAGCCAAGGGTGTTGGAAATGAATGCTAGTCCTTGCTGTGCAGTTTCCAGCATAAGGATGGACCAGCATGGCTGCGGTTTTGACACTGAGCTGCTTAGTAACAAAGGAATAGGTAAAGTGAGAATGAGTTTGCAATGAAGTGGATGCTTTAACAGGTGGACGAAAGGCCCCAAGAACACGGGTTAGCTCTAAAATTTTCAAGTCACTTTAGCAGGTGAAGTTTATATCTTCAGCTGGATTTGTTCTGAGAATCCACATCTGGTCCAGTCATCCATCAACATGCATTCACTCACTCAACAAATATTTATTGAGCATCTAACACATGCCAGACGCTGGTAGGCACCAGGTGGGATAAAAAAAAACTCACATGGTCTCTGCCCCGTAAAAACGTACATTCCATTATTAATTTCATAGTTAGTTAGTTATTTAATTAAAGTTATAAGCACTATGAAAGAGTATACAGGAGCTAAGGCAATACGTAAATGGGGGGTTCTTAGTGTGGAGCATCTGAAAGGATGTCTCTGAGGAAGTGATATTTAGGTTGAAATCTGAAGTCAAAGCAGAAATGGGATGTTTAGCAAAGAACAAGAGAACATTCTTGGCATAAGGGAATAATATCTATAATGTCTCTTTGAAGTGGCAATTAGCCTATGTTTGCACGTCTCCTAAGAAGGAAAATTCTCTTCCTCCAGAGGCAACACTTGGATCACTCTGTTCTTAAGATCTTCTTTATTTCCAATCAAAATCTGTCTCTCTGAATCTTCTGACAATTGGTCTCAAATATATACTTCTTGGGGTCTTGTAGAACAAGCCAGGACCCTCTTCTTGTGACAGTAGTGGGTTTCTTCATTAATTAATGCTCAATTAATGTGTTTTCGTTATCCATTAGGGTCCCACAGAGATTTGCTCAGTATATAGTTGCTTACTTGTGCATTTATGATTCAACATCCATCTATGTCCAGAAAGTATTAGGTCTGTTGAGTAGTAGCTATTAAATATGTGTGAATTAATGGAATCGACAGATGTATGAAATTTACCTTCTTAACAATCTTTCTTATGTAAGAACTGGTGAAGATTTCCCCAGCAAAAAGTAGAAGCTCAGTGTTTCATAGGTGAAGACTGGGGAGATTGCAAAAGACCCATCCAGGTACCGATGCAGATTGCAAAAGACCCATCCAGGTACTGATGCGGTCTTCTGGGACCAGGAACCCTACTCATGCCTCAAGCTACCTGTAATGAAAAGTCCATTGTCTGCCACCTGTCTCATAGATCTGTCCTGAGGATTAATGAGATAATGTCTGGAGAGCCATGTGAAGCCTTTGGAAGGAGATTACAGATAAAAGTCCAGTTCCAGTGAATTCAGCTACTGATAAGAATTCTGAATAACAAAGCTGTGATCAGGCTTTTAAAACGTTATTTTGTTGATATTTGGTTACAGCTACTTTTAGACACTGAACTAGCCAGTGGAACAAGTTCTTTCTCAGGTCCCTGAACTTTAAACAGTCACTCTAGAACAGTCTTTCTCAAAGTCTCAATCCCAGGAGAATTGTCTGTATCACCGGTGTGTTTGTTAAAAATATAATTTCCTGGCCTTCAACTTCAGAACTACAAATTTGCAAAACTTCAGGAAGCACCATTTATATGCAATACCATGTGAATGATGCCCCCTGGTGTTGTTCAATGTGGCAGCAGTGCTTACCTCTGACTGAATGGGGAATTCTGACTGTGAGGCCTGGGAATTTACATTTTTAGCAAGCACTTCAGGTACATTAGCATCAAGAACCAATGTCAACATTGAAAAAAGTGTGACTGTCATTTCCTTTGTAAGTTGGAAGGATAGGAGATTGCTGGGGGAGAAGGGAGCAGAGCTGAATGATAATGAGCTCTTCACACTTTCACCCTCTCACTGAGTAATAATAAACTAATTAGGAAAATAATAGCTAACATTTATTTTGTAAATTTATTAACGTCAGGCAAGGTGCAAGGCACTTTACAGGCATTGTCTCATTTCATCCTTACAATAACTTCATGAGATCAGTGTTAACATTATTATCTCCATTTTGTAAATGAGCAAAATGAAGTTTGGAGAATACAGTTTTGGTATAGGGTAAATATTCAATAAATGTTAACTGTTATAAGCTTATCTGTGAAAGTACTTTAAAAAATACAAATCCTCTACTTTAGCATTCAGATAAGAATGGCAGCATTTTTTTCTCCACTCCCACTGCTTCACTTGACTAGCCTTAAAAAAAAAAAACAAACAAAAAGGATGGCAACATTGATGAGAGTAATGATTGGGAAATGGAAACGAGGATAAGCTTGCATGAGATGTTTGGCATAGTATGAAGGGGACAGGCACCTCAGGGAAGGAGAGTAACAAAGTAATAAGGTGTTGAATTAAAATACTTGCTTTTTAAGGTCAACCTTTTTGTTTTCCCCATGAGTAGGGGAGGAAATTTCATTCTTCTCCTATACTGTGTCCAAAATTCAGCAGGTTTCATAGTGTTTGTCTACATAAGATAAATTACGTAGTATAAATAATTTATCTTATGCAGTGATTGGTCTATTATTATTCTTCTATCAGAAAATATGTTTTAGTAAACTCACAAGTGAACTTGCGCAACACAATCCCTTCATAAATTGTGAACTATGAGGCCATGTTCTGTAAGAGTCTTCTCTAGTATGGACATTTAACTGGAGGCTAACCACTGGCAAATATTCTAGGGAGAAGAATATTTTAGAGAATTAAGGTTTCATTTACAATTCTATTATGTCAGAGATAACCTATAGTCTATAAAATACAGTCTTCTCTTCCTGGATCCAGAGCTTGACTGTATTTTCTGGCTTCTTTTGAAGTTAGACGTGGTTTTGTGATGTGGAATGTGAGGGGAGGTGCTCTGTAACACTTTCAAGTCTGGCACTTAAAACCTTCCAGTTATGATCCTCATACCCTTTCCTCTTTCTGGCTGACTGGAGTAGTGATGCCCAGGGTAACCTTGGAAGCTGTGTGTTGAAGATGGCAGAGCTGTTATCAGCTGAGTCGTTGAATGACCATGTAGAGCAGAGCTACCCCTGACCTGAATCCCTTCACTGGACTGTTATGTGAGAAAGGATGAACTTTCTTTAAAAAGTCCCCTTATTCTAGCAAATACATCCATGGTGAACATTAATTTTTTTTCCCCATGGGTATGTGGTCTGTTTACTCTTTGAATATTAATATTCAATTGGTTACCTCTATGCTATTGTTTGTAGATACTATTACTTAAAAGATCTCCAGTTTAACCAATGGAGAGTCCTACTAAGAACACATGATTAACTTTAAAAAAAGGAGTGAGGTATATCACTCCTTTTATCAATCCTTATGAGCAAATAATTTCAGTACAGGCAATATTCAACTCGAAATCAATGCCATTGCCTCTGGATCATGTTTAATGTAAAAAAAAAGAACCAAATTAATTGTAAATACGTTTTCAGTTTGTGATTGCTGTTTGTGGTTATGCCTTACTCACTTTTCTATTAACAACATAATTAACTACTAAATGCCAGGTTAGGGGCTGAAGAAACACCAGAGAATATGGAGTTTATTCAAGATAATGTATTTGTCAACAATTAGTAAAGATCTTTATACCAGATAATGGAGATTAAATATGAATAAGAAAGTCTCCTAAGAAGTAGAGGAACACATGAATGACTTTATAAATTTCTCACTTCTAAAGAAGGGGGGGTTCCTGGTTTTTTAATTAGCATCGACTATTTGGCAATCTAGTAGGTTTGTAGTAGCTATTCAGATGCTGACAAGATTGTGAATTCAGAAGAGCAGGGATTTTGGACTTGTTCATTACTCAATAATATTTGTTGAATATTAAATGATGTAAGGGACTATAACAGGTCATCTACCTCACTCACCATCTGACACTTGTACTCCCTTTGGAGCATCCTTGCCCTCTGGTAGTTCATTGTGTGTGAATATTTCTGGAGAAGGAAGCATCTTTGCCTCCTGAGGCAAATGCAACTTTGAACAGATCTAATGTTAAAAAGTTCTTCTTTATAAAGAAATGGGCTATTTTTTTTTGGTATTTTTAGTAGAGACGGGGTTTCACCATGTTGGTCAGACTAGTCTTGAACTCCTGACCTCATGATCCGCCTGCCTCGGCCTCCCAAAGTGCTGGGATTAAAGGCGTGAGCCACCCGATCCTGATTTTTTAAAGTTTTTTTGTAGAGATGAGGGGTATCACTATGTTGCTCGGGCTGGTCTTGAGCTCCTAGGCTCAAGCAGTCCTCCCACCTCAGTCTTCCAAAGTGCTGGGATTACAGAAATGAGTCACTGCACCCGGCCCTTTTGCTTTTATTAAAAATGTTTTTATATTACTGAAGAGTGCATACACATTATAGATCATTTGGAAAATGTGGAAAGTTTCAGAGAAGAAGATATATGTGATCTATAACTCCAATGTTTAGAGACAACTTCACTTAGTATTTTGATATAGTTCCTTCTAGTCTTTAAAAAAAAATTTTTTTTTAAATTGGCCCCTGAAAATCCATCTCATCTTTTTTTCTTGGATATATTTTTTTACTTTAACGAAACAAGAATCATACTGTATGTGTTTTGTTGTATCTCACTTTTTTAAAAAAACATCTTTAGTATGTTATTAAAGATACTGTATTATATTTATATTACATGAAAGTCTCATAATTTATTATACCTTTCTACTGTTTCTGGATGTTTGGGTTCGTTCTAACAATTATTTGCTAGTATAAATAATGCTGTCATAAAGGTCTTAGTTTTTTCTTTCCTTCTTTCTTTCTTTCTTTTTTTTTTTTTTGAGACTGAATCTCACTCTATTGCCCAGGCTGGAGTGCGGTGGCGCAATCTTGGCTCACTGCAACCTCTCCCTCCTGGGTTCAAGCGATTCTCCTGCTTCAGCCTCCCGAGTAGCTGGGATTACAGGAGCGCATCACGCCCGGCTAATTTTTGTATTTTTAGTATAGACGGGGTTTCACCATGTTGGCCAGGCTGGTCTTGAACACCTGACCTCAAGTGATCTGCCCTCCTCGGCCTCCCAAAGTGCTGGGATTACAGGCATGAGCCACCGCGTCAGGCCCACAAAGGTCTTTATAAGTAACTCTTTTCTCTTGATCTCATCTGATCTTGGAGACGAGGCAGAGTTAAGCCTGGTTAGTACTTGAATGGGAGAACATCTGGGAATATCAGGTGCTACAGGCTTTAAAATATATAAAATAAAATAAAAATAAAATAAAATATTTACTGAGACTGAATATTTTCTTTTTTTTTTTTTGAGACGGAGTCTCGCTCTGTCGCCCAGGCTGGAGTGCAGTGGTGCAATCTCGGCTCACTGCAAGCTCCGCCTCCCGGGTTCACGCCATTCTCCTGCCTCAGCCTCTCCGAGTAGCTGCGACTACAGGCGCCCACCACCGCGCCCAGCTAATTTTTTTGTATTTTTAGTAGAGACGGGGTTTCACCGTGGTCTCGCTCTCCTGACCTCAAGTGATCCGCCCGCCTCGGCCTCCCAAAGTGCTGGGATTGCAAGCGTGAGCCACCGCGCCCGGCCTGACTGAATATTTTCTTAAGGTAAATTTCTAAAATTGAAATTATTGGCTAAACAATCTGAAGTTTTTGTTTGTTTCTATTTTTTACTATGAAAATTTTTGAAAGAACAGAAAAGTAGAAAGAACTCAACTTCCAATTTTTAATAACCTAGGTTTTATAGTTTTTAATATTTTGCTATATTTACTTCATTTATTTTTAAAACTAGTTTTAAAATTAAAAAAATCAGTTTAAGAAAACTAGCCTTAAAATCTCGAACTGGTAAAGACTTTAAAAGGACTGTTTAAAAGTTATAATCATAATGTTCACACACAGTAAAACAAATAATAATTCTTTAAAATCATGTTTAATTTTTCCTAATTGTCTCAAAACATCTTTTTAAAAAAATTGAAACAGGATTAAATAAGACTCACACATTTATTTCGTTGTTATATCTCTTAAGCTTCCTTTAACCTTTAGTACTTTCCTTTTCTTTTTTTTCCTCTCTCAAGTCATTTATTTGTTGAAGAAAATGGAGAATTGATTGCATAGAATTTCCCACACTCTAGTTTTGTTTGGTTGCGTTCTCACAGAATTATTTAAGACATTATCCTATCCATTGTATTTTTTGTAACTTTACAGCAGTGGTTCTCAGACCTCAGTGTGCATCAGAATCACCTGGAGGGCTTGTGAAAACACGTATTGCTGGGCCACACCCCCAGAACTTCTGGATCAGTAAAGCTGGGTGAGTGCGAGAATTTGCATTTCTAACGTATTTCCGGGTGATGCTTTTGCCGATGGTCCAAAGACCACACTTTGAGAATTACCACTTTAGAGAAAAAATTAGATCCCTTTAAAAGAATGGTTAGATTTATAATTTTTAACATTACATATATATGACATGTAAGATGGGATTCAAAGCATGCTGTCCCCAAATAAGGCACCCTGGCATTTAAAGAAACATCAGAAACAGGAAGGTCACTCTGATCTTATGCCATCCTTCTCCTCTGAAGCAGGTTGTAAAACTCTCATTGGAGAAGTACCCTGCCTATACCTGGAGGAGAGGGGCATCTTTCTCTCTGAAGACACAAGGGCACAGAGAAGAATCTGAATAAATAGGCCTTTCTAAGTTCCCCCTAGTTTATCACCATTAGATCATACCTGCTTTGTGCAATCATGCTTCTCCACAGCTATACACCTCTTCATCCAACTTAGCACAAAATCGCACAGGTTTCCTTGTTTCTTTGGCTCTTCATTTTTGAAGGCTCCTGCATCATGTGAAACTTATATATGTATGCCGTTCTGTTGTTAATCTGTCATTTGTTACGGGTGCCTCAGCCATAACTAGCGAGGTGTAAGATATCTTTTCTCCCGTACAATATATTCGAAGTATTTTCTTAAGAAAATATGGGCTGGGCGTGGTGGCTGATGCCTGTAATCCCAGCATTTTGAGAGGCCAAAGCAGGCAGATCACGAGGTCAAGATCGAGACCATCCTGGCCAACATGGTGAAACCCCATCTCTACTAAAAATACAAAAATTAGCTGTGTGTGGTGGCGGGTGCCTGTATGTATTCCCAGCTACTCGAGAGGCTGAGGCAGGAGAATCGCTTGAACTTGGGAGGCGGAGGTTGCAGCGAGCTGAGATCGTGCCACTGCACTCCAGCCTAGTGACAGAGCAAGACTCCATCTCAAAAAAAAAAAAAAGAAAATATGTATAGGTTTTGCTATGAGGATTCTTTCCTCTTTTTATATTTCAATTTTTTTATTTTGAAAAATTTCAAAGATGTTGGAAATTTTTAAAGGCTTTGCTTTCCAGAAAGATACTAATGTAGCAGTGAATGAGTTTGTTCATTTTACCATATCCTGTCCCAAAGTGAGTATTAACATTTAGACAAAACTTGATCTATCTGATGGGTAAAAAAAAAAGATTTCTTATTTTAATTCAAAATTATTTGGTTACTGGCAAGGTTGAGAGTACTTCTAGTACTTTATTAGCCATTTCTTACCCTTGATTCTATTAATTGTTCATTTTCTTTATTCGTTTTTCTTTTCTTTTTTTTTTTTGAGATGGAGTCTCACTCTGTTGCCCAGGCTGGAGTGTAGTGACGCAATCTCAGCTCACTGCAACCTCTGCCTCCCGGGTTCAAGTGATTCTCCTGTCTCAGCCTCCTGAGCAGCTGGGACTACAAGTGCACACCACCATGCCCAGCCAATTATTGTATTTTTTAGTAGAGACAGGGTTTCACCATGTTGGACAGGCTGGTCTCGAACTCCTGACCTCGTGATCTGCCCACCTTGGCCTCCCAAAGTCCTGGGATTACAGGCGTGAGCCACCGTGCCCGGCCTATTCATTTTTCTAATAGATCTTCAGTTTTTTCCATTATCAATATCTATGAGTTCATCACATATGAAAGATAATTATTCTTTCTCATATTTGTAACATATTTTCCCAGTTTATTCATTTATTTTTTCCAGATTCCTATTTAAGCTGTAAAAAGTTAAATTACAACATGTTTGTGTCATCAAATATTTTGACCTATTATTTGGAATTTTTACCATTACTTTGGATCGTCCTGTCCACTCTGAGACAGGTAACTAATAACTTATATTTTCTTCTAGTTTTTATCTGTTTGTTTATTGTTATAGTTAACTAAAGTATTCAAATGAAATTTATTTGTGTGTTCTACAAGGATTCTTACTTTGAGTAGCCAATTTGCAGAATACAATAGAATTTTGGGAGGAGCCCCTCGATGCCTGGATTTACTGTTGGAGAGACAGTACAGTATACACCAGGTGACTTATCTGTGAACCATGGAAACGTTTGGAAAAGGTAGAGCAGACAATACACTGAAGAATCATTTGTCACAAGCAATTGCGGGCCGTCAAAAAGAGCTGGGAGAGTATATGAATCATGACGTAAGAACTGTGAAGGGCAGGCATTTGAGTCCAGTCAGCGCTATTATTGAACAGGATGGTACTCAAATGAGATACAAATTTTATGCCAAGAGGGGCAAGTCTACAGAACAAATCATTCTGGTTTGTGCCCCAGCTTCTGTAAAATAGGAAATTTCTTCATCAATTTTTGCTCTCTCATTTAAAAAATTAACTATAGTCCATAGTTCATTTGAGTTTCTTTAATTTTTTAAATTTATTTTTAAATTGACAAAAATTGTGTATATTTATTGTATACATGTTGTTTTGAAATATGTATACAAGATGTGAAATGTCTAAGCTGAACTAATTAATGTGCATTACTTCACATTTATTCTTTTTGTAATGAGAACATTACAAAAGTCTATTATTTTAGCAACTCTCAAGAATATAATACATTGTTATTAACTATAGTCACCATGTTGCACAATAGATCTCTTTATTTCTCCCATCTAATTGAAATTTGGTATCCTTTGTATCCTTTGCCCACATCTCCCGAGTCCTTCATGCCTTGAGCCCCTCTAACCACCATTTTACCCTCTATTTTTATGAATTCAACTTTTTTATACTCCACTTATAAATGAGATCATGCAGTGTTCATCTTTCCGTGCCTAGTTTATTTCACTTACCATAATGTCCTCCAGGTTCATCTATGTTATTCCAAATGACAGGAGTTTCTTCTTTTTAAAGGGTGGATAGAATTCCATTGTGTGTGTATATACTATTGTATTCCATTCCAATATGCTTCTCTCTCACTCTTTCTCTTCCTCTCCCTCTCTCTCTCTATGTGTATATAAACACATATGTATACATATGTATATACACATATATGCCACATATGTATACATATGTATATACACATATATGTCATATATGTATATATGTATACACATATATGTCATATATGTATACACATATATCACATATGTATACATGTATACACATATATGTATACATATGTATATATGTATACATATGTATATATGTCATATATGTATATATACACATATGTCATACAAGTATACATATGTATATATACATATCTCACTTATGTGTACATATATATACATATATCTCATACATGTATACATATATGGTATATACACATATATGTATATATGTGTATATACATACTGGATGCTTAGGTTGATTCTACCTATATGTGTATGTATATGTCATATACGTACACATATATGACATATACATATACATACAAGGCCAAAGAAGCATCCAGTATGTATATATGTACATATGTATGTATATATGTCTGTATGTATATACATCGTATGTATGTATGTATATATGTATGTATGTATGTGTATATATACATACATAGTATGTATGCATATATACCTATATACACCTAGTGTGTATGCATATATACCTGTATACACACCTAGTGTGTATGCATATATACCTGTATACACACCTAGTGTGTATGCATATATACCTGTATACACACCTAGTGTGTATGCATATATACCTGTATACACACCTAGTGTGTATGCATATATACCTGTATACACACCTAGTGTGTATGCATATATACCTGTATACACACCTAGTGTGTATGCATATATACCTATATATATGACATAGTGTGTATGTATATATACCTATATACACTATGACATATATGTATGTATATATACCTATATACACATATGACATATATGTATGTATATATACCTATACACCTATATGACATATATGTATGTATATATACCTATATGACATATATGTACGTATATATACCTATATACCTATATGACATATATGTACGTATATATACCTATATACCTATATGACATATATGTACGTATATATACCTATATACATATATGACATGTATGTGTGTATATATACCTATATACATACATGACATATATGTATGTGTATATATAGTATGTATGTATGTATACATAAGAAGCATCCAGTATGTGTATATACATACATAGTATGTATGTATGTAGGTTGATTTTACCTCTTAGCTATTGTGAATAATGCCGCAATGAACATGAGAGTGCAGCTATCTCTTTGACATACTGATTTCACATTCTTTGGATGTATACCCAGTAGTGGGATTGCTAAATCACGATAGTTTTTTTTTAAATTTTTGGAGCAACCTCCATATTGTTTTTCATAATGGCTGTACTAGTTTCTATTTCCACCAACAATGTGCAAGGATTCCTTCTTTTCCACATCCTCTCCAATACTTGTCTTTTGCCTTTTTGATAATAGCTGCTGTAACAGGTGTGTGGTGATATCTCATTGTGGTTTTATTTTGCATTTCTCTGATGATTAGTTATGTGGAGCATTTTTTAATATACCTCTTGGCCATTGCATGTCTTTTTTACAGAAATATCTGTTCAGATCCTTGGCCCATTTTCAAATCAGATTACCTGTTTTCTTACTATTGAGTTGTTTGAGTTTCTTATATATTTTGGATATTAACCCCTTATCAGATACCTGGCTCTCTAAACTTTTGCATCCTTCCCATTCTGTTTTTTCTCCTTGTCTTTTGCTCATAGTAAATCATAGTATCTATAGGTATGAAAAGTTTGGCTTGTGCAATTTATGTGTGCTACTGGGGATGTGAAACAAAGCTGAACCATGGCACCAAAACCTGCCCTTACTGGGGTTCAGTGTGACTTGATAAACCTGCATAGATGTCAAACATCCAAAGTCTTCATTTCTAATTGAGAAATAAAAATTCATCTTCAGTTAATAAGAGCATTTTAATTATGTGTGGCCCCTAAGAAAAATGTTGAAAGATCTCCTTTCTCCCAAGATCTTTGCCTTGCACTCTAGGGAAATAGCATCTACACTTTTGTTGATACTGGGCATTGTAAAAACCACTTAGAATCTTACTATATCTGACTGCATCAACACCCCCAGTTCCCCAAAAAATACTGAGTCAGCCAAAGGAGAGAAATAATAATTCATTAAACAACTACTGTGAGGCAACTCCCAAATATGTTTTACTTTATTTAATTTTTAGTAGTTTCTACAATGTAGCTATTATTATTCTCATTTTACTGATGAGGAAATCAATAGAGTACCTTGTCGAAAGTCACAGGGCCATTTGCATGGTTGAACTGGAATTCAATCAGAGATCTGTACACGGCTGAAAAATGCACTTTCCCTTTCACTCCACTCATGTTTAAAGCCCCTTTCTCTATAGCCAAACATCAAAATTCCACAAGAACCTGACAGAAAAGGAGAATAGGCCAGGGTGAACTGCAAAGCTCATGTCTTGCTCAAAGAGGACAGCTACTAATCAGTTTCGGCCATTGCTCCTTCTGTTGCCATTCAGAAATGCAGGTCCAGTGTTTCTTGATCTGACTTTTCAAAGGAAGGTGAGAGCCTGCATTTTGATGTGAAATCTGTCAATGTTTAAATGCTGCCAATCAATTACAAATTGTTTTAATTTTGTGGGCCAAATAAAATGTATTTGTTGGTTCTATTTAGTCCTTGCCTTATACTTCACTTTAACTAACTACAGACTTTCAGATGTGACAAGGAATTAATTAGAACAGTACTATTCAATAGAAATATAATGCCATCCACATATATAATTTTGAATTTTCTAGTAGCCACATTAAAAAATTTAAAAAAGGTAAAATTAATTTTAATAATATGTTGTATTTATCCCAATATATCCAAAATGTTATTATTTTAACATACAATAAATATAAAGATTATTAATGAGATACATCACTTACAGAGCATCTCGATTTGTCCTAGCAATATTTCTAGTGCTCCATAGTACATTTGGCTAGTAGCTACCATATGGAACAGCATCGGTTTGGAAGCTATAAATATCTCCCAGGTGGGACCTGTTTATTCAGAAATTTCATCTTCACCAGGAAACCATGCCCTACTCTAGCTGGTCTTAGAATTTGTCAAAAGCCTCATTTTTCCTTAGGTAAATGAAAGGAATTTCCCATTCTTTTTTTTTTTTTTTTTCTGAGACGGAGTCTCGCTCTTTCGCCCAGGCTGGACTGCAGTGGTGTGATCTCGGCTCACTGCAACCTCCGCCTTCTGGGTTCACACCATTCTCCTGCCTCAGCCTCCCGAGTAGCTGGGACTATAGGCGCCCGCCACCACACCCGGCTTTTTTTTTTTTTTTTTTTTTGTATTTTTAGTAGAGATGGGGTTTCACCATGTTAGCCAGGGTGGTCTCGATCTCCTGACCTCGTGATCCGCCTGCCTCGGCCTCCCAAAGTGCTGGGAATACAGGCGTGAGCCACCGCGCCCGGCCGGGAATTTCCCATTCTTTTAGCTATGACAGAATTCAGTTTGTTAGGATACATTGATGATTAAATTTACTTGAGTATCTTAGAGACTTTGCATTGAATACTTCTTTAAACTTCTTTAACAAACATGAATTTGTTCGATAAATGTCAAGTAAACAAAAGAGTAAAGAATGTCAGCTTTACAAAAATGATAATTAATGTTCTGAAGTGTAGTGCCTAAGTGTTTGTAAATTCAACTCAATGAGTAGTTTATTAGAATTTCCTATCTGTTGTTGTGATGCAGTAATTTCATTTAAGGAACAGCTGGATATAAAACTTACAGGGGTTTAGAATGAGGGTCAATGTGGAGATTAAAAATGATATTCTTAGAGAACTCTGAATATAGCGTGGATATTTCTAATGGGTATGGGATATAACAGGTGTCTTAGCTTGGGCCACCATAACAAAACATCACAGACTGGGCAGCTTAAACAACAGAAATTTATTTTCTCACAGTTGTGGAGTCTGGGAAATCTAAGATCAAGGTACCAGCAGATTTGGCGTCTGGCTAGGGGCTCGTTTCCTGGCTTGCAGTTGGCCACCTCTTCATTGTGTCCTTGCATGGTGGAAAGAGAGTAAGCTCTTTGGTCTCTCTCTCTCTCTCTCTTTTTTCTTAGAGATGGGGTCTTTCTTTGTCTCCCAGGCTGGAGTGAAGTGACATGATCATAGCTCACTGCAGCCTTGAACTCCTGGGCTCAAGGGATTCTTCTTGCCTCATGCTCCTGCGTAGCTGAGGCTGTAGGTGCTAGCGTCTCTTCTTCTCCTTCTTCTTTTTTTTTTTTTTAAAGAAGATGTGTACACTGTATTCAGTGTGAACCTAACAGAGTACGCCGTACCCAGTGTGTAGTCTTTTATCCCTCAGCCCTCCTACCTTTTCCCCCAAGTCCCCAAAGTCCATTGTATCATTCTTATGCCTTTGCATACTCATAGCTTAGCTCTCACTTATGTGTAAGAGTATATGATGTTTGGTTTCCTATTCCTGAGTTACTTCACTTAGAATGATAGTCTCCAATTCCATCCATGTTGCTGCAAATGCCATTATTTTGTTTCTTTTTATGACTGAGTAATATTCCATGGTGTGTGTGTGTATATAGATATAGACATAGATATAGATATAGATATAGATATAGATATATCTCACATTTTCTTTATCCACTCAATTGATGGGCATTTGGGCTGGTTCCATATTTTTGCAATTGTAAGTAACTAATTTTATTGGATCGGAGACATATCCTTATGAATTTAACCTTAATAATTTCCATAAGGGCCCAATTTCCCAATATAGCCACATTGGAGGTTGGGGCTTCAATATATGGATATTGAGGTGACAAAATTCAGTCCATGGGAACAATTTTCAGGTACAGAATAAGAGTTTTATTTTCTTTTCTCATGTTTATTTTGGACCTTTTCAAATCACATCAGAATCAAGCAGTGTGAAAGACAAAAGGGACCATAGTGGGCATCTAAAATCCACAGGTCCTCAATTATTTAATTAGTGGTTGAAGTAAGTCAAGTAGCTAGGACTCTTGAATTCCTTTGTAGTGTTCTTTCTATTATGTTGTTCATTCATTCATTGACTTACTCTATAAAAATTGAGCACCTACCATGTACTGTATTCTCAGGGAAAGAAAGACTCAGACCCAGCTTTCAAGGAAAGTATCCCAGATCTCTTTTATCCCAGCACTAGTCTCATTAGAAAATATATTAGGCCATATCTAGTAGATATATATATATATATTTTGTTTGTTTGTTTTGTTTTGTTTTGTTTTGTTTGAGACGGAGTTTCACTCTTGTTGCCCAGGGTGGAGCACAATGGCGTGATCTTGGCTCACCACAACCTCTGCTCCCAGGTTCAAGAGATTCTCCTGCTTCAACCTCCCGAGTAGCTGGGATTATAGGCAGGTGCCACCATACCTGGCTAATTTTGTATTTTTAATAGAGACGGGGTTTCTCCATGTTGGTGAGGCTGGTCTTGAACCCTGACCTCAGGTGATCCGCCTGCCTCGGCCTCCCAAAAGCACTGGGATTACAAGCGTGAGCCATCGCGCCCTGCCCTAGTATTAATGTTAATAATAATAGTGATTAGTCTTTAAGCCCCCAAAATATACCGAGCTGTGCCAAGCACTCTATGTACATTATTGGTTTTGATCCTTACAACAAGTTTGTGAATATTAATTATATACTTGTTTTACAGATGAGGAAAAGTATCTTAACAAAGGTCGTATCTTAGAAAGTAGATGTGCTGACTAATTCAGACCTGACTGCAATGTCCAGGTGTGTCCAGGTGTAATAGAAATTTTCTTTCTTTTCTTTCTTTCTTTCTTTCTTTCTTTCTTTCTTTCTTTCTTTCTTTCTTCTTTCTTTCTTCTTTCTTTCTTTCTTCTTTCTTTCTTTCTTTTTCTTTCTTTCTTTCTTTTTCTTTCTTTCTTCCAGTCTTTTTTTTTCTTTCTTTCTTCCTTTCTTTTTTTTTCTTTCTTTCTTCCTTTTTTCTTTCTTTCTTCTTTCTTTCTTTTTTCTTTCTTTCTCTCTCTCTTTCTTTCTTTCTTTCTTTCTTTCTTTCTTTCTTTCTTTCTTTCTTTCTTCTTTCTTCTTTCTTTCTTTCTTTCTTCTCCTTTTTAGAGGCAGAGTCTTGCTATGTCACCCAGGCTGTCTTGAACTCTTGATCTCAAATGATCCTCTCACCTTGGCCTCCTAAAGTCCTGGGATTACAGGCATGAGCCACTGCACCTTGCCAAAACATTTTCTTTGGGACTTATAAACATATTTTATGAATATTGTAAGCTTTTTGAGACTATATGTTATGTAGGACACAGAGTCAACATTTTTAAGTTCAAGTTAAATTAGTCTAGCTTTAGAGATGAGAGAAAGGAGCCTGTGTGCATACTAACCCGGAGAAGAAAGTTTGCTTGTGTAGGGCAGAAAAGATTTCTTTCCTCCCCCATTGCTAGGTTCATGGTTGAGACCCCTATAGCAAAAGACAGATTAACAGGAAAAAAAAGCAAACATACAGACTTATTTAATACAGGCATACTTTATTATATTGCACTTCACAGGTATTGCACTTTTAAAAAATTAGTTTGTGACAACCCTATTTTTTTTCCCAATAGCATGTGTTCACTTCATGTCTCTATATCACATTTTTGTAATTCTCGCAGTATTTCAAACATTTTCATCATGATTATGTCTATTATGGTGATCTGTGATCAGTAGTCTTTGATGCTACTATCGTAATTATTTTGGTCTCCATGAACAGCACCCATATAAGACAGTGAAGTTATTCAAGAAATATTGTGTGTGTTCTGACTGCTCCACTAACTAGCTATTCTCCCATTTCTCTGTCTCCTTGGGTCTCCCTACTTACTGAGACACAACAATATTGAAATTAGGCCAATTAATAACCTTACAATGGCCTCTAAGCATTCAAGGTAAGTCAAGTTAAGTCAAAAGTTAGAAATAATTAAGCTTAGTGAAGAAGGCATGTCAAAAGCCAAAATAGGCCAAAAGCTAGGTCGCTTGAGCCAAACAGTTAGCCAAGTTGTGAATTTAAAGGAAAAGTTCCTCAAAGAAATTATAAGTGCTATTCCAGTGAACACAAGAATGATAAGAAAGCAAAACAGCCAAAGCAGACTTATTGTTGATATTCAGAAACATTGAGTGGTTTGGATAGAAGATCAAACCAGCCACAATGTTCCCTTGAGCCAAAGCCTAATCTAAAGCAAAGCCCTGACTCTTTGCCATTCTATGAAGCCTGAGAGAGGTGAAGAAGTTACAGAAGAAAAGTTGGAAGTTAGCAGAGGTTGGTTAATGAGGCTTGAGGAAAGAAGCCATATCTATAATATAATAATGCAAGATGAAGCATCAAATGATAATGTAGAAGCTGCAGCAAGTTATCCAGAAGATCTAGCTAAGATAATCAATGAAGGTGGCTACACTAAACAACAGATTTTCAACGTAGATGAAACAACCTTCTATTAGAAGATGTCATCTAGGACTTTCATAGAGAAAAATCAATACCTGGCTTCAGAGTTTCAAAGGACAGCCTGACTGTCTTGTTAGGGGCTAATGTAGCTGGTGACCTTAAGTTGAAGCCAATGCTCATTTACCATTCCAAAGATCCTAGGGCCCTTAAGAATTATGCTAAATCTACTCT
The DNA here is from genome assembly GCF_006542625.1 of Nomascus leucogenys. NCBI lineage: Eukaryota > Metazoa > Chordata > Mammalia > Primates > Hylobatidae > Nomascus > Nomascus leucogenys. The sequence goes on along the minus strand of NC_044385.1, from coordinate 42,632,851 downwards.
GCCTGTGCTCTTAGAAATGGAACAATAAAGCCTGGATAACAGCACATCTGCTTATGGCATGGTTTACTGAATGCTTTAAGCCCCCTGTTGAGACCTACTGCTCAGAAACAAAGATTTCTTTCAAAAGATTACTGCTCATTGACAATGCATCTGGTCACCCAAGAGCTCTGATGGAGATGTACTAGGAGATAAATGTGTTCATGCCTGCTAACACAACATCCATTCTGCAGCCTATCAATCATATAGTGATTTCCAACCTTCAAGTCTTATGATTTCAGAAACACATTTCATAAGGTTATAGCTACCATGGATAGTGAATCATGTGATGGATCTGGGCAAAGTAAACTGAAAACCTTCAGGAAAGAATTCACCATTCTAGATGCCATGAGAACATTTGTGATTCATGAAAGGAGGTCAAAATATCAACATTAATAAGAGTTTGGAAGAAGTTGATTCTAACCCTCATGGATGACTTAGAGGGGTTCAAGACTTCAGTGGAAGAAGGAACTGAAGATGTGGTAGAAATAGCAAGAGAAGTAGAATTAGAAGTGGAGCCTGAAGGTATGACTGAATTGCTGCAATCTCATGATAAAACTTGAATGAACTAGGAGTTGCTTCTTATGGATGAGCAAAGAAAGTGGTTTCTGAGATGAAATGGAGTCTATTTCTTGTGAAGACGCTGTGAAAATTGTTGAAAGGGCAAAAAAGGATTTAGAATTTTCCATAAACTTAGTTGATAGAGCAGCAACAGGCCTTGAGAGGATTAACTCCAATTTTAAAAGAAGTTCTACTGCAGGTAAAATGCTGTCAACAGTATCACATGCTACAGCGAACTCTTTCATGAAAGAAGAGTTAAATGATGAGGCAAACTTCATTGTTGTCTTATTTTAAGAAATTGTCACAACCACCTCAGCCTTCAGCAACCACTACCCTGATCAGTTAGCAGCTATCAACATCAAGACAAGACCCTCCACAGCAGAAAGATGATGACTTGCTGAAGGCTCATATGATCATTAGCATTTTTTAGCAACAAAGTATTTTCTTTTTTTTTTTTTTTTTTGAGACGGAGTCTCGCTCTGTTGCCCAGGCTGGAATGCAGTGGCGCAATCTCGGCTCACTGCAAGCTCCGCCTCCCGGGTTCACGCCATTCTCCTGCCTCAGCCTCCCGAGTAGCTGGGACTACAGGCGCCCACCACCACGCCCGGCTAATTTTTTTTTGTATTTTTTTTTAGTGGGACGGGGTTTCACCGTGGTCTCCATCTCCTGACCTCGTGATCCGCCCCCCTTGGCCTCCCAAAGTGCTGGGATTACAAGCGTGAGCCACCGCGCCCGGCTGCAACAAAGTATTTTCAAATGAAGGTATGTTGTACATTTTTTTAGACATAATGTTATAGCATACTTAATAGATTACAGTATAGTGTAAACATAACTTTTATATGCACTGGGAAACCAAAAAATTCTTGTGACTCTCTTTATTGTGATACTTGATTTGTTGCAGGGATCTGGAACCAAACCCACACTATCTCCGAGGCATGCCTGTATAAGTTTTATGTGACATGGCTGCTTTCAGAAATGAAAACCCAAAGAAACTGGGAAAACTGTATTTTTATGGACAGCCATGCAGTATGAATGGAGGACAAAGACTATGATACAATTGTAATAACCTGGGGGAACTTAGCAAGGCTCATTTGCTCATATTCTTCTCTGTGTCTCCATATCTTCAGGGATAAGAGCATTCCTTTCCTCTGGGTATAGCGAGGATACCTTTGGAGTGAGGTCCTTGTGTCCTACTTTTTTTTTTTTTTTTTGAAACGGAGTCTCGCTCTGTCACCCAGGCTGGAGTGCAGTGGCACTATCTTGGCTCCCTGCAACCTCTGCCTCCCAGGTTCAAGCTATTCTCCTGCTTCAGCCTCCTAAGTAGCTGGGGTTACAGGTGCATGCCACCACGCCCTGCTAATTTTTGTGTTTTTAGTAGAGGCGTGGTTTCACCATGTTGGCTAGGCTGGTCGAGAACTCCTGACCTCAAGTGATCTGCCCGCCTTGGCCTCCCAAAGTGCTGGGATTACACGTGTGAGCCACTGTGCCTGGCCCTTGTGTCTTACTTTGAAGGAAAGCCACATAATTCTTTTATGGCCTGTTTCATGGGAGAAAGGTGGGAGAAGAGGAGAGCGACCCTCCTGCTTCTGCTGTTTTCTCAAATACCAAGGTGCCATATTTGGGGTGGTGTGTCCTGAACGCCATCACCTGTTTTGAAGATTAGGAAACCTAGTGTGAGAATGTCATGCATTTTTCATAGATCAATCCAATAGGAGGTGGTAGAACCAGTATTTGAATCCCTATCTGCTGACTTGACTGTTCTGGCTACCCTGAAAACAATTACTGAGGTTGAGGCAAGGCTGTGTTTTTCATATTCTTTCTTCCTGAAATGTCTTTTAAAGGTTTTATAAACTTCTCCCCTCAACAAACAAGGGACTGGAGTTCAGCCAGGGGAAACGATAATCAATTAGTTTAGAATCAAATAGGCCTACTGAATCCAGAGCTTCATCCAAAGAGACAGGGCAGGGGATGACAACTGAGTTGGAAGCAGAGAGCCTATATCAAGTCAACCAGCTAGAGTGAGATTCTGGAGGGGAAATATGAGACTTGCCTGGAGAGGTTTCTGGAGACAGCCAGGCCCTTTTATAGGCACTTTGTGGCTTTCACTAAGAGTGAGGAGGGAGCATTTAAGGTCCCTAAGTCAGACTGGACTCCGGTTAGCCTTATCACTGTTTCATTTGGTTAACACCTACCCCCTTAGGGGGCCTGTGTTGAAGTCTACACTTACCACATTCTCTGTAAAGTTCTGCTTGATTCTCTGTAACATATGTTTTTCATGGTGTTTAATCTGGTTGGGGTCTAAGTCATTCATCTTTTAGGTGGTTGATAATGTTGGTATGTGGCATTAATGAGGGAGTATTTTTCCATTGATCATTGTGACTCTGTTGTGGGCATTTGTGAAAATTCCAGGGCTTATATATGATGTTTTCAGAGAGCTTTCTTCATTCAGTGAGTTTACCAGGGGCTGGAGGGAAACATCAGTGAGGAAAACAGATGAAGATCCCTGCCACCACAGAGCTTGCTTCAAGTTGGTAGGGGTACAGAGAAAATAATAAAATATAAATAATTAGTAAATGAATTATATAGTGTGTTAAAAAGTGATAAGTGTATAAAAGAAAAAGTAAGCAGTCTGCAGGGGTTGGGGGAGTTTGATTTCAATCTTAAATTGACTGCTCATTAGAATTAGATCTACTTATGTCAATATGACTTTCACAAAGCAGCTCCATGTCTTATATGTTAGAAAATAGAACTTATCAGATTTATCTTTTGTTTCTCTACTTTCTTTTCTTGTCTCTTCTCCATTTTCTTTCTTTTCCCTTCCTTCCTTTTTTCTTTTTTCTATTTTCCATTGTCTTGAAAAAAAAAATTAGATGCCATAGTGCCTCCCCTCAGGAAATTTACAGTCCAATCAAGGAATAAAAAAGGCCCAAATTAAACAGTTTGAGAGCAATATGCCAATGATAATATGAATAAGCTTTTCTAATTCTTTTTTTGTCCACACTTCCGATGCTCTTTAAAACGAGTGGAATAACTGGATGATCCAAACAGAGGGAGATTATTAAGGAACATTGCAGGGGTGGCAGGTGCATTTTGATCTGATTGAAGGAACAAATGGGAGAAAGAAGGAATTACATAAGTAAGTACTTGGAGGCAGGCTTTTTTAGCAAGATATATTCAAAGATTTGTAGTGAGATTGGCTTGGATGGGGTGGACATATTTCACTGGATGAATGACATTGAAGGAATAACGAAGTTGAGGAGTTTAAATTAAGTGTAAATTAAGGATGTAGAATGCTGGTCTGAGGGGCTTAGGTTTTTATCAATATGTTATTGAAAGAGCTGAGACTTGAACTTGGAACTCTCTGAATCTTAGTTAAGCCACTGAACCACGTTGAGTAAAAATGACCTTTCCAATCTTACTAAAATTCAGAAATTACTTGCTGTTCCCAGACTCCTGATTTAGTACATACATTAGGTTATAGGAGATATTCTGAGAGGCAGGGGAGGGTGAGAGACCACATCTTCGGGACCATCCAGTTCCACTTCATCTCCCTCTTATTTGTAATCTTGCTCTGTTGCCTGTTGACTTCTTCTCTCTCTTTGGTAGTGTTCTTCTCAATTGGATGTTTCCTTTATATTCAACAGACTATACTATCTTTGAAGTTAAGAATAGAAAGTTCAAAATAGAGACATGACTTTCAAAGAACTGAAGCAGGGAATTTAGAATGAAGTGCCCTTAACCACCACCTAAAAGTCCCTTTTAGCTAGGCAGTAGCAGAGTTCTTTATTCTTCAATCCTTACTTATTTTTTGCTTTATATCTCTGCCCATTCATTTCCTGCAGCTTCTGAGTTAACTTTCAATGAGCCATCTGAACTGTTTACATACATCTCATCCTTGAGCACTTTTCCTGTGCAGCTTCCCAAGAGGGAAATTCTTTCTCCCTGGCTACATGATCTAGGTTTATTTCTTTCTAGATACAACTTAAAATATCTTATTTGTGGGCATTCTAGATTTATTTATTTATTTATTTATTTAGAGACGGAGTCTCACTCTGTCGTCCAGGCTGGAGTGCAGTGGTGCCATCTCGGCTCCCGGCCTCAGCCTCCCGAGTAGTTGGGATTACAGGTGCCTGCCACCATCCCCGGCTAGTTTTTGTATTTTTAGTGGAGATGGGGTTTTGCCATCTTGGCCAGGCTAGTCTCAAACTCCTGACCTCAGATGATCCCCCCACCTCAGCATCCCAAAGTGCTGGGATTACAGGCGTGAGCCACCACTCCCGGCCGCATTCTAAGCTTCTATGTCTTTCTTGTTTTCAGGACTGTTTCTACCATGCGTGTTACTCATTGCCATGGTGCTTATGACAGTGAAGGAAAGGTAAAAGTGCTTTGGTAGATCCTTTGAATTTACTTACTGTTTCCTTCTATATTATTTCCGATTCATAGTTTTTCTGGCTGATGATGAGATGGGACAGGAATAATGTGGATAAAAAATATTTATCGGCCGGGCGCGGTGGCTCACGCCTGTAATCCCAGCACTTTGGGAGGCCGAGGTGGGCGGATCACAAGGTCAGGAGATCGAGACCATCCTGGCTAACACGGTGAAACCCCATCTCTACTAAAGATACAAAAAATTAGCCGGGCGCGGTGGCAGGCGCCTGTAGTCCCAGCTACGCGGGAGGCTGAGGCAGGAGAATGGCGTGAACCCCGGGGGGCGGAGCCTGCAGTGAGCCGAGATCGCGCCACTGCACTCCAGCCTGGGTGACAGAGCGAGACTTTGTCTCAAAAAAAAAAAAAAAAAAAATATTTATCTAAAAACTCACTTTATTTATGTGTACATTCAAATAATATAGAATATGTACATATTAAGAAATATGTTAGAGGCTGGGCACGGTGGCTCATGACTGTAATCCTAGCACTTTGGGAGGCTGAAGCGTGTGGATTGCCTGAGCTCAGGAGTTTGAGACCAGCCTGGGCAACATGGTGATACCCCGTCTCTACCAAAATACAAAAAATTAGCTGAGTGTGGCAGTGTGCACCTGTAGTCCCAGCTACTCAGGAGGCTGGGGCAGAAGAATTGCTTGAACCCAGGAGGCAGAGGTTGCAGTGAACCGAGATCCTACCACTGGACTCCAGACTGGGCGATAGAGCAAGATTCTGTCTAAAAAAAAAAAAAAAAAAAAAAAGAAAAAAAGAAAAGAAACATTAGAGAAAGATAATAATTTAGAAGGACATTCATTATATGATGTGAGATGAAAACAGGAGGCAACAAACGGAGAAAAAAAATTCACCTATATGCCTAGAAAAAAGACAATAAAATTTCAATAAATATTATCTCTCTTTTTTCTTTTTGAAACAGAGTCTCACTTTGTCACCCAGGCTGGAATGCAGTGGTGCGATCTTGGCTCTCTGCAACCTCTGCCTCCCAGGTTCAAGTGATTCATTCTCCTGCTTCAGCCTCCCGAGTAGCTGGTACTACAGGCACGCATTTGTAGAGATGGGGTTTCCCCATGTTATCCAGGCTGGTCTGGAACTCCTGGGCTCAAGTAATCCACCCGCCGTGGCCTCCCAAAGTGCTGGGATTACAGGCGTGAGCCACCACGCCCTGCCAATAAAGATTATCTCCAGATGCTGGAATGACCAGTAATTTATTTTCTTCCTTTTTTTTTTGTCTGCACTTTCTACCACAATCATATGTTATCTTCTTAGTAAGAAGAAAAGTCAATGTTATTTCCCTGAAAAAGTAATGTTGTTTGGTTATTAAACAAATTTAATTTTCTAAACAAGAGTACAACAGGTAAACTGCCTACTTTAAAAGCAAACAAACATAAATAAATAAACTAACCATCTTCCACTTCAGTCTCTGTCCTTTCACCAGAGTTGCTGATCAGCTCAGAATGGACTGATTTGAATTTGCTTAGTTGTTCATTCATTCATTCATTTAACAAGTATTTATTAAGCACTTGCTCTGTAGAAAGTACTGTGCTGGTATTGGAATACTGGCTTAGGTAAGTGTGATAGTAATGGGATTCTGACTTAGGCCTGACTCCTGGGCCGTAATGTTTGGATACTGTGTATACATCTAACTATAAAATGAGGTAAAATGAAAAAAAAGAGCAAAAATGATCTGAGGGGGGATGGTCTCCATTTCCTATTATCTATTTATATGTAGATCATGTTGGGTACTATAATTCATATTTTTATTAGGAAAGCGTGGTCCTCATAGCTAATTGCAGTCACATGTTGCATAACAACGGGAATATGTTAGGCAATTTTGTTGTGTGAACATCATAGTGTGTACTTACACAAACCTAGATGGTGTAGCCGACTACACACCTAGGCTACATGGTATAGTCTATTGCTCCTAGGCTACAAACCTCTATAGCATGCTACTGTACGGAATACTGTATGCAGTTGTAACACAGTGGTAGGTGTTTGTGTATTTAAACATATCTTAATGTAGAAAGAAAATGTAACGTATTGTGTTATGACATGATGACAGATGACAGCTACCATGTCACTAGGCGATAGGAATTTTTCAGCTCCATTAAAATCTCATGGGACCCCTGTTTTATATGCAATCAGTCCATCACTGATTAAGCACATACTACGCTGTAGACAAGCCGTTCTCAAATTGAAGTTTACGTGTCCCCTGGGTTCCCCAAGACTTTTTCGGTAAGTCCACAATGTCAAAACAATTTTCACAATAATACTAAGACACTATTCGCATTTTTACTGTGTTAGCATTTGCTCCAATAGTGTAAAAGCAACGGTGAGCAAAACTGTTGTTGCCTTAACATGAATTGAAGCATGGTAGCAGAATCTGCCACTAATGCATTGTTGTATTTATCACTGCCGTGCACACACAGGGGGAAAGAGCCAGTTTCACTTAAGAATGCTTTGATGAAGCAGTAAAAATTATTAATTTTGATAAATATAGACCCTTGAGTCCACACCCATTCAATCTTCTATATGACGCCATGGAAATATGCATAAAGCACTCTGATACACACCAAAGCATGAGGCTTGTCTTGAGGAAAAACACTTGCATCAGTGAGTAGCTGCTTTCTTTCATGGAACACATTTTCACTTGAAAAGAACAACTGACAGGCAAACTACATTTATTTAGACATGGGTATTTTTGGCTGATGTTTTCTCAAAAATGAATGAAGGAAGCCTGTCACTTTGAGGAAAAATGACTGACAATATTTTTTACCAATGATAAAATTTGAACTTTCATATGAAAATTAGAATTCTGGAGGACTTTTATGCATCACTGTGAAACTGTCAGCTTCCCCAAATCTAAAGACTTTTCTGATGAGACGTGATGCTATCAATGAATGCAATTTTTTTCCATGTTGCATAATGAAACATGTCAATGTTTTGTAGATCTGCATAACCCAGTGAACCAACACTATTCCAAATGACCAATGCATGATGGTGTAAAATTGTATGTGAATAAAAGACCCACTCAAAGTGTGAGATAGCCACTGTATTTTAATACAACAGAATATGAAAAGTTGATTGATATCGTTTCAGATTCCACATCTCAACTTATCTAACTAACCAGATATTACTTGTCAGATTGATAGAGTATTCAAGAAAAATATCCACAGTTATCTGAAAAGACTATTAAAATACTCCTCTCTTTTTCAACTACATGTCTATGTGAGGCTTAATTTTCTTCTGATTCTTAAATAAAAACAACATACTGCAATAGATATTAAAGGCAGACATGAAGGAGACATACAAATATGGAAAATAAAGTCAGTCCTCTCGCCTTTTTTAAAAAATATAGTTTTTTCATAAAAAGTTATTTACGTTAGTACACAATTTGTAAAACATATAACAATATTTATTATTATTTTAAAATAAATTAGTAAAGAAATATTAAAATGTGAACATTGTAAATATCTATAGCTACAACCCACGTAAAAGCTCTTTGGAGTTCTTACAAATTTTTAAGAGAATAAAAGGGTTCTTAAACTAAAAAAGTTTGAGATTTGCTATTCTAGATGTCCCAGTAATCATTTGATGTATATAATCTTGCTTCATCCTCACAACCACTCTAAGTATTATATCTACTATTATTATTTTCATTTTACAGTTGAGGAAAATGAGTTTGAGAAAGTTAAAAAACTTGTCCAAGATCATATAACTAGTAAAAGAGAGCCACAAACTCAGGAAGTAAGTGTAATCAACAATTTCTTTGGAATGATAGAGAGGGAGAAAAATATTTCACAAAGAAGGCAAAATTGTACAAGCTGTGAAGGGGGAATCAATAGGAAAAGGAGGGTAGGGCATTTGGGGCAAAGGGATAGCATGAATCAAAGCTTTGTGAGTGAATGGTTAGGTCAGGGGTTCCTAACCTTTTTTGTGCTAGAACCCCTTCGGCCATCTAGTGAAGCCCACTGAACCCTTCTCAACATAATGTTTTTAAATGAATAAAATGAAATACATAAGACTATGAAGGGAACCAGTTATATATTTTATATAAAGCTATCAAAAGATAAAAATCTGAAAGATATGATATAGTAATATATATCCTTCATTATTAATGCATTAAATAACAAGATCTAGTGGTGAGAAGTATTGATGAACATAAGTGCTATTTCTGTAACAATTAATTATCAAGTGAGATGAAAATATCTGTGATTTCTAAGAGTGACAAAGTCATAGATACTGTTAATGTTACAGTGATTACATTAGCAGATAGTAAAACTAAAGACGTAAACTTTCCCCATTCAAGTTCACATATTCAAGGGTCTTTGGATGCAAGTTAAGAACTCTTAGGTTTAGGGTAAGCCTCATGTTCTTTTATTTATGTTGCCAATCCTCTGGTAAAGGAAGTGCTAGTGAACAAAGATAGAATAGTAGCAGCAGCAGTAATAGTAATAGTAGTAATAAGGGTAGAAATAGTAAAAGCAGTAGCAGACGCCACAGTAGTAATAGTAGTCATATTCATAGTCATAGCAGCAGTAGTGATGGTAGTAACAGGTACTGAGTACTTACTACCTGCCAAGAACTCTTCTAAGTGCTTTACAAACAAAGGGCAGAAGTGAGGCAAGCTCTCTATAAAGAGGAAAGAAAGGCCAGGAGCAGTGGCTCACGCCTGTAATCCCAGTACTTCGGGAGGCCAAGATGGGTGGATCATTTGAGGTCAGGAGTTTGAGATCAGCCTGGTCAACATGGTGAAACACTACTACTAAACACTCTACTAAAAATACTCTACTAAAAATACAAAAGTTAGCCAGGTGTCGTGGTGTATGCCTGTAATCCCAGCTACTTGGGAGGCTGAGGCAGGAGAATCGCTTGGACCCGGGAGGCGCAGGTTGTGGTGAGCCAAGTTCGTGCCACTGCACTCCAGTCTGGGCAACAGAGTGAGACTCTGTCTCAAAGAAAAATAAAAAAAGGAAAGAAAACTGAATAATCCACAGACTAGGTAGATAACCCAAAGAACTAAAAATTCATCATGTTTTTAATGTATTAGGTATTCTTAACTTTCTGGAAAAGGAAATAGAAGAGTTTGACTCTGTTTGAGTTTGGAAATGATTACAATCAGGTCTAAAATTCTAGAATTTTTTGAAAGTCATAGGTGTTGAAATGTTGAATTACAGCTTTGTAGCTCATGTGAATATGTATTTTTTAATAGTATTCATAAGAATATAGGATATAGTGTAGCATAGCTTAAGTATTCTATAGCCTGCATGAAAAATGTATAAAATTATAAATTTTGGGGGAAGTTATTAATCTGGTTAAAGTGAATTTTACAGTATTTTTGTACTTTGAGAACTCGAACTTTTTATTATATTCTTTTTTCATTTTAGCTCCAACTAATCATTTTCTCAGAATTAAAGAGATACTTTCTCAGTACCACCGGTTTAGCATTAAAATATTCTGAGCCCTCCCGTGTATCTTTTCCTTCCACAACTGTGTTATAAGTCCTTTGAGGGCAAAGAGGAGATCTATCATATATTTTGCATTTGTCACAGCACCTGGGATTGTGGGCACTTTGGTTGGTAGATGAGTTACTTATAAAATAGTTTGAAAGGCTGGGTGCATTGGCTCATGCCTGTAATCCCAGCACTTTGGGAGGCTGAGCTGGGCAGATCACCTGATGTCGGGAGTTTGAGACCAGCCTGGCCAACGTGGCGAAACCCCAGCTCTACTAAAAATATAAAACTTAGCCAGGCATGGTGGTGCATGCCTGTAATCCCAGCTACTCAGGAGGCTGTGGCAGGAGAATCACTTGAACCCAGGAGACAGAGGTCGCAACGAGCCAAGATTGTGCCACTACACTCTAGCCTGGGCAACAGAGCGAGACTCTGTCTCAAAAATAAATAACTTAATTAAATAAAATAGTTCGAAAAAGTCCATTTTCAATCAAGACTCCATGTTCAATACTATTCTAAGTATCTAGACAATTCTATGCCTTCCACATCAATGTCATGAGATTTGCTGCTTTTGTATCTGTTTATATGGTGATCTGGAACTATTTCTGCTGTCACACATTGAAAATTGTTTAAGACACATGCATTATTTTCCTCTAATTGAAGGCACAAGCAGAAATGATTAAAGAGTAAATATTTGCGGTGAGCCCAGGTCTGAATGGCGTAGTTTCTTTGGTATGCAGATTCTTTTGCAGTTCAGTATCCTTCAGTCAGTAAACTTGTACTGAATGCCTCCTGTGTTCTAGGACAGATCAATTCAGCTACAGAGAGGCAAAGCAACGTTAGTGAACCTGAGAGAAGGCATGGTGAGGGTGGGGCTCCACATGTTTGCTTTTGCTGAATCTTCGTGTGCACTGAGTGACAGGTAAAGAGCTGGAGAGGTAGGAAAGGGACAGAGAGGATGGGGCTGTGAGAAATGGAGAAGACGCCTCCCTGGAGGTCCTTAGGCACTGAGTGAGTATTTTTTGGGGGTAAGTGGGCATAAGAGAAGAGAGAGACTTAAGGAACTGCTATCCTCGGAAATTCTGCCTAATGGCCTGATAATCAAAACATTTATCCAACTCACTATGGGCTCCAAAAGAGATTTTGTATAAAGAGACAAGAAGTTTATCTTCTGATTTGATTATCTATAAAATAAAATAAGGGTGGATGTTCATATATTTCTGCTTGGTATAGGGACAGCTCCTACAGAGAATAAACTTAATGAAAGAGAATGCTTGTTTGTAAAAGAAATCATCTTTTACTTTTATTATCTAAGTAATAACAGGTAGTATTTTTTGAGCATCTACTATGTGCCACCATTGATGTTAAGGGCTTTAAAATATTATTGTCACTATCATTATGATTATTAACAACTAATGTTTATTCAATATTTACTGTATGCCAGGATCGGTTCTAAGAGTTTCATATGTTTTAACTCATCTAATTTTAACAATCTTATGAGGTATGCACTATTATTTTCCTTATTTTCAAATGTTGAGACTAAGGTACAGAGAGGTCAAGTAACTTGCCCAAAGTCACACAACTATCAAGGAGCAGAGATGAGGTTTGATGTCACAGAGGGGTCAAGATACTGTCATATTTTTTAAAGAGGTAATGTTGGCTGGGCGTGGTGGCTCATGCCGGTAATCCCAGCACTGATCACCTGAGGTCAGGAGTTTGAGATCAGCCTGGCCAACATGGTGAAACTCCGTCTTTACTAAAAATACAAAAATTAGCTGGGTATGGTGGCGGGTGCCTGTAATCCCAGCTATTCGGGAGGCTGAGGTGGGAGAATCGCTTGAACCTGGGAGGCGGAGGTTGCAGTGAGCTGAGATAGCACCACTGCACTTCAGCCCAGGTGACAGTGAGACTCAGTCTCAACCAAAACAACAACAAAAAGATAATGTTATATAACGTGCCTACTAAGTGCCTATCACATAATAGGTATCCCTAAATTTTTAAATTTTTGTCTCCTCCATCTTCCTTCTTGTCCCCTCCTCAACTTACTAAAAGAATGAATTTAATTTACAGGAAGAAACCACACGAATACTCACACTGCTTTTTGTTTTTCTCATCATCATTCTTAGGCGTTTTGGTAAAGGTGCTTATATGATGTGAAACACAACGAAAGAAAAAACATTCCTTTTCTGAAAAAAAGCGAATGCTTCATTTACTTACTTTAAACAGTAGTGGCTAACAAATGTAGCTTTTTTTTTTTTTTTTGAGATGGAGTTTTGCTCTTCTTGCCAAAAACGTAGGTTTAAAACAGTATATTGGAAGTTGTAGAGGACGAGGGAAGGAGGGCAAGGAACAAACATTGATTGAAAACCTCTTAGCTCCTACGTAGAGTGCTAGAAACTTTATGTATGATTGCTTATTTATTGTTCACAACAACCCCTGTAAGGTATTGCTTGTCAGCCCTATTTTGTGGATAGGATGTCCAAGGCTAAGAGAATTCAGACAGCTTCTTTGTTAGGAAGGGATGGAGCCCAGAACTCTCTGATGTCTGTAGTGCTGTTGCCTCCCCCTCAGACCCAGGAACCATGTCTTTAGAATATTGATCCCAGGAAGTTTCCAGCTTGTGAATTCCAACAAGAAAGAGATGATACTAAAGAATTTACTAAGGCTGAATTTTACTGGCAAAAAATTACTCTTTTATTACAAACAAATTCCTGAACAACACAGCTGTTTCCTCTTTTGAATCCTTGTTGGCTATATTAAGCAGCGTTTGGCTGAATGCTAATCCTTAGATTAAACATCCCTTAATCAATTTGTCCATCATGACTTTGAGCTTACAAACTGTTGTTCTATGAATAATGATTGTCTTTAAGAGGCAGTAAGAAAAGGATCAGCGTCATTATTTGCTATTTCATACCCCTGTGACAGTACTCGCTGTCTGTGATGTGTGGCAGAGGAAGCGGGGCAAAGGGGAATGGTTATGATTTCATTTCCACAGGCAGGTGACTGGTGGGCATATAGTAATATTGCTAAGGGCCTGTGCTTTGGCTTAAGGTTAGTTTCTGTTTTCATGCTTGCTTCTCCGACTTGACTCCCTCTTTGAGGTGAAGGAAAAACATTCATGTCATCTGCATCATCTGCATCCTGTTGGCATAACATTGTGCATTGAAGGATTAATCAACATAACAGTTTTTTTCAGCCTACATCATGCTTTGAACAAAAGAGTTTTATCAGTTTTAAATGTTTCTTCATTTCTATAGCTTCTTTTATCTGAGGAGCTTAAGCCATTTTGTAGAGGCATTAAGTACTGCCTCAGTCTTAAATAATATGTGAGACAAGGTAAGTAATTCTTTTTTTAAATTATTACACTCTAAAGTTTTAGGGTACATGTGCACAACGTGCAGGTTAGTTACACATGTATACATGTGCCATGTTGGTGTGCTGCACCCAGTAACTCGTCATTTAACATTAGGTATATCTCCAAATGCTATCCCCCCCTCCTCCCCCACCCCACAACAGGCCCCGGTGTGTGATGTTCCCCTTCCTGTGTCCATGTGTTCTCATTGTTCAATTCCCACCTACGAGTGAGAATATGCGGTGTTTGGTTTTTTGTCCTTCTTGCAGCTCTTGCCAATAGCATGTGAACCCAGTGATGGGGAACCGTGTTTGTGTCCTTCCATACAGAGTGCTTGGTAGATACCTATTGTTGAGCCTTTTCTTCCCACTTTAACTGAGGGTAGGAAATCAGATCTCGTGTTGGCCGTAGCCAAGGCTCGTTTTCTCCAGATTCATCCCTACCCTTCTTCCCTTTCCCAGCACCTCTGGTAGTTCAAAAAGGAGCAGAGTAAAGAGAGTCAGTCCTAAACCCAATTCCTATGGACTGCTAATTCTAACATTTGTGACATTTTGGGCTCAGCGTTCTAATTTGTAATCACGGTCTACAATTTCAAGCCCATCTATCTGATAGTCCCTGTCTTCCTCCTATTTCTCCTGCTCAGCTTTGCTGTGTTACCCACCCATGCCCCAGGATGCCAGGGAATCTGAAAGCAATTTTTTCCTGTTGATTTTATGGGTGTGGATGCTGAAATCTATACAGCTTGAGAAAGATGCAGGTTGATCCCGCGCTCAAAGAGCTGCTATGGAGTATCCTCTTCGACAGTCTCAGGGCAATTCATTCACATGGCAATCATTATATGCCTCTTTGTCAGGCATTTTCTAGGTGTGAGGAATATAGAGATTTATAAAATAATCCCCATCTTCAAGGAACTCACAGTCAGGAAGAACATAGCCTGCAGCACAAATAATTGCAATATAGTAGAAGTGCCAATAGGAGCTCTATGAAGGGCGTGAAACAGGAAAAGCTACATGGAGGAGACGGCAGGTGAGGAATAAGGAGTTACAATTCTACTGGGGCATCGTTTCAGCGTATGGGTGGGCATACCTGTGGCATTATTGCCCAGCCCAAATCTGTCTCCCCACAACCTGTGGGAACTTTCAAGGCTAACCGGTGTGTTTTATTTTGATGTTTGGTAGGCTGCTTTGATGAAGTAGCTTACAACAGAAATGTGAGCAACAGTTTCTAATGGACATCTATTGCCTTTTCCTTAACCAGCTTCTCTTTATCCCAAATTCCTCACCTGCACCAGCTTCTCTTTATCCCAGACTCCTCACCTGCAATCTCCCTCTTAGAGACCGCCTCTCTGCCCTCTCAGCCCCGAGCTAGGCATGTGACTAAAGCTTGGCTAATCAAAGCATCCAGTGCCTTTGACCACAGTAAGAGCTGGAAGACTGAGCACATGGCCGCTTCAGAGCCACTGAGATGGAAGAGAATTTTTTGCTGAAACTTCTGGGAAAGAAATTAACTTTCCTGCTGGACTTTATTCATGGGAATATGCTTCAGCCATATTCCAAGGGAGATCAGAACAAACATGGTGGGCAATAATGCTGAGAGAGATTGGTCTTTCCTGGTGTCATTAATTTGGCCCCAGATCAAGCTGTGCCAGCAGCTAGGAAAATCCTTGGCTTTTTCTACTATATAAGCTGGTGAAGCCCCTTTTTGCTTAGGCCAGTTTGGATTGGCTTTTGAGTTTTTACTCACCCGTGGTTAATAGATCTAGAAATGTTTATGCTGGAGGGGAAAACAGCCAAGAAGATCACTAATGCATTCCAAATATTTCAAGGATATTAGGTAGAAAAATTATTAGAATATTCTGTGTGTCCCAGATGGTAGAACCGGAATTGGTGAGTAGAAGTTTCAGGTGGTCAGATTTCAGGTCAAAGTAAGAAATAGCTTTTTAACTCTTAGGGTTCTTTCCCGACGATTCAATGTGAATCGAACACATTGTGAAAATGGACACTTTTCTAAGTTTCTTCTAAAACAAGGAGAGTGGAAGGAACATAGCAGCTGCCCCCATGTTAAAAGCACCTCGAAGTGGTCCAAGACAATTTAAAAGTGGTCTGATTACCTTTACTAATGCATTGAGATTTAAATACTAGGGCTTTCCTTTAGCTTTGTGTTCCTCTGGGTCGAAGAGGATGTGGTTACTTACTCTTATTTCTCTAGACACTCTGTGGATTGTGACCCGTTGGTGGGCCATGAAATCAATCTGGGGGTTTGAGAGCATCATTCTTTTAATAAAACAGAAGAGAATCATCTGTAATAAAGGTGAGAATTGTTTTGTGAAACTTTTAATTCCATTTTATGAATAAAACACACATATAGAGAGGTAGTATAGAGTCATGGTTAAAGGTATGAACTTTGGAATTGTACTACTACAGTTCAAATTCTAGGTCTTCTATTTATTAACTGTTTAGAGAATGAAATCAGAGATACAGATAAAGAATCGAGCAAGAGCCTGGTACTTAGTAAGCACTCAACAAATGTTAGCTACTCTGTTATTACCATTATTACCAAATGGATAACTCTTAGGACCCAGAGATTGACTCCTTTGGGATAGAGGTGAAAGTCTATCTCTGCTTTCCAAGTCCCCAGATTTTGCCAAACAAACTGAAACTTTCTTCATGATTTTGTTAGTGAGAAAAAATTACCAGATGTTTCTTACATCCACTGGTGGTGCCAGAGGTGCTACATTGCCAATTACCATCAAAGCCAGTAGCAGGACCATGAAAATAACCAAAGTCATTAGCTTATAAACTTTCGCATTAGACAGAGGGCGTGTTTATTCGTCTTTATATCCTAGTGTTTCCATGAGTGCCTGGAAAATAACTGCTCAATGTTATTAAACAGCTCTTAAATTTGGCCTCTTTTGATGCTCTTTCTGCTACCTAAAATTCCTCTGTCCTTTGTTTCATTAAGGAGTCCTTCTTGTTTTTGTTTTTTTTTTTTTTTTTAGAAAAAAAAAAAAGGAAGAAAATCAACCCTGCTCCCCACCCCAGCCCCTCCAAAGGCTCCAGAATACTTAAGGATCATGTGTGCGCACAGGCATTCCACACACATATTTGATACCATATTAATGACTTTGCAATCTTCAGGGATATTGGCTGTTTTTAAGCATCTCTTATATATCCTTGTCACTGAACTCATGATTTCCCACTTTATCTCATTCAGAACCCATGGATGAATACCATTTGGTCCTGGTGATTTACTGCACAGAGTCCCTCAAGTTGTTCCATACCTTTCTCCTGAGAGACTGAAGAATCTCTGTCAAGGCCATTCTCTGCTTTGCCATAAAATGTGTCCTTGGAACAAGAATTTCCCCATTGTCTTCTTCAATAAATACTGATTCAAAGTATTCATTTAGCTGCTCCTCTCCTTCATCATTCCATTTAACATTCTCTTTCTCCTAATGAAAGTCCCTAACATAACAGACATAGTCACCTTACTAAAATGCCATGGATGCTTTATTACTATTATTATTTATCTTGATGTTTCTACATGTTTTTCATATTATCTCTTTGACCTCTAACAGTCCTTGGCTGATACAGCTTGAGCTCCTATCAGAGTGTGTGGCCTGTAAAGAATGTGTGCTTTTCAATAGAGTGGCTTTAAAATAGTTATTGTTGCCAGGCACGGTGGCTCATGCATGTAATCCCAGTACTTTGGGAGGCCAAGGCAGGAGGATCGCTTGAGCCCTGGAGTTTGAGACCAGCCTGGGCAACATGGTAAAACCCTGTCTCTACAAAAAATACAAAAATTAGCCAGGCACAGTGGCGCATCTCTATTCCCAGCTACTCAGGAGGCTGAGGTGGGAGGATTGCTTGAGCCTGGGAAGTCCAGGCTGCAGTGAGCCATGATCACACCACTGCACTCCAGCCTGGGTGACAGAGAGACACTGTCTCAAAAAATACATACAAAATAAAATTTCCTAAAAAAGTTATTGTTAGTTTTTCTACTATAAAATGAGAGTATATTGTGCCTAGAAAATTTGGAAAATTTAGAAAAGTAGAAGAGAGTGCATGTTTATTTTTTATTTATTTTTTTATTTTTTTTTGAGACGGAGTCTCGCTCTGTCGCCCAGGCTGGAGTGCAGTGGCGCAATCTCGGCTCACTGCAAGCTCTGCCTCCCGGGTTCATGCCATTCTCCTGCCTCAGCCTCTCCAAGTAGCTGGGACTACAGGCGCCCGCCACCACACCCGGCTAATTTTTTGTATTTTTAGTAGAGACGGGGTTTCACCGTGGTCTCGATCTCCTGACCTCGTGATCCGCCCGACTCGGCCTCCCAAAGTGCTGGGATTACAAGTGTAAGCCACTGCTCCCGGCTAGAGTGCATGTTTATAAAAAAGCACTTATGATCCTCTTCTGCCTAGATGGTGTGTTTAAGGGGCCTTCATTTGCATTTCTTTCTGAAACCTAACCTCTCTGATTTCCCTTTCTTCTTTACTTTTATTCTTGTGTGTTGTACTGTGAGGGTGATGAGAAACAGCACATTCTCTATCCCTTAAACATGGTAGGGGTCTCCTCACTCAGCCTTTATAAAAGATATGTTATCAGGTATGTCCTGCAGGCAGCCCTGGCCCCCCAAAACCTTCAGCTACTGCACATTCTCTATTTTAATGGAATCCCACTTCCCCACAACTACTAGCACCTGACCGGGTTCTCTCTTTTGCATCGAATCGCTCTTTTATTCCACCAGCCCTGTTTGTTTATGTTCTTCTCACGGACCATCATCTCTCCTATACCTCAGCAAATTTCAGACGAATCTCATAGTAACTGACCTCTGACTTGGCCCCCAGAACTTTCTCTGATGAACGTCCCCTCTCCAGTGGGCCAACTCTGACCAAAGTTCAGGGCGGTTTGGAACACAGCCATG
The DNA here is from genome assembly GCF_006542625.1 of Nomascus leucogenys. NCBI lineage: Eukaryota > Metazoa > Chordata > Mammalia > Primates > Hylobatidae > Nomascus > Nomascus leucogenys. The sequence goes on along the minus strand of NC_044385.1, from coordinate 42,614,097 downwards.
GCAATTTCAGGCTGTTTCCTCCCAGCTTCCCACTGGGCACTGTGGTGCAGTGAAAGAATGTGGCTTTGGAGTCAGACAATGCAAGTTTGAATCATGGCCTTTCACTCTTTGGGCTGGTAACTGAACCTCACTGAACTTCCTAGTCCCTCATCTGTAAAATGGAACAATAATACAGTCTACTCTTCTAGAACATAACTTTTATTTTATTATTTATCTAACATACAATGCATTCTGTGTTAGGTATTATTTTGACTGCTTTACAGATACTAACTCACTTATAGTTACAATCCTAAGAAAGTGTGGTTTATTTATTCATTTATATTAATTATATATCCATTTATAATGAAAGTTTCATTACAAAGCAATTTTTGCAATGGAGAAAAAAGGGTTAGAAGCTAGAAAGTTTCAGACTTGTCATAACAACCATTTTAATTTTTCCTGTGAGATTTTCTTTTTTTTTTTTTGGAAGACTTGATTTCTTTTTTTTTTCTTTTTTATTATTATTATTATTATACTTTAAGTTTTAGGGTACATGTGCACAATGTGCAGGTTTGTTACATATGTATCTATGTGCCATGTTGGTGTGCTGCACCCATTAACTCGTCATTTAGCATTAGGTATCTCTCCTAATGCTGTCCCTCCCCTCTCCCCCCACCCCACAACAGTCCCCGGAGTGTGATGTTCACCTTCCTGTGCCCATGTGTTCTCATTGTTCAATTCCCACCTATGAGTGAGAACATGTGGTGTTTGGTTTTTTGTCCTTGCGATAGTTTACTGAGAATGATGGTTTCCAGTTTCATCCATGTCCCTACAAAGGACATGAACTCATCATTTTTTATGGCTGCATAGTATTCCATGGTGTATATGTGCCACATTTTCTTAATCCAGTCTATCGTTGTTGGACATTTGGGTTGGTTCCAAGTCTTTGCTATTGTGAATAGTGCCACAGTAAACATACGTGTGCATGTGTCTTTATAGCAGCATGATTTATAGTCCTTTGGGTATATACCCAGTAATGGGATGGCTGGGTCAAATGGTATTTCTAGTTCTAGATCCCTGAGGAATTGCCACACTGACTTCCACAATGGTTGAACTAGTTTACAGTCCCATCAACAGTATAAAAGTGTTCCTATTTCTCCACATCCTCTCCAGCACCTGTTGTTTCCTGACTTTTTAATGATCGCCATTCTAATTGGTGTGAGATGGTATCTCATTGTGGTTTTGATTCGCATTTCTCTGATGGCCAGTGATGATGAGCATTTTTTCATGCGTTTTTTCGCTGCATAAATGTCTTCTTTTCAGAAGTGTCTGTTCATGTCCTTCACCCACTTTTTGATGAGGTTGTTTGTTTTTTTCTTGTAAATTTGTTTGAGTTCATTGTAGATTCTGGATGTTAGCGCTTTGTCAGATGAGTAGGTTGCAAAAATTTTCTCCCAATTTGTAGGTTGCCTGTTCACTCTGATGGTAGTTTCATTTGCTGTGCAGAAGCTCTTTAGTTTAATTAGATCCCATTTGTCAATTTTGGCTTTTGTTGCCATTGCTTTTGGTGTTTTAGACATGAAGTCCTTGCCCATGCCTATGTCCTGAATGGTATTGCCTAGGTTTTCTTCTAGGGTTTTTATGGTTTTAGGTCTAACATTTAAGTCTTTAATCCATCTTGAATTAATTTTTGTATAAGGTGTAAGGAAGGGATCCAGTTTCAGCTTTCTACATATGGCTAGCCAGTTTTCCCAGCACCATTTATTAAATAGGAATCCTTTTCCCATTGCTTGTTTTTGTCAGGTTTGTCAAAGATCAGATAGTTGTAGATATGCAACGTTATTTCTGATGGCTCTGTTTGGATCCATTGATCTATGTCTCTGTTTTGGTACCAGTACCATGCTGTTTTGGTTACTGTAGCCTTGTAGTATAGTTTGAAGTTAGGTAGTGTGATGCCTCCAGCTTTGTTCTTTTTGCTTAGGATTGACTTGGCGATGTGGGCTCTTTTTTGGTTCCATATAAACTTTAAAGTAGTTTTTTCCAATTCTGTGAATAAAGTCATTGGTAGCTTGATAGGGATGGCATAAAGTTTGCTTTGAAAAAGAAAGCTGTAAGTATTGTAGTGGGTTGAATGGTACCTCCTCCTTCCCCCAACAGACATGCCCACCAGGAACGTGTGAATATGAACTTATTTGGAAAAAAGGGTTTTATGCAGATGTCATTAAGTTAAGGATCTGGAGATGATGTCATCCTGTATTAACAGGGTGGGCCTTAAATCCAGTGACACACATTTCTATGAAAGACAGAAGAGGAAAGACGTGCAGACGCAGGGGAGAAGGCCATGTGAAGACAGAGACAGAGGTTAGATTGATGTAGCCACAAGCCAAGGAAGCCAAGGCTGGCAGCCAGCGTCCAGCAGCTGGAAAGGGGTTTGACACGGGCTCTCCTTCAGAGCCTCCATGTGAAACCAATCCTGCCAGTGCCCTAATTTTGAATCTTGAGTCCCCAGAACTATGACAGAATAAATTTCTGTTATTTTAAGTCACCAAATTCTTGGTAATTTGTTATGGCAACCCTAGGAAATGAATAACAAGTATATTTTGTTATTGTAGGCTAAAAATCGTAAATTGAGGGATCAAAATGGAGCAGAAACAAACCTAAAAGCCCCAAATTATAAACAAAATATAAAATCAGATCAAAAGCAACGGGTTCCTGGGCCTTTAAAATAAACAGTGTCAGAGTTCATAACTACAAACGGTTAACAACAAAACAGAAGTCAACCAGCTTCCCAAACAAAGCTGCCAGATGGTGGTCTACTGGAATACCAGCTTTTTAGAGGGTGAGGAGCCAATTCCCTGTTACAATTGTGTCGTGACCATCTGAAGTCCACATGATGCAAAAACGTATTCCTTTCTTAATCAATCAAGTTATATCCAGTAGTCAAGTACAAACTAGAGCAGAAGAAATCTCTGCGTATATCCCGTTTTACTATGAAGCCTACAAATGAAATCATGCAAATACAACTCCTAGGACATTTACTGGCACATAAAAAGTGTTCAATGCATGCTCCCAATTCACTGTAGAAAGTAGCTGGTCATAGCTGGTAATCAGGAGATGCAAAACAGGTGTTTTGTAAATATTGGGGATATATATTTCTTGCTTGTAAGATCATTTAGCACAACGCCAGACACATAATCAATAATTATGTGCTTAACATAATCTCATCATTATTATCATCTCTTCTCCAATTAAACTATGATTCCTGAAGGACAATGATGATATTTTTATAGGACCCCTTATTGCATCTAGCACAATGCCTGGCCCCATAGTTGGTGCTCAATAAATGTTTGTTGAATGCAGGCATAGATAATAGAGACAAATATAGACAAGTATGACAAAATAATGACCTTTTCTTTTGCTATAAGATGATGCAAGTTTACTGCATTTTGGGGCTTTTTAGAACTACTGTCCCTGTAGATTTCCCTAACGGGCATGAACATTTGAAAGAGTGTCTAGTAGAATAGGTCCACTATGTTGCCATCAGTCTGGAATTTGAAAAATTACAAGCAGAATTAAAGAACAGTATTAGAATTATTTATTCTTTCTATGCCCCTTTATTGCATTCATTTTGGGGGAAATTATCTATTCTTATTTAACAAGAAGATTACATTACATATTCATGTAGAAAGAATTTTACCAATTTGTGGAAACTTTTCTCAGATCTTGCCACATGTTAGATGTCAGGCAATGTCTCATTTGGAGAGCGAAAAAACAACTTGAGCTACTGTGATTTACTCCAAGGCAAGTTCTGAATTTCCTTGGTCAAAAGAAAATGGAAACTATATTAGTAAAATATAGAGGTTCGTTCTTCTGAACAGTCTCTTATCTGGAAAATATATGTAGTCATTTGTCTGACTTAATAAGGGGATAAAGTAAGTTTCACTTATCTTAATTTTGCCTGTAATGAATATTCCAGATGAAATTTTGCTATGATATGTGACTGCTCTTTCATTAACAGATTAGATAATTGCCCTCTTGGAACACTTTCATTAACAGATTAGATAATTGCCCTCTTGGAACAGACCAACTTTATTATTTTGCACGTTATTTAATCCTGCAATAATCCAGAACTTATTTTGTTTGCAGAGGTCTGGTTAAAGAAAAGACACTGTGTATACTGGGCACTGAGGAGAATTCACGGGTTTCCATATGTGGGGAAGGCTTTCTGGGAGGTGGCCCATTGCCTGCATGGCACAGCTCCAGAAGCAGTTGAAAGATTTGATCCCATTTAACTGCGAGTTCCATTCATTCCACCTGGTCAAGGGGAGAACTTATGAGAGTTGGGAGCTTGGAAGGCAACCTGATATAGAGCTGGGGTTGACAAACTATGACCCGAGGGCAAATCCAGTCAACTGTGTTTGTACAGCTCATGAGGTAAGAATGGTTTTTACACTTTTAAATAGTTGGGAAAAAATCGAAAGGAGTAATATTTCATGATGTGAACATCAGGTGAAATTCAGATTTTAGTATTCATACATAAGGTTGTATGGGAACACAGTCACATTCATTAGTTTACGTATTTTCTGTGGCTGCTTTGTGCTAAGGTGGCAGTCGTAACAGAGTCCATATGGCACCCAAAGCCTACATGTTTACTATCTAGCCCTTTCCAGAAAGTGTATTGACCTCCGGTGCAGAGGAAAGAGCATTAAAAACCATGGAATCCATTTTAGGATTGAAGCCCATCTCTTCTAGTTACTAGCTCTACTACCTCAGGCAAGATGACATTCTTTCATTCAATGAACATTGATTGAGATTTTCTTGTTTCCAAGAGATTGTGCTTGACATTAGAGATGCAGTGATTTCTGCAGTTGAAGATCAGCAATGCCTACTTTGCTGACTTATTGAGAGGATTAAATAAAGTTAGTATTCAAAGTGCCTAGCACATAGTAGTTGCTCAATAAATGATTTTTGAAAGTCTACCAATAACCATTCTGTCCTACTATTTTGGAAGGAAATAGAGGTGGGATGAAGAGAGGCAGAAGGATGAGCTGATGGTTAACTGGGAGTTAGACTGGTGTCTCAGGTGGTGGTAGTGTTTAGAAATCTAGGGGGTGAGAGGGACATTGAAAAGGCAGGGGAAGGGAAGCAGAGACAAATGACTTCACAGTTTTGCTCCAGGCCTGTTTTATTCAGTTGTAAATTTCAGTGGGAACCAATCTTGGGTGACACATGGTTCCTTAGCAATAGCCACTAGTCAAAATAGCTAATATTGAGCATATGGTAAGTGCTGGGCACTGTTTAAAGTGTTTTATGCAGCAATCATAGGAGATATTGTATATTTATCACTCAAAATCACATGGTTCATAAGTGATGGAGCCAGAATTTTGAGTCATAGATATTCTGATTCTGATGTCTTTAGCCATCATACCCAGTACCTTTCAAATTAGGGTCTAGGGTTCCACAGACATATTAACAGGGGTCCTAGAGTTTTCTAGAAGAGTTTTTAAATTTAGGGCTTCCATTTTAATGATAACCCTAGAAAGGAAGAGAAAAACGGCAGTAGAAGCATATTCCGAACACTCAAATGACCACCTTATAACCTAATACTGCTCTGTGGTGGCTCTCTGTAAGGGCATTTGTATTTAAATTAGATGACTTTAGTGGGCTAATGAGGAAGGAATGGAAGAAGCAGACCTAATAGGAAAATGATGTGTTGACACTATAGGAAGGTCAAATTATATTACTGCACATCTAAGGACAAAGGTTTCATTGCAATTCTAAGAGAAAAACAGGTGAGAGAGCCGAATCATCTCACAGCATAGAGGACTACTGGTATGCCACACAAAACGTGGGCATGTTTCAAATGGCAAGCTAGTTTCAGCAAAACTACAGCCACTATATAACTTGAATTTCATTAGCTATGTGGTCTGCTTATATTTAATTTATAAATTTTTTCTGGTTTTATAAATTGTACAAAAGCTATGTACATAAAGGGATTTTTAAATCTAGTTGTTTAAAACCAAATTTTTTTGCATTTAAGTGACATTATGATAAAAATAATTTCAGTGATATTCCAAATAACTCTTTATTCTTATGTGCTCCTGCCTTATTTCATAATGTAAAGCTTCATTGAATGGGAACACTCTTTAAATTCTTCCCTAAGTGTTCAAAATAATAGCCCAAAGCTGGAGAGAAGGGAGGAGAAATTTTTCCCTTTAGTGTGTGGATATCCTGAGGTTATCTTTTCATGCACAGAAATATGTCCAAAAGAGAAGAATACTGATACTTCAATATGGTTATGTAAATGATTATCCTTTTTCTTTCTGATGTTATTTCAGATCATTCAATTTCCATTTGTCTGATTTTTGCTTACCAAAGAAATTCCTTCTCATCAGGGACTGATGCCTGTGCTTCTGTCTTCACAATGGTTCTTGGCTCTTATTTATCCAGAGAAGCAGAGGGGAAAGGAACTATCAGTCCCCTCCATCCCTCCATACTGAAATTGTTATATTTATTTATAGTCTATCTCCCCCACCAGAATGTAAAGTCCGTAGATGTAGGAATTTTCTCTCATTTATTTCATTCAGGGGTTCTAAACCAGGGGCAGTTTTTCTCCAGGCAACATTTGGTAAGGTCTGGAGACATTTTTGGTTGCTAAGACTGGGGTGAGACTTGCTCCTGGCCGTTAGTAGGTAGAGGCCGAAGATGCTGCTAAACATCCGACAGTCCACAGGACAGGATCCCTCCCCATCCCCAGCAATAAAGAATGGTCTTCGGCCGGGCGCGGTGGCTCACGCTTGTAATCCCAGCACTTTGGGAGGCCTAGGGGGCGGATTACGAGGTCAGGAGATCGAGACCACGGTGAAACCCCGTCTCTACTAAAAATACAAAAACTTAGCCGGGCGTGGTGGCGGGCGCCTGTAGTCCCAGCTACTCGGAGAGGCTGAGGCAGGAGAATGGCGTGAACCCGGGAGGCGGAGCTTGCAGTGAGCCGAGATCGCACCACTGCACTCCAGCCTGGGTGACAGAGCGAGACTCCGTCTCAAAAAAAAAAAAAAAAAAAAGGAATGGACTTCAAAATGTCAACAGTTCCGATGCTGAGAAACCCTCTGTTCAAAAATAGTGTCTGGCAAATGATAGGGACTCGTAAGTATTTTTTTAATAACTGAAAAAATTATTGGCCTATGCCATGTGTCAAGGAGTATGTTAGAGGCTTTGTACATGTAGCAAGACAGTTCATTGAGATATTAGTTTAGTTTTAATTTCCACTGTATTTTTTCTGGTCCTGCTTCCAAGTAGGTGGCTATTGGGCTTTCACTGTCCTCAAGCTGTGAGATAGGGCTGAAAAGTGACAGAAGAAAAGTTCTCTGCTTGTCCTTGTGAAGGGCAAGTTGCTGCGATTCTGTGCCCTTATGGAGATGGGGGTGTGAAGTGGAGTCCCTATAATGACAAAGTTGAATTTCTTTCCAGCCTGGAGCTGGATTTATTTTAATAAAATATTATGTCATTTATTGTATACCTAAATTTGTAGAATAACATTTATATATGTTATACATTATTTGATTTAAACATTCTTAGGACAACCATACAAGATAGGTATTATTGTTCCCATTTTATAAATGAGAAAACTGAGATTCAAAAAGATGAATTAACTTACTTCAGATCATATGTGTTATAAACAACAAAAAAAATCAGGATTTGGACCTCGTTTAGTCTGACTTCAAACCACAAACCAAAACTGTCTTTCTGTGCATGAAGGAGGCTTATGGGTGAAGGGATAAACCTGAGCTTCCATACGGTACAAAACTTTCCTCCTAGACTATCCTGTTTCCCACCAGGGTAGCTTTTGCTTCTAGAGATTTTTTTTTCCCCCAGGTGTACTGTTGATTAATACTAGCAACTACACCACCCAAGGCATTGAGCTCCCAGAAACAGCTTTCAGGTTTTATTCTCTGTGTCATCTCTGATCCTTTAGTAGTGGCTACATGTATTGAGAAGGACTCTCAGGCTGAGTCTGGGCTCAGCTGGCAACAGAGCCATCATCAGTTAGCTGTGTCTGCTGTTGGGGCTAGTGGTAGCACACATTCCTCACATTTACATTCCCTGTGCTGGGCACTAGGGGGCAATCAAAGACGAATAAGGCCCCCAATGGAAATATCCATCCTTCAAGATTCAGCTCCATTTCCAACACCTCCGGAAGCATTTCTGATATCTCAGCTTCTCTCTCTTTCCTATTCCTGGAGCCACCGTATAGTAGGTGAGACAGAGAAATAGAATAGTACACATGAAACTTAGCACTGCTGCGGCTTAGTACTCTTCATGTATGTATCACTTCCTCAGCTGTACAATAAAACCTTAGAGCTCAGTAGGATGTGCTCATGGAGTCCCACATCTCTGCCTGGCCTAACACAACAGGCATTCAATTAACATTGGATTAGCCTATAGTTAAATGAATTAATGAATGAGGTGTGATGCTACATACCAGGACTTTTTATTCCCATTGCATTGAGGGACATACATATAAATACGTGATCCTCACACTAAGCAATGAATGCTTAGCATAGCGGGTGACCTCTGGGGCCTGTTTTAGTACCATGTTCAGCATCTGTTCTGCCTGGTTGGGGTTCTTTGCCATCTGTAGTTAAGTATTTTGAATATCTAGACTGAACATTTCAGTCGAAAACTGAAACCACCCCCAGAAATCATCACCCTTCTTTTCTGCTTCATTCATCTCCTAGCACTTGTCCCTATTTTACATGCTCCATATTTTACTTATTTATTTTATTGTCTTTCTCCCCCTCACAAGGGGTAATAATGCAATGAGGACCGGACTTTTGTCTTTTTCAATAACTGCTTATTTCAGTTGTCTATTGAGTTGCCACATAAACAACCCTAAATTTTGTGGCATAAAATAACTATTTCATTATGCACACAGATTTTGTGGATTAGGAATTCTGACAGGGCCCAATAGGTATATCACTTTTCTATTGCTATGTATAAATTGCCACACATTTAGCAGTGTAAAATATCATATATCTAATATCTCAGTTGGTCAAGGATCTGGGCACAGTTTAACTGACTTCTCTGCTCAGGGTCTCACGATGTTGCAATCAAGGTGTTAGCCAAGCTGCATTTCTTGCTGGAGCTGAGGATCCTTTTCAAGCTTACATGGTTGTTGGCAGAATTCAGGCCCTTTAGGTTGTAGGCTTGAGGTCCGTACTTTCTTGCCAGCTGTAAGCAGGGGGCCCCTCTCAGCTTCCAGAGATTGCCAGTAGTTCATTGCCATGTGGCCCCTGCACAACATGGCAGTCTCCATGGCTGACAAAAGAATCTGTCTCCTCAGGAAGGGCCAGTACCTCTTTTAAGGACTTTCGCCTGATTAAGCCAGGCCCACCCAAAATAATCTTCCTATTTGTTAACTCAAAACCATCTGATTTGAGCCTTAATGATATTTGCAAAATCCCTTCCCCTTGCCATACGGCATAACCTAACCATGGGAGTGACATCTTATCACAGTCACAGTCCTCCCACCCCCCACTCAAAAGAGAAGGAATTACACAGGATATGAATAGGGGGTGAATTCTGGGGACAATCTTAGAATTTTGCTACACTAGCAGGAATGTCTTATCCCTGCTTCAGACGATGTCTTGGGGGTCCCGGATGGAAAAAATGGAATGACTGATGGCTGGAATAGTTTGTGAGCATGTTCACTCAATTTTCTGGCCCCTGGTCAGAGAGGACTCAGAGGGTAGGCTCACTGGGACTGAAGACCAGAGGCCCCTACGTGTGGCCTCTCCATGTGACTTGGGCTTCTCACAGCATGGAAGTTGGTTCTGAGAGAAAGTGTCCCTAAATGGATCATCCCAAAGTGAATATGTCAAGAAATTAGGTGGAAGCAGCAGGACCTTTTAAGATCTCACCATGAAAGTCGCATAGCATCATGTCCATGCCTCAAGCCTACACAGATTTCAGAGACATGGACCCTGCCTCTCAATGGGAGGAATAGCAACGAATCTATGGCCATTATTTTTAAAGAACTGCCACATTGTTATTTTTCTAGTAAGTATGCAATAATTAGAAAGATTTGTCTAATTCAGACTAGGATAGGATTATATCAAGGGAAATTATCTAGTGGAGACACATCTCAAATGATGAATGAGTTGAGTAGGCAAAAGTACAGGAAAAATATTTAGGCAGAGGGAACAGCATATGCAAAGTCAGAGAAACATGAAAGTACTGAGTACATTAGGGCAACTACTTCAGTATAGCTAGAGCATAGGGTGTGTGTGGAGGAGGGGAAGGTGATGAGGCTGGAGAGATGGGCAGGGATCAGGTCATGGAGGAACTTATGGGTCATGCTGTGGAGTTTTCCTGGGAGAGCTGGGAAGCCACTGAAGAGTGCCATGAGTTCAGGTAGGCATTTGAGAAAGGTTCTTATGTCTGCAATATACAGGATCAATTATAAGTATAGAGCACAGTGATGAGGCTGCTATAGTAATTCAGGTAAGAGATGATAAGAATGAATTGTGGCCTTTGCATTGGAGATGGAGAAGAGAGGACAGCTTCCCACATGAGAGTCTCATTCAATAATTTTAGCATTTCTTTACTTTTTTTTGTCTTCATTGCAATCTGAATTCTTGTTCTTACTATTCATCACAGAGTATGATGCTCATCTGGAATGCATGAGCCTTGAAACTCATTGGTATAAGTCAGGCATGGCGTACAGTGCGTCTGAGGAATACTCCCTATACACTCTTTACAGCTCAGTTTAGGGCTGGCTCCCTTGGTGATCAGTGTTGCTGATGAGATATAAATACATCGAGATGAAGCTACAACAGTCACCTTGGCTTGGGATACAGCAAGGAGATAGAATCTGATTCCTGCTTTGCTTGTGTTCAAAGCAGCATGACATATTTGTACAGCAGTGTTCTCTCTGGAGTGTCAAGTACTTAATAAATATCACCTCTGTACATTTTTGCAAATCGAGCCGGTTGAATCCCCAGGTTTCCAGTCCTTTTTGCAGAATTTCTGAGGTGAATAAGCCACTTCTATTTCTTTTTCCCATTAAAAAATTATAAAAGGGCTGGTCTCCTTCAGGACTAGGATAAATTCTTGACTCCTTGCTGCTGATGGAGGGACAAGGACCGTGACCTTTTTTATATTAATAATTGAGAAACCAGCCTAAGGGTGGGAGGAAGTCTTACTAGCTGACCAGTAGGGAAGCCCAGAAGAAATTTTGGAATACACAACATCCCATCTCATACAATGAATGAACTTGTCATCTTTGGTATCTAAAACAAATGTATTTTATTTAATATGTGTTAGGGAAAATCTGGACACTAAGAATTCCTTCCATTCAGTTCAACTAATATTTATTAAGCCCCTGGCATATGGCAAGCATTGTTCACGGTGAGTGATAACAACACAAATGCCTACTCTAGTGATGATGCTGACATCCTAGTGAGAAGAGCAAATAATAAATAATAGTCATAATAAATAAATTTTAAAATTATATGCATGTAGAAGTCATACATAAACTAATAGTATGTTAGAAGGTGATATGTTTTGTGGAAAAAAATAAAGCATAAAGCTAAGTAAAGGAGTTTGAGAGGTCTACAGAGCATGGTTTGCAGTCTTAAATAGGGAGATCATGGTATGCTTCTTAAAAGATCTCATTTTTGCTGGGTGCGGTGGCTCACACCTGTAATCCCAGCACTTCGGGAGGCTGAGCTGGGCAGATCATGATGTCAGGAGTTTGAGACCAGCCTGACCAACATGGTGAAACCCCGTCTCTACTAAAAATACAAAAATTAGCCAGGCATGGTGGCAGATACCCGTAACCCCAGCTACTCGGGAGGTTGAGGCAGGAGGATCACTTGAACCCGAGAAGTGGAGATCGCAGTGAGCTGAGATCGTGCCACTGCACTCCAACTTGGGTGACAGAGTGAGACTCGGTCTCGAAAAAAAAAAAGATATCTTTTTTTTTTGAGACGGAGTGTGGCTCTGTCACCAGGGTGGAGAGCAGTGGCACAATCTCAGCTCACTGCAACCTCTGCCTCCTGGGTTCAAGCGATTCTCCTGCCTCAGCCTCCCAAGTAGCTGGGCCTACAGGCTTGAGCCACCACACCCGGCTAATTTTTGTATTTTTAGTAGAGACGGGGTTTCACCATGTTGGTCAGGCTGGTCTCAAACTCCTGCATGATCTGCCCACCTCAGCCTCCCAAAGTGCTGGGATTACAGGTGTCACCCACTGCGCCCGGCCCTCATTTTTACTTTAAGCTCCATTCAGATGCATTTGAATGAAGGAATCTTTTCTTCTTCTTCTTCTTCTTCTTCTTCTTCTTCTTCTTCTTCTTCTTCTTCTTCTTCTTCTTCTTCTTCTTCTTTCTTCTTCTTCTTCTTCTTCTTCTTCTTCTTCTTCTTCTTCTTCTTCTTCTTCTTCTTCTTCTTCTTCTTCTTCTTCTTCTTCTTCTTCTTCTTCTTCTTCTTCTTCTTCTTCTTCTTCTTCTTCTTCTTCTTCTTCTTCTTCTTCTTCTTCTTTCTCTTCCTGTCCTTCTCCTTCTCCTTCTTCTTCTTGTTTTTTTTTTTTTGAGACAGGGCCTCATTCTCATCACCCAGGCTGGAGTGCAGTGGCACAGTCATGGCTCACTGCAGCCTTGACTTCCCAGGCTCAAGTGATTCTCCCACCTCAGCCTCCTGAGGAGCTGGAACCACAAGCATGTGCTACCACACTGTATTAGTTTGTTCTCATGTTGCTATGAAGAAATACCTGAGACTGGGTATTATAAAGAAAAGAGGTTTAATTGACTCACAGTTCTGCATGGCTGGGGAGGCCTCAGGAAACTTACAATCATGGGAGAAGGCACCACTTCACAGGGTGGCAGGAGAGAGAATGAGTGCTGAGCAAAGGGGGAAGTCCCTTATAAAACCATTAGATTTTGTGAGAACTCACTCACTATCACAAAAACAGCATGGGGGATACCACTCCCATGATTCAATTATCTCCACCTGGTCCCACCCTTGACACGTGGGGATTATTACAACTCAAGGTGAGATTTGGGTGGGGACACAGACAAACCATATCATGTGCCCAGCTAATTTTTGTATTTGTAGTAGAGATAGGGTTTCACCCTGTTGCCCAGGCTGCTCTTGAACTCCTGGACTCATGTGATTCACCAGCCTCAGCATCCCAAAGTGCTGGGATTACAGGTGTGATCCCAGCTTGGCCTGGAATCCTTACTTTAAAGCCACCTACATTGCTTAAGTTTTCTGAGCCTCACATATTTGTTGTATTATGGTGATGTTCTTATTATACTTTGGAAAATATTGGTCAATAAGACAGATGTAATCACTGCTCTCATGGTGCTTTCCAATCTAGCAGAAAGACAGACTTTAAACAGGAAACTCTCATAAGGTACAGTGGACGCTTGGAGAGGGAGAGCTTAGAGTGCTATGAGAGCAGATCATAAGGGATGTCTAACCAAATCATGGCACCTGAGAAATGTCATTTAAGCTGAGGCCTGAAAAATAGCAGGTAAGGTGGGGTGGGCTAGGATGACAAAGGGTGTTCCAGATTGAAGAAACAGCTAGAGGAAAGGAGAGTTTTGGGCCTTTAATGATGTGACAAAGAGGATGAGGTAGATGTTGTCTGGAGAGGTAAGTAGAGGTTAAATCACACAGGGCCTGAAGTCATGTAAATTATCTGCACCATAAAGACAAAATATGATTCACAGCATCTTGCACTGAGTAGGTGCTCAATAAATGATGGCTGTTAACCATATACATGATGACAGTAGTAATAATCAATTAGTTCCTAACCTTAAACCAATTGAAAGTTGGTGTCATTGGTTTATCTTCTGGGTAAGGTAAGCCTCGTGGTGGTGGTAGCAGGCTGACTTGGGTTGGTGTTTAAGGGAAAGATAAAAAGATATTTTCTTTCTTGACTTCTCAGCCCAATGTACACAATCCCTGGTAGGGTGATAAAGGAAAAGAATTTGAAATTGGAGACAGATAGATCTGGCTTTCAGTGTTAAGTCTGACACTTCCTAACTCCGTGACCTAGCACAAGTCTTTTACCTCTGTAGACCTCAATGACCTTATCTGTAAAATGGGAATAATAACACTCTTCACTCTCAAAAGGCTGATGTGAGGGTCAAATGAAATAATATGTGGAAAATTTTATTGTAACTTCTGAAGTGCTACAGTTTACTTACTCTTGGGTATACTGATGGAAAAAGATACTAAGAAAGGGCCTCCTCTTTGTATTTTCCCCAGATCAGGTCTTTTCTATTATAAGTGCAATATAGTTCAACATATATCTCAGGGGTGTGCTAATGCTTTCTTTGATTTGTAAAGGAAATACTTGTTTGAGGCCCCTCTTAATTACGGTGCTGCTCTAAAATTCAGTGTATGCTGAAAACAAATACAAAATCAGGAATGGGGTGGTTAGATCATGCAACATCCATTCACACTTCACAAATAATGGGGGCCTGTTTAGGTGGCAATAGACCAGTCTAATCTCCCCCATATTACTGTAATTATTAACTACTACTCCTAAAATCTATCGAGTTATCATTATTGTTATTATTATGAAACTCAATCCCATTTCCATGTCATAAAGATAAACCAAATCTCATTTCAATTAGTTACAGCAGGAGGGAATGAACTTTAAACAGACATTTAATTTCTGAAAAAAAAAATTAGGAAGTTCTTCATGGAAATGTTATGGCATTTTGAAACAGATTAATAGTTCAGTGTGAACACATCCACCCTGCAGCTAAATGATGGGTGTATGATGATGAGGAGGCAGGTTAAATGAGCAAAACCAGTTGATACCACTGGTTTGGATCTAATCAAATAGTATTCATTTCATGACTCTTTAAAGCTATTCTTTTTTTTTCATTTACTTTACAGATTGAATTATTGGTCTTACATTATGGATGTATTTTATTTATTAAGGGAAAGTAGTTGACTTTCAGAGTGATAATAAAATTTAACAAAATATTCCCAAACTAGATGATGTGGAAAGACTCAAATATTTCCCAAAAAGGTCATCCTACAAAATGACATCCCAAGATGTCGACCTGTAGTTTAGGCGGGGGTAGACGGTGTCTGGAGCTGATTCAGAAAGCTTGTCCATTCTTTTTTTTTCTCTTTTTTTAATTAACATTCATTTCCAAGAGTATGCCCACTTTTCAGCAGCTGAACATGACAAGGGGAAAAGGTTTCAATGATGAATTCTTGTGTGTGTCTGTAAATTTCATGCTTGTGAAGTTGGATTAATAGCAAGGGAGACTGAAGTCCTTTTGTTCTTGCACAAACAGCTACAAAGCAGAGAGCGACAGTGTGAGCATCCCAGTCTAGTAAGGCCTGGAGGCATGACTGGAGGGACCTCATAGTCAATCTCTGGCCTCTCTTCTGAGGCCTAATTATGGCATTTGTTCCACTGGACCTGGATGGAAACCACGAAATGAATGTCAGCAAGACTTCACATTTCTTTCTGTACCCATGAAGACTGGGTTTCGATGAAATCTAGATTTAAATGCGTTGCCATGGAATCGCCATCCAAGGCCTTTACATACTTTCTAGTTCTCAGGGAAACAAAATATAAGCTAAGCTGGCTGGTGCATGGTTACTGAATGATTGGTCTTGGGATCTCTGGAACACGATTCTTTGCTCCAAGGTACTGGAATTGTTGCTAGATGTATGATGGGATTCAAAACTTCTGTTCCTAGAGAGGAGAGACCATCTCACCATGCTACACTGTTGTAAAAACAACGTGTCCTTGTGGAGGGATCTGTTGTACACAACTGAGATAAGGTTAATAAGGCCTTGACTTTGTAATCTAATATTTTTTAAAGGGGCTCGAAGTATTTCGTCTAATTGAGTTTAATACATATTCTTTGTGTTCTACTAATTAGGTAGCCTAGTGGCTAGGCATGGTGGTTCCTAAATGAGAGCTTGTTTCACTAACTCTTTCAGAAAAAATGAGAAAAATAAATACAACTTAGCAAGCTTTCTATAAAGCCAAACTTATTCTTCCACTTTAGGTATTAAAAATATCCTTTCTTTTATGAAGTGACACTGATGGTAGATGGTAGTTTTTTATTTTTTATCTTATTTTATTTTTTAAACCACTTTATTGAGGTATGCTCGACATGTAAAAAGCTATACACATTTAATGTATGCAACTCAATAAGTTTGGGGATGAGTGTATGTCTGTGAAACCATCACCACTATGAAGACCATGAAGCATATCCATCACCTTCCGAAATTTCCTCTCACTCCCTGTATTATTATTATCCTTATTTTTTTGTGAGTGGTAAGAGCACTTAACATAAGATCTACTCTCTTAGCAAATTTCAAGTATACAATATGACATTGTTAGCTATAAGCACTATGCTGGGTAGTTGGTTTTTTAAAAATGCCGTTTACAAAATACAAAAGATGGTACATTTAGGTTTATTCTCATATTTCTAAAAAAAAGTTGTTTTTTTTTTATATTTAGGTCAGCAAAATTCCCAAATCTGAAAACCCTGACTTAGAGCAAGGGCTTTGGGGTTAGAAAGATTGGATTCTATAACTTACCAGCGATTTGACCTTGGGCAAGATAATTACTTTTCCAAGCCTTGATTTTTCTGATTTGTAAAGTGAAGATCAGAGTACCTATCTCAGACATATTATGAACTAATATTATTCATAAAAGCCAAAAATTGGGAACAGTCTACATGTCCATTAACTGGTAATTGGATAAACAGACTGTGGTATACCCATGCAATAAATGAAACATTATTCAGCAATGAAAATGAATAAATTACTGATGCATGCTACAGCATGGATGAACCTCAAAAACATTATGCTGAATGAAAGAAGTGAGATACACAAGACCAGATATTATATTGTTCCATTTATATGAAATGTCCAGAAAAGACAAATCTATATACAGAGAAAGTAAATTAGTGGTTGTCTGGAGCTGAGCATGAGAAGAGGGATTGACTGCAAATAGATATGAAGGAACTTTTTGGAATAATGAAAATGTTTTAAAACAGGATCCTGGAGTATGGTTGCACAACTAACTGCATGCTTACTAAAACTTACTGAATGATGCACTTAAAATGGGCAAATTTTGGGTATATAAATTATGCCTTGGTAAATCCGTTTTAAAATATTTTTTTAAAGAATTGAAAGAAGAACTAATATCTGTGACACACCTAGCTCAGGGATAGTACATAGCATATGTGCAATGAAGAGAGCTAGACCTACGAGACTATGTTAAACCAACATTTCAGAGAACTCCTTCCACCATGTCTTGTTGGACTTTGCATGAGTGGGAAATTAATTTAAGCTACTGTGACTTCAGCATCTATATGTAACTACAGCTAGTATAGTTACTGCCTGCAAAAAAAAAAAAAGTGCAGACTGGCTGGGGAGACAATACCACAAAATAATTAGATTTTGAAATAAGGCACGTTAGGATTAAATGTCAAAATGAGTCATACAGGTGGCTGTTTGTCTGGAACTTCAGAAGAAGGTAAGGTCTCTATTTTGTGGGGGCAGGGTCCCTACACTGGATCTTGAAGGATGAGGAAAAAAATCAGACAGAAAGGAAGAGGTAGAGGGATGTTCTGGGAAGGAAAAGTAGAAGCAGCACAGTCACAGAAAAATGTCAACCATGGCCACTCAGGGAGCTTCATGGGGAAGAGTTTGGCTTTGGGAGGTAGACAGACTTGGGTTCAAATTCTGGCTCCACCATTTGCAAACTGGGTAAGTAATTTAATCTCTGAAACCCAGTTTCATTAACTATAAAGTGATGACAATAATACCTTTCAGGATTAATGTTAGTATTAAGTGAGATATACTGCATAAATTTTTTAGTGCAATGCCAGCCTTATAGAAAATATTTAATAAACACAAATTTCCTTTCCTCTTATGCCCTCACAGAGGTGATATTTTAGTTATGGAAGAAACAAATATTGGGAATTATTTTTTAAAAGATAATATCAGACTAAAACCAAGTAATTGATAGAGTTAGACTTTTTTACTCACTTGAAGATCTAGTTCATCTCCCAGTGCATCCTGTATTTCTTCTTAACAACTTTCATGATAGTTTTTGAAAAATCAGGTCTTGGCTGGGCATGGTGGCTCATGCCTATAATCCCAGCACTTTGGGAGGCTGAGGCGGGCAGATTGCCTGAGCTCAGGAGTTCACCCTGGGCAACATGGTGAAACCCCGTCTCTACTAAAATACAAAAAATTAGCCGGGCATGATGGTGCACGCCTGTAGTCCCAGCTACTCAGGAGGCTGAGAAACAAGAATCGCTTGAGACACAAGAATCGCTTGAGCCTGGGAGGCGGAGGTTGCAGTGAGCCGAGATCGCACCACTGCACTCCAGCCTGGGCAACAGAGTGAGACTCAATCTCCAAAAATAAAATAAAATAAAATGAAAAATCAGGTCTTATGATGTAATTTACATGTAACATACTGCACCCATTTTAAGTACACAATTTAGAGTTTTGAAAAATTTATACACTGCCACAATCAAGATACAAAACATTTATGTCAAATACCAAAGTTCTTTCATACTCCTTTGCAGTTTATCCCTCTCTTTGACACCTGGCCACAGGCAATTCCATGTGTTTTCTGGGACTATTGGTCAGTTTGCTCTTTCTAGAATTTCATGTAAATGAAATCCCACTATGTGTATTCTTTGGTGCCTTGCTGCTTTTGCTCAGCATAACGTTGAGATATATCCATGTTGTATTTTAGTAGTCTGCCCACTTTATAGATAAGTAATATTCCACTGTATGGATATACTACAATTTGTTTATCCATGTATTTGCTAATGGAAATATGGATTGCTTGCTTCAGTTTTTAGTTAAATGAATAAAACTTCTATAAGCATTTGAGTGCAGTCTTTGATAAATATATATTTTCATTTCTCTTGGGTAAATACCTAGGAGAGCAGTTGCTGTGTCATACGGTATGGTTAACTTTAAAAGAAACTGCCAAACTTTTCTGAAGTGGTTGTACCATTTTACATTCTCACCAGCAGTATACAAGAGTTTCAGTTTTTCCACATCGTCATCCACACTAGGTCTTATCCATCATTTATCCATTGTAATGCATGTGCAGTGGTATATCACAATTTTAATTTTCATTTTCCTGATGTCTAATGATGTTGGGCTTTTTGGACATTTGTATATTTTCTTTTGTGAAATATCTGTTCAAATCTTTTGTCTATTTAAAAATTTGGGGTGTGGGCTGGGCATGGTGGCTCATGCCTGTAATTCCAGCATTTTGGGAGGCCAAAGCAGGTGAATCACTTGAGGTCAGGAGTTCGAGACCAGCCTGGCCAACATGGTGGAACCCCATCTCTACTAAAAATACAAAAATTAGCTGGGTGTGGTGGCAGGTGCCTGTAATTCTAGCTACTCGGGAGGTCTCAGCAGGAGAATGGCTTGATTCCGGGAGGTGGAGATTGCAGTGAGCCTTCACTGCACTTCAACTTGGGTGACAGAGTAAGACTCTTGTCAAAAAAAAAAAAAAAGAAAATAAAGAAAATGAAAGACAAAGAAACAAGAAACAAGAAAAAAGAAAAAATAAAAAATTGGGGGTGTGGTAGTTTTAATCATTTTTAAATGTGTGTCTTACATCCAAGACTATAGACTTTATGAGTTATCGCATCCCCAGGCTCTGTCACGATTTCTGGTAAATAATAGAGATTCAATATGTATTTGCTGAATGACTGACTTGGTTGATGTATGGTTTTATTAGAAGGAGTGAAGTAGCTCTGTTAATGCTAGTCGTCTGTTTATTTCTTTCAGAATCAGGAGAATCACTGACTGTTAACTGTTCCTGGTGATTTAGTACTGAGTTCCTTGAGGTGGTCATCTGAAAACTCCAAGTTTGAAACAAGAGAGAGTATCATCATAATTATCAAACATTTATTAAATTTCCCCCATGTTCAAGGCACTATGCTAGGTGTTTGGGCATAAGAACTGATTGCTGTCCACAGGCAGCTTATGAATCTATCTGGAGATATTAGACACAGGGATCTATCTATAGAAGGACCATACTCAGAAGTCAAATAATGAGGGAGTGATATAGGCAGTGGTTCCCAACTCATGAGTCTGGGAAATCCAGAGGAAGGGAAGACAACATCTTGCTTGGGGAATTGGGAAAGGAGGAGGTGGCATAGAAAATTAGCCTGGAGAATTGGGATGTTTTAGGATAGAAGAATAGGGAAGAGCACCACAGGTTGGAAGAGGAAATGGGATGGCTTGAGGAAAAGCAGAGGTAGAAAAGGTCAGGGAATGGCCTGTAGCCCAACTTGAAATAAGACTGGAGAGTTGGTTGGGCACTGTGGAAAGAACCTTCAATGTACCTGCCTCACTTAGTTCCTGGGGAAAGTTACTCTAGAATTGAAAAAGGCTTTTTGGAGGAAAACTCATAACGCCAATTCTTTCTTTCTTTTTTTTTTTCTAGTTAATAGTAAGTGGTAAAAACTCTATTCAGAACATAATTAAACAATTAGCTCCCATGCCCTGAACTCCCATAACACCTTGTATTTCAACATTCTCTATTTCAATATTCACTGTGTTTGTGATTTACATGGTTTGAGGCTTTTGCACCTGCCAGGTTATAAGCTAGAGGAGGGCAGGAAATGTCGGTTTTGCTCACTGTTGTACTTCCAGGACCTATGTTTGTCTAATGAACAAATAAATAAATAATGAAATTTGTTTCTGAGGTTTAGAATGTTTGCAATGAAATATTTGTGAATTTCTACAGCTGTTATAATAGTAAGCTACCCAATTGATGGGAATGTTTAACTGATTTTTTTTTAAGTTCTGGATTTTATTCCAGTTTGTATTTTTTTAGCAAGAATCTTTTCTTTCTGTAATAATAGAGCTACCATTGATAAGGGCACTCACTCTGTGCCAAACATTGTGTTAAGATGTTTTCTATACAAGAAGAGAAAACTGATGTCAAGAGAAACTGAATTATTTGCCCATAGTTCATAGTAAGCGGCAGAGTTGGTGTGGATTCAGCAAAGTTCTGCCTTTCTCTGAGCTTGCTGAGATTGGAGATGGGAGATATTTTAAGTTAGGTGGGATCAGCTGGGGTGCTAGCATGGATTGGTTACAGTGGATGTCCAACCTAAATTTGCACCTTCTTGCTTTATAAATTTTGTACACCTTAAAAGTTATATGTGAAATATCTGCTATTAAAAAAAAGAAGACAGAATTCAAGGGGAATCAATGAGACTTTTTCTCTATGCATTAATTATATTATAGGGACCTGTGATTTTAGAAATGGTGTTGGGTATATCCCCTGAAGGCAATCTTTAGGCTAAAGTTTAAACACTCAGGTAACTTCCTTTCCATATTTTTAGCTGGCTTCAGGAGATATTTTTCCATGTTTTTTCTAGGTATTTTGCAGACAAAGTCTGTGTGCTTCCATGCACACACATGTGCTGGCATGCTTCTTTAAAGCAAATAGTTTTGGTAGTGTAAAAAACATATTTGAAGTAAGTCATTGGGTTTGCCACATATCCTATAAGCCTTTGAGCAAAATTCCTGAAATTCAGTTAGTGGGCATTCACTTAGAATTTTCTGAAGAACAATTTATCTGTAAATTATTAACTTTTCATTGCCACATTTCCCAGATTCAATTAGATTAACATTTAGTGTCATTTCTCAAACAGAAATAATCATCCTAATTATGCTTTGAGGAAAGAACTTGCATGTTATATACCTTTTAGGCTTTTAATTTATCTTATTTATTTGGCAGGTATGTGTATGTGTGCTGGGGCCGAGAGAAGCTGGAAAAGATGACACTTGATGAGAATTGATAAGTTGAAAATCATTCAATATTGAGTTTATGGCATTTGGTTTTCTCTGCCGAGGGCATATCAGAGAGCTGATGAAATGTGCAGGCTAAAGAGGATGAATTCCCTAAGTGGCTTCTGAATACAACATTTATTTCTGGCCAGTAAAGTTTAGCAAACCATGTCCAGTGCTGTTGATAAGTAGCACAAACCGAGTGACAACAGCAAGCTTTTGATGTGTTGGCTAAGGTAGGCTTTAGAACTTACTGCTTTACTGCCTCACTGCCTCCGCACAGTATGTGGTAAAGTCTAAAGGAGCAGCAATGGCCACACCAAACCCCCTTGCTATGGTAGCAGCTACTTCAAACATAGTTTCATGAATAGGAGCTCATTTGACCCTTGACCAGAACCAGGCTCTAAATTGGCAGACAGAGAATCGGAGTAATTTGTATCATTTCAATTAGTTACTCGCTGCATAACAGGGAGGTCATGACTTTCTGCCATGATTACTGCCCATGGCAACCAAGCTTGAATGTACCATCAGTTTCCAAATACTTTCACTTAATAAATGTAAGTTCATAAACAAGGCTCAATTGTTGGGGGTGCACAACAAAGTGAATTATCCACTCTGCAACTGAACGAGCGGAAGATGACATAACTTTGGCGGCAAGATCCTTTCAATTTTTTTTTTTTTTAAAGAGAAGCTGATAAATGGGGTTAATAACATTGGCTGAATGAGCAGTATTGATCTTTGGCTATGTAAAACAGCCAGGAGAGAAGCAAGTTTGTGTAAGAACACTGTTGTAGTTCTGAAAGCCAGCAGTTTTCTTTCACTGTTTGCTCTGTACAACCAAAATTCAAAAATCTTAAAATCAATGTTACCATTGTCAGGTCCAAACAGCACACCCTTCCACAGACAATGCAAAGAATTTCAAAATATAGATAGCTCCCTGATACATACAGATCTGATTGTAAGAAACATTGGGTTGTTTTCTTTCTTGAAAGAAAGGGCAGCTTGTTCCAGGGTGAAAACAATGGTGTGTCTAGATGCCTGTGAAACTTCATGAACCCAGTGCAATAATTCAAGCCTTTTATTTGAAAAATGTTTTGTATGTCTTCCTCCACATCTGCAAATACCTCCACTTTCCCTTGATGCCAGCCAAGAGTTGTTAGCAAGTCAATGTTTTCCACTTGAGGAAGAAAAAAAAAGTTCAGCACGTACATAAGTTTTGCTATTTGGCTTTTGTTTTTTGAATTAAAATAAAGGTTTCCTTCTTTCATGTCACAATCTATTAGCCACCAGGAAACCTGGTATCACAGTTCTGTCCCATTCACCCCTGCATTTGTAGCAGATTTGACGGTGTGTGGAAACCAACATGGGCACTGCTCTGTGACTGTGTCACCTACAATCAGCTTGTGCTGTAGCTCAGATTAATCATGACAGTAGGCAATATTTCCAACATTATTAGAAGAGAAACCTAATATTTTGGGACATCAGGGATCTCTGAGCTGTTGTCCATCAAACTGAGAGCCTTCATTTCCTACTCCTTGGATGGATAACCTTAAGTTTTAACCACTTAATGGACAAAACTCTTCTTTAAGCAAAAATAAATATATAATAATTTAAAATTAATAGAAAAAGGAAGACGTGGCTATTCTGTTATTTAAATGTATGTCTTGGGGTCATCCTCAAGAGATTTGATAGTCATGCTATCCAGGAGTGGATTCTCATTCTTTCTCGAGATGTATCCACTCAGTGTCTTGGGTTTTCCTGAATTTTCATCCTTACGGTGCTTTGTTACTAAGTCTGTGAATGATTGTAAGATGATGAGCTCTACACTACTGTTGAACTTTTATCTAATACAGCTTATATCATATAAACAAAATGAAGGTTTGCCAAGGAAGTCACATGAACAATTTACAGGAAGGAGATTTAGGGATTTAGATATTTGAAGGATGCTTATTAAAAAGCTACATCATTTAAATATGGATTAAAGAGATGTGTGTCGATGAACACAATTAAATTTGACAGTACTATTTAGAAAGTGCATGGTATTTAGGTCCATATTTACCTGCTTGAGTGTACGTTTCCCCTTTTTTCTGACTTATATGAGTTTACATGAGCATGACTGAAAACTGCATACTCTACTGGTCTTCTTAAGCTTTGATGTTTCTTTGCAGTTGAAAAAAAAAGAGAATCTGATAAAAATGCATATTCTGTAGGGACCATACTATCATTTACAGCTTCCTCAGTGGTCCCAAACTCTTTTGGATTAGACTTTTATTGAGTATCCTAGGCACCAGGAACTTTAAAAATGTCTTCATACATTCATACCAAGACAGTACTCTATGCTTTGATAATTTGGATCCTGTCGTATAATGTCCATTCCATTTGTTTAGCTCAAAGGTACAGGAAACCAGAGCAGCCAGAGATCGTTTCCGAACTTTTAGGTTCCTCTTTTAGTCCTTTCCCTCCTAGCCCCTAGAACAGAGTAAGTTCTCAGTAAGTATGTGTGGAATGAATAATTCCCTGAGCTCATGTACAGGCAGTCTTAACAGAGAGAGACCAAAGTCTCCATACCTCTCCTTGCATTTCAGCAGGTTTTGGTGTTTGAACGGCTTAACATTTTACAGGTACTATCCAATTAATGAGATCACACTCTGCTTTCTCTGGCAACCTCAGGAAAAGAACCTGATAAAGCTCAGGACTTTTTTCAGGACCTTTCTTTTCTTTTTAGGCTTCGGCTGATCCCAGGTCTATCCATCATCATTTTATCTCTGAAAGTTGGTTCATTTGTCTTGTTCCCTTAGCTCTGTCACCTCAAGCTTCGAAGATTGGGTCCTGATTTCTTGCATGTGGTCTTTCATTGGCCTACTCCCTGCTGGTACCCACTCCATCATTCTTGCAGCCATTTGATCTTCTCAGTTTTCTACATGTCAGACTGTACCCAGCCACCTGACGGTTTTTGGTTCCAGATTCCCCATTCTCTCTCTGGCTTGTCATTCCATTGCTACGCCAAACTTCATTCTGTCTTTTATCCTTTTAATTAGAAACAAAAAATTTATTACATTTTTAAATTACAAAGCAGCGCTTTGTTATAGAAATTTTAGAAAAGGAAGAATAAGCACATTGAAAAATCAAAACAGCTTCCACTGCAATCCCACCATCTAGAGAATATCACTGTTGCCATTTTGGAATATGAGTTTCCAGTTTGTGTGTTTTTTTCTTCTATCTTCCTTCCTTCCATCCTTCTTTCCTTTCTTCCTTGTTTTCCTCCTTTTTTTCTTCTTCTCATAGATTTTTGGGTGACTTCAGACAGCTTAGAAAATTATTGGCACCTTGGGCATTTTTTCTTCCATCAAAAGCATTACTTTTAGTATTTTTCTTCAAAGATTATCTCCAAATGCTATAAAATTCCGTTTTCTTCTATTGCCTCTGTAATTTTCCTTCTCATTTCCTTCTCACAGTCTCAGGCCTGCATAAAATAACTCATGGTTTAATATAATGCATGTTCTCCATACCCTTTTTGGTTTGGCTTGCTTGGGTGTACTCTGTTATGAAGTTTTAATCTTGTAATAAGATTGTAATCTTCTCTGCTTTTCCACACTTAACTGTCACTTTTTTTCTTTCCTTTTATTTTTTTTTTTTGACAGGAAAAAATACAGGGTATTTTGAGCCCTTATGCCTTACGAAACCCTATTATTGGTTTAGCTACCAAGGAACATGGGATGTAATACCCAGATCACCCTTGTTGACTTTCTTATTAGTAAGGAGACTGTGTAATGTCATCATGATGTCAGGCATCTTTCTATAAGAAACAGGCTGGTTTCACCCCATATGCCTCCTTGATTGTTCATTCATTCATTCATCCAGCAAAAATTTTTGGAGCATCTTCTCTATCCAATAAAATATAATAAGCCACAAATGGAACCTGCATATATAATTTAAATTCTCCTAGTAACCGCATTATAAAAGGAAAAAGCAGCAGGTGAAATTGATTTTGATAATATATTTTATTTAACCCAAATTATTAAAAATATTATATATAATAAACACAAAAAATATTAATAAGATTTTTTCCTAGCTGTCTTCAAAATCTGGTGTTTATTTTATACATACAGCACAAATCTCAATTTGGACTAGTCCCATTTCAAGTGTTCAATAACCATATGTGGCTGTGGCTACCGTACCAGACAACACTTTTTCAGAAACTTTTGCTGGGGATTCTATGAAGAGCATGGCAGATGTAGTCCTCAGTCACATGTAGTTTATACTTTGACAAGGAGAACAACCATTATGTAAGTGATTGTTGATACAACAAATACAATAAAAGTAAGCAACAAGCAAAAGCCAGGCAAAGGAAAGTACAAGTCCAGTCTGTTACATGCCCAAACTATTCTGAAGGGGCAGGAGGACAAGAGACACAAGTTGTCTTTATTTTTTCCTCTCATTGGCTTCGAGATTAACTAGTTGTGTGATCTCTTCTTTCTAGACTCAGATCTGAATTATTACCCACTGCTCCTAGACTCTACGCACAACCTACATTGAAACAAAACAAAACAATCTACATTTAGCCCCTCTGCCCCACTGCCTCCCATAATTATTATCTGAAGGTCTGTATCCCCTGCTGGATTGTAAATAATGTGAGGCTAGAGACTCTGTCCCATTAATCTGTTTCTGTCTCTTCAGCACCATCACAATATAAGCCTTCACTCCATACTTTTGGAATAAATGAATGAATTGAAGATGTGAATGAAGGATGAATAAAGACTTCCCACTTAAATCTCTTATTGGGATTACAGTTCATCTGACATTTTACATTGTCCTGTATGGTAAACTCCCTGACTCCCCTTTTCTGTTTCCTCCTTTCCTTCTTTTCTGTAATTTCATAACTATTTAGCTAAGGCCTGATTTGTTTTTTAAACTCAGCTGCCCAACTATCACTAGTCAGGCCTGATTCTTTTGTCCCAGGAATTGTGCGAGGCAGTGTGTATGCAAGATGAAAAAAGACACAGTTGCTGCCCTCAAAGAGCTTAGAGGCTTTTAATGTGTTGCTATAAATAATACCAGCTAACATTTACTGGGTGCTTTCTTTGTGCCAGGCATTGTTTCATACTTTATTATGCATATTTTGTCTTTTGTTGGGTATTATTTTATTCTCATTTTGCAGCTGAGGAAATTGAAGCCTAAAGAAGTTAAATGATTTGCTCAAAATTCCATAGCTAGTAAGTGTTGGAGTTGAGATTCAAACCCAGGTTAGAGCCTATATTCTAAACCACTGCACTAAAGAACCTCCTGAATCTTAAGAGTCCCTGAGATGACCTATTACACATTATGCGAAATTAGATAAAGTGTCATCCTTAAAATGAATAACTAGTTAGATATTAATATTTTAAAAATAATAAAGGGAAGTGAGATCTATCTCCTTTCTAAATTCCCTGAGGAATTATTTCGCAGGCCACTTACTTTATGCCCATTTCTGTTATATATATAATATTTATATTTATACACATGAAATATAAAAGACATATACACAGCAGTTCTGAGACACTGAGTCACATACCTGGTAGATGGTTGACAATTTTTCATTGTTGAGTTTCATTCTTTTCAAAGCCACAGTTACCCTTGAAACCTCAACACCTCAACTATAACCATGAAGATTCTACTAATTCAGTTATTTTGCTGATATCTTCCTGTCCTAAGGGTGTTTATCTTCCATTCATTCCCTCACCCAGCTTCTGATTGCTTCCCTCCTTCCCCCATGTTATTCTTCGTGTGTAAGGCTCCCTTAGGAATTTATAGAGCAAGACTGCACCCATTTTTCTCTCTTATTTTTTTAGGTAATAATTTTCCAATTCCTCTCTTCTCTTGTCCTTTTCATCCTTCTTCTCAAGATGTGAGTTTTATTTCCACAAATGTTTGATTCCTCTCCCAGGATTCCTCGCCCCTCTTCCATTCAAGAAAATACTTGTCATTTAATTCTGCAGAACAATGTTGCAATATGTTTATTTTTTCTTTGGAAAACACTAAATAGAAACAAAATAATGTGAAGTTCAAAATAATGATCTGACTTTTTGATATAAGTTTTTGAACAACTTGTCATCTCAAACTCATTTTTCTCGTAAAACTGCGATAACTTCTTGTCCAATTTGTCTTACCTTTGTGACTTTCTCGTTTCTGGAAGGTGGTATTCTACGGCGGTTAAGGGCATGCAGCTTGGTGTCAGAAAGATCTGGGTTCAAATCCAGTCTGCTACTTTCTCCTGGGCCGTCTTTCTACTTGTGTTACCCTCTCGTGCCTCAATTATAGCCATATGATACAAATATTATCATCTTTATTTTTATAGATGAGGTCATCTATAAAATGAGGTCACCTATAAAATTAAAGATGATAATATTTGTATTATATTGCTAAAATTTAGTACTTACTCTAAGTACTTCTCTGCTAACATTCAATCTTTATGACAATTCAATAAAGAAGATATTATTATTAGTTACATTTTACAGATGAAGAGATAAGGCACAGAGAGGTTTTTTATCAATTTGACACTATAGCACAAGCATTTTTCATGTTGACATAATTTGTAATGGCTTTGTAAACATATATTTTAATGGCTACATATTATTTCATTGTCTACTTATTCCTTAATTTACTTAGCTCTTGGTTTACCACTTGACACTTGAATTGTTTTGGATTTCTTTCTATTATAAATACATGTCATTGTGATGAACATATTTGGACATAAGGTTTTCCCATAATGCTGAAAATGTCTTTGTCATAGATTCAAAAAGAAGAATTAGAGTCCAAGGGCAAAAACACTTTTTACAGGCTTTTGCAGCCTATTGCCAACAATTATTTTCTAAATGGTTGTTTAAGTTTACACTTCCATTGTCACAAGAGTGTCTGTTTTATTGCACTCTCCCCAGGTCAAAGTCATCCCATAAAGACCTAAAGAACAAAGGTTAAAAACCCTGTACCATGCATAGTGTCTTTCCTGCTACCTCAAAGAATGGGTAGCCTTTTCCACATTGTCAGCCAGCTTGCATTGGCCTAATCATTCCTGCCAGCTTCATTCGTAAGCTACCAGATAATGGTCAGATGCAATTTAACCTCAAGGGAAGAGTCTTGTTTTAAATGTTGATGTTAAAGATTATGCCTCCACTATCATGTGGACAATTAAGGCCTTTATTTGACAAAGTCCAGCTAAATTGGGTAGACTTTGAAAGACCAGGGTGTAATTCATAAAATAGAATGACTGTGAGTATTCTAATTTCATTCTTAACCTGAGATGTAATGAATATTTGCTGCTTTGGAACAGAGCAGAGATTGTGGCAAAGTGTCTGTGAGTTTCTTTTCTTTTCTTTCATTCTTTTTTTTTTATTTGAAAAGATGATGTTAATTTATTAGGTCTACAAGTGTGGCTTCTGAGGGCAGAATTTATGTTCTTCATACTAGCTTTGTGGACTTGGACAAGCCATTAAACCTTGCCAAGCCTCTATTTTCTCATCTGTATAACGGGACTAATAATACCTGTCACTTAGGGCTTCTTGAAAAATAAAGATAATACTTGTGAATTCTTATGGTGGGTGCTCAACTCGTGGTTTATTGCATGATTGAAATTCTGTTGCTTCTGTAAAATAATCATTAGGATTACTTTTTTTCCCGAAGCCATTTTTGTCCAGGCTAGATATTAGTTGATCTTCAGCTTTGAAATCCATAGGATTGTTAACTAGTCTGCTAAGCAAAATATCTAGGTCTTTAATATCCCTGGAGCTATTGCTTATGCCTCCAAAGAAAAAGCACAAATTAAACCAGGAAGAGTGCTCTCAGACTTCTGCTTACATTGCTTTAATAAAATAATTTTCATAATATAAACACCAATTAGAGAAAAAAAGTCACAGCCCAAGAAAGAAAACTTCATGGAACTCTGGTGTCTGAATCATGTGTAGGAGTGTGGCACTCTACTTCGACTTCTTGGCACTTTATGTAAAGCAAGTACAGGCTTTCAACAAAAAGCATCCATCACCAAGATCCACCAGCAGCCACTTCTAACTTCATTTCATCGTTTGTTTCTTTTTCCCCTGCTCTTTAGTCAGAAAAGGTAAATCAAGAACAAATGTTCCAGGATGCAAGAGAATGGCCATGACCACAAAAACCACCACCACAAAAATAGCAATACTTTACATTTATTAAGTGCCTACAAGGTGCTGGGTCTACATTTAAGCACATTCCATATCTTGTCTTTACCAACTGCCGAAAAATAATAGTAATTATTCCTAGTTTACAGAGGATTAAACTGAGCCTCAGGCATTTAAGTGACTTACCCAAAGCAAGTGTGTATGAGATCTGGAATTTAAGTCCCGATCTTACTGACTGATTTCTTGGGTCTCCCCCAGATCTCTGAGTGTAAAATTCTATGAATAATGTAACTGAAAAAAGAAAGCGTTATAGAAATCAAGAGCGGGAGAAGAACACCCTATAGATTATCTACACTAACCAAAACTTTCTCTGTATAGTTAAGGAACTTTCCAGAGATCACACGGCTTACTCTGTTGCCAAGCAAGGACACAAGTGCCTATCATTTGCTGTTCACTTTTTAAAAACATTTTATTATAAAAAATTTTAACCATATACAACAATAAAGCTAATACCATAATGAATGCCCTGTCACTCAATTTTATAATTACTGGTCGGGCGCGGTGGCTCACGCTTGTAATCCCAGCACTTTGGGAGGCCGAGGCGGGCAGATCACAAGGTCAGGAGAGCGAGACCATGGTGAAACCCCGTCTCTACTAAAAATACAAAAAATTAGCCGGGCGTGGTGGCGGGCGCCTGTAGTCCCAGCTACTCGGAGAGGCTGAGGCAGGAGAATGGGGTGAACCCGGGAGGTGGAGCTTGCAGTGAGCAGAGATTGCGCCACTGTACTCCAGCCTGGGCGACAGAGCGAGACTCCGTCTCAAAAAAAAAAAAAATTTTATAATTACCTACACTCTTGTTGACGCCTTTTTTTTTCCCGCTTGTTCTCTTGTATCTCTTAAGTGGGAAGAATAACTTAAAGGTGATTGGAAATACTCAAGAATTCTTCCCTTCTTAGTTTTAGATTTAAACAAAGTACCATTATGAGGACAACTTAGGTTTATCTTGCTACTGACTAATATTCCATCTCCATTGATAATTTACCCTCCAAAATCCTTCCAGAGGGAAGAGGTAACTTGGAGCAGGAATAATAATTAGTCTTCTAAGTTCAGTTTGTCACATTTGTATTTGATGTTCAATGGCTTGCTTTTTAGGATAAATTCTTTTTAGGCCCTTTACCCTGTTTGATCTATACTCCTCTACTCCATAAGGGAGGCATATTTTAGCAAATTTCTTCAAACTAGAATGTTGGAAAGATCGAAGAAATGATGCCAGAATCCTAGCTTTTTATGAACACTGGTTCCCAAACATCCTTCTGCTTATAACCCTACTATTTCCTCTAATAGTAACATTTTTATTATTTCACATTTCCTAAGCACCAACAATTAGCTAGGCACTGGTTAAAAACAAAGAAAATCTGTTTCAGCACTTAGGTGCTCCAGACCCAATTCTCATGCCCCCCTGCCCTCTCTGTATTATTTCTGTGCCCAGTATTTGTCTTTGAAGTTAAATGGAGCCCAACCCACAGAAGAGAACTTAGGGAAACGGACAGAGTTGAGCACAGACTGCCAGATTCTGGCAGGTCAGCTGTTTAGGACTGTCTTAAAGTGGTCACTTGGCTCTCCTGAAGAGTCAAGGGTAGCCACTCTGCCAAGAGGGCAGAAGAAGTAGTTAAACTGAGAGGGAGGAAGCTTGGGCAGTTCCTTTTAAAAATCAGTAAAGCTCTAGACCTAGAAATTTATCTCTGAAGAGTCAGATAGGAGGAGGGAAAGGGTCCATGCTTAAAATGCCAAAACGTAGCCCAGCAGATTGATTCTGTGCAGCCGGTATCAATCATGCAGATAGATTTTGCCACAAAATGGTCCAATGTACTTTTTTTCTTCTTCCTCTGACTTAAGCGTCCAGATGGTGCATGAACAGTGAAGAATGGGTGGGTATTTTAAGACATCTTAACTAAGCTGGGGAAGTCAAAGCTAACTGTGAATTTCCCAGTTCTCCTTCTCTATATGCATGAAATAAAATTCCTGTACTGAACTACCGAGAAGTATCTGGCCCAGTGGAATTTTGTATTGTGTTATCACATCAAAGCTTAAGTATTCCTTTGAGAAAGAAAAGGTTTGAAACTAATTACTTTCCCTTGATAAGGTCTGTTTTTTGTAGAAGCACATTTTAGGTGATTTTAATTTATTAATAATCTACCAAGATGTCTGGATTTGTTTTTATGTTTTACAATTAAATTTCTAAAACCTTTTTAAGGTTATAAAAGCAATATGGGACCTTTGAGGAAAATTTAGAAAATATACAAAGATACAAAGAAGAAATTAATCACCTATACTTCCACCTCCCCAAAGTAACCACTGATAGCATCTTGTTTTATTTCCTTCCAGTCTTTTTTCTGTAAATAAATAGTCATGCTATCATAATTTATTCATTTTCCTGTCATTGGAACTTTAATTTACCAAGCACAAAAGATACATAATTTAGGCCACATTTTTGAAAAATGTAGGCCAGAATTTATAGAATCGATTTTATAAGTTTAAAATATCAGTGGTGAAATTATAGGGTTCATTGTCCTAAGACATATTATAATTTCCTTTAATCAGCAGCAATGACTAAAACATGTGATCTAAAATTGTTGCATTTGCTTACAAAAAGAAAACAGAGGAAACAAAGAGAAATTATATGTGCTTGCAGGCAATAAGAAGCCTTGTGTTAGTTAGCATTTAAAATTGTCAAAGATAGAAATTGAAAGTACAAAAGTTGAAGCATTGGTGACCACAGTGAGGCCTCCAGACATGAGTCAGCCACAAAAAATGCTCAAACTCATTTAAAAAGCTCTTTGTCATGGTCCAAAAAAACAACATTTTTAGTGTTTTCCTTTGACTTCACATCCCGCTATTGCAAGTACATGGCTAATTATTATCTGAATGATATCTATTATTCCTGTGTTCTTCTGGTTCTAACCGGATATGATCCAAATATGGCCACAAACACATTATAGTGTGCAGCAAAATCAAAAGAATAAGATAATTCTGTTTTTAAGGGTTAACGGTATTTTCACTCCTCCTCAGCTTGAATCACGGACAATTGCTCTACTGTTGTCTATTCTAGGCAGCTGTGCAGAATAGTAAAGATTTGGAGATCTTTGTAGGCAGGAGAAAAATTAAGCCTTTGTATACTTTTTATTCAGTATATTCTACCCAACACCCATGTGTAAGAGTTGGACTTGGGGAGTTGCAACAGGCTAAGGAAAGTTTGTGCAGATAAACAGAGTTATTCTAAATTCTGTGCCTACTAAGCTCTGAATCACAAAGTGCAACTGCAAGTCCTCTAGAAATAATATATAAGAAATCCTTTTCTAACTCTGCTCATTCTTTTATGTGGGTTTCACTTATTATTTTTAAATAAAGAACTTATGAAAAAGAAGTCACTGAAAAGTTAGCAATTACCTCATCATTTTCCAGTTCTCAAACTGTTATTATTCTTCAGCCACCGAGAAGCAGAGTGGTCTTGTGAAAGAATATTATCCATATATGGAACAAAAATAAAAAATATTAATATAGTTTTAACTTACTAAAAATGATTCCAAATAATTGGTTACTTGTGGCCACAAAATGAAAAGTTATGATGAAAATCATTGGTGCTTACATCTGGGTTGCGGTGTGTACCGTTATGTACGTTTACGTCTCTCGTGCTCAGTATAATAGCAGCTATTCTAACACAGTGTAGCTGGCAAGAGTGCCCCAGAGTGATAAGGAGTTGGAATTTGGGGACAGGAAGTACCATTTGGGATCTAGGATTTTCTTCCATTTGTCATTTGGGAATTATTTCTAAGAAAGATTAAAAAATTCCGATGCCCTTTCTTATCACCCACTTGCAATTGTCGGGAAAGGCGTAATGATAATAGCTACCACTTTCTGAGCACTTAATATCACTCTTCTTTCAGTGTCTCATTTAATCATCCCAATGCTACATGTTAGTCAAAAGCTTAACATGGCTAAGAAGGCCCAACACAATTTTGGCCCTAATTACCCCTGGGATCTTATCTCCCACTAATCTGCCCTCAAAATGCATCCTCCTTTCCATGCTGACCCCTTATTCCTCACACACGATGTGCACACTCCAGTCTCAGGGATTTGTGCTTGCTATTCCCTCTACCTGAAATGTCCTCTCCCCAAATCTCTGAATGGCTTGCTCCCTCACTTCATTCGGATCTCTACTCGAACTTCATTTTATCAGTAAATCCTTCCCTAATAATCATAAATAATATCACACCCTTGTCACTCTCTGTCCCCCCACCCTACTTTTCTTCTTCATATCACTTAGCACCACTAACTGCATATATTTGTCATTGTCTCTAATCCCCTGTTAAAATGCTCCTTAAGCACAGGGACTATGTCTACTTCTTCTGCCCCTTTCCCTGCCCATGGATTTATCCCCAATGCCCAGAACAGTGCTTGTCACATATTAGACATTGATGATATTTGCCAAATGAATGAATGAAGAGAGAAACAGAACCTCATACTGGTTAAATAACTTGCCCAAGGATACACAGTAAAGTGGCAGAGCCAAGATTATTCTGAATCTAACAAGTGGCAGGGAGGAGGTGACATTTGAACTGGGCTTCAAAATGTAGGTAGAAAATATTTATAGTGTTCTGTTTTTGCTGAAATGATGTTGCCTACTTATAGCTTTCACATTACCATCCCTTTTTAATATTTTTATTCCACTCGAGAATACATTTTATTATATGGGGATGACCAGTCACATAATGCCATGAGGACTCCTCCTGTCCATCCACCCAATGGGCAATGGCTCCTGGCCTAGTTCCTTTGTATCTGCGGCCCAGGTATAAAATGTGGTATAAGATGGGGACTCAGTGTGTTCTCACTGTTCACAGACACAGTTCTTAGCCACATGTTCAAATCAGCTTCTTATTCTATGTGAAACACTTAGCCTGGTACCTGTTTCTGTTCCCCATGGAAAGATCATGGTCTTTAGAATCATACAGCCATTTAGATGCTGTGTGACCTTGGACAAGTTATTTCACCTCTCTGAACCTCATGTTCTTCATAAGAATAATGATGTATATCTTACAGAGTTGCAAATGGCACAATATACATAAAATACGTGGTATAATGCCTGGGGTATAAATGGAAATTGTTATTTTTTGTGATGAAGAGATGAATGATGAAGATGATGCCATTATCTTAGATAATATTTGGGAAGCCACAGCTCCTGATACACCCGCTCTCTCCTTTGAATCATGTCCTAATTAGCATCTTTCCACTTCTCCCTTACTCCAGTGAAAGCTGCACAGGAAGTTTCCTGCAGACAATGCATGCGGCCCAGGAAGGCGCGGCAGTGTAATTCTCAGACCTGAGAGACTACGGCCCCTCTTCATCTGTGATCATGCAGCTTGTATTGTGAGCCGTCGATGTTTTCTTTTTTTGCTCCAAACAGCTCCATAAACAACTCCCGTATCTTTGATCTCTCTTTCAGCACCGTCTTAAGTCCATCTGTTGTCAGGCCTTATGCCCATTATCACTCTCCCTTCTGTTCGCTTCTAAAGTGCACTGAAATCTGCAAGTGCTTTGTGAGCCCCTGGAGAACAGGAACCGCACCTTATCTGCCCCTAGAACAGAGTGCAGTGCCTGGCAGAGAGAAGATGCTCAGTGTGCTTGCTGCTTCTAACGGGTGTCTGTGTTCTTGCTGAAACGGTCCTGGCCTCTTTCATGGCCCTGCTCTACCTACACATCTTTCTGTCATCTGATTTCTGTACAGTCATTGCACCTCAACTTGACTTTTTACTCTCATTTTCATTCCAGTAGGCTTACATTTCCATCTTCTTTAAAATCTATGCACTCAGTTAAGTGCTTTAGCTGCTGAAAATATCTATATGGTCATTAACGTTCTTAAGAACCTCCTTGATAGTGTATTTTACCATGCTGCTTTCCTCTCCGACATCTTAAATAGGAAGCAGAGCTTCCCTACCTCTGAGCACTGCTTTTTTTAAAAATCACATTTAAAATTTCTTCCTTTTTTAAACATAGGAATTTGTACCTCCTTCACATATTCCTGGCAAATTTCCCAGGCTTTGAGAAATTAATTTTGGCCGTTACCCTAGCAAGAAAGGGAACTATCTTTCACTTTATATTCATAATCTCTGTTTTTTCTTGTATCTGAACCCTATTAATTCTACTAGCCCACTTCTACTTTTGTTTTAATAATAATAACTAACATTTGTATAATGCTTTATAGTTTAAAAAGAATTTTTACATCCACTATTTCATTTGAGCCTAACAACTAACTGAGAATGGCACAGCAGGTACATTGTAATTCTAGTTTCACAGATGAGACAAAAGTAACCACACCCCAGAGAGTTTAAGTGATTTATCTTGGGTCATATAGCATATAAGAATTAGAATCTTAGACCTGAACCAGTTTTCTGATTCCAAATCCTGTTTGTTTCCTATTGTTCTATGCCATATATATCTAGACAAGCTCTTACAGACACATTCTAAATGATTGGCTTCAAAGGTCAGCTTGCTTATTTTCAATCTTGTTTGCTTTTTTTTAAGTCATTGTTGAAATTCATCCAAATCCATCTGTATTAGTCAAAGTTCTAGAGAAACACAGAACCGATAGGAGATAGATAGATAAAAAGAGATTTATTATGAGGAATCAGCTTACATGATAATGGAGGCTAAGAAGACCCATCACCTTCCTTCTGCAAGCTGGAGACCCAGGAAAACCAGTAGTGCTGTTCCAGGCCAAGCCTGAAGGCCTGAAACGCAGAGGAAGCAATGGCGTAACTCCCAGCCTGAGTATGAAGGCCTGAGAACCAGGAGCACCAATGATCAAGAACAGAAGACGGATGTCCCAGCTTGAGAAGAAAGATCAAGTTCACTCTTTCTCTGTCTTTTTGCTCTACCCAGGCCCTCAATGGATTGGATGAAGTCCACCCACATTTGTGAGGGCTAATCTTCATTACTCTGTCTACCAGTTATTGTTTTCTTCATTACTCATCAATAATGTCTTACCAGCTGTTTGGGCTTCCTTTAGCTAGCCCAGTCAAATCGATACATAAAAGCAGCCATCACATCACCTATTTTTTTTTTTTTTTTTTGAGATGGGGTGTCACTCTGTCACCAAGCTGGAGTGCAATGGCACAATCTCAGCTCACTGCAACCTTTGCTGCCTGGGTTCAAGCAATTCTCCTGTCTCAGCCTCCTGAGTAGCTGGAATTATAGGCATGCACCACCATGCCCGGCTAATTTTGGGTATTTTTAGTAGGGACGGGGGTTTCACCATGTTGGCCAGGCTGGTCTTGAACTCCTGACTTCAGGTGATCCACCTGCCTTGGCCTCCCAAAAAGTGCTGGGATTATAGGCATCAGCCACTGCACCTGGCCATCCACACCACCTCTTAAAGTCATGGGGTTTTGTTTGTTTGTTTGTTTGTCTTTGCACCCACATCTTCACTTTTTCCCTTGGCTCAGCACTCAGCTGAGATAGCCCATCTTCCAGCAAAGTTTCTCAAACTCTTCAGATTGGATTAGGGCCCCTGCTTAGAGCACCCAGTGTACTCCCATACATCCCATACTGTCATGTGATTGTCCTTTTCCTTATCTGTGTCTCCAACTACTGGCCTATACACTGTGTCAGGGCAGGGGCCAGTCCATCATTTTCACCTGTGTGAACTCAGAATTTCTCACGCTGTCTGGAGCATCATAGGTATTTAGCAAGCATTTATGGAAGGAATACATAACTAATGACAACAGAACTGGAAAGTTTCTCTCTGTAGCTAATCAGAGAGATTCCCAAAGGGGGTTTAAGGATGACTTGTTTCATGTGTTTAGGGAAGCTACATTCTGCAGGGTGCAAGTGGGGAACAGAGTGTGCAGTTATTCAAAGGGACACGTCATCACAATGCCACTTCTCTCAAAAGCAAAAAATAGCCCTGTGACATTTCTTATAAAGGAGAAAGAGTTTATTCAGCAATAAAATGTTTCTTTAATTGTTGATGACTGTACTTCTGGGGCTGGGCTTTTCATAGGCAATGATCTTATCTGTTTTTTAATGAAAAGCAGAGATGGTTAAAAAAACACAAGTAAACTGACGAGTTTTATGGTGGTTTATGAAATTACACATCTCTCTGAGGCAACCTTATACATAGTGACTTACCAGATGACTAGAAAATAGTGCATTCTTGAAGTTAATATTGATTTACTTAAATCTGAGCAGTTTTGTGTAGTCTGAGTTGATAGTGAGAACTTGAAGAACAAAAAGTGATGACACCGTGTTTGCATATTTCAATTTATCTAGCTAACCAAAGATAACATTATCCTTTTTTTTGTTTGTGTTTGTTTTTGTTTTTGTTTTTGGTTTTGGATGGAATCTTGCTCTGTCACCCAGGCTGGCGTGTGGAGTACAGTGGCACGATCTCGGCTCACTGAAACCTCCGCCTTCTGGTTTCAAGCGATTCTTGTGCCCCAGCCTCCGAGGTAGCTGAGATTACAGGCACCTGCTATCACACCCAGCTAACTTTTTGTATTTTTAGTAGAGATGGGGTTTCACCATGTTGGCCAGGCTGGTCTCGAACTCCTAAGCTCAAGTATCCACCTGCCTCGGCCTCCCAAAGTGCTGGGATTACAGGCGTGAGCAACTGTGCCCAGCCAGGTAACATTACCTTTAAAACTGTGCCCAGCCAGGTAACATTACCTTTAATTCTGTGTAATGAAAGTTGCATTTAGATTTTTTTAAGTAATAAAATCCTATTTTCAGAGGTGTATAACTCCATTACAAAGATCTCCGTTGGCCCCCATAGTCTTTGCCTGTGGACACAAACCAACAAACCTCAGTCCAACCACTGGGTGAAATGAGAATGGAAAAGGAAAACAGTTGCTTCTAGTTATTGCTACCTTTTTTTAAGGCATCTTGAACCAAACAGTAGCCCGAGGGGGTGAATGACCTGAATATAAAATAGTACTATTGAGTTTTGTGTGTGGAATTATTGATTTCTTGATATTTCGAGTTTGGAAACTTCCTTCCTTTCACTCTTCTGTTAAAGCAAAATTCAAGCCTCTGCTCCCAGTTCTGTCTTCACTTACCTTTATTTCCTTTTCTCATTTGAACGCACTTGTTGTCTGGGATTGGAAATTCCTTGGACAACAGCCTGGGGTGACATCAGAAGTGAAAGAGAGAGCCAAGGTCTCTTCTGTGTGAGGATAAAGACGTGGCTTCTCACCGAGGATAAATTTTGGATTGAGTATGATACTAAGGCTGAAGAATATTATTCCAATTTTCCCAGTGACTCCCTCTGTCCTTCCAGGACTGGGATTCCAGACACCAGATCTTTTTGGAAAAGGCCTTTGCTTTCCTCAGGTGTGAAGAATCTGGGCCTTCCCTCCTGCATTTAGAGAAAGGCTTTGCTGAGGCACCCAAATCACCTGAAGCTCCAAGCAGGAACCTCTGACAGAGCGACAGCCAGAGAACTTCGCTGGGTTCCTGAGTCAGCCTGGGCAGCTCTGAAACAAGCTTACGTAGGACCTCAAGGGACATCTTGCAGTAGAGAACCATGAGGTTTGATTTCATTTTCCCCTGGGCTTGGCCTGTGCTCTTCCTTCTGGACTCCTCTCTCCACAATCTCCATCTTTTTCTGACTGACTCGTACTGCTTCTCACAACTCTTCTCAAGCTTCGTCTTTTCTTGGAAGCCCTTCTTGCTTCCCCTTCACATCTGTGTCTCCAATACCGTCACATTGCATTTGTTACTACGCTTGCCTCTCTCATAGACTATGAGCAACCTGACATATACCATGGTGGCCAGCATATGGTAGGTATTCAGCAAATGGTTATTGAATGAATTATTGAAGAAATGAGATAAATTAGCTAAATTTGGGTTTGTTTACTAAGACACCAATACATTTGAATCTGTTGATTCCTTTAGCAAAAACAATGCCCTAAGCCAGTTGTTTCATTGAAGTCCTCAGCTGATTCAGTACAAATGGTCCCCTGTAGACACAGATCTCAAATGGAGCTCTCAGAGATCTCCATCTGGTGGTGTAAGGTTCCTTAGAAAACTCATCCTTGTGACTCACTGCATCTTATAGGAGAAGACACCGTCAAGAAGTAGTTAACTGGTCCTGAATGCACTTATCTGATGACCTGTTTTTAAAATAACAGCTTTCTAGCAAAAACAATAGCTGATATACACTTTATTACTTTGGGGGAGATGAGGATTTAGGCAAATACACGAAACTGGTCTAAATAGTTGCTATTTAAAGGGTTAATGTTTTGTGTGATTGAGGATGGTCCTTTAAGTATAAGGTATTTATCAGTCTGCATAGAAAAGTCTAGACTCCTATAGCTCATTGCAAGTACTGGTTTATTTATTTGGATTTGACAAAGGAAGCCAAGAGAATTAATTGTTACCCTGAGTTTTCCAAAATTAGAGTCTATTTAGAATCCAGCTGTTCTTTTTGAAACAGAATGCAGAGCTTTTGTTGGTATTTTGTGAATGGCCTTGAGGAAACATAGATATGCTCTTTTTCAGATTACTAGGGATTATCAATGGAACTGTTTATACCGACAACTTGGAAAAGGAAGGCCTCTACAGTAACAAAGGAAAGAGGCTCACAGGTGCTACAAGGCTATAGGATGCATGCTATCTTTCCCCATGCATGACATTTTACATGTTTTATTTATAAACAGCTTCTTCCTCTAAATGAAAGTGCTGATGGAACATTAATGTCTAGCCCATAGTAGGGACTCAGAAGCATTTTGTTGTCTTGAACAAACACTATGAATCATTAGTGTTGAGATAGGAATTTGAAAGGACTCTCACCGTGGTAACTTTCAGTATTAGCATTTCTTTAATATCTATTAAGTTTATTGGCATTCATTGTTCAGTCATATTAATGATGAACGATAACTATAGCACATATTATCATACTTTCCAATTATAAAAATGTTTTTACAAACATTAGCTAATGACATCTGATAACTCTATGAAGTAGATGGATAGATTCTAAGATGAGGAAATGGAGGTTTAGAAAAATCAGATGACTTCTATAAGATCCATCCTACATAATAACATCTTTAGTTCCCAAGACCCATTATTTTTTCTTAAATGTCAAAGCAAAACACCCACCATCTTTTGAGTAATAACTTTTATTGGACAAACTGTACAACATTGACAGAGAGGCTTCTCTGCCTACAGAAATCCTTTCCTCAGAGTCAATCCCTCACTGACCTAGAGGGGAGTTTTCTATATCCCCAAAGCTTATCTGCCAATATTCCACCATTAGTCCAATAAAAGGTATTACTTGAAACTTGACTCTACATTTTATCTGACCAATAAAGGCAAGTAATTAAAAATATTGAGTTAGGAACCAAGACATATTGGATATTGTGATGCTCTAGTAGTTACATTACTGAAAAATAATTTACTGAGTCACTATTAAAATACAGTTTATTTGTGGGTTTTGTTTTTGGTTTTTGTTTGTTTGTTTGTTTTTAAGTTGGTGGTCTAGACTTTTCCAAAAACCAATCCAGATTTTCAGAGCCAGGTATATTTCAGCATGCCCACTTCCTGGCCCCCTTTACCATCAGGGGATTACGGCTGAGGCACTAAGCACCATGTGATGATGAAATAGGACCAAAAAGGAAGTGGGTTGAATCATCAAGTTGCCAAGACAGGGTGGCTCCCTGGAAAGGGAATGGCAG
This sequence comes from Nomascus leucogenys, assembly GCF_006542625.1. Taxonomy (NCBI): domain Eukaryota; kingdom Metazoa; phylum Chordata; class Mammalia; order Primates; family Hylobatidae; genus Nomascus; species Nomascus leucogenys. Next base: position 42,572,426 of record NC_044385.1, on the reverse strand, counting down.
AAACATGGAAGGATCTTTAGTTCTGTTTTTCCCCTATCCTTGACTTAGCCAAAAGTGGGGTGACTTAGTCCATTTACCCACTTCACAAGGTTATTGTTGTTCAGAAACCAGAGTTCTGTGTATGTCCTCACTAGAGAAATGGGTTTCTCTAGTGAATAATATGGACAAACGTATTACTAGTGCTGTGTTTGAAACCTTGTGGCCATCAACCATTTCTATCCTCAGTTCATACTGAGGATATAATATTCAGAATGTGCCATTTTATGCTGCAGGTGTATAAAGAATGATTAAGGAATGATTAATTATCACACAAAAATGTAAGTTCCATGGGGTTAGGGATTTTTTTGACTTTTTTTTTTTTTTCTGTGAATCCTAAGCACCCTGAACAGTTCCTGGCAGACAGTAGGCACTCAACAAATATTTGTTAAATGGATTAATGAATAACAATGGGTAGATCTGGAAAATGAGAAGGACGGGAAGGAATTTCAGGCAGAGAGTATCCAATTAACAAATTTGGGACTGGGTGTCATGGCTCATGCCTGTAATCCCAGCACTTTGGAAGACGGATGTGGGCAGAAAGCTTTGAGCTCAGGAGTTCAAGATCAGCCTGGCTAACATGGCAAAACTCTGTCTCTACCAAAAATACAAAAATTAGCCGGGTGTGGTGGTGCACTCTGGTAGTCCCAGCTACTTGAGAGGTTGAGCCTAGAGGATCACTTCAGCTTGGGAAGCAGAGGTTGCAGTGAGCTGAGATAGCACCATTGTACTTCAGCATGGGCGACAGAGTGAGAACCTGTTTCAAAAACACCAAAACCAAGCAAGCAAACAAAAGACAAATTTGGGGGTGGCGTGCGGGATGTTTTTTGGAGGAATGGTAAGGAATTTACTCTAGCCTAGAGAATAGAGAAGACTTTTATCAGGAAGCGTTGCTTGTGGTAGGCAAAAGCCCTCAGACAATAATAATAGCTAAAGTACAGCATTTATCCAACATGATTGTACTCTGTATCAACTACTTGAAAGACTGGCAGGCCAAGTAGAGAATCCTTAACTTCAGTTTGTAAACTGAGGCTCCCATCCCTATTAAAACCCTAGGAAAAGCCGAAGTGCCAAAGTTGTATTGTTGTCGTTATTAATTATTGCCCAACGAGATGGCAGTGGCCATCTTCTCATGAATAATGTTGCATTCTTAACACCCAGCAGTTGGTGTAAATATTTTTGAATGAATGGACGAATATGTGTCAGGATAAGTAAATCCACAGAGGGTCATTGTGAGGATTAAGTGATACAATATAGTTTACTCTTTAAAAAAAATATTTAATTGACAAAAGTTGTAGAAAAGAAACAATCTGAGCAAAGTTCCTGTGCAGTGCCGGGCATGGAGTTAGCGTTTGATCAATTTTTAGCTATAATCCTAATGATGATCCAGGTAGATAGCTATTATTACCACCATTTTACAGATGAGAAAGTAAATCTCGGTGAGGTTGCTTGCCCAAGTTACACAGCTAGTTTGACCCTACATTTTGTGTGCTTTTCCCTATTCCTTGAAGTAAAGATGCCTCAAGATTTGAGTGTCACTTTTGTTGCATACAGAAAATATATGGGCCAAAAAATACCATTTTATTCTGTTCCAGTAATAGTTATTGTTGGGCAAATTCTTGGAAATGTTTGTTTAGAAATAGCACAGAATCAAATGAAATAAGAATTAGTTTATTGCTTTTGCTAGACAACATGATATCGTGGTTAAGAGGCTAAAATCTGAGTTTGGACAGATTTGGGTTTGCACCCCAGCTACTCCACTTCATGAGCTCTATGACCTTAGCAAGTTACTTAACCTCTCTGAGTCTCAGATTTCTCCTCCATAAAATGGAAATTAGAAATAATAACTACCTAACAGGATGAAATAAGGCAGTTATTCATTTATGAATAAATGAATGCATTTATGTGTTTAGTACAGTGCCTGGCATATGGTAAGCAGTCTATAGCACACTGACATATATCCCATTTTGGTTACAAAGAATTGGCTTTATAATTGGACTTGTTTCTTTTGGTCTGGCTTGATAACAATTAAATTGGTATCATGGAAGCAGTAAGAGGTCAGTTTTGAAGTGGGCACTCCATTAAGACAAATGGCTTGGAAGGGATGCTCCCACTTCCCTTAATGCTATATTGTTTTGGTCTGTCTAGCCAGAGAGCAGACCAAACGGCAGTGTATTGATTTATGGTATAAAGATGCTATCTTTACAAGATGAAGGGATAGAAACTTTATTTTCTTTTAATGAAAGTTCGGCTTCTGTAGACCATAGCCAGGACGGCTAAGGGGGACAAAGAAAAATGTGAATTTTTTTCCCACCTACAAATTTGATTGCTTTTAATCCCATAGGAGAACAGCATCAGAAGATATTATTAAAGCATTAGCCCAATAACCTTTTGAAAAGAAGGTGACCAATGTAAGCTTATGGCCTCAAACTGTTTTTTAAACAGTAAATGATGCTAAATGTGGCATAAATCTGTCTTGTAAGGAACTGGCAATTCCTAAGTTAGCTAAGGAAAATTCATTCAGTTTGTCATTTATTTTACAGAAAGGTACACTATACTAAAATTACTTATAGTCATTGGTATTTTGAAGAGATATCAATTTGTTAATAAAGTGTCAAATAGTGTTATTTTCTTCAGTTGCACCCTTTCTCCTGGAGAATGTTTTTGGTAATTACCTATATTTAGAAAAAGGATAAGAATACAGATACAAATGTAGTAATGAAAACATAAAAATAATAACACTTTGGTTTTGAAGAACTATATTATTTCTCCTACTAATTTAAAATAGAATTCAGGAATGTGGAAATCTGTTTTTAAAAAATTTTAACACTCAGCAGTTTATATAAATAAATAGTATAAATGCTATACTATTTATAGCATAGTATACCTTCTCTGGACAGTTAATATGCATAAAATTTAAGCCAATTGACTGTTGTTTTAACACAATTTACATCTGAGATTTCAAAACATGGTTGAAACTATTAGAAAAATATTAGGTTCCACATGAATTTTGGGTTCCACATTAAATTGTCTTTTAAGTGAGCTGTTTTGAAATGAAATTTTAGAATGGGCTTTTAATGAAATTAAAGAAATGGAAAATATACATGCTTAGTTCAAACAGATGATGGGGTTGAAAAGTCAAGATATAAGAAAAACGGGTAGATAGAAGAACTTTTGTGTATTATGGTTGGAGGTTTCAAACAAAACTAAGCATCAAAATATTAGAACACACTAACAGAACCCCATTGTCACTAAAACTAATTAGTGTTCTGCTGTTTAATGCAAAAGCCTACATGCTGTCTTGACCTTTTTACATATCGTGTCTAAGGTTGTGCCATAAAACAGAGGGAAGCACAGAATGCCTCCAGATAGCCTCAGAGGTTTTCTTTTTTAAGTAGTTCAATTGATTGTAACAATGCAGGCTGTGTGTAGGACTTATTTAAAGGTGCTGTTTATTAGATCTTGATTACCAGGAGCCAGTGAATTAAAGTAATGTCATGCTAGGGAACAGTTTCCAGGGCAGAATGACTGCCATTTCTTTTTAATGTGATGCTGCATGGTTTAAAATACACTTGCCATAGAATGCATGACTTTGAAAGTTAGCTCTCAGTAAACCCACATGACAGACAGAATGTGGAGCTGCGGATTCTTTGAAGAAGGTAAAATAAAGCAAGATTTTCATGGTGCAGCAATGCAATGCTAAGAAACAGTGATTGAAGAAGATAACCCAGCAAGATAGCTCCTTGCAGACACATAAGAGCCTTTCATTGGAAAGTCCCCAGGCAATTTGGAGGCTCTGACTCATGAGCATCTCTGCAAGGCGGTTGTGGTTTTGGTAGTTTAGCAAGTGTCGTTTTCTTGTTTTGTGTATGGGTCTGACTCAAAGTATTTTTGAAGATTTGTCGTAAGAGAGGAAAAGATGTAGAACCTTCCAAGCCTCCTCAAGGCTTTCCTGGTGGAGTCCACATTCTTAAAACAGTTCACAAGGTTTAAGAAGCCCATCACCACAATGGTTAAGCACACAGACCTGGGCTCTGGTAGTTCTGGGGTTGTATGGGCTTTGTCATTTAGATAGCATGAGACGTTCGCTAAGTTATTAGCCTTCTCTAAACTTCTGTTTTTGCATCTGTGAAATGTGGATGATAATTGTACAAACCTTATGAGATTGTAGAGAGGATTTATTGATGTAATACATGTAAGATACTTAGCATGATGCTTAACAAATAGCATGCATTCAATAGATGGTAGCTAATAACATCAGTAATAATTACTTCTGTGTGCTTTGCCAGCCTTATCACCTGCCACTCTCATTACTCAATCTACATTCTTATTTGTAGCCACTTGAGCCACTTGCTGTTCCCAAAACACATCATGCATTTTGTATATATTGTGGGTATATAATATGCGGTGTATGTGAGCCTCCCCCACTCGATTTTGAGTTCCTTGAGGACAGAAGTCTTATACCTGACACGTAGTACATTTCCAGTGAGTGATAATTGAGATGAATCTTAGTTCAGGTGTCCTTTGTTGGCTTTCACAGAGCAGCATATCCAAAAATGGGTTCCAAGAAACATTAATCCCATAAATATGTTTCTTAAAAAGGGGTTCTTGGTCAAATAAGTTTGGGGAAAGCCTCTGATTCCATCTTTTGCATAAGAGTTCAAACTGCCCATCAGAATATTAAAGAATCAGGAGTTTGTGGCTGGGCGCGGTGGCTCATGCCTGTAATCCCAGCACTTTGGGAGACTGAGGCAGGTGGATCACTTGAGGTCAGGAGTTCGAGACCAGCCTGGCCAACATGGTGAAGCCCCGTCTCTACACACAAAAAAATTAGCTGGACATGGTGGTGGATGCCTGTAATCCCAGCTACTCAGGATGCTGAGGCAGGAAAATGCTTGAGCCCGGGAGGAAGAGGTTGCAGTGAGCCAGAGATCATGCCACTGCACTTCAGCCTGGGTAGCCAGACTCCATCTCAACAACAACAACAAAACATAATAATAAAATAAAAGCCTGTTTAACTTTATTCAACTCACTGTTTTCTAAATTTTTTTGACCAGGAACCTCACTTCTCACTCTAGCCCCCTACCAATTAATATTCATTACAATCCCAATCAATAATTTCGGTATTGTCATTCTAAACGACTCAGAACTTTGTGAAATCATAAATAATGGCTTTAGCCATCATTACTTTATAGTAGAGTTTAATAAGATGTCCTTGGAGGGGCTCTTCCTCAAGTAAACAACAACAACAAAAAGATGTCTTTGGGAAATTGAAGTGTGGCACTGAGGAATCCACCAACGATTGCCCAGGTCTGTAGCCCAAGACTCAGTTTTGATCCTTTTTCCCCCATTTTCCCCACCTAGACAACTCACAAAGACCTATCAAGTTGTCTTTTGTAATGTCTTTGGCACCTGTCCCTCTCTGTCTGTTCTCACTGCCACAGCTCTATTCTGTTCCAAACCCTCATCGCCTGACAACTACAACAGGATGCTAAGTAGTCACTGGTGTCTCTGTCTGCTGTTGCAATCTGTTTACTGCTGCCAGGTAAATATTCTTCATACCACTTCCCTGAGCAGAAGACTTCAATAGCGTCCTGTCATCAAAACACTCGGTTTCCAACTTGTCTTTCAGGGGATGCTGTGCTTGGTCAGGAGAGCGCTTATCAGGTAGGGCTCTGGAATCTTGACACCAGCTCCAACTAGGGCAGTTCTACTTGTATCTTTTTACATATTGACTATAAGATTTTATTTCTAGAAAGTAGGCTGAATTGCAAATAGAGATAGAAAGTCACCAGGCAAAACTTGCCTGGTCTCCATAATCTAGTCTGAATTTTTTCTAATATTTTCTCATTACTCTTTTTTTACCAAAGTTTACTCAGACCTGATTAATTTAATCATTATTTTTGGCAGTCCTTCTTTTCTAAATAATTTAATTTAATTTAATTTTAGGTTCTGGGATACATGTGCAGGATGTGCAGGTTTGTTACAGACATAAAAGTGGCATGGTGGTTTGCTGCACTTATCAACCCACCAACTAGGTATGAAGCCCAGCATGCATTAGCTGTTGCCCTTCTTATATCTCATTTCTATTCCTTTGCTCAAGCTGTTTTAGTAATGAACACTGATGCTGTATCAGCCACTTATACTAAGCTCTTTGCATATATTTTCTCATCTATGATTAACAACTCTAAGAAGTAGGTGCTAATAATTATTCCCATTTTACAGACAAGGAATTGAGGCTTAGAGAAATTGAATAACGTGATCAGAGTTGCACAGTTGATAAATGGCAGAGCCAGGATGTGAGCCCAGTATGTGCTGCCTCTTGCCAGACGGTTCTCACTTCTCTGATACAGTAATTGCCCTTCTTTCAAGTCTACCTTTTCCAAAATATCTTCTCTGACTTCTATATCCCATGAAATTTCTTCTTTCCATGAACTTCTTAACACTTACCATGTACTTCATCCCTATAATACTCACCACAGACACACATATATATGCTATATTTTAAAGGATGATGTTTTGTTTCTCCAACTACATTCTCTGAAGGCTTAGAGGTGTTCGTGTTGTACCAAATCTTCCCTCCAGACTTCCACAGCTTTTAGGTCCGTACTTTTCCAAGTACCATGAGTTACAGGTTGATATGAATAAATACTGAATCAGGAATCAGAGGACCTGAATTTTAGTTCTTACTTGCTGAAGGCAGGGGAAATAGAATGAGAGAGTGGGCTTGAGCCCAGCATTCAGTCCCTTTGAACCACAGATTCCTTACTTGTTATAAAAGGGGAAATGGCATGCTCCATACCTGTATGTGATATTATTTTCGGGAACAAATAAGATCACATGTGTGAACGAATTTTTAAAATACTTGAATGCTGCACACATGCGAAGTATTGTTTTAACGGTGGTTATCAATATATAGGGGTTAGTGAAGTCAGGCAGAGAAGTTCTGGAGAAAAAGATGAGCTGGACCAGAACAAGGGGAGCTTAGCAGAGTTTGACAATCATGGGCATATCAGCAAGGCAAGAGATATATTTTATCAGTGCAACACTGTTATCCTTTAATTGATCATTGAATGCAGGCTTGAGCTTTTTATAGTCAGATTTAGCCTCCCAGGTCAGCAAGTCAGACACTAACCTAAATAGAGGATAACATTTGCAATTTTAAAAAATGTAGTGGCCAGAAACTTAAACATTTTTTAAATTAAAGAAAGGATATGCATGCCATGCCAAGTCTCTTTTTGTTGTCTGGAGAGTTATAACAATCCTCTCCTGGCAGTTAGTTTTAAGATCATTAAATGATCCTCATTTGCAATATATTTGCAGAAGATTACAGCCATCTAAATTGACCCTGAAGGAAGACTTATTTCATTAATGGGCTGTCCTGTGCTAATGCATAAAGCTAGAAAAATATATCTATTAAATTCTTAATGTGTAAATGATGTTTCTGGCTTTCTTCTTAATTACAAAGCAAAATGAGCCTGAAGTGCACTATGTCTAGGAAAAAATGATCAATTTAATCCATCTTTCAGGGGACGAACTTTTTTAGTCGATTCCCAAATTCCAGCTAGAAAAACTCTTCCTAGGCAGCAGGCTCTGGACTTACTGCTTCCATCAGGGCTACAGCAAAATGTGCAGCCTGGCAGGCTGATGTGCATTTTTCTCTGGATTCCAATGAGCACAACAAAGAGGTAATTTGAGTTCTTAGAGATGTTTCCTCCTCCCATTCACACAGTAAACCCAGTTTCTGCTAACTTTTCCTTGAAGGATTACTCACAGGCTTTCTGTGCAAATGCCTAACAAGAATGTGCATAGATTTGAAAATGAATGATGTTGTGCTATTGCTAGCTTATCATATATATGCTGAGTATTAATGCAGCTATAGAAAGAGATTTACTGTACATATATATTTCCAGTGTATGCACAGAATCACCTAACTAAAATCATAATATAATATAATGATAACTAAGAGGACTCAAGAGCAGCTCCATTTATCTACTGTAAGGTTACTTGCAGTGGCAGGCAATATTTGTATGGGAAGTTTAGAGGTTTCTGCTCATAGTTAGTGATGATACTTTGATTTCCCAGGAGCTTTAACTGGTTAATGCTAGTAATTCTTTTCAGATCAAAACACACACAACAAAGCACCTTTTCCTTCCAATTTGGCATGTTGTCCCTTGAGAAGTAGCAGTTAAGGAGAGCCAGCTTATACCTGCCTATGCTGTTAGGAGGCCAATGTCTCCAAGCAACAAATTAATAGTTATTGGCAATAGGGAGACATAACACTTATATACATATTTGGTTTTGAGATTTTTAATTATGTCTTATGTGGTACTTTTTAGAAATAAAAAAATTGAAGTATCAGTATTCACATCTTAATAATAAATTCCAAAATTTCACACATCTGCCTCCTATCTCAGTTCTGAATTTATTATACACTTTCAAAAAGAGAGTTAAAATATACAAAAATGAAAAAGAACAGTCAAAATGATTTATTATAAATAGCCTTTATGAATTTCAGGGTTTTTAAAAGGAAAATATGAAAACTTGAATTTCACAGAAAACTCCAAGTTTCCATCAAGTTCATGATTTTGTTCATTGTAAGCATGACTTTTTCTGTTCTTGCAGCTTTCAGTATACATATATTACTGTTGGATATGGGTTGATAGATGTTGCTGTGAAAACCAAGGAACAGGAGGGAAAAGCAATATCCCTTCTTAAAGTTTGTTGTTTTATGTTTTAATATTTTTATTTGAATGTGTTGTCCTTATCAAAGTTGAAAAGGAAATGCCTCCTCAAATAAATTAGCACATCTTTTTGTGTGCTATGTTCACTTGCAATAGAATAATGCCAAGATTAAATCGGGTCAGCAGGCCTTCGTGGATTGCCTAATATGTTTTTAGCATAGTGATTCCGAAAGGAAACATTTTGAAAGAGGGGAAAAAAAGAAAATGAAACAAATTTTTATCTTGTGGACATTTTATAAGTTGAAAAATTTTGCATTATGAGTTTTTTTAGAATGATGAATAAAATGTTTAAGAGAAAGTGCTCATATATTGCTACTTGGCTTTTACTCCGCTAAAATGATTTCTGAAAGCTGTGCAGTGGGAGGATTTTTATGTTAAATCATCTACACTATGAGATCATTATATTCCTATACACTGAGGACAAGCAGGAGACTATAACTCTGATAAAAGACCAAGACACTTCTCTTCCAGGGCCACTGCCAAAAACAGGAATAAAAGCACCTGGAGAAAGAGCATTGCAGAAGTTGAGGATCTCAGAGTAGCCAGATGTGCCAGGTGTTGTCTTTAATGATGGTGTTTCTAATCTGGTTGCAGAGCACTGGCAGGTTTGGAAACTTATTTTGTTTAGAAATTTTGATTTTTAGAATTCAATTCAACAAATTTGCTCAGGGACACACAGTTTTAACCACTAGTCTGCTAGGCTAAGGTCTTTAGCAGTTTTACTGTTACTTTGGGAGAAAGTCATTCCTCTACTTTAATCTCATGGTCTTGCGGAGATTTTTTTTTAATTAAGTAAATTAATTTTTAAGTATAGTTAAGGTAGTGGTTCTCAACCATAGGCAATTTTTCTCCTCAGGGGACATTTGGCAAAATGTCTCCGCAGGAGACAGTTTTGATTGCCACAGAGAAGGGGGATGCTGCTGTTATCTGGTGTGTAGAGGCCAGGGGTTTCTGCCTAACATCCTACAATGCACAGGACAGCTCCCCAAGCAGATAAGTACCCAGTCCAAAATGTCAATAGTGCTGAGGTTGAGAAACCCAGAGTTAATGTAATGTTGGCTGTAACATTACGTGTGTATTTAACATATATGTAATGCTACATTATGCATATGTTGAATATATAAATGCTAAAACTCAATAATTTACTGCAGTGGGTGCTTGTGTTTTTGCTTATGTAAAGTCAAACGTATGTCCTTGATCAATAGTTTCCTGCAAGCAGGGATTTAGAGACCCAGGCTCCTTTTACTTTGTGGCTCTGCAATCTGAATACATGGTTTCCAAATGTGCTGGGAAAAAGCCTATGAAGAATTGCACTTGGGAGATTTGTATGGGCTAAGTTTACACCCATATTCATTTGCTGAACTCAGTCACTTGGCTGTACCCAGCTACAGGAGACCTGGAAATTTTTGTTTTGCTATGTACCCAAGAGGAAGAGGAATTGAGTTTAGTGAACAGTTAACCATGCTATGCCACACTTCGTATTTGTCTCTATCACGTGTTAATTTCTATTCAAATAAATATCCATGCTGTAGTTTTCAAACCATTGAAAAATTGTGAGGCCGGGCGCAGTGGCTCACGCTTGTAATCCCAGCACTTTGGGAGGCCTAGGTGGGCGGATCACGAGGTCAGGAGATCGAGACCACGGTGAAACTCCGTCTCTATTAAAAATACAAAAAAATTAGCCGGGCGTGGTGGCGGGCGCCTGTAGTCCCAGCTACTCGGAGAGGCTGAGGCAGGAGAATGGCGTGAACCCGGGAGGCAGAGCTTGCAGTGAGCCGAGATCGCGCCACTGCACTCCAGCCTGGGTGACAGAGCGAGACTCCGTCTCAAAAAAAAAAAAAAAAGAAAAGAAAAATTGTGGTTTGGTTTTTAAATTGTCCTACCTAACTTGATGTTATTAGCATTTTGGTTATATTTACTAACATTTGTATAGCATGTCACAGCTTTTAAGACATTTTTGCATACATTATCTTCTCTGACCCTCATGAGAACTGGTTAGGGTGAAAAGGCAATGACACTGTGCAGTTGTAAATTGCACTCAAGATCTATCCATGCTGTCTCATTTAATTCCTATGATGTATTATCCTTATCTTGCATTAAAAAAAGAGACTGAGAAGGGTTAAGAAATTTGGTAGAAATGCTAAAGCCTGTGCATAGGTACTCATTAGATAATATTATCCTCCACTTTCAGCTGAGGAACCCACACCTCAGACCTCCAGAGTTACACGACTATAAAGTAGCAAAGTCAGGGCATGAACTCCGTGTTTCCCATTCTCAGTCCTGTGTTCTGTCCCTAACCACACCTTGCAAATGTACTTTATTTCACCAACCAAGTCAGTAAATAAAGCATTACATTTTCTCTCGTAAGAATCAGGCTTTCTAGAATCCCATTCTAGAATCCCATTAATTTTTGTTTTATTCTTGACAAGAATGTCAAAATTATTATACCCTCAGGGCTGACAACAACCCACGCATATTATTATTTAAGCTTGAGACATGCAGTATAGTGCAGATGTCAGATAAACCTTGGTCCAAATGTTCAGTCCAATGCTTATTAAATGGGTGGTGCTGGGCAAGTCACTTGATCTCTCTGAGCCTCAATTTCTTCATCTGTAAAACGAGGATAAAATGCCCATCTTTCAGAACAGCTGAGGATGAAATAAGATACATGTATAAGGTAATTCACACATGATGTGCTTGGTATACACAAGTGCCCAAGAAATGTTAATTGCTTTCTTCCCTTCTTCATTCACTGTGGCGGACATTTGTGGGTTTTCAGCCTCACAGCCGCATCCTTTTGAATAAAGCCTCCCCCATATCTATTTTGGGTATTATCTCTCTCTCATTGTGTAGAATGTTGATGGGGATGTAAATCAAGATTCCCTTTTACCCCTTGGTAGGCCCATGACCTAGACTAGGGCAGTCCGTCTCTTTCTCCTAGGACTCTGAATCTTGAGCAGAGGGTTGTAAGAACAGCAAAAAAAAAAAAAAAAAAAAAAAGGGTCTACCTTCATTCATTTGAGAGGCAGCCTGCTACAGAGACCTTTGGAGCTGCCCTTCTGTTCCAAACCTGCTTCCTTAGCCATGCAGTAGATTCTCTTGTGTACATTGTACCTTTCCAATATATTCTTTTTCTGCTGAAATTAATCAGAACGAGTTTCTTTTGCTTACAACTAAAGAACCTAACAAACTTGCTCATCTACATGGTGATTAATATTTTTAATTCTTGACAACAATGTCAAAAGGTACTAATTGCAAAAGCTTGATAAAGACAAGATCTATTACCGCTGCAATTTTTCCTCAGTCTAATAGACCTGTTTAGGAGGACATTGAATTAGTGTGATTGGATTGTTTTTAAACCATAATCTTGCAGAAATTGATAGATAGATTTTTGATGACCATTCATTAATATTTATCCAAGTATGACTTTCCAGGACCTGTGCTAATTGATCAATGCAAAGAAAACTTAAACATAGTCCCTGACTTTAAGGGATTTCTAGCCAAACTAGTCTAGGTTTATCAGGGACAGTTTTTCCATACTTAAGAGAGGGAAAAATTTTTATTTTTTGGACCTGAATTTGTAGGTCCTAGAATTGTGTGGATTGTCAGTCTCTCCTCCCCAAATTAATCCAATAATTGACCCTGGACAGCCATCTTAAACATATGGAGTGTTTTTGTCTGTGTAGAATGTGCAAGGATGAGAACCACCTGACAATGATTTCTTAGTCCTCTGTCTTGCTTTGGAGGGCCCAACAGGAAAAAGCTGACCTAGGGACCCAGGGAGATCTTTCACAGTAAAATTCCCCTAGGATGCTCTGTTTTCAAACCACATGGGCTTCAAAACGAGTATGTTAGGGAGCTCTGGAATTGCTCCTGGAGGGGAGAAGTTTTCATGCAAATGAAATACCTTTTCCACACTTTGCTATTCCTAATTATTTAACTATCAGTCTTCCCACTAGCACTTTTGAGTCTTTAGGGCACACTGTATAAAATTAGGGTTACCAAGGGGTATTTTCCCCTGCTTTGTCTAAATCCCAGAACCGAATTGTAAAGAAATAAGTGCATTCCTTTAGGGCTGGTACAATCAACTCTCTGTTCATTAGCAAGGCTAAATTAGTGAATGATCCATTGAGATAATGATGGAAAGCCACTTTCTAAGCTGATGTTTGATATGCAAAGATAACATAGTGGCGCCTTAACAGACTAGAATTAGTTTTCCAATTAGTCAGAAGTTTGTTGAGTGGCACATGGCACATGTATACATATGTAACAAACCTGCACATTGGGAACATGTACCCTAGAACTTAAAGTATAATTTTAAAAAAGTTTGTTGAGTGGCTACAATATGCAAGACGTGTACTATGTCTAAGAAGACACCTGTGATTACTGTCAAGCTGATTAAAATATGGTTGAGGAGCCATTATCTACATATATGTTATACACACAGACATACACATTTGAAAAACAATTACTATTGAATTAAACATTAAACTATATCCTACCCACATTGACCTTTCTGTCCTAGAAGATGTCACATCCTTTCCAACATAGAGTCTTCATAAATGCTAATCTTTTTTCATTTATTCAATTTTTTATTGCGTGATTACTTTGTGTCAGGCACACAAGATTCTGACTCCCATGGAACTTATTTTCTAGTTGGCGAAAAGAGACATAAACAAGTAAGCAAGTCATCAGGCACTGAGAAATGCTCTGGGTGAACCGGTAGATTGAGATATGGTAGATGGTGACTGGTGGAGTAGGAGTGGGGCTGCATCCCATACGGTGGATGGGGTAGGCATCTTGGAGCAGGACATGTCCAACTGAGATCTAGATGATGGAACAAGTTATGTAAAGAGCTGGGATAACAGCATTCCAAGCAGAGGGAATAACAAATGCAAAACCTCATAAGATAGGAACAAATTTGACATATTTTAAAAATAGAATACTAGTGGAACTGAGAAGAGTGACTGAAGGGAGACTAGTAAGAGATGAGGTCACAAGGAAGCTAGGACCAGGTCACAGAGCCTTGCAGGCCATGATAGGGTTTGCTGCTCCTATGCCTGGAATGACCTGGCCCCTACTCTCTGCTTAAAGCTGGTGCCCTTCCTTTGCTTAAATGTCACCTGCTCATGGAAGTCTTCCTTTATGCCCTGTCTAGAATAATGTCCTCTATTATTTGCTCTCTTAACATACTGCACTTCTTTTTTGAAGCACTTATTACAATAGAAAGTAATTATTAGTGTAATTATTTGTTTAATACTTGTTATCCAAAGTAGACTATCAGTCCCTTGGGGGTAGAGATTGGTTTATCTGGCTCACTGCAATGGGAAGAATTAAATTCATCTGGCAAACATTTATAACTACTATATGCCAGATATGGAGAAGATGCTCCATAAATATAGTGATGGAATGAAAGAATGAATTAACACAGGTAAAGCAAGTGACTGGGAGGCAATGGCTAAAGCAACTATGAAACAACTATACTTTAATTAGTTGTTTAATCCATTGCCCACTGCAGCAGCCCACTTTGCCCATGGGGTTGAAGAAGGTCCCATAAGATGGCCAACGAGAGAATGTGTCCTACTCAGAGCTGGAGTTGGTGAACAGTGGTTCCATTCTTTTCTTGAAGGCTTTAATTACCTGTTCTGAGTTCTGAATGGGTGTTAGCTATTTCCTTTTCTAACTTTTTTTCTTGTCAATCTTCTTTCCTCCTTTTCCTCTAAATCAGTAAGCAAGGTGTGGGGAGTGGCTGGTATGAAAGCATGAGAGTGGGGATCATGGAGGAAGTTCATGTCAGCTCTTTATTTTATTTTTTTCTGTATGCCATGATTTGCACTATATTGTAGATAAAGGTTTATTAATTGTATCGACATTTTTACTATGTTATCAGATAAGACATAGCTTTATATACCTCAGAGTCATGCTGAATAGCCAAGTGAATTAGGCTTAGAAAAAAATTGTGTCTCAATGTGGAGCCTGCTCATGTGGAAATGAACAGGATGTATCATCCCTGAGATGGATCAAGAGGCCAAGGTGCTGAGAATAAACACTGGACCAAGAATCCAAAGACCCGGTTTCAACTCCAGGCTTTGTCATGTAGCGACTGTGTGTCTCTGTGCAAGTTAACTGAGTTATTGGACTAATTGTTTTTGTAATCTGTGAAAGAAGACAATGCCTAGTTCATAGAATTGCTAAGAAAATTAAGTGTGCTGGCCTATGATACTTCCTGGTCCATACTAAGTTCAGACATAAATGTTTGCTGAATAAATAGAATACTTCCCAATGCATTATTCTTTTTCTGGTTGATGCTGAGCTAGAATTCTTTCCATTCATTCATTCATTCATTCATTCATTCAATGTATACATATATTTGCTTAAGAAGGTTCAGAAACTGGTTTCCAAGCCACATTTTGAGAAATATATTTTTGGATTGGAAAAGAATGAGCTGTTGAAATCACTGAAGCAGGCAACACAATATAGTAGATAATAACAACAACAACTACTACCAGTTATTGTGAGCATAACGAGTGCCAAGCACTGGGCAAATGTTTTCCGTATGTGATCTCATTTATTCCTATTACAGCATCAGAGAAGGTAAGTAAGTTTCCAAGGTGATCCCGTTAGTATGTTGAGGGCTAGGATTTTAACCTAATTTTCAGGACTCCAAAGCCTGCATTCTTAATAGTTCTAATAATAGCCTTCATCATTGGATTGTTATTGGGTCCAAATGATATACACCATATATAGACATGTTTTATAAACACTAAAGCACTGTGTAAATGTCGCTTTACTATCATCAGAAAGTGGTTGACCTGATGACATTCCACAGGGTCAACTGTGCTTCTGGAGGTAACTGAATGCCAGCTCCGCGTGCATCTAAAAATTCTGATTATTTTATCTATTTTTTTGCCTCCATTTTATTCAAAGAACTATTTTCTTTTCTCTACACCTGATCTTTCCAAATTAGATCTGTCGACAGGGTGGCTGAATGGTGAGTGGCTCTTTCTAGGGACGCCCCTGCAGAGCCATGCTGATGATAACTGAGGGAATTATGGAGAGCTGGCCACACTCTCCTTCTATTTGTTTTGAGCCTGGGAAACAGCAGCTGTCCTAAAATCACCCTGATTCAGAATTCTTCCAAACCAGAACACAGCAGATTCAGAAGAATCA
Source organism: Nomascus leucogenys (assembly GCF_006542625.1). Taxonomy (NCBI): domain Eukaryota; kingdom Metazoa; phylum Chordata; class Mammalia; order Primates; family Hylobatidae; genus Nomascus; species Nomascus leucogenys. The sequence continues at coordinate 42,556,476 of NC_044385.1, read as the reverse complement.
AGTGATAAAACTCACCACATTCTCATTTCAGAGGGGAGGAAAGAAAATCCCAAATGTACATTTCAGTTCTCTGTGTTCCAAGTACCCTCCCTTCCATCCCCTGCCAACACCTTATTGGCGTTCGACGTAAAAATGCATTTTCATTTTACATAATGGATTAATCACACCATGGATTTTTTCCTAATTCATGTCCTTAGGACATATAGAATATCTGTTATCTAAGAAAATGTTTATTTGTGTTGTTCTATTGCCCAATAAGCTTCTTATAAGTTCAGGCTAGTGTGTGTGTGTGTGTGTGTGTGTGTGTGTGTGTGTGTGTGTGTGTGTGTGTGTGTGTTTACACAGAGAATATATCACATTAAAACCAGGAAAAATTATCTTTTAAATTATTCCTTGATGTAGAGCAAATCAATCCAGTTTCTTATACCTACTGGAGAAGCACAAATGGTGCTGGAACATCTTCAGAGTGGTTTATGCCCTTGACAGGTCAATCAGAGGGTAGCTGAAACTGAAGAAGTCATATGCCATGGTGCCAGCGGAAATGAAAATTATACCACTCATACTAATGAGTGCATTTCCAAAGGGACTATTTAGCGGTATTAGAAGTCTCTAAGCAGATGCCTCTGAACTTAAAATACTCTTAATTCCTAAGGATTGTCTTGTAATTAATTTACCCAGATAGACTCAATGGGGAGAATGCAGGGCAAAGCATCACATTGCTCAGCAGTTTGCAAACTTCAGGGAACACTAAGATAAATAATTTGATTTTTTAAAACTTCTAAATTCATTTCCCTTATAACTGAGAAAGAGGAATGGCATACAGTACAGAAAAGCACTTTCTAATTCTATAATATAATCTCCTTAAAAAATTCTTACTACTGTAACAGGAAGGATTCCATGGAGCTAACATCAAAAGAATATCACTCATGCTTTGGATATAGCTTTTATGCCTACTAACTTGTCTGTCTGTAAACATTTCACTGAACGTGGGAAGCTTGCTCCTGACTGTTTTAGTTATACACACAGTGCTGTACAGCAACAAACAGCTTTAACATACCTCCCATTAACACAGCTTGTATTTCATGAAGAACAGCCAGGTCTCATGTGACTGCTGACAGCTGTATTTTTCTAGTATTGAGGAATCTAATTTTAAAAGTGCGCAGATTTTTTTGAGGTATTGGCGCAAATTTGATAAAACAGTTCTATCTCTGGAGGTTAAAGATACAGTGGTGTGATCTTTGGATGGGCCACTATATCAATGGGGAGTTACTTTTGTCATGCCTTTTGGGTTTTCTTTTTTTTCTGGCAGCTTAGACTTTGGACCCACTTGGATCAGAGTCCCAGTCTGGCTCTCTCTTGGACCTTAAGGAAACTTCTTAATCTATATAGTCCTCAGTTTAATTACTTATTAAAATAAAATGATGATAATGATAACAATAGGTGACATTTGAAGAATGGGAAGGTAATGTACATAATCTACCCTAAATAGTGCCTGGTACTGACTCTATAGGTAGTAGTTTATTGTTGCCATCTGCTTTTACACCAGGTCACCTTACTCATTTATTCTATCCCTTAAAAGATATTTATCACACACTTCCTCTGTGCCCTGCAGCGTGCATGGCATGGTTGATATATCTCATATCAACCTTATGAGTAGATTTCATGATCACCATTTCATAGATGCGAACACTGAGGCTCGAAAGGTTAAGGAATGTGCTCAAAGTCATATAGCTGGTAAGGAATGCAGCCAGAGTTGGCACCCACGTCCACCTTAAATAAACCCATATTCGTGTTTACTAGGCATGAAGCACCAAATTAGGCACTGGGGAGACTGAGATTAAGGAGACATGCCTCCTCCACCTTCTATAAAACATCACCTTCTATTTGGGGTTGAACAGGGCAGAGGTGAGCACCAAATAAGCCAGACCATGACAAATTATATCATTGTGGTATGAAAGAGGTGTTCAGGAGCATCACAGAGTATGCAACTAATGACGGGAGAAACTGGGAGGGAGGTCACACAGGAGGTGACTTTTAGAGCTGGATCTGGAAGAATGAATGAGATTTAACAGATAAAGAAGGCAATTCCTTGTAGAGGGAATCTGCTATGCAAGGCATGAAGGCTTGGGGTATTTGAAGGATGCTGAGGAATCCTGAGTTTACATCCCCACCTCACGTCCAGTGACACTGGGCTGGTTATTCTCCTTTCCTTCCTTTCCATCTTTCCTTCCTGCCTTCTTTCCTTCTTTTTCCTTCTTTTTCCTTCTTTTCTTTCTTTCTTTCTCTTTCTTTCTTTCTTTTTCTTTCTTTCTTCTTTCTTTCTTTTTCTTTCTTTCTTTTTTCTTTTTTCTTTCTTTCTTTGTTTCTCTTTCTTTCTTTCTTCCTTTTCTTTCTTTCTTTCTTTTCTTTCTTTCTCAGTGTCTCACTCTGTCACCCAGGCTGGAGTGCAGTGGTGCAATCATGGCTCACTGCAGCCTCCAATGCCCAGGCTCAATGATCCTCCCACCTCAGCCTCCTAAGTAGCTGGAACTACAGGTGCACATCACCACATCTGGGTAACTTCTATATTTTTTGGAGAGATGGGGTTTCCCCAGGTTGCCCAGGCTGGTCTTGAACTCCTTGGCTCAAGTGATCCACCTACCTCGGCTTCCCAAAGTGCTGGGATTATAGGCATGAGCCACTGCACCCGGCAGTTACCCACCTTTCTACCCCTCCATCTGTTGGGATAAAAACACAGCGTGACTATGGAGATCAAAAGATGAGTGCATAGAAAGCATGTAGCACAGTACCTGGTGCAATAAAACTGAGCTGCTGTTTTATACCTCGATGTCTTTGCTCACCTCATGCTGTAGTGTATCACCGCCTTCCACAACCTCCCACCTCAGCTATCTTCTCACCCACTTACTTCCTCTCATTATGGCTCAGCAGAGGGCTAACATGCCCTGGAACGGTGCTTTTCACCTTTGGTGTATGAGCAAATCATCTGGGCATCCTGTTGCCCAATGCAGATTCTGATTTGGCAGGTCTGGAGTGGGGCTGGCTTTCTCACAAGCTTCCAGCTGCTGCTGCTGCTGCTGCTGGTTGCAGGACCACACTTGAAGGAGTAAGGCAGTACACAGTTTCCCAGAGTGGCGTCTGCATTTCTAACAAGCTTCCAGTAACGCCAGTTCTACTGGTCCACAGACTATACTTTGATGAGAGTCTAAAGCACCATATCAATGTGCATTTTTCAAAGCCCTTCAATGAGCAGAGTTTCACCTTTCTTTCCACTCTGTTCTTCTCCTTCACACAATGATCTGTTCTAGCCAAACTGGACTCATTTGTGTTTTCCTGAATGCACCGTCTGCACTGCTCTGGACAGCTGTACTTGAACCCTGACCTTCTCTGTGAGCCACAGGTTCCTGTGCACACCTCCATCATGGCACTTACCTCGCTGTGTTGAAATCCATATTTACATGTCTCTCTCCACTTCCAGACTCTTAGTCTACTAACTATAAGCTACAATATACACTTTAATAATGACCACATTATATTTTTACTATCAGTGATGTAGCAAGAAGGGGGGTGTTGGGAACGGTCATTGTCTTCACATCCTAGGGCTGCCATAACAAAGTACAACAAACTGGATGGCTTAAAACAATAGAAATTCCATTGTCTCATAGTTCTGGAGGCTAGAAGTTTGAAATCAAGGTGTTGACAGGGTTGGCTCCTTTGGAAGGCACTGAGGGAGAATCTGTTCCATGCTGCTCTCTTAGCTTCAGATGGTTGCTGGCAATCTTTGGCATTTCTTGGCTTATAGACACCTTATTCCAGTCTCTGTCCCTGTCATCATATGGCATTCTCTCCTTGTCTGTGTTTATCTCTGTCTCTTTTCTTCTTCTTCATTTGGAGAAATAGGACACTGTTAAAAAATAGAGACACCAGTCATTGGATTAAGGACCCTGCCTATGCCAGTATGACCCCATCTTAACTAATTACATTTGCAACAACCCTTTTTCCAAATAGGGCCACATTCCAAAGTTCGGGGAAGGACTCACATTTTGAGGGGGACACTATTCAACCCAGTATAGTTGTCATTTAGAATTGCTGCTGCATGGTGATAATAAGAAGTAAACCAAGATGTGGTCAGGTTTTTACATTTTCTGCAGATGATGCTTGCACCTGGGGTGGACCGTTCCCATTGTCCATCCCCATCCCTTGGTATAGCATTGCCTTACTAATTCTTATAATATATGTCATCATACTTATTTTATTTTCACTGGAATAGTACAGAGTTTATTTCTGAGGGCAGGTACTACTTATTTTTAAATTTGCCATGGGACATCGTGGCTACCCAAGGAATGTTTGTTGACCTGAGCTATTGCCCAAGAATGCCATATCAAAGTACAGTAAACTTTAATGACTATTTCTCTGCCAGAATTGTAAGAATTAGGCTGGGCACAGTGGGCTTACTTCTGTAAGCCTGGTACTTTGGGAGGCCAAGGCGGAAGGATTGCTTGAGACCAGGAGTTCAAAACCAGCCTGGGAAACATAACAAGACTCCATCTCTACAAAAAAGTTAAAAATTAGAAAACAGTTTTCTAAAGAATTAATTCCTTAAATCTCTACGTCACGCCTATAGTGAAGATTTGAAAAGTACGTCAAACATCACTTAACAACAGGGATATCTTCAGAGAAATGCCTTGTTAGGCAATTTTATCATTTTGTAAACATCATAGCATGTACTTACACAAACCTAGATGGAGTAGCCCACTACACATCTAGGCTGTATGGCACAGCCTATTGCTCCTAGGCTACAAACCTAGACAGCACGTTACTGTACTGAATACTGTAGGCAACTGTAATACAATGGTAAATATTTGTGTATCTAAATATATCTCAACATAGAAAAGATACAGTAAAATATGATATGAAAGATTAAAAATGGTATATATGTATAGGGCAGCTCCCCTGTCCATGTGCAGTCTGTCATTGATTGTTACGTAGTGCATGACTGTAATTGGAGTCCTAATAGTTGATATTTTAAGGAGGTGTAGGATAATTCTATTTCAGTCTATGGAAAGATTAGGCTCTTCTAAAACCCAGAAGAATTTCCAACAATATTTTAAATTCCAGTTTGTGCTTTCTTAAGGGAAATTTTTTTTTCATTAAGTAGCATAAAGAAAATTGAATCCTATTTAAAAATGTGTGACAGAACGTTTTTATATAATAGTAATAGTTATGTTATTATAACATGGAATTATAATATTTCAAAGTAGACTTGGGAATGTGCAAAATGGAAATGGAGAATTTACTCTCCTCGAAAAGGCTCAAAGTTTACCTGTTTAAAGTGATATTGTCATTTTTTTTGTAAATGTAGTTTGCCTGATATCATTTGGGAAGTGGTCAAAGAAAATAAGAATTATTCATTCATTCATTCATTTAACAAATGTTTTATTGAATTTCTTACTATATGTCAGTATCAGTCCCATGTCCGTAGGAGTTCTTCTTACTATTATACACAGTCATGTAATAGGTGCCAGCTGGTGAATGTGCCAAATTAAGAAGCAAATCTCCATCCTGAGGAATTTAGAGTACAGAAAGTCAAACCCCAAAGAAACTGTCACTCTCGAAATATCGTAATATTTTCAGTCTTTTTGTTTTCTTCTTTTGACTTTCCATGACAGATCAGGTACGGCAGGGTAATTTGAAAGTTTGAGGGCATTTACAATGAGCAACCTAAAAAGCTAATGACAAATTTGGAGCATTCTACACTGTGTGGAGTAACATATTAGCTACTAGAGACAGTACACTGAACAGTTTATGTCTTACATTTAAATGCTTACATGTTTGTGCAAATGGCTGTTATGACCATATGTCTCATTATGTGGATATTATAAAAATATTTTTGTTAACAGGTTCAAAGTAACTTTGAAACTAGAACTGGTAGCCTTGTTATCAAAATTGATCTGAAATTGTACTGTGTATTTTATTCCATGTTGGAGATACAAATAATCAAGTGAGTATGCCAATTTTCTACTCTTTCCTATCTTTCTCATGTGTGTACTATGCATTGACATTTGCCCAAGTAATCTGATATGGTGGGAAAAGCATAGGCCCACTGTCAAGAGCTCTTGGTCCTAGACCTGGCTCTGCCCCTATGAAGCCATGTGACCTTCGGCAAAACCCTGAAATTATCTGGATTTGCCCACCAGGAAGTTGCACTGGTTGAATTTGTGCATATTGACATTGATAGGATAAGAAGTTCTCTTTCCATCTCTTATAGATTTGTTGAATTACTCCACTTTCCATTTTTAAAATTTATTTTTATATACAAATATGGTTGATTTCATGATTTTCTGATGCCTACCTCATGTGATTAGAAAAAGTCTATAGGGAACCCTGCTTAATTAGCTATTTGGTGACAGAACCAAAAGGTGGTTCAATATTTTCTTTGGTAGATTGTTTTTTGGGATGGACAATATAGTCTAAATATTTTTGCTTCCATCCCCACCTGCAAGAGGAAAATGACTCAGACACAGCCTCTTTTTGCTTATGGGACTGAGCATTGCCACACTCAGATTAGTACCTGTTTTAGTGTACATAGAAATTACTTAGATTAACCTCAGGCTTCCTGTAGGTTTTCAAAATTAAATTTTGAGTGTATTACTTAAAATTCATAAGAATTTGTGTTATTTTTATTACCATGCAAAGCCTAGACTAAGAACCCTTCATCTCTGTGTCACAGTGCCCAGTATAGGGGCTGACATACGGGAGGCCAGGGCAGAGTGAAACTGACGGATTTCCCCTGATTTCTAATACGGGCGTACCTCCTTGTTTTATTGCATTTCAGTTTACTGTGCTTTGCAGTCATTGTGGTTGTACAGATTGAACCTTCCATCAAGCAGGTCTATGGGCTCCATTTTTTCAGCAGCATGTGCTCACTTCATGTCACATTTACTAATTCTCACAACATATCAAACTTATCTTTACCATTATTATATTTGTTGCAGTGGTCTGTAAGAAGTGATCTTTGATGTTATTGTTGTCATTGTTTTGGGGCACACAAACCATGTCCATATAAAACAGATAATTTAATCCATAAATATGTGTGTTCTGACTGCTCCACCGACTTGGCCATTCCCCCCATCTCTCTCCCTCTCCTGAGGCCTCCCTATTCCCTAAGACACAACAATATTGAAATTAGGCCAATTAATAACTCTACAATGGCCTCTAAGCATTCAAGTGAAAGGAAGAGTCCTGCATCTCTCATGTTAAATCAAAAGGTAGGTTTGAGTAAGCTTAGCGAGGAAGGTGTATTGAAAGCTGAGATAGGCCAAAATCTAGGCCTCTTGAGCTAAACAGTTAGCCAAGTTCTGAATTTAAAGGAAGAGTTCTTGAAGGAAATTAAAAGTGCCACTCTAGTGAACACAAGAGTGATAAGAAAGCAAAATAGCTTTATTGTTGACATGCAGAAAGCTTGAGTGGTTTGGATAGAAGATCAAACCAGCACAACCTTCTCTTAAGCTAAAGCCTAATCCAGAGCAAGATCCTAATTCTCATCCATTCTATGCAGGCTGAGAGAGGTGAGGAGGCTGTAGAAGAAAATTTGGAAGCTAGCAGAGGTTGGTTCATGAGGTTTGAGGAAAGAAGCCATCTCTGTAACATAAAGTGTAAGGTGAAGCAGCAAGTACTGATGTAGAAGCTGCAGCACATTATCCAGAAGATCTCACTAAGATCATTGATGATCAACACTAAACAACAGATTTTCAGTGTAGATGAAACAGCCTTCTATTAGAAGGAGATGCCATCTAGGACCATCATAGCTAGAGAGAAGTCAATGTCCGAATTCAAAGCTTCAAAGGACAGAATGACTCTCTTGGTAGGGACTAGTGTAGCTAGTGACTTTAAGTTGAAACCAATGCTCATTTACCATCCCAAAAATCCTAGAACCCTTAAGAATTACACTAAATCTACTCTGCCTGTGCTTTTAGAAATGGAACAACAAAGACTGGATGATAACACGTCTGTTTACAGCATGGTTTATTGAATATTTTAAGCCCACTCTTGAGATCTACTGCTCAGAAACAAAGATTGCTTTCAAAAGATTACTGCTCATTGACAATGCACCTGGTCACCCAAGAACTCTGATGGAGATGTACTAGGAGATAAATGTGTTCATGCCTGCTAACACAACATCCATTCTGCAGCCCACGGATCAAGTAGTGATTTCCACCTTCAAGTCTTACGATTTCAGAAACACATTTTATAAGGCTATTGCTATCATGGATAGTGAACCATGTGATGGATCTGGCAAAGTAAATTGAAAACCTTCAGGAAAGAATTCACCATTCTAGAGGCCATGAGAACATTTGTGATTCACAGAAGGAGGTCAAAATATCAACATTAATAAGAGTTTGGAAGAAGTTGATTCTAGCCCTCCTGGATGACCTTGAGGGGTTCAAGACTTCATTGGAGGAAGGAACTGCAGATGTGGCAGAAATAGCAAGAGAACTAGAATTAGAAGTGGAGGCTGAAGATATGGCTGAATTGCTGCAATCTCATGATAAATCCTGAACAAACTAGGCATTGCTTCTTATGGATGAGCAAAGAAAGTGGTTTCTCAGATGGAATCTACTTCTGGTGAAGATGCTATACCATTGTTGAGAGGACAACAAAGGATAATATAAACATGACTTTTGCATGCATTGGGAAACCAAAAAAATACTGTGACTTGCTTTATTTCCATAGTTGCCTTACTGTGGTATTCTGGAACCAAGCCTGCAATATCTCTGAGGTATGTATATACAGCTCTATCTCATCTGGCAGCAGATGTGTTTCCTTGACATTTTTGTGCAGGTAGAAATGTTGTGTAGTAAATGATATTTTAAATATACTAGCCATTTGAGGCAAATTTACAGTGACTTATTTGGTGGAACAATCACTCAATCATGTGCCTGTTTAATAACCTTAGATGTGCCTCTAGGTACATCACATCCTGTGGAGTCTCAGCTTCTTTATCTCAGAGATGAAGGTTTGATTTTGATGGCTGTTGAGGTTCTTTCACTGCTAAAATTCTTTGATCAAAATTTAACTTTCCATATATTAGCGCATGTTAAATTATACAGCTTCTGTAATTAACATCACAGTTTGTCTTAAAATAATTTTGATTCCTGAGACTTTCAAGCACATGTTTTGAAGTAATTACATAATAGTGATTATGAGCACATATTTTGGAGCTGAGCAGGTTCAAATGCTGACTCTGACATTTACTAAAACCAAGCTGAGGCCAGTTATGGTAGCTCACACCTGTAATCTCCATGCTTTGGGAGGCTGAGGTAGGAGAATCACTTGAGGGCAGGAGTTCAAGATCAGCCTGGGTAACACATCAAGACCCTGTCTCTAAAAAAAAAGAAAAAAAAATTTTTTTTAATTAGCCAGGCATTGTGGCATGCACTTGTATTCCTAGCTACTTGAGAGGCTGAAGCAGGAGGATCACTTGAGCTTAGGAATTTGAGGCTGCAGTGGGCTGTGATTGCCCCACTGCACTCAAGCCTTGGGAACAGAGTGAAACTCTGTCTCTTTAAACAAACAAACAAACAAAACCACCGAGTTGACATACCTTTCTTAGAATCACTTTTCTCATCTGTAAATGGAGATGATTACATCCACTTACTAGACTTATTGTCGGGATTAAATGAGATAACATGTATAAGCACTTAGGGTGATGACCTGCGCTGGTAACTATTTTTCTTAATATAATCACCCTGGGATTGAGTTCATTGAGTTCACTGTGAAGAAAAATACTATAAAAATGTTTGTTTAATTTCAAATTGAAGGTAATGACTACAGGGAAAGCTTAAATAACTTTTCTTATTAAACTGTACTTCCAATTCACTAAAACTCTCTCGTCTGCATGAGAAGGTGTCCACAGAGTTGAGAACAGCAGTTACCCATCAGGGTGGCCCTTGCATTGATAAATCATCCCTTGCTGTTGCACTCTTCAAATTAGCAAATGAAATAGCATCATCTGGCAATGGGGCAATATTTATAAATTAAATTTATTGATACACATGGTCTTGGTTATTATTTTAATCTTCCTCTCTCTAGGTATTTTGTAAGAAAATATAAGTCTTGTGTTTACTTCTGTTTGTTAGTGCTTTGATAAATCAGACATTTTTAGTATTCTATCAATGGCAAAAGTCTAACTGCCTTATTGTGTTCTGATTTATTTCTTCCCTTACTTTCTTTGCATCTGCGGCCCAACAAATGAGTCTCTAAAGAGGTATATGTTATGATACAGTGTCAGTGAAATTAATCCTGATCAATTTTAAAGTTCACATTTTTATTTGATGACTTTCAGGGGAATCACTAAAACTGAGATTGACTTAGTCTCTTCTTTTGTTGGTTAAATATTGTTGTTTCAAAGCAGTGGAGCCAGAGTGAAGAAAAGGGCTCTTCTTGTGCTCTTAACTCTGCTCCATTTCTGAAGAAAAGCTGCAGCAATTCCACTTGTCTATGTACAAAGTGAGGCTAATTGGACAAAAAAAAAAAATCACACTGGTTCTAATGGGCTTATAACTTTGGCATTTCACAGAGGCAAGAAGCCTAATTCTATAAAAAATGAGAGAATATTGAGTGCTGTTGAAAACCTACCTCTCATCCTTTCAGTTTCTCCAAACAGTTTTATTTTTTACAATAATAAAATAGTCATCTTACATCTGTATGGTGTTTCACAGCTAACATCTCATCTGATTGTCACAATTACTCAGGGAGGTAGGTGGGGTGGATTTTACCTTCACCTCTGGGGGAAAACTGGGGCTCAGAGAGAGGAAAATATTTGGTCAAAATATTGGTATAACATTTGAAATGTGGATTTCTGATGGTTATGTGTTCTTCATTTGGAAAATAAGAGTTTGCACTCAAGTAAAGTAGAATATTGGAACTGCATAATGTTTAATAATACAGATAATTTGAAATGAAATGCTAAATAATATTTAGTGCCTACTTTTTAATACAAGCGTATTTAAACCCCTCATATAATTTTTCAAGTTTTAACACAAAATGGCATGACTTACAGTTGATTGCAAAAAATAAATGGTCTAGGGAAGGAATTTCTCTTTTTTCCACAATTGAATCTTGCCAAGATTTCTACACTGTTAAAATAAAATATTTTTGTGTATAACCTTCATGCCATTTACAATGATATTTATCCTTCTATGAATTACTTATGCTTTTCTTGTTTTTGTAATGACACTTTTCTTTGTTTTGTATCCATTCATGTAAAATAATTCTGAAAAAAGGCAATAAAATCTGAATAATGTTTCCAGAAAAATCCTTAACATTGTATAGGAAAGCATCACATTCAAATAACGTGTTGTTACTCAACATTGCAAAAGTATATTTAAGCACATTTTAAAATGTCTGGTTTGCCTATTAAACTTTATCTCATGCTAAGCTAAATAAATATGGAAGGTAAGTGTCATTATTTAATTACACAGAAATTTGAAATGGGTATTTCCAAAATAATATCAATTTGGTGATGACCAACATTAATACTTGTAAAACTGGTGCCATTCATGGGGAAAAAATTAAAAAGCACATATATTTAGACTTCTCTCCTTTCAAATTCAAGGAGCTAGGTAAATAAACGTTTGGATGACCACTATCAGAACATACTCATTATTTAGGACCCCCCCTTCTCTGCAAATCTCCGTTTCAGCATAACTACCAAAATCAAATTTTGAGGAAACTCCGGCTAACTTTAAATCCCAGTGTTCATTGTTCAGTTCATTGTTCTTGGAACAAACTGATTTTATTTTTTTGCCTCCTCTTTTTTTATCGTTAATGTCAAGCAAACATTTATTTCAGGTGCAAAGCCTCAGGATATGTTAGTGAAAACAGTGGCTGGGCTGTTCTACCGCTTACTGCCCACTAAGTGGGTGGGAAAAGGGTGTTGTGACCCTCTTACCCTTCCCACCAGTCTCCCTAACAGCTTTGGCCTTCGGGTCAGCTCAATTTCCCCTCCACTGAGTGGCCATTACTGTGCCTGCCCAGTGATAAATGCTTTTTGTGAGAGACTGCATTGCCGGCAGCTAGCGCTAGGGAAGTCTGCCACCCAGGCAAACTAACATGCTGGCCCTTGATGGGCCCGTTACCTAGCAACGTGCCTGGCCTCACCAAAATGAATAGACCCACAAACAAAAATGAAAAGGAGATAAAACGAGTCGAAGTACAAGGGGCGAGGAGGTTAATATTCCTGTATCGAATAACTTCGTTTTGGAGAATTGCATTTTAACCTTTTTTCAAAGCCGAAGGTGGAGACATGTATTGGAAATTAAATTAGGCCACATTTGTATTTTTAAAAAATGTTTTCTTCTATGCAGAATTTGCTTTCCCTTTCTATCTACAATTTTCTAACTTTCTCTTAAAGTGGAGGAGAATCAACATTAGAGGGGGCCGCAAGGTGGATATGTAAATATTTTACTTTTTCTACATCAACTTGCTGTGTGGCTTTGGGCAGGCGGCTTGGGTCCTCTGGTGCCCAGTTTTCCTGTCAATAAAAGGGGGTGGCAGAGGTAATTTATTAAGCACAATGAGAGGGTGAGGTGTAATGTTTTATGCCAAAGAAAGAGTTAACTCTCATTTGCCTTGAAACTGAACACAACCAACTCTTTACAACTAAATCAAGATGGCACCTTACAGATTAGTAAAAATTGTGCTCAATTAAATAAATGACTTTTAGCTTTGAGGTTTCAGGGTGGCTCCCAAATTATTATGCTTTTGAAATATTTTGTGTGTGTGTGTGTGTGTGTGTGTAATTTTGAGTATCTACTATGTACCAGGTACTTTAGAAGGCCCTTTAAAAATATGTACTACTGTTATTAGGTAAGAATGAATGCTTGAGTCCAGACTCATTCAATAAAGTCATTTGACAAGTTTCTTTAGTATCCACCAAGCCAAGGATTGGTGTCTTGATACTTCCCACATAGTATGAAGAAATATAAGCAGAAAAATAATTACAGAAATATAAGTGCATTGTTCACAAATCTTTCAAATTCCCTTTCGAGAATCCTCCCAATCACTGGCCTCGTTCAGGCCACCACCGCTCATCTGGATATTAGCTTAGCCTCCTATCTAATGTCCCTACCTCAAATCTTCTCACCTGTAGAACACTCTGACAAAGTTAACTGCAAAGCTATCTTAAGTCCCTTATTTAAAATCCTCGTTTGGTCCCTTATTGCCCAAACTCCTTACCATGACTCATAAAGCCCCTCTCAATCTGTCCCATCTCTGACTTCCATGCATCGCGGGTCCTGCATTTGTCATGCACGGAGGCTCTCAGTTCCCCAGATACACCACACTCAGGCACATGCTGTTCCCTATGTCTAGAATGTGCTTCCTTGTTTCACCTTGGATCCAGAAAACTCCTCCTCCTTGCTTAAGATCCAGTTTGCATGCATCTTTTCTGCCTTCAGGGAAAGCCCATCAATCCCTCCAACATACTCTTATGGCCCTTTTGGCATTGGTTATCGTCTCACCTCGAGCAAGTCCTTTACCTTACCCATCCTTATCTGCAAAATGGTGTTAATAACGGTACCTACTTCGTACAGCCCTTGTGAGGTGTACTGAGTTAATAACATAGAAAGGGCTTAAAACCGAGTATGGCGTTGTCATAAGCACCTAACAAACATTAGCTATGATTGCTCTTATATAATCTCAAATATAGTATTTGTGCCATAATCACTATTCACATATTTGCCCCACCCCTCAGACGATAAGATTCTTGAGGGCAGGGAGTATGCTTGTTTGCTTTGCATCCCCTGTGCTGGACATACTACTTGTCCTTCTAGTAGGTACCCAAAAAAAGTTTGCTGTAGTGATGAATGCATGCATGCATAATGTTTCTAGGGCTGCCTGGGTTAATGAGATATTGTGTTTGCCTTATGGTTTCATGTCCCTTCTCTTTAAAACAAACTTTTCACACCTAGTAAACTTGCTTCATGAGGCTTTTGGTTTTAGGATGCTCCCTAATACAAGTGTTCTTTTCTCCGTCTTCTGCCTCAATTGCAAAACCATCATAAACTCCCTTTTATTACACGGGCTGAACTTGAACACTTGAATTCCAGAGTTGCCTGGAAAACCCCTGTAAAGTGATTGTGCTTTTTTTGTTTCATGGCTGTTAGATTTAGCTGCACTGTAGATTGCCTGTAAACTTTACAGGGTTTAATTTTTAAGCCAGCACTCTGACTTCTCACTTGCTTTTCTCTTGTGTTATAAGAAACAGAATCAATATTATATTTTAAAATAGAGAGAATATGTTTATTTATATATCTGCTACAAAAACTCACGTTAAACACAAATCATTATTTTTAAAAGCAGTCACGAATTTGTAGCCTGGCCATGAAATAAAATTCCAGGGACCAGGCACCTGAGGACTCTGCATTGCATTGATAGGTGGGTGGCATTAAAAAGAGGTCAGGTGAAGAGAGAGCAGAGCACAGGTGTGGGTGTTGTTTCCAAACAAAGATAAATCACTTCCCAGTGGACACTCAATAGAAGATGAAACTTTTTGGTAAACCTAAGAGCCTGACAAATCTGTTTTTATTTTCTTTTACCTTAAAGAGAAGTAGCTGTACTTATGAAAAGAACATGGGCTTTGGAGCAAAACCAACCTGGAAACAAGTTTTGTTTTGCCATTTAACAAGATCAGTTAAACTGGCCAAAGTGCTTAACGTTTCTAACCCTCAGTTTTCTTATCTGTAAAATGGGAATCTTTCTTACAGAACTTTTATGGGGATTAAATAAGACATTAGGTATAAAACACCAAACACAATGAGTACACAATAGTTGCTCAAAAATTATTAGCTCCCTCTCCACATTTCTTCTTTTTTTTTTTTTTTTCCATTCCTGTCTGAAAAAACAAACCCCAGACAAACTATCCTAACCCTTTGCCTGAGGTTTTTCTTTTCTGTCACTAGTATACCAACCCGCAGGGATAGGACTCTTCTTTAGGGCTCTGGCCCTAAAATATCCTTCTCTTTCAGCTCCCTCTGAGAGTCTTTTATCAAAAAGACTAAGGGACTCTTTCAGGATGGGGAGGACAAAAAGAGGATCAGAAACATACAAATAGTTGGCTCACAAAGCAAGCTATTTAACTTGGGACTTGAACCCTGGCTGTTTCTTCCTCAAACCTGTGTTTACTACTCTACATCTACCCACAGAGACAGGAGATTATTTGGGGCCAGCAACATGGCACTGGGAAGGATCCTGGCCTTGGATCCAGATAGGTGATACTTTAACTCCCTCCCAACCACAGTGAAGCCCTCCCGTCCTAACTGCCTAGTGCTGGGTGTAGCAGTGACCAAGGTGGGCATGGTCCTTACATTCATGGAGCTCATGATCCACTTGGCGTCCCTTACCACCAGTGTCTTTATTCACAAAATGAGGATAGTAGACCCACTTCACCCTTTCATGGAGAAAAATGAAATAATTTTAAGAGACAATTGACTATGTCCTTTGTGTATTAAGGGCTTCATATACATTATCTTATTTCATGCCCCAAATCACTTCAACCTCATTTTACATATAAAGAAACTGAGGCCATTTGCCCAAGACAGCCAGGGGCCGACTCTGAACCAGGTCTGTCTGCTGCCAATGCCTGTGTTCCTGACACTGTGCTAATGGATAGGGAACAGCCAGCAGAGCCCTGGGCACATATCACAAACGGTGCTCCAGGAATCGTTAGTCTCCCTCTCTTCTTTCCCTCGCCTTCCCTCCTCCTTCCATTCCTTTGTGCCTTTCTTCTCGTCCTCACTCTTAAATGCTCAGGTTGCAAAAACACAGAAAGGGGAGAGAGGGACAGTTGGCAAACGGCAGGAAGAGAGACACGGTGCACCTCATAGTTCTAAGATAGCCCTGCAGCTAGTATCTATATTCAGTGTCTCCTTGAAATCAGTTTGGGTTTCCCAAACTTCAGTAGTTGAGAAGATCCTATAATTATATTAGTGAGTTTTAAGTGGTTTTAATTTCTTTTCCTTTCTCAGTTTATGCTTTTTAGTTTGTTTCCTCGTCCCTCACTCTTCTCCCCTGGTATGCACACACCCAGGCCCATGATAATGAATGGACTTATACTAATTATAAGGTTGTGATTCCATCAAAGGGCTTGGATGCTGCTGCTGTTTCCTGGATGCAATGCTCGAGGGGTTTGTAACTCATCAGTGTCATGATGGAAATTTGGCCTGGCAATCAGGATCTAATTGTTCTGGATGCTGTACACATGTTACTCTAGAGAAAAACAACTTCAGAGTCACTTGCTCTCTTTTCATTATCACTGTTGATGTGTCTCCTAGGTCTGAGATTACTATCTACAGGTAAGTTTGAAAAATGTCTTAACAGCCTAGAATGAAAGTAACTTACATGCAGGATGTTCTTGAAAAGGAAGTACTCTGTGCCAAGGAATTATCTTTCATTAACCCTAATTGACTATTTCACAAGATTTCTGGAAACTGAATCAGTTACCACAACAAGAAAGTACAGATGTGGAGAGTTTAGGACTTGGAACTGTACCTATAGGCAGGGACGTGGGTATCATCATTTAATGAGCATCTTAGTTATATAACCACGACTTCATCCTTACAACAACAACTCTGCAGCTAGGTAGTATTAGCCTCGTTTTATAAGTGAGATAAATGAAGCCCAGAAAGATTAAATAGCTTGCTGAAGACCACACATCTAGGAGGTGGGATTCAGGCTCAGATCTGGGCGACTCCAAAGCCGTTGCTGGTCCATTGCACTGCATCTAGAAAGTAGAAAAATCATAACATCTGGGCTAGACAAGCCATTCACATTGAGGGGAGAGGGAAAGTCTCATGAGTGAGAACAAAATTGCTGCAGGGAATGAGGATGGGAGATCAGGAGGAGGTATCCCAGGAGAAGACCATCAGAAACTTTGGTAGTAACCTCAGGACAGAGTGCAGAGGAGGTCTCACAAGAGCAAGACAGGGTGTTGGGGTCCTCAGCAGGTAATGAAGAATGATCTGGAATCACATTCTGCCAGAGGTGCTAAGAGATGGGTAGTGAGGGCTCAAATACCAACAAAGCTGCCAGTGGCTAGGGAGGGTCGGAAGAAATAAAAGGCCCGTGGTTTCTGCCTTCAAGGAATTCACAATGTGAATGGAAAAAAGTACACATGTACCTTGTGCTGTAAGAGATTACAATGTAAAACCCTGTGGGAGAAGTGTCAAAAGAGTAGTCAAGTCTAAGCATGGGGCGTTTACTTTCTCCTTCCCACCCAATTGCTCCCAGGAGACACAGCTGCACTTGAATGGTGCTAAGAAGCCCTTTGTAACCTACCTCCTCTCTCACCATCCCTTTCCCTCCATCTCACAGCCGCAGTGAACTACTCTGTCTCTGTTATGCCATCTTATACTTCCAGAACTTGGTGCATGCAATCCCCTTCCTGGCACACCCTTTGTCTGGCTACAACCAGTCTCCAGGGCCTTGGTGTAGTCCTCAATTCCAGGAAGCTTCCCTGTCAGCTGGGGGTCTTTGCCCATCATAGTAGTCTGTGTTCCCCAGGTAAAATGCAAATTCTCTAAGGCCAGGTTTATGTAGTTCCCCATTGTATCACCACACCTGGTACAGCGACTGGCACAGAGGTGGCACTCAAAAGTATTTGTTGAGGCCAGGTGTGGTGGCTCATGCATTTAATCCTAGCACTTTGGGAGGCCGAGATTGGAGGTGGATCGCTTGAACCAAAGAGTTTGAGACCAGCCTCGGCAACATAGTGAGATCCCACCTCTAGAAAAAACAGAAACAAAAAACTGGGGGCATGGTGGCGTTTACCTGTAGTCCCAGCTACTCAGGAGGCTGAGGTGGGAGGACTGAGCCCAGGAGGTCAAGGCTGCAGTGAGCCATGATCGTGTCACTGCACTCAAGTCTGGGCAATAGAGCAAAACCCTGTTTCAAAAAAGAAAAAAAAATTGTTGAATGAATCAATTATTCTTGGGTCAGTGCTTAATATAGTGCTGGTAACTATTTAAAGAGCTGTGCATTGTTCAAAATTCTCTACATGTGTTAACTCATTTAATCTTCATTCAACCCTAAGAGATGGGAACTATTATTATCCCCATTTTACAGATGAGGAAATGGAGACACAGAACCCAGGCAGTTTGTATTCTTATCCACTACACTATACTGCTCCAGCAAAGTCACAGAAATGAAGACACTGGACACATTGGAATTACTGTGTTATTTTCCTGGAGTCCTGTTTCTTGAAGGCATAGGATATATTGAGTAATATTTTATTGGTTTAGGTCCTGAGTGGGGTTGTTCATGTACACTTTGCCACAAGAAGCTCAAATTCAGGTGAAGTCCTGGGCTAATATCACCAATATCACTTTTAAACACGAAGGGTAACCGGAAGAGACTTCCAAAAATATGGAAGCCCCAAGGAGGCTGGTCGTCCTCTCTCTGGAGGATCAAATGAAGAGGCCTCATCTGACTGTGTGTAAGTTAACAAATGAGTTGGATGCATTGCTATTAAAAATAATTCATAAGTAGCACCTGTTATAATTTACATCTTCAGAAAGTAACAACATATTAGCAAGTATGATAATTGAGCCCCCAACACCTGCAGGTGAGAAAACACAGATGGAATCAGTGCACTAACAGGAGATTTCATTACATGTGAACTAGTCCAGGGAGAGTGGAGGGGTTAAAATAACACTCTGCTCTTCAAGGTAGTTCTGATCATGATGGCTGCAGAAACAAACATTCCAGCCCACACGGTGACTCACGCCTGTAATACTAGCATTTTGGGCGGCTGAGATGGGTGGATCGTCTGAGGTCAGGAGTTCGAGACCAGCCTGGCCAACGTGGAGAAATCCCATCTCTACTAAAAATACAAAAAAAAAAAAATTAGCCAGGCATGGTGGTCCACACCTGTCATCCCAGCTACTCGGAAGGCTGAGGCAAGAGAATCACTTGAACCCGGGAGGCAGATGTTGCAGTTAGATGAGATCACAAGATAATGCCACTGCACTCTAGCCTGGGCAACAAAGCAAGACTCCGTCTCAAAAAAAGAGAAAAGAAAAGAAAAGAAAAGAAAAGAAAGAAAGAAAGAAAGAAAGAAAGAAAGAAAGAAAGAAAGAAAGAAAAGAAAGAAAAGAAAGAAAAGAAGAAAGAAAGAAAGAAAGAAGAAGAAAGAAAAGAAAGAAAGAAAGAAAGAAGAAAGAAAGAAAGAAAGAAAGAAAGAAAGAAAGAAAGAAAGAAAGAAAGAAAAAAGAAAGAAAAAGAATCCCCAGCAAATGATCTCAGACTGCTTCCAGATCTAACACTTCACTGCTGGCTTGATACCATGTCAGTAACATGAGATTTGCCCATGGAGCCCACACTAAAATTTATCCCTTAACAATGTGCTCTGCTTGGCTATTTTGTTACATTGAGCCACCAAAGCCTACCAAGCTGCCATGGGGTGCCAGCAGATACTAGTTGACACCCCATTCACATCCTTTGGCACTCATCTCCACAGTCTGAGGGTTGCTTATAGAAAGCACCTGTGACACTGCCTGAGGGATTTTTCAGGTTGTACAAGCATGCCTGGCCTGTGGGGAAAACAAACCAGACATGCTGGAGGGTTCTTATCCGTGGGAGAGGCCTCAACCAACAATAGATGGGAAGGTGGATAAATACCCTGATAATGCTGGGACATGGTCCATGTGGCTTCCCAGAGTTCTCCAGAGGGAATCTGGTAACTTGCTTAATAAAATGCTCCTTATGAGCTTTGCCCCCTTCCTTGTTCCCCTCCCCACTCCCTTCCTAGTGTTCCCTGGGACCATCTTCCAAATAAACTGCTTGCACTTGAATGCTGTTCTCAAGGTCTGCTTTTCGTGAAACCCAAACTAAGACAGCTAAGCCCTAGGCATATTGAGACAATTAAGACAGTCTCTGGCTTCAAGATGTTCACGATCTAGAAGATTAGAAAAGCAAAACAAATCAGTGATTATAAAAGTGTGAAAACTGTGACGATAAAGGCATGCATAAGGAATAATGGAATATAGAAGAGAAACACAGAAGACTCACAGAGGGTGTAGGTGGGTGGTCAGAGCTTGCAAGAAGAGGCAAGATGTGTAATTACTTACTTCAATAAGAATCATGCTGTAAAACAGTTTAGTATTTGTAGAATAACTGAACTACAAAATAATTCGTGTATCTATACAGTTACAGAAACACTAAGAAAATAAAATTTTCACTGTCAGAAATTTACATCCTTAATAGTTTGTAGTCTGAGAAAACACTTCTAGGAGGTATGTGTGTTGGTGCATGTCATTCCTGGGTACCTGGGTTTCTATACGAGCATCTCCCCACACACAGTCTGTGCCTGCAGTCAGGAGTGTAGGTACACAGATGTTCATACTCTGAAAGCCTTTTGTATGTGTGCCTTTCCCAGTGCACTGCTGGTATTGGTTTATATGTTGTTCCCCAATCCCATCACATGTCTTTTGTTATGCTACCCATTGTTTTCCTTTGCTGACATAAAAATAATATTAATACAATATTGTTTATTTATTTGTGCTTACTGTTTCTGGATATGCCACTAGACTCTACAGTCCATAAGGGCAGAGAGCTTTCAGTTTTGTTCACCATTATATACCCAGTACGGTGGTGCATGGCATGCCATGGGCATCAGGAAAAGTATTGAACGAATGTATTCTTGAATTATTGAAAGACTATGAGCTCCTTATAGGAAAGATAAGGCCTCAAGAATCATTGTATCACTCGTCCACAGCACATGGCCTGCGCGTGGTAAACAGCTTTAGAAGTTTATCAAATTATTTTATTTTAAATTCCAGTGATCAAGAATATTGTCAGTGACAGAAAGGACTTAGGGCAGAATTTTAGTCCCTTGCCATTTTTCTTATTTTCTTGGTTGCCACTTTTCCTCAAGTAGAAGATCCTTTTCCTAACCACAGTGATCATCAGAGAGCTTCTATATCAATCACACTTCTTGTTTCTTTGGCTGTCTTGGGAGAATCCCTAAAGCCCTTTCGGTCACATCATCAGAGCTTCAGAAGGGGGTTGGGACCAGAAGCCAAGTTGATGTGGAGTAAAGCAGCCCCTGCCAGTGTCATGACCCAAATGAGAGCCTGGCCAGACTGCCCAGGGCTAGCCTCTCCATTCCTCTCACAAATCCAGTTTTGACAGGTGGTCAGGTTACTTTCAAAAAGGAGATAATCTTTCTCCAAAGAGTCAGTTGCTAAATATCCAAAAGAGAAGCCATACAAGCAGGGTGGTTCCTAGAGTTCCTGGAAGCTGCACACCCTGCGTCCACACCTGCTTTAACTCGGGTCCTCTCGTGGCAGGACTCCCACTGGAATAGAACCTTTCTGAGAGGTTCTGATCGCCCTTAAGAAGCTCTGTGTGGCTGGAGAATCGAAAACTTTGGGCACAAGCTGGAAGGTCCTTTACTGCAAACCCCTATCTCCCAGCTAATCTGTAAGTAAACTCTCTAAGATTAGTCATGGCTTTGGTGATAAAGATTTCTGACGTTTTATTTTGAGCCTATCCTGATGGTGAAATAATAATGATAACACCAACAATAATAATAATTACTATTTATTAAGCTCTATGTGCATTATCTCAATTCACAAAACATCCCCATGAGATAGGTACTATTGGTATTTGCATTCTACAAGTGAGAAAATGAAGATCAAGTAACTTTTCCAAGCCACATGGCTAGAAAGTAGTGCAGCCAGGATTTAAACACTCAATTCCAGAGTCCGTTGCTCTCAGGCCTACAAAAAGGACATGAAAGGGCAAAAATCCTCTGAAGATTAGAAAGCCATACCCTTTTACAGTTTGAGACTCTAAAGGACAGAACTTCACACAGGAGCCTCTTTGCTAACAGGTTTTATATGAACGATGAAGGATGTAACACTGCAAAGGTAGATGAGGAAGTAAAATCCTAACTGCTCATTGCTTATAAGGAAATCCATTAATGTATTTTATAACCTGATGGTAGATGAATGCAACACCCACACAGAGTAGAAACTGGAAGTCCAGTCTCTTGATAGTAGGTCATTCTTAGGGCTTCGAGTGGCAAAACTAATATTCCAAAATGTCTACCAGGGTCAGGATGAGTAACATCTTGTTCTTTGCTTATATCAGTCATGTTAGACTATATTGTGCTGCAATAATGAATAAACCCCAAATCTCTGTAGCTTAAAACACTAAAGCTTCATTTCTTACTCATGCTGCCTGTTTGTCTTAGGGCTTCTGCTCCTGATTTTCTCACTCAGACTTGGACTGATGGAGCCTCCCTCACCTGGAATGTTGATGTTTGCTATATAGGGGAAGAAAACTTGGCAAATCACTCACTGGTTCTTCAAGGCTCCTGCCTGCAAGTGATACCTGTTACTTTTGTTCACAATTCATTTTTTAAAGCAAATCACATAGCCCCAACTAACTTTAATTGCCAGGGTGTGGGGGTGGAATTTGCTGAGAATGAGAAGAAATTGAAATATTGGTAAACATCTTGAATGCCTCCCACATCAAATCCTTAAATCATACCCAACATGCTTAACTAAGACCAGATAAGATTGTTCAGTTAAAATAAATCATGATTATTTCAAGCAGGTGTTCCCTTAATATACCACAAGTTTTACCCTAGCCATTGTTTTTCTGCTGATCATAGAGAATATGATCAACATATTCTCTTTACAGCCATGAGCTTTTGAGAGCAGTGAGTGGTCTTATTTGTCTTTGACTACTCCAAACCTGGTACAGTGCTAGGAGAATGAATATTAGTCTTCTTGGGCTGTCATAACAAAATACCATAGACTGGATGCCTTAAACAACAGAAATTTATTTTTCCACAGTTCTAGAGGCTAGTAGCCCAACATCAAGGTGCCTATGAGGTCAGTTTTGGATGAGGGCTTTCTTCCTGGCTTGCAGATGGCCACCTTCTTGCTGTGTCCTCACATGGCTTTTCCTCAGTGCCTGTGCACAGAGAGAAAGTGTGTATGAGCTCTCTGGTGGCTCCTCTTAAAAGGACACTAATTCTGTTGGATGAGGGCGCCACCCTTATAGCCTCATTTAACTTTAAATATTTCCTTACTCCAAACACAGCCACACAAAGGTTAGGAATTCAACGTAGTAATTGAGAGGAGGAGGGAAGGACATAAGCATTCAGTCCATAACAGCATGGTAGGCTTCAGTGTTTTCCGAATGAATGGATGAATGAATGATTCCACTTAACCAATAGTCTTCCTTTAGCATCTAGTCACTGGGCATTTGTCCTTTTTTTCATCTTCCTTTTCCCATGGGTGAGGCTGTCTTGCACCCCTTCTCCAGTTGTAAGGCCCATGCATCCTTTAGCATCCAGCTAACACAATGCTGTCTTGGGGAAACCCTTTCTCATCTACATGCTCTCCTGCACCCTCCAAAGCCTGAACTAGTTGTTCCCTCTTCTCTTCTGGAACACTTGATTCCTCCCTCACTGTACTGATCTCAAATAAGTGTAATTTTTTACACACTAGACCATCTCCCACACTGTTCTGTGAGCCCCTAAAGAGCAGAGACTGGTAGTTGTGCAGTAGCTGGCACCAGCATGGGGCCTGACTCATGCAGGTGTTCAAAATGCTAGGATCAAATGAATAAATGGATTAATAGGTCTTCAGGATTGTATCTCTTTTTGACATGTTAGTCTTCTGTGTATGTGCATGTGTGTGTGCTCCAATATTTGATATTCAATTCACCTATAAGACTGGGGCTGTCAGTAACAGCAGGAGGATCAGAACACTCATTATGCTTGTCATTAAAGCGCATTCAAACTCAAAACATGGAGGCAGTCGGTCTTGTTCCCTCATCTTTGCTTGATTCATTCTCAGCTAAGATGCCCATCTGGCACCTGCAGGCTTGATGTTGTCTCTTCAGAATCTGAGCAGTCCTCCAGGTTGGCAGGAAACACACCTATTCAACACTGTATCTCCAGAGCTTGGCATGAGACGTGGCACACAATAAGTGATTACTAAAGATTTGTTGAATGACTGAATTAACCTACCAAAACCTGGGTCTCCAAGCATCATTTTAAAAGACTCTAAGGCTTTAAAGAGGAAGCGATCATACTTTAAAGAGGAAGTATCATAGAAGCCTTGACTTGGAAGATACTCATGTCACATATGATTGGCCCTGATTCTAAACTATGCTATTTCAAAATCTTTGAGATAATATGGTTATTTCTAACTCAAGAAGATCTCTGGGAATGGAGAGGCTGCAGTAGCATCATTGGCATGAACTCAGGCTTTGGGGCTAGAGAGACCTGGGTTTGAATCTCTTTCTCACTAGCTGGGTGATCCCGAATAGGACACAACTCTCTGAGCCTCAATTTCCTCATTTTCAAATTTCACAGTTGTAGGGATAAAATAATGTAAAATAAAACTACTCAGTTAAAAAAACTATTCTTATTAGTTAATTGCTTTACCCTTAGGTAAAACTAATCTTAAATAGTCCTTCCATATTCACTTTTAAAATTCAATAACTATTTATTTATTTATTGAGGGTCTACACTATGCCACAAAAATATATCCTAGGGAAAAAGGTGTTTTTTTTTGTTTTTAATAGCAGAGACTGAGAATGTCTTTGGTCAGTACAGACCTCATAGAATCCCTGAAGTACTTCCCAGCATCTTGCCTATGCACCTCCTAATAAAATGAAAACTCCTTCCTTCCTGGCTACCGTAGAAATCTTGGCCCCAGCTCCCCTGTCTATGATTCTTTTCCCTTCCCCTGTTATCTTGTGCATCCATCTTCTCATTCATCTCATTTATTCATTCATCAAACTTACTGAGAATCTACAATATGCCAGTACTGGGCAAGGTCCTAGGAATACATGTTCAAATAGGATCCTTTGTGCCCTCAAGGGACCACAGACTAGAGAGGATAAAAGGTAAGGCAATCATTATAATATAGTGCAACAAGTATCAAAAAGAAGGCAGGTGGAGGATACACTGGGAATACAGAAGAGTGTCATCAAAGCGAAGCCCAGGTGGAAAGTGGAGGAGACGGCGGGAATGTCCAAGAGGACTTTTCTAGGAAGGAGTGTCTAAATACACTGACTTCTGAAGGGTGAGTATGTTTTCGGCAGGCAAAGAAAGGTGCTCTCGGTAGACAGGCAAGATGAAGAGCCAAAGATGACAAGTATGTTATTTTCAGTTGACTCATATAAAATCACTGATATTCAGCTGGTTTTGACCTATACAAATGGTAATTTTTCATATGGCCCTCCCGAATAGGTCAGTCTGGCTAGAGTACATGTATGCAGAGTGTGTGCTGTGCACATGTTGGTGAATGTACTCACATGGCCATGTGTATTGAGGATGGGGAGGGAGGAGGGAAATAAGTAAGGCTAGAGAAGCAGACAGAGATTCAATCGCAAACATCCTTGTGTTTATCTTGAAGGCATTTAGGGCCACAGAAGGCTTCTGGTCAGGAGAGTGAGTCAGTGATGCTTGTAACTTTGGGTAGATAGCTCTGGCTGCAGTGCAGAGAAACGTCCCCATGCTCTACCACCTCACCATGCCCCTGGGAGAGTTCTAGTTCCTGTGGTCTGAACTCCTCAGGATTGCTAGTGTAGCCTCTGTCTCCATGGCACCTCGCTGTCCCTGACCCCCATCCTTCTACCTCTCTGGCCCTCAAGGCAGAAGCCTCTTTGGCCACTGCCAGAAAGGACTCTGAGTTCAACCATTGAGCTGTCCCAGAATTGTCCATGTAAATGGGCCAATCTTCACCCACTGAGAGCCTAAAGGAAATTCTGATTTGGAGTCACTAAGCAGAAGAAATAAATCTTGGAATTTTAGTTGTACTGACAATGTCATCTCAGCTTATGCCTTCCTTGTGAAAAGGCTGATGAAAATGTTAGCAAAATATATGCTCTATTGTTGGAGGGGGCAGGAGGAGACGAATTTTACTCCCTCCATCAGATCGAATCCCAACGTCCCCTCCTCCATAACGCTCTGCTTATCCCCTGAATTAACCACTTTTTCCTGTGTGCCATCGTGGCACCCAGTACCCAGCTCTCTGGTGCTCTATATTATCATTACTTGTCCACATGAGCGTATCCTTATTTAACTTCCAGCTCTTTGAGGTCGTGGCCTGGGTCTGCATCTGTAGTAGAGTAGGCTCACAGTTCTGTGAAAGGAATGCATGTGTGGCTGGGGACGTGGTGTGGCCTTACCTCTGCCCAGGTGTGCAGAAGGAAGGACCGAGCAACTCTCTATCACAGTAGAAACTCAGTCAACACCTACTGGTGGTATGGAATGAAATTGTAGAGTTCTAGACCAATATAAAGCATGTGCGCAGGTATCCGGGCTCAATATGGGACGCAGGAACCCGGGAGGAAGGCGGGGTAGCCATGGCAGCGGCTTTTCCTATCTGCTTCTGCAAAACCAGCTAATTCCCTCGCCTCCATCAGCGGGCCCTTGGCAGAGGCAGCGCGGGCTGGTAGCGGTCCTAGCAGCCGCAGTGTGGAGGTGAACCCCATGGCCTCTTCAGTCTATTTAGCAGGCTCTGAGATGTGTAAGTACATTATCTGCAAGGCTGGTAAAGAGCGCTTGGGGAGGATTTGTGGGTCTGTGGGAAGGACAAAGAAAAATGTTTTCTAATAAATTATTCACCATCTCACAATCCCTTTTGGGCAGGTTGTTGCTCCCTTTGCCCTGCGCTGCTCAGCGCCTCTTCCCTCGGCATTCAGATGCGCTGTTTCTCACCTCCAGAGAGCAGCAGAGATCTCGGGCAGGCTGCTGCGGCTAATGGTGGCAATTAATAACTTGTCATAATCCCGAGGATGAAAGGGAAGGCGCCCCATCAGCAGGCGGGTCATGGCGCTGCTCAGAAGCAAATGAGGTGCAGGTGTGGCCTCCGCTAAGCGCTGTGCTTGCCACTCGGTGCGCCGCGGTGCCAAGCCCCAGATCCCGAGCGCCAGCGGCCCGGCTCCGCTCCCAGGGTGCGCACGGCCCGGCCTGGCCCCCTCCACGTTCGCCCGGCTGAAGGGGCGTCCCAGGAACGCGGCCGTAAATCAGAGCACAAGGCACAGAACCTTCCAAACACTTAATTGCACTCTGTGAACACAGTTAACTCTGGCAGGCCCACTTCGCTTGGCTTTGTTTTTGTTTTTTTCCCCAGATGTGGTAAAAATTGCACACCTCAAATCTACCCCGTCACTCCTCCGCGTTATCCCCTACCAGACCTCGTGCAAGCACTGCACCCCTTTAGAAGAGAACGTGGTTAAGGAAGCAGCCAGCGTACTGCGCCTGATTTGGTCGGCTCTCAGTTCCCTGGTGGACTGGAGGACACAAAATCCTCGTTAGGGTTTTGTGAAACAGCCAAACAAGAATCACTGATTTCCAGACAGCTCCAACCCAGTTGCCTTTTCTCTTGTTTCCATTCCTGTGGGTCAGTTCTGCTTGAAATGAACCAAGTTTACAAATCTCTTCTGGTTTGTACACTCCTATTATGCATATGAGGTGATGCATTTGTAACTGTCACACAAGTCAGGGTGATACAGCACTCTCATCTGACCCTATTCATTTAAATGGGTGCGTCTTGATGACATTGATTCATGTTATAAGTTATATCCATGCATTATAGTCTTTATGTGTCACCTTACTGGTTATTTCTACTACAATGCAAGCGGGGTGGGGGAGACACAGCAAATGATGGTGAGAAGGATTTGAGAGTGCTTTGAGCAATATGAAGTCCATATAAACTCCAAAGCTTCCTAGATAAGTTTATTATGTGTCTGTATCTTGAGAGAGGGAAATTTACATGCAGAACCGTCCTGGGCAAGGTGTCTTTTGCTGTAAATATTCTGCCGACTAACTTATGAATATTTGGAGAATGTGTGCTTCAAATGCATATTGCACCAAACTAAAGGGGTAAGTAAACATGATTATGCATGCATGTAAGTCTTTATCAAGGTGGGGTTAATAATGTTTTAAAGCAGAACTATTTCTCATGAAAATAGCTGCTCTTAATAGCCTCTGTCTCTTTATTGTGCTTCTTACTGAAACATAAATCACTAATATGTTTTCAGCGGCAAAGTACTCTCTTTTTCCATTGTATTCACAGATTTAGTGGCATTTCAAATAGATAAACACAAGCAACATCTATCAACACTACAAAAAGGGCGCCTTAATCAAAGCTCCGGGTCCCGGGTCTCAGCATCTCCATTTACCTTGAGATAAATCCATTGGTGTGACCACCACTGCACCGGGTGACAAATCACCCCAGCCGGCCGAGCAGCACAAGGGCTTATTGGCCTTCCTTTAAGTGGTCTTACCCTTCAATGAAAAAGATGGGGCTTGTCAAGCAGGACCAGATTAAAGTTAGACAAAAAGAAATGATCTGTTATTAGAAAACTCCGATTGAGAATCACAAAACAGGAAAGAAATATGAATAAAAATTTCCAGGGGGAAGACCATCTGATCCCAACAGAAATTAATTCCCATTATGAGCACAAGGTAATAGATGGCCTGCAGTTGGAACTAATGAGGATTTTCGATTAAGGAGGTGTGGGGCTCGGCTGGGGGTGTTAGCAGCTACTCTGGGCACTCAAGTGAAAAGTTCAGGAATGGCCTGGGTTCCTGGCTTCCTGGACTGGGTGGTGGTGTTCAGGTGGGGCATGGAAATTACAAGCTCTTAGAAGTGAGGACTCACTCACAAAGGCTTGGATACTTCACAGAATGTTAACACTGGCAGGACCCTCAAGGGACAGGTTGATCTCCCCTTGTTTGAGAGAAGGGGACACTGAAGGCCAAATGAGGAGAGTGGCTTGCCCAGAGTCACTAATGGTAGGGCTGAAGTCAGAACCGAGACAATCTGTCTGCTTCCAGTTCATTATGACTCCATTATTTGCCCTAATCCTTGGAGATGATGTTGTTCTGCCCATGAATCTAAGGATCTGGATTATCTTCCAGTTAACTGGAAGGTGAGCAAGAGAGAATGGGGTTCCATGGTTAAGTGAGTCTTCTTTGCAGAGTCTTGAGTTAAGCCTGCTGCTTATACAGACAACAGTATCTCATGCTTGTGGGTTCCTACTCGGTACCAGCCATTGGCTCTGCGTTCTCATTTAATCCACAGATAGCTACTGTCATCCTCATCCCCTTTTTACTGACGGAGATACTGATACTTAAAGAACCTAAGCAACTTGCCCAAGATTGAATAATAAATGGGAGAGCTTGTTTTTGAACCCAGCCAGTCTATCTTGAGAGCTTAGGCTCATAAACACTGTGCTATATTGTTAGGCAAAGACCTGTATTTCTTGTGAGAAATCTTGTGCAAACAAATAAAATGTAATAAGCAAAATATACTTGATAACATATACACATAAGGAGTGAAAAGTTGGATGCTAAGGGAAAAGCATGAGCTTTCACTATCCAGATCCCTGATATAAATAAACAAAATATTCAGATTCCCTCCCAAGGAAAGGATTAGAAAACCAGACTACCAAGGGTTAGATGTGCAATTCCATGATTTAAAAAAAAGAAAATGTGTAGGCTATAGGAAGATACATAGCATGAGTATCATAAGAAAGATAGTACAGCATAGTACCGAGTGTGTTTGGAAGTCTATGGCCCTGGGTTCCAATACCAACTCTGTCGTTTCTAGCCCGAGCAATTTCCTCTCTTTCTCATTTTAGTTTCTTGTATATCTGAATCTTGAGCAAGTTACATAACTGCTCCATGCCTCAGTTTCCTCATTTGCTAACCAAGGAAATAACTGCCACCTCGCAGGTTGGTTATGAGGATTAAAAGAGATGATGAATGTCAAGGACAGAGTTCCTAAAGGACCGTAAGCACTTGGCGAGCCCCCAGTCTCGGAGAGCTGAGAGGAACTTTCTGAAATAGCCCCACCTTGTTCCTTGTGCAGGATCATAGGGAGGGCTGACCTCAGTGAGGGTGCTAATCTCAGAGATGCTGAATGGAGTGGCCTTGTCCGTACTCTGCCCAATGTCTAGTGAACACACAAAAATGCAGTTAAAGCTGGGTGTGGTGGCTCATACCTGTAATCCTAGTACTTAGGGAGGCCAAGGTGGAGGGATCGCTTGAGCCCAGGAGTTCAAGACCAGCTTATTCAATATAGTGAGACCCCATCTCTAAAAAAATTTAAAAATTGGCTGGGCATGGAGGAGTATGCCTGTGATCGCAGCTCTTGGGAGGCTGTGGTAGGAGGATCGCTTGAGCCCGGGAGGTTGAGGCTGCAGTGAGCCTTGCTTGTGCACTGCACTCCAGCCTGGGTGACAGAGAGAGACATGTCTCAAAAAAATAGAAAAAAGAAAAAGCAGTGAAACTTCTGGGTGTTGAAACCTCCAGAAAGATAAACACTCAGATATTTAGAGATTGCCGAGTTTTTCACTGACTTATTTCAGGCCTCATGTTTGGTGGATATGGACAGAGATTCTTAAATCTGAAAGAAGATGCACAAGAAAAAGAAATCATAGAGACACAGCTAAGGAAATTAAAAAATCAAAAAAAAGAATCTCAATCTCCATATTTGAGAAAGCCAAACCAATATTTGCCTATCCAGTGAGTTAACAGGTGCTTTGGATATAGTGATACAATAAGATGCCACATGTATCAACTGAGTCTATTGTATTTCCCTGGGGGCCAAATTTGAGAAAACAAGTTTGAAGCCAAAGTTGGCCATTGCTATATTTGATTTGTAAGCATATTCTATTGTTATGATAGCATTTATGGAGGCCATTGTGTCAAGAGCTTGTTTTTTCTAATTATTTATGCAAAGAATCAATCTGGGTAAAAGAATGTTCTACATTTATTCTAACCTCAGAAATTTGTAGCTAATAACATCAGGGGAAGCACTCTATGCCAATTACTAATGCTTCCATTTATCAACACAACAGTAAATGCATATTCTCTGTGTTTAACTGTATAACTCAATCAAGCTTAAAAGGAAAAATACATGAAACATTTCTAAGGTCTAAAATGGCTCAAGCATGTATTATGTTTTATTTTTATTTAAAGGCACTAGAATTGCAAGACAATGGTGATAGATAATTACAGGCATGAGTTGATATATTTTGCATTTGTGTTTGTGTCTGAATACCTACTGCCTTCTTGATAAACTTCAATTAATATGCTTTCAAGTACTCCAAATGTAATTTTCTCATTAAACACAGACACAAGACACCACCAACTCATTAATTTTACATAGATTGAATGTTAGTGTTTGTTATGCAGTTAAATGTGAGAAGGAGGACATCCAAGAATCATTTTGTATTTAATATGAACAGGTATATTTTTTTGATTCAGGCTAAGCCAAATCCCCAGGACATAAACGAGGTGGTGACTGAATTCTACGACTTCAGAATTTGCACATTTAATGGGAAACAATTTCGAAGCCTTTGCCAGTCATTGGAAAGGCCGTTCTATTCTGCTTTTTCCGTAGAGCAAAATCTTTCTGAGAACAATGCTTATTATTGATAGGTTTAAAGCCCCTCAGGTGCTTGCCCATTGTGTGTATTGCTGTCACTCTGTCTTCTGAGCAGTGGGGAAGCAGTGATGGATAACATGGAGAATAATTCATGATTCCTGATTGAATGCAAAGCTATAATTCAGTCTTGGGGTTCTGCTGACGTCACAGTGCATGAGAACACAGCTCAAAGAAATAATTTTTAAAACCCAGGTAATCCTTGTCCTCAGGTTTGGAGGCAGTGGATCAGGACACACATGCCAGTCTTTCCTGAGTGGGTTTCAAGGAGAAAAGCACCAGAGGGAATAATCTCCTAGATTAAGGTCTCCTGTGCCCTTAGGTAAGCAACTAGAGAAACTAGCACAGAGCCTGCTGCTGGCTCCTGCTCAGTTTGCTCCTTGCTTCATTTTGTGGCAGGCAAGTAAAACCCTGAGATGTGGAAAATAGAACCCTCTCCTATCAGCCCCTCAAGATGTCCTCCAATCCAACGTGTCTAAAATTGCTCTGGTGAAAAGTACTGCCCGAAGCCCTGTTAAAAATATAGCTCCCCAAGATTCTCATCCCTGGAGATTCAGATTCAGTGGGTCTGGAGTAGGGCCTGAGAATATATATATTCAATGAGTAATCCACGCTGATTCATTAGGAGAGTTTACAGACACCATGATTCATCTCTCTTGGTGTCTCAACTCAGAATTTCTTCTGCACTACCCATTGGGTACAATATTCACCATTCAGGTGACAAGCACATTAGAAGCCAGACTTCACTATTACGCAATCCATCCATGTAACAAACCTGCACCCGTACCCCCTGAATCTATAAAAATTAAAAAGAATTTCTTCTGCACTTGCCAGCTGCTTGATGCAATTTAGGAATCGATATAATACTGGCTTATGTTGCCCCTCATCAACACAATAATGAGAATGTTTTTGCAAAGGATTTAACACAGAGTCTCAGTAAATAAAAATTTCTCACCATATTTTTTTTTTTAGTTGCCTCAACTATCAGAAACTTCTCCTCCCAACCTAAATACTAACAACTCAATAGCCAACACCAGGCTGCATATTTCCTCTGCAGGCCCTGAAATATTAAAGTAAGTATTTAAAATGATACATTGACTGAAACTGACAGAGGTGGAATGTCCTGATACCTGCTAATCCTTTTCTGTTCATGCTTCATCTACATCTGATGATATAGAAAAGAGTTATTCTGTTTTCAGGCTTACCCTACCCAGGGGAGACCTCCCATAATCCATTGAGCCTTCCGAAAAGAGAGAGGGAGAGGGAGAGAAAGGGGGAAGGGGAGGAGAAAGGCGGAAGGGGAAAGGGATTGGAGAAGGGGATGAGGCTTAATATGTACTAGGCTCTCTTCTCAGTCTTTTAAACATAGTAACTCATTTAATCTTCCCAATATCTTCATTCCCAAATTCCATTTTACATGATGAGGAAATCAAAGTGCAGAGAAGTTTCAAAATTTGCCTAAGGACATAGCTAATGAATAGCAGGGCTAGGATTATGAACCGAGATATTCTGGGTCCACAGGCCCTGCTTTTAACCACTATTCAACCCTGCCTTTACTAGGAACATGGCTAGTTACTCATAGAATCCTAAAACTGTTACAGCTCCTTGAACATCATCTAAACTAATTTTACAAATAAAAAGGCTGAGGCCAGAGAGAGGCAGTGATTGGCTGAAAGTAACCCAGCAGGATGGCTCTCCAACCCCAGATGCTGACCTCACCCAACCCCAGATGCTGACCTCACCCATCCCTGCGTGAGCATATTTGGGTCTGGAGCATCTCTGCTGGAGACTGGTCCTGCCTAGTGCAGGCCCCCTCTTGAAAGTACACAGAATTATGGATGTTGCATACATGGGAAATTGTGAACATAGAGCTCAGAGCTCAGCTTGCAAGAAAGAAGGGGATGTCCCAATGCCAGATACAGAGATAGTTGGAAATATGAATGGGAAACTCCCAAGCAGATGCCAGGATAGCTGCAGGTAGGTATGAGGCCCAGATGGGGGCTCGGGGATAGGGGCTAGAATTAGTGTGGCTGTTACTCTGTAATAGACTATACAGCTGCAAATTCAAAAGATACAAACAGTATTGTTTCATAGTAGTACCTATAGAGCTCATTCCTTTTAGTTACATAGTATTCCATTTTATGGATGTATCAACATTTAACCAGTCCCCTATTTGTGGAAGGCAGGTCGTTTGCACGTATGTTATTTCTCTTTCTATGATCTGTATCTATGGTATAAATTTTCAGAAGCCGAATTACTGGGTCAAAGGATAATGCATTTAAAATTTTGATCAATAAGGTTGTACTAATTCACATGTCCTCCAACAACCTTTGAAAGTGATTGTTTCCCACATTCTCAACAAGCCAATGTTTTATCCAAATTTTTGTCCTTTTGCCAATCTCAAATATAGTTTTCATTTGTTGTTGTTGTTGTTTTTTGAGATGGAGTCTTGCCCTGTCACCCAGGCTGGCGTGCAATGGCATGATCTCGGCCCACTGCAAACTCCGCCTCCCAGGTTCAAACGATTCTCCTGCCTCAGCCTCCCGAGTAGCTGGGACTACAGGTGTCTGCCACCACATCCAGCTAATTTTTGTATTTTTAGTAGAGACAGGGATTCACCATGTTGGCCAGGCTGGTCTCGAACTCCTGACCTTCTGATCCGCGCCCCCCTCGGCCTCCCAAAGTTGTATTTCTTTTATTACAAGGAGGTTGGATACTTTTTATATACTTAAGGGCTTTTCATTTTCCCCTTTGTTTAAATTGGCTATCTCATTTGCTCATTTTACTATTGACTCTTTTGGTTTCTTTTTATACTATTGCTGAAGCACTTTATACATTAAATAAATTAGCCCCTTGATTGCAGCATGTAAGGCAAGAATGTTTGCCCAGTTTATTTCCTTTTTGACTTTGTTTAAAGTGTCTTATTCTACAAATAACTTTTTTTAAGTTTTTGTGAGTTTAAATATATCAACATTTTCTTGTCTGGCTTCTGAATTTTATGCCATACTTAAAGAATCCTTTCCACTGCAAGATTATATGGAAATAAATTCTCTCACATTTATTCCACAACTTTTGCGAATCACTAAAAACAGTCTTTGAGCTATTTGGAATTTATTTTAGTGCAAGACGTGCAATGAATCATACTCATTTTTGAAAACCAATTGCCCCAACACCATTTGTTAAACTATCTGCAACCCATGTGTGTTACTCTACTAATGATGTACTCAAAAATCAGAAAAATGGTGACCACTATTAGTTGATCCTAATTAGGTAAATCTTAAAAGAGAGAAAGAGGGAGGTGGGGCAGGGGGGAGGGAGACAGAAAGAGAGAGAAAGAAAGAGAAAAACAGAGATTTGGCCAGGGATCCAAATTTAGATTAGAAAATTGGAATAAAGGATAAAATAAGCTTGCAATGAATTGATCCTGATTGACTCTCTCCTTTGACAATTAGATTCTATATCACCGTGGTGATTCTGCTTTTCTGAGGAAAAGACAAAGAAAATCTATTTGGTACGTCTGGGATAAGATAAATTTTCATATATTAACTGTATTTTTTTTTTTAGCTATTTCATTATTTTCTGTGATACCTCTCCCTCATCCAACCAGATTGTGAAGCAAGGTTAGCTGCAGAAGAAAAGAGGAAGAATGGTTTTTTTAAGTTGTGGTAAAATATTCATAACATAAAATTTAACATTTTACTCATTTTTAAGTGTATAGCTCTATGGCATTAAGTACTTTCACATTGTTGTGCAAAAGTTCTCTAGAACATTCTCATCTTCCCAAACTGAAACTGTGTAACCATTAAAGATGAACTCTCCATTCCCCTCCCCAACTGGCAGCCGCCATTCTACTGTCTGTCTTATGCATTTGACCACTCCAGGTACTTCGTGGAAGTGGAATCATATAATATTTGTCCTTTTATAGGTGGCTCATTTAACTTAGCATAATGTTTTCAAGAGTCATCTATGTTGTAGCATCTGTCAGAATTTTCTTTCTTTTTAAAGCTAAATAAATCCACTGTATGTATGGACCATATTTCATTGTTCCATCCATCCATCAATGAACGTTTGATTTGTTTCTACCTTTTGGCTCTTGTGAATAATGCTATTGTGAACATGGGTGTACAAATAGCTGTTTAAGTCCTTGTGTTCACTTCTTCTGGGTATATGCCCAGAAGTGGAATTGCTGGACTATGTGGTATAATTTTTTAAGGAATCACCATAGTAGCTTTTTCTTTGTTTGTTTGTTTGTTCGTTTTTTGAGATGGAGTCTCACTCTGTCACCCCGGCTGGAGTGCAATGGTGCAATCTTGGCTCACTGCAACCTACACCTCCTGGGTTCAAGCGATTCTCCTGCCTCAGCCTCCCAAGTTGCTGGGACTACAGGCATGCACCACCACACCTGGCTAATTTTTGCATTTTAATAGAGACAGGGTTTCGCCATGTTGCCCAGGCTGCTCTCGAACTCCTGGCCTTAAGTGACCCACCTACCTTGGCCTTCCAAAGTGCTGGGATTACGGGGGTGAGTCACTGCGCCTGAACAGGAATCACCATACTAGTTTTCACAGTGCTTGTAACATTTTACATTCCCACCGACAATGCACAAACATTCCAGTTTCTCCACATTATTGCCAGCACTTCTTATTTTCTGTTTTTGTTTTGTTGCTGCTGTTGTTTGGGATAATAGCCATCCTGAGATATGTGACATGACATCTCATTGTGGTTTTGATTTGCATTTTCCTTATTTCTAGGGGGTGTTAAGCATCTTTTCATGTATTTATTGGCCACCTGTATATCTTCTCTGGAGGAAAAAAGTTGTTTGAATTTCAAAAGTTTAGTCTTTGGAGTAGCAAAATTCTTAGGGGTTGCAAAAGAAGGGTTGTGATAAAGGTGATTAGAATACAGCTAAGTTAGGCAAACTGGATGGACTAGAGGAGAGAGATTCCACGGTCAGGCAAGAGCTTTGAACAAGGATGTGTGCCCTAGAGAATGGGCCTCTGCCCTGCCACCCACCTCCCCAAGGCAGAAACTCTGGAGGGAGGGGGAATGGAAACCCCAGATAGGTTTGGGGGGAATTCAAAAGCAGAGATAACCTGTGCTCAATTTGCCAGTAGTGGAGAGTTCAGACCTCAGATGACATGCAACAGTAGGTAGACTCAGCTGAATGGGCATCTGGCAGATAGATGGAAGATAACTACATAGAGGGCACTATAAGAGAGCAGCAAAATGCCCTCTTCATGCTCTGAGATACAGTGGTCCTGCAGGAGGACCCTGCAGTGATCTGGATGGGTAGATGACCCAACAAGCGATGACATTTCAGTGAATGCTAGTATGGATAGGTGACTACTGTGAGAATATGACAGTCCCCTCTCCAGCTGCAGGGCCTTACCCCTACATAAACCCCTGGAACAAGAATGCAACCTCAAGGAAACACGAAGAGGAATCCTGTACTGTCCAAGATTAAGAGTTTGACTCCTGACAGATGGAGGATTGTAACAGAAATATACCTTATTAATAAAAACATAAAGGATCTATCATGCATGTTTGAGTTTGGAGGCTATGATTCATGTCTCCTAGAGGTCAAGTACAGAAGTCATTGCCACAGGCTGGAGAAGCAATTAGACCCTATGTCCAAGAGAGGAATAAGAGAATAGACACCAATGAAGTGGCTCATGGAGTAGCAAAAATGGGTTAATAATGAAGATATTATTCCCCCATTTTAAAGTACTTTTAAGTTTCAAGGCACCTTTGATCTGTTACCTGATTTGGTTGTCAACCTTGGGAGATGATAGAAAGAGGCAGGTTTTATTATCATCCCTGTTTTACAAACGAAGACACTGAAGCAGGTTTTCTGTCTTGGCACTACTGACATTTGGGGCCTGACAATTGTTTGTCATGGGGACCTGTCCTGTGCATTATGGGATGTTGGGCAGCATCCCTGGCCTCTACCCACTAGATACCAGTAGCACCCCCCAGTGGTGACAACCAAAAATGTCTCTAGACATGACCAAATACCACATCTCATATCCTGCATCCACCTTCCCCCCCAAGTAGGGAACCACTGAACAAGAACAAGGACAAGGACTTGACCCCAGTATCCTGACTCCTAGTTCAGAATGCATGGGAGAAATTCAGCGCCCCTTCCCTACCCCCAGGTCCAACCTGGCATTGCACCAACGTGCCCAAAACCACTTTAAAATGGTCTCCTAACGTTTTATTGCTGAAAGGGACTGAGATTCATCCCTGCCTTTTCAATTTACACGTGAAAACGCTGAGCTTCAGAAAGTTTCAGTTATTTGTTGAAGAACATGAAGCTGGTGTCGGAGGAAGCCGGTACTTAAACCTGGGTCTCCTATCTCAAATTCAGGGTTTGACATGCTACCTCATTGCCTAGAGCCAACATTAGTTCAGAAATGCTCCAGAACAGACTTGGGAAGAAAAGCAGGATATTTCCTGGTTAGCTGTCCCTCTATAAAGGGCTATTTTTAGTAAAATGGGGGAAATCAGCATTCAGCTCAATTGAAAATATATCTGGCATTAATTCATTGTTAATTGACCAGGATGAGTAAAAAGATGGCTACTTCCAAGGCCTCCCTAATGGAACTATTAGTGAATTTTCAGGTCAACTAACTCCTGTCACTGCCTGACAAGGGAAATGGCAATCATTTGCCAGTGTTAGCAAGGCTCTCGCTGCTCTGGAAAATGGGAATCGGTCATCCTGGGCTGTCAGGTTCCCTGTCTCCATGTGTAATTCCCCACCCCTCTCCCCTCCACCCCTGAGACCCTTACTTTCCCTTGAATGGCCTCAGGTTTGCCCTAAATGTGAGAAACTTTTGCCAGGTCTAAGAGCTTTCATTGAAATCTGGATTGGTCCTTCACACAATGCTGTAGTTTGGCAAATACTATTATCACTCCCATTTACTAATGTGGAAACTGAAACTCAGGCAGTTGCTTGACTTGTCAAAGTTTTCACAAATGGCAAGTGCCAAGGCAAGGTTTCAAACTTGGGAGTCCAGCAACAAATCCCATGCCATTTCTTCTTGGTGGCTTTATTCTGCGCCATCATCTGCCCCTTGTCTCCTCACTTGGCTTGTTTTTCTCTTTTTTAGACAGAGTTTTGCTCTCGTTGCCCAGGCTGGAGTGCAATGGCACAGTTTCGGCTCACCGCAACCTCCACCTCCCAGGTTCAAGCAATTCTCTTGCCTCAGCCTCCCAAGTAGCTGGGATTACAGCACCCACCACCATGCCCGGCTAATTTTTGTATTTTTAGTAGAGATGGGGTTTCACCAATGTTGGCTAGGCTGGTCTCAATCTCCTGACCTCATGATCCACGTGCCTCGGCCTCCCAAAGTGCTGAGATTACAGGCATGAGCCACCACACCTGGCTGCCACTTCTTTTTCCCTATACATTTTTCCTTCTTTCAAAGGCTAAAAGGCTGGAGAGTTGGATATTTGGATAAATGGGGAAACATTTCAATTACTACAACAAACTCAGCAAATATTTATTGAGGATCTACTATGTTCCAGGAACTCTGTTAGGTGCTAAAGATGCATGATCCATAAGCTAGAGCCCCAAATCCTCAGTATGGATTTTAAGGCCAACCATAATTTAGTCCTAACTTACCTTTCTAGCCTCATCTCGAGCCACTGCTTTTCATACAACCTACACTTCAACTGTACTAAAACAATGTTCACTCTTCCAACATGCCATGAGCGCCTACCCTCCCTCTCTCTCTTTATATTCTCTTTCTCTCTGCATGTGCTGTTTTCTCTCTCTGGGATGT
Source organism: Nomascus leucogenys (assembly GCF_006542625.1). NCBI lineage: Eukaryota > Metazoa > Chordata > Mammalia > Primates > Hylobatidae > Nomascus > Nomascus leucogenys. The sequence goes on along the minus strand of NC_044385.1, from coordinate 42,517,208 downwards.
CCTTCTCCCTCCACTATCTGGTGAACTTCTATTCTCACATCAAGGCTCTTTCAGATGTCACCTCCTCTATAAAAGCTTCCCTGTTTTTCATGGCAAAGCTGGTCAGTTGCACCTCCTTTTTGCTATGATTATTTATTTATACTCCTATTATAAGGTGTTCAGACTGTATTGTAATTATTTATATCCATGCCTGAATCACATGCATTGTAATGGTTACTTTTATATGTCAACTTGACTGGGCGAGGGATACCCAGGTAGCTGGGAAAACATGATTTCTGGGTGTGTCTGTAAGAGTGGTCCTGGAAGAGATTAGCATTTGGATTGGTAGACTCACTACCTTGCCGTCCCCAATGTGCATGGGCATCATTCAACCCATTGGTAGCCTGAATAGAGCAAGAGGTGGAGGAAGGCTGAATCTTTTCTCTATCTCTTTGAGCTGGGACGTCTGTCTTCTCCTGCCCTTGGACATCATCAGCACTCCTGCTTCTCAGTCTTCAGACTCAGATCAGGCCTTATACCATCAGCTCCCCTAGTTTTCAGACCTTTGGACTTGGACTGAATTACACCAATAGCTTTCCTGGTTCTCCAACTCACAGATGGCAGATTGTAGGATTTCTTGGCCTCCATAATTGAGTGCCAATTCCCCCAAATAAATCCCCATACATATATATATGTATAAATATAAGTATAATATTAGTTCTGTTTCTCCAGAGAACCCTAATGCATGCATGCTCCTTGAGGGTAGGGATCATGGCTTAATCACATGAGTAGTCCCTAGTCTAGTACATGGAGGCTGGCTGACAAATATTAGTTGGCTTAACCCCAAATCAGAAAGGCAAAACACAGAAATGCTGTAGCCCAATGTTATTTAAAGCCAAAACCAACTTACAACTTATTAGTTACCACTAGATACCAGGACTCAAACTTGTTACTGGTTCTTTACATTTGATTAGTGAGTGCTTCTCCTTTTATTTAACAAACCCTTTAAAGCAACTGCTTCTATGATTACCTTGAGTGGATTCCAGGGAAGAAAAAAGCAATTGATGATAATAACAATCACGTTCATCCTATCACTGCCAACCTTCAGCCAAGTTTCACCGCCAAAGCAAAGCAGGGAATTAAAGTAATTCTTTAGGTACTCCCAACAAACTTGGATTTGATATCACTAATAGCAAATGTTTGGGGGATATTTACACAATAATAAAAGCATTATATAGCAATTCTCAAAGCACTTTTGCAAATACTATTCCTCTCAATAATCATGAAAGGTCAGTATTATTATCCTCACATAACAGATAGGAAAGCTGAGGCTCAGAAATTTGTTCAAACTTACTAAGCTAGTAAGCAGCAGAAACAAGATCGAAGATATAGTTCTTCTGACTCCAAATCTCACATTCTTACCAGTACATCATGCTGTTCTTTGAGGGTATATAATATATTTTGTTTATTCTTGTATCTTCCATGGCGCCCAGAATAGTGCACATAGTAGAGACTCAATTTTTGTTGAGTGAATGAATTTTTATATGCAAGGCTAAATATTTCTTTTTCTCATCTATGTTTAATTTATTTATCCATTTACTTTTATCCATTTCATTTGTATCAAATTTACTGGGTTCCTGCAATTGCCTGACCTTGTGCTCAGCACTACAAATTCAAAGATGAATAAGACACTGTTATCTTTGTGCTTCTGGTGCCTGGCACATAGTGGGTGCTTAACAAATCCTTTTGCATTAATAATTATCTGCGGAAAGCTCAGGATCTAGTAGATGTGACTAAAGTAATATTGAACTGTGTTTTCCTTTTGTTCGTCTAATCTTCACATCAATCTGTTATCCATATTTTTATGAAAGGGAAAACTGAGGATCAGTTGGATTTAATACCACTTCCAGAGTACTGCTTGGATTTAAACCCAGGTTGCCTATTTTAAATACAAAGTTAGTGTGTCTTTTAGAAGCAGCCATGTTGTCATGGGAGGAGACCAGATTTGGAGTAAGAAAACTAGATGTGAATTCCAGCCCTGCCACATACCAGCTGTATGGCCTTGGAAAAGTCAATAATCTCTCTAGGACTCAATGTTCTCCATGAAAAATGAGAATAGTAATACCTATACTAATGACCACGCAGGGTTATTGTGAAAACCAAGTGAGTAAGTGTAGAAGAAGAACTAAGTCAAGGCGTCGACTCTGGCCTCCTTCTCATGGGGGTGCATCTCACCTGGGCTCCCCTCCTGAATACCAGGACAGTGCCTGCTAACTAACGCCTGGATCCATCCAACTTAAATCTTCTTAACAATGACTGATTCTGTAAACTTAAGACCTTATAAGGAAAATAACAAAAATCAATAGGTAATTATTGATAACTCACTAGAACATGATAATTATCATTTCATTTACTCAACTTTAGGAAGTGTGTGGATGTTTGTGAGTGCTTGCACATTCTATGGGTACAGTAGAAAGAGCATGAGTTTGGAGGCCAGATGGAATCTGCCTTGTTAATTTATTTTTACATTAATACAAATTTTTATTTATCATTCGAATGAAATAGTGTGCAATTTCCCTCAAACTCTGCATTTCTTCATACTGCCTGCTTATCATTATTGAAATAATTTCTCTTCATGTTGCTACCTTCATTTCATGAGCAAACTAGGGAGCAAAGAAGCTGAACCAACTCCTATCTTTCTAGGATAGATTTAAATTGGTTACTTCCTATTACTTCTCACTGCTTTTTTCTTTAGTATTTTATTTTAATTTTTGTACATACATAGTAGGTGTATATATTTACAGGGTACCTAAGATGTTTTGATACAGGCCTGCAATGAGAAATAATCACATCCCGTAAAATGGAGTGTCCATCTCCTCAAGCGTTCATCCTTTGTGTTAAAAACAATTCAACTATACTCTTGTAGTTATTTTTAAATGTGCAATTAAATTATTACTACTACAGTCACCTTGTTTTGCTATCAAATACTAGGTCTTATTCAGTCTATCTATTTTTTTGTACCCACTAACCATCCCTACCTCTACCCACCCTCCTCCACAACCCTTCCCAGCCTTTGGTAACCATCCTTTTACTTTCTGACTACATAAGTTCAATTGCTTTGATTTTTAGCTCCCACAAATAACTGAGAACATGCAGTGTTTGTCTTTCTGTCCCTGGCTTATTTCACTTTACAATCCATCCATGTTGTTGCAAATGATAGGATCTCCTTCTTTTTTATGACTGAATGGTACTCCATTGTGTATATGTGCCACATTTTCTTTATCCATTCATCTGTTGATGGACACTTACGTTGCTTCCACATCTTGGCTATTGTGAACTGTGCCGCAACAAACGTGGGAGTGCAGTTATCTCTTCAATGCACTGATTTCCTTTATTTTGGGTATACACTCAGCAGTGGGATTGCTGGATCGTACAGTAGTTCAATTTTTAGTTTTTTGAGAAACCTCCAGACTGTTCTCTATAGCAGTCATACTAATTCAAATTCCTACCAGCAGTGTACGAAGGTTCCCTTTTCTTCACATCCTTGCCAGCATTGGTTATTGCCTGTCTTTTTGGTAAAAGCCATTTTAACTGGGGTGAGATGATATCTCATTGTAGTTTTGATTTGCATTTCTCTGATGATCAATGATGTTGGCACTTTTTCATATTCCTGTTTGTCATTTGTGTGTCTTCTTTTGAGAAATGTCTATTCAAATCTTTTGCCCATTTTTTGACCAGGTCATTTGATGTTTTCCTATAGAGTTGTTTGAGTTCCTTATGTAACCTGGTTGTTAATCTCTTGCCAGATGGGTAGTTTAGTTTGCAAATATTTTCTCCCATTCCGTGGGTTGTCTCTTCACTTTGGTGATTGTTTCCTTTGCTGTGCAGAAGCTTTTTAACTTGATATGGAAACTGCTTTTAAATCCCAGTTCAGTCCTACATTCATTAGTTGTGCGACTTTGGACACATTATTAAGTCACACTAAACCTTAATTTCCTCATCTGTAAGATTCAGAAAATAGGTTGTTATGAAAATGAAATAAGACTAAAAGCTTCTTATGACCCTAGCTTATAGAAGTGCTCAGTAAATAGTAGCTTTTGCTTTTGTCAGTATTACTGTCTACAAATAATATGCATTCTGGTTCTGGTATTGACTCTGATCTCTCCTCAATAGAACACTATCCTGTCTAGATCCTCTCTTTTGTAATTGTGGTAACATGGTCTCTTCTAGTTGTCTTTCTCTGTTTCACGTAGGTAAAATTTGAAAATGTTGTCTCCTGGGTGGTGGATCCATACAACTATTTTAGATAACTTTCAAGCTGTCTGAAATTTTCCCAAGTTCAGAGTACAATGCTGTCTGAAATTTTCCCAAGTTCAGAGTACAAATTTTTTTTTTTTTTTGAGACGGAGTCTTGCTCTGTCGCCCAGGCTGGAGTGCAGTGGCGCAATCTCAGCTCACTGCACAGAGTACAAATTTTTATAAATTATGTCCTGTAATTCTAATTTTTGCAGTACCCAATTTATTATTCTTTGATTTTTGTCAGTAATGGAAAACTAGAGTAAAACACTACTCCAAAAGAATACGACTCATTACCTCGAAGTTGTCACCTCTCAGTTATTTTTTAAGGTCCTGTTAGGCAACCCCCCATGGCAAAAGCATCCTGGGATTTTATTTTTTAATGACCACTATTTATGGGCTACTCAATATCATATTAAAAATGAAGAGTTATATAAATGTTAGCTATAGTAGTATTTAATGATTTACTAGATTATGGACAAAAATTGGGAAAAATAATTTTTTTTATAAATCGTTATGAAGTTCCAAACTCCAGTGAAATTTCCATAGCCTTGTTCACAGATGATATAGAAAAGAAGAACCTCCAAGATCTGCATTCCATCTTCCCACCACTATGAGGATAATCTTTCTTTAATCATGCCTTCTCACTACTCAAAAACATTCAGCTATATTCCATTGCCTTGGGATTATGCGAACTCATTATTCTGGAAGGGCTTTCACAACTTTTCCCAGTATTCCTTCCCAACCCCGTTTCCTGCTACCCATTTTTCTCTTCCTTGTCCCACCCTATGTGACCCTTTTGATCCGACAAGATGCTGCAATGACTATTCATAAATTACCACATGCACATTCCTGCTTCCTTGCCCTTGATTAAGCCATTCCTCTCTACCCCGCAACTTTCCAACTCTAGGCCTTCTTCACAAGCAAGCTCACTGTATCTCTTGCCACAGAGATCACTCTTGCCCCTCACCTCTGAAATCACCAGTGGTCAGTACCACCCATTGGCAGCTGATTTCTCAATCCTAGTAGATGACTGGTGTCTTCTCAAGGCTTTCTCACTTTACAATAATGATCAGTACCTTGCATGGAGCACCTACTGCAGGCTGGACACTCTGCTGGGTGCTTTATGAACATCATGCATGATCCTCTGTGTAGGAGGTTTCTCTTTTGTAGATGAATAATTGAAATGGATTTGTAAGTTGCCCAAGGTCACAGAGCTGATAAATGACAGAGTTGAGGTTGACACCCAGGTCTGATTGACTTCAGGGCCCAACCTCTTAACCATCACATGAACTGTCTGCATTCTGTAGAAAAGGACCAAGAGGTCAGATGATGTGACCAAAGCTAATAAGTGACAGCCAGTCCTCCCACTCAGCTCAGTCTAAGTCCAGGCAGCTTTTTAATATGCTAGATATATGATCGCCCGTTACCGTGTTTAACTTTTATTTTGTTATTTAACCTAATGCACAGAGATGTCAGTTTAAGGTCTCTGAAGACATTGATTAGGTAACTGAGAGGTTGCACATCAGGCAAATGACCAACAGTGAGGGCATCAGCAATGGGGCTAATGATCTGTGTAGTAGCTCAAGGTGGGAGGTGATGGACTGATATGGGGTGCAATTACCATCTCCTTAGTAAACCTGGGGAAACTTCGTGGACTTCCCTTTGAAAAGTGATTACCTAGGTATTGGAAAGACCCGATTTTGTTTGATTGTTTAAAGCAAAGGGCAGTCTTTGCCATGAATTTTTGTTCAGCTAATACCAAGGTTACTCTGTCTAGACTCTGTAACTGGACAGGGTAGAAGGCCAAGGACAACCAGGGACTATTAAAGTAAAAAAACTGGAGTTCCAGAGAAAACATCAACATGTTCCTATTCTTTTCAGCAGAAGACCAGATGCTCAGCGGCAGGTATCTGTAGAAGGAAAGCAATGGTAATACAACAGTAATAAACATTTTACGTGCCTGCAGCTACAGTAACAGGAAAACCTAATGTAAATGGCTTGCAATGCCCATGTGGGGTGTGCTATAGCTATGCCTTTCACATGTGTCTTGCATATGGCGCCCATAAGTACAGTATAAAAGATGGAAATACAATAAAATCTCTTCACTTTCACTTTTCTGGGGGATTGGTGTGGGGAAATGTTGCAAAGACTGGATACATGTAAATTGAGAGAAATTTGTAAATGTCTTTGCACATAGTTGTAGTGTAGTAGCCTTAATAATAATCAGGCGTGGTGCTGGCACTGAATGGTAATAATACCTTACATTATACAGTGTTTATGAACATGCATTAGAGCACCAGCAGCATCTCTCTTCCAGGTTTCCATATGTCTGTCCACTGGCTAAAGTTATGCTCATCTAATTCTGGGGTGTAGTATACAGAGGCTCACTGATGCCTCACACCTACCCTGCATTCTCTAATAACTTTGATCTGTAATAAAGCTAGCATTTTAATCTCCATCTGCCTGACTCCTTTGCCTTTCTCAACTGGCTTAGAACTCAGGGAGAGGAGGGATCCTATTGATTTGACTTTCCAAAACCCCAGATATGAAGACTAATGACAATGTATGGTAAGCACCTCATACAGTTCCTAGTGCAATAGAGATCTGTTGTTAATTAAGAGTGATTTGCGGTGTAACAGACTTGCTTCTGCTTGTTTCTTCCTAAAGGTGGTGGTGCTAAGAGGACTCAGTAGTTCGGAAAAATCAAAGGCTCCAGGACCCCATAGAAACTGTTGGACGGGGGCCAGCATTGCCATCATGGGCTAAGGACTGTCACTGAGAGCCACAGGAACTATGTAATTGGGAAGGTGGAGATTGTTGTGATGTTGACTTTTGGCAGAAAGCTCAAAACAGAGAGGGGATTCAAGTCAGTTGCAGCCAATTTCCCACATCAGCATTTTTGAGCTCTCACTCTGCATCAGAATTAAAAAGGGAGCATTTAAAAGATACCAATCACCTTGGGAGGCCAAGGCGGACAGATCATGAGGTCAGGAGATGGAGGCCATCCTGGCCAACGTGGTGAAACCCCGTCCCTACTAAAAATACAAAAATTAGCTGGGCATGGTGGCACATGCCTGTCATCCCAGCTACTCAGGAGGCTGAGGCAGGACAATTGCTTGAACCAGGGAGTCAGAGGTTGCAGTGAGCCGAGGTCGTGCCACTGCACTCCAGCCTGGCGACAGAGCAAGACTCTGTCTCAAAATAAATAAATAAATAAATAAAAGATACCAATAACCAAAGGACACAAAATTTAAGTTAGAAAGAAAGAATAAGTTCAAGAGCTCTATTGCACATCATGGTGACTACAGTTAATAATGTGTATAATATTGTATATTTATTGTATATATTATACATTATAATAATGTATATAATATATATTATACATTATAATAATGTATAATATATATTATACATTATAATAATGTATATAATATATTATACATTATAATAATGTATATAATATATATTATACATTATAATTATATATTATAATTATATAATGTATAATTATATAATGTATAATATTATAATGTATAATACATATTATAATATACATTATATATTGTAATAATATATATAAGAATTTGTATAATATTGCATATTTAAAAGTTGCTAAGAGAGATTTGTTTGCACCACAAAAAAAGATATGAGGTAATACATATGTTAAACAGCTTGATTTAGCCATTCCACAATGTATACACATAGCAAAACATCACATTATACACCATAAACATATGTAATTTTCACTTGTCAATTAAAAAACATAAGTAATAAAAAAGATACCAGTACTGAAGCTACATTCCTAGAGATTCTGATTTAACTGGGATGGGGCCGAGGCATCAGCATTTTTGAAAGCTCCCCAGGTGAGGTCAATGTGCAGCCAGGTTGAGAACCACTGCCCTTAAACTGAGATGTGGTCGGGGTACTTCCTAATTTCTGGAACAAGATTGCCTTGTTTATATCCCGGCTCTGCTGCTTACTAACTCCCTGACTTCGAGAAAGATCATTGAGCTTGCTGTACCTCAGTTGTCTTATCTGTAAAGTTATGATGAAAATAGTACTTGCTTCCTAGGGTGGACGTGAGGATTAAATGCGTTTGAATATAGACAATATTCAGGACCTGACACGTGGTCAGACTCATGAGATTTTGATCTGTAACCTGGAAACTGTCACCAGAAGAGTCTGCACATACAAACCTTAAAGAAACCTTATACATGTGTCTAATTTTTCTTCAAATAAAGAGTTCTATGAACAGAATTTCTTATAACTTACTTATAAACAAGTAATTACCAAAATCAATTTTATGAAAGGTGTTTGTTTTCCTATGGAATGTTCACAAATGAAGAATTGTGCTCATTCATTCACTCACTCATCTATTTACTCACTTACTCAAAATCATTCATTTGCCCCCTTGGTCTTTGGATAAGGGTCTGGGCTCTGGATCCAGACTGCCTGGGTTTGAATCTGGCTCTACCACTTCCAACTGTGTGACCTTGGAGGAGCAATTTAACCTCTCTGTGCTTCAGTTTCCGTATCTGTAAGACAGGGGGCATAAGAGTACCTCTCGTGTATGTTATTTGAGAGACCTAAAGGAGTTGGCTTGTATACGGTGCTTAGAACAGTATCTGGCACATAGTGAGTGCTCACTAAATACTAGTTATTATGATTGTTTCTCTACTTCCCATCATACATCCTCCATCACCTTAACTCCCTCCCCACCACACACACGCACACACACACGCACACACGCACACACGCACACACACACACGAATGTGAGCTCTGTGAGAGCAGGGGTACTGTCAGTCCTGTTCAACACTGTATCCCCAGAATCTAAAACTGTCCCAGGAGGATACAGGCATCCAGAGAGTGGGGTCATTGAATTTATTCAGTCATCCACTCATGCCTTTTGCAGATATCTGAGTTCTTCTGATGTGCTAGGCACTTTGGTAGGCTGTCACATGTGGTATGTTGTAAAGAGGCTGGGGTTCCAAAACTGCCCTGGCTTCATGCCCCCCAGCAATTGATTCCCCTCTCTTGGCCTCAGTTCCCTTACCTACAGAACAAGGGAATGGCCCCCATGAGCTCTTCTGTCCCCTCCATGGCCATCACTTTCCTAAAGATAGAGCTTGGCTCTCTATGGCCGTAGGAAAGCGATCCAATTCTTCAGTGAACCCTCGGCCTGCGAGCATGGTGGCAAGGAGGCTGTTAGTTTAGCCGACGGTGTTTGGTGAGCTCACGCCACAGGGGAATGCTTTTCTAGACCATGGCTAGCAAAGCTTTGCTCTACGCTTCAGGGATTTATTTAACCTTTCAGAACATCAAGCCTCTCTGGAGTTTGAGAAACTGTTGTTTTTCTTCAATATGTGCTGCATTGGAGTGGTTCCAAGGCCCAGTAGGCATTTATCTTTATTTAATTATTTATCCAGAATGTTATGTTTTGGAGTTGCCTTGGGAGTAGTCATGACCAACTGACAGAATGCTTAATGAAAGCCTGTCAACACTGTACCTCCATGAGGCTTCTTGAATAAGTTAAAAAAAATATGACCCCCACTTACTGAGTACTTCTAAGCCTCCCCAAGTTTCTTGCTTAGTTAATTTGGGTGGCATTAGCCCTCACACATTTGATGAAAAAAAATCAACCATAAATGCAAAAGGCAAAAAAGGAATAGAGTTCAATCATTCCCTTCTTCCCCCAGATGTTGCCTTTTTCTTAAAGAAGAGAAATACATTTGCCCCTGAGCCCCTAGACGTGAGGTCATCTCAGGACTTCTATCTCTGCCACGGTCTGGGAACAGAGTCACCCTAGACCTCCAAGCATCTGGCTACAGTCCATGCCTATTGGCCCACGTGGTCTCCGCCAGTCCTGGAGCTTCCACTAGCTGACATGCGATCTTGAGCAAGTTGTTTTCACTCTGGGCCAAAGTCTTTTCTACAGCTAAGGAGGTTGGCCCCTTTGGATTCTAACATTTCAGCATCACACCTCTGACTCTCTTGAGACCACCATGACTCCAGATTACTCCTGCTTTGATCTTGGATTTGATCTTCTTCCTGCCTTTGACCTAAAATAGGGGTGGACAGGCTTTTTGGTAAAGATCCAGAGAGTACACATTTCAGGCTTATGGTCATAGGGCCTCTGTTGCAATTACTTAACTCTGCCATTGTAGCAGAGAGCAACCATAGACAACACATAAATGAATGACCGTGGCTGTGTTCTAATACAATTTCATTCACAAAAACAGGCAACTGGCCTGCTGGCTGTAGTTTACCTATTCCTAACCTCCCCGACATCCCCGTCCCCAACCCCCGTACACGCAGGTCCCAGTGTATTCTGACCAGCCCTGCTGACTATGCTCTAGCTTAACGATCAAGTAATTTCAAGATAGTGATTATGTGTCCCCTTCCAATGCGTAGCAGCCAAAATGTATTGCTTTTGTTATGTTTACTTACCCATATATTATCCACCCATCCTTTCTTCCATCCATTTCATTTAACATACATTTACTAATCTTCTACCATAGCACAGACACCCCTGAGCTCTGGGAATACAGGAGGAAACACTGTCCACATCTGGTGGGGAGCTCAGCTCAGTGCTGCTGGGGATTCTGGGTATCTTTGAAGAGAGATGTCCAAGGCTGGGTCAGATTGCTATCCTGTTTCTTTTTCTCCATTTTCAATATTTGCCCAGGACCCTAAGAAACCTCTGCATTCTAATTGTGTCTCTTGATTCAATTTGTAAGTACGGTCACTCCCTCTACCTCTCTCCCAGTTCTCTTAATTTGAGGAGGTATTTTTCTCCTTAGTTAAATGAAAGTTGATCACATTCTCCATCTGTCCAAGAGAATGTTGCACAAAATAGCAGTAAAGGACTTCTCCTAGACTCTGAATGGAAGTAGATTACCTTTGGGATACCTCTGCCAACGAAGAGAACACTTCATTCTTAGAATTTCTATATACTCATATAGAATCCTAGCTGAGCCGTCAGGACAAAGATGCCAAAATACTCAGGTAAGCTGAATCACTCCTCTAACAGGAAGATTTCACTAGCAAGGAAAAAAGAGAAAATCAATATTCCTTTGTCTAGGCTAGGAAAAGTGCTAAAGCTACTTAGGCCATTAAAGAGCAATGGCTACAAATAAAAACCAATATCTCCCATCATTAGTAGTAAAGTTGCTGTTGAGTTTTATTTCTCTCATCAGGAGACACACATAAATTTTCAAATATGGCAAGCATGGAAAGTAAAGTGACTCCCAAATCTTGGGCACAGAAAATTGGGAATGTTCTCACTTGAAATTATAATAAAAATTTCCAGTAACATATACTTTCTTATTTTTTAGGAGAAAGGATTCTTTGACTAATAATGGATGATAGCAGTGATGATCACAATGATGATTTCATCCAGAAAATGAATTATCTGAAGGAGGACATAACCAATTTCAGACCACTGGAATCCCATTTATTACATAATGCATAATTGAGTGAATTGAGTGAATGAGTGGGCCCACCTGTTTCTCATTTTTTCTTTCATCTTTCCTTTCTCAAATGTTTATTGAGCCACTCATGATGTTTTAAGCACTGAACTAGATTCTAGAGATAAAATGAGAAATAAGACACCATCATTCTGCTTAAAATCCTTCAATGGCTGGCTTCTGCTTTTAGGCAGTTTAATGCCATCTGTCTCCTGCCCACCTCTCCAGCTGCACCTCTCCCAACTTCTCCTCTCATTCTCAGTATCACAGTCATCTGGGCCTTTCAGTGCCCCCCAACACGCCCCACATCCCTCTTCCCACAGGACACTTCACACGTGGTGTTTCCTATGCCAAACTTCCCTGTGTCAAACCCAGACTCACAACCTCAGAATACACCTGGCCATGCCTAACTCCTAGTCAACCTTAAGGTTACAGGTTAATTTTTTTTCTTCAAGGAGGCCTTCCCTGACCCCATAGACTTGATTTGATCACCTTTTTATGTACTTTCAGGTCACTCATCACCACTTAATCCATCATCTGCACAGTTTCTGTAATGACTTGTTTAGTACCTCCCTTCTGCTTTGAATCATAAGCTTCATGAAGGCAGAGACTGGTTCACCACCATCCTACAGATCTCAACACCATGCTTAGCATGTGGTGGAGACAGCCCAGCACTTTGGCATGGGGAATGGGGACTCAAAGTGGACCCTGGGAAACCCTAAGGAAAAATTTGATCCAGTTTCACAATTTTGCCTCTCATTAGTGTTGTAAAAGAAGAAGAGGATGATAATGATTACACATACAGACACGTGTGTATGCGTACATTTTTTCAGATAGACTTTATTTTTAAAAGTAGTTTTAGGTTCACAGCAAAATTGAGTGGAAAGTTCAGAGAGTTCCTATATATCTCTTGCCCCCAAAGCCCTGCCATCACACACGCAAACTTCTTCACTGTCAACATTTTGCACAGTGTGATACATTTATTACAATCAACAGACCAACAATGGCACATTATTAACACCCAAAGTCCATAGTTTACATTAGGGTTCATTCTTGTACATCCTGTGAGCATTAACAAACGTGTAATGACGTGTATCCATCATTATAGCACCCTATAGAGCACGGGTCCCCAATCCCCAGGCCATCCATGGCCTGTTAGGAACTGGGCTGCACAGCAGGAGGTGAGCGAGCATCACCGCCTGAGCTGCCCCTCCTGTCAGATCAGTGGCATTATTAGATTCTCATAGGAGTGCAAACCCTATTGTGAATTGCACACTTGAGGGATCTAGGCTGTACGCTCCTTATAAGAATCTAACTAATGCCTAGTGATCTGAGTTGGAAGTTTCATCCCAAAACCATCCTCCACACGCTGCCTGTGTAAAAATTGTCTTCCACAAAACCAGTCCCTGGTGCCAAAAAGGTTGGGGACCACCCCTATGAAGTAGCTTCACTGCCCTAAAAATCCTCTAGTGCTCCACCTACTCATCCCTTCCTTTCCACAACTCCTAGCAACCACTCATCGTTTTATTATCACCATAGTTATGCCTCTTCTAGAATGTCATGTAGTTGGAGTCCTGCAATCTGTATGCAGCCTTTTCTCACTGGCTTCTTTGACTTAGGAATATGCATTTTAGATTCCTCCCTATCTTTTCATGGCTTGATAGCTCATTTCTTTTTAGCACCAAATAATATTTAATTGACTGGATGTACCACAGATTATCCATTCACTTACTAAAGGACATCTTGGTTGATGTTAAGTTTTTGGCATTTATAAATATCCATGTGCAAGTTTTTATGTGGGTGTAAATTTTCAACTCATTTGGGTAAATGCTACAGAGCACAATTGTTGGGTCAAATGCTAAGAGTATGTTTAGTTTGGTAAGAAACTGCCAAATTGTCTTATTAAGTGGCTCTACCATTTTATAGTCCCATCAGCAACGAATGGGAGTTCCTGTTGCTGTACATTCTCCCAGCATTTGGTATTGTCAGTGTTTTGAATTTTGATCATTCTGATAGGGGTGGAGCGGTATCTCATTGTTTGATTTGCAATTCTCTAATCATATGATGTTGAATATCTTTTTATATGCTTGTCATGTGTACATCTTCTTTGGTCAGGTGTCTGGGTAGGTCTTTGGTCCATTTTTTCATTGGGTTGCTCATTTTCTGAGTTTTAAGAGTTCACTGTATATTTTGGGTAACAGTCTTTTATCAGCTATGTCTTTTGCAAATATTTTCTCCCAGTCTGCGGCTTGCTGTTTTTCATTTAAATTAGAAGTCTGTAACTTTTCCTGATTATAGTCTTATATTCTTTAGATTCTTACAACCTTCTTTGGTTTTCTCATTCCAGAGTTAGGAGAAGATTTCTGAGCCCTTCCCTTCTCCCCACACCTGCCTATGTTTTGTGGCAGAGTTAACTTTCATAAGTTGTCAAGCTGCAGGAAGCTTTATTTGTCTTTTACACCCAGAGGACCAAACTCTAGCTGTTATTTTGTGCCAATAATACCTAAAGACAAGTTTCCGAAAATTTCTGAGGCCATATATTGTAAGCAGCTTGCCTGTAACGTATAGCTTTTAAACTGAATTACAGTTTCACTTCAGCCTCAGCAATGAAATAAAACTATACAACAACAAAAACAAAGTCTGTTAAAGGGACACAGGAGATCTCACACATGCTATTTCTTACAAAAATAATAACTGACTTCTTAGGAAAATAACTATTGAGTAATTAGGACAATATGCAAACTCAAGGTCCTCACCACCCAGCTGGGGCCCATTCTCTTTACTCAGTGTATGCAAAATCAGCCTCAAGTTCCAACCAGCTTACACATTTTGGAAATACTGACCTCCAAGTACAAACATTGTTTGTTTGTTTGTTTTCCTGTGGTTTTCTGTCCCCTGTCAGTCTGACCGATGTCATTTTTTTTTTTTGCTGTTTTTTTGACAGCATGTTTTCTGACAACCTCGATGTCATTTTTTTTTGCTGTCTATTTTCAAAGTTTGTTTTCACAGATTACATTCTTAACCCAATTGTCTGTATGTTTCTCATATGAACTGCTTCAGAGTAGAATATGGTGAAATGAATGTTTTCTCTGGTGAAAACTTTTCTAAGTTTCTGTTTCCTTTTCTGTTAAATGTAAAAATGTACTAGTTTCTACCTTAGGGTTGTTGTGAGGTTGAGTGAGATAATGCAACATTATCAAGTGGCTGGTAGCAAGAGTTCTATAAGTGATGGTGATAATAGTGATGAGGAAGATAGGATCTTAAGTCCTGTTGATTTTAACTGTATAGCAGATTCCTGACCATGGTAGAGCATTATTACAATCTTCCTTAGTGCAGTGGGAGCTGCTACAGGCAGATAGTTGCTCATATGGGAACAGCTTATGCAAGCTGGGACTGTGCCAGAACCCCTTGGACGATTTTCTAGGTGAATCAAATTGACAAAGGAACTTCTCACTTAGACTGCAGCAACACAGGTGACAAGAGAGTACAGTACTTTGGGGTCAATGGAATCAAGTATTTCAAATCAGAACTGCCCTAGAGAACCTGGGCTTATGACTTCAGCATGTACTTCTATTGAAGGAGGCTTTATTTTCCTCCCATAGGATTCCTTTTGTTAACATTGTTTTCTGATTACAGTGGTAATAGATAGTCATTGTGGAGACCTTGGAAATTACAGAAAGAAAAAAAAAATGGAAAATTAACGTCTTCTAAATTCTCATTACCCGGAGATAAACACTATTAAGGATTTTGATGACTTGACTTGTATATATAGATATGTATATGTTTGGAGAGAGAGAGAGACCGAGTAAGAGATTTTTTTTCCTTCTCAGTTATTTGACCCTATTAACAGAACCTGAATTTTTTTCAGGAGTTGGATCAAGATTCCTTGATCTCAGGGAAAGGTGGGGTTGGCACCTGACGGAGAGAGGTGGCCATGTGTGTTAGTCCGTTCTAATGCAGCTATGAAGAAATACCCGAAACTGGGTAATTTATTTAAAAAGGAAGTTTCATTGACTCACAGTTCCACAGGACTGGGGAGGCTCCAGGAAACTTACAATCATGGCAGAAGGGGAAGCAAACACATCCTTCTTCACACAACGGCAGCAAGGAGAAGTGCAGAGCGAAGGTGGGGAAAAATTCCCTTATAAGACCATCAGATCTCGTGAGAACTCACTCACTATTATGAGAACAGGATGGGGGAAACTACCTCCATGGTTCAATTATCTACACCGGCTCCCTCCCATGACACGTGGGGATTATGTGAACTACAGTGCAAGATGAGATTTTGGTGGGGGACACAGCCAAGCCATACCACTATGTAATCCAGATTTGGCCAATTCAGTGAAAAGGGAATTACAAGGAGATTTTTGACTCCTTCCAAAGGGGAAGGGGAAAAAGGGAGAATATTTTATACTACCAAATGAATTTTTAAAAGCCTCTGAGGTACTTCTTAGCAGGTAGCTGTTTCAAGGCTCTTTGTACTTCAGGATGTCTAGAAGAGACTCATTATTTTTAAATGGAACTTTATTCACTCCACGAACATGCAGGGTACAATTCCTGTCTTCAAAAAGTTGAAACCCACTAATAAAAGCTGACAGAATTCAAGGCAGAATGAAGCAAGATCCATCTTAAAGACCCAACCCAATGCTCTAAGGATCTGGCTGGGAGGACAGAGGAGATCAGACCAATGGGGGCAGGGAGCTGGTGGGTGGAGCAGGGTGGGTGGGAGTAATAGGGCATACCCAGCTGAGGAAACAGCTTGAAAAAGACAGGGGGTATGAAAGCCAAGGCCACGGGTTTCAGCGTGTCGCCGTTGCCAGGGTCACAGCTCCCATTTAATAAGGACTTACTTTGTGCCATGCATTGTGTTAAGCACTGTCATGTAGCATCTCATTTAATCCTCCTGACCGGTGAGGTCAGACCTGTAGGACATCTGAGGCTCCGTGTATATTAATCATCTGTTGAGGTCACACAGAGAGGACATGAAAGTCTGGGGTCAGAACCCAGGTCTTTCTGTCTCCCTAGCCTGTGGTCTTAAGGATCATAGTTCACAGTGGCGCTTGGATGGAGGGTGGGGAAGCTTCTTGAATTTCTCACTGAGGAGTTTGAGATTTGACTCGTAGTGTTACTGGGCCCCACCGCCTAACCAAAGTTAGCCTTGGAGTCAGGGGTTTCCTCACTATAGTCCCTTCAGTGGTCACCAGAAAGATGTTACAGAAAAGGGGTCCAGATCCAGACCCCAAAAGAGGGTTCCTAGATCTTGTGCAAACTTCTGGTAGAGTCCATAGTGCAAAGCAAAGGCAAGTTTATTAGGAAAGAAAAGGAACAAAGAACGGCTACTCCATAGACAGAGTAGCCCTGAGGGCTCCTGGTTGCCCATTTTTATGGTTATTTCTTGATTATATGCTAAACAAGGGGTGGATTAGTCATGCCTCCCCTTTTTTGACTATATAGGATGACTTCCTGATGTTGCCATGGCATTTGTAAACTGTCATGGCACTGGGAGGAGTGTAGCAGTGAGGACGACCAGAGGTTGCTCTCGTAGCCATCTTGGTTTTCATAGGTTTTGGCTGACTTCTTTTTTTTTTTTGAGACGGAGTCTCGCTCTGTCGCCCAGGCTGGAGTGCAGTGGCGCAATCTCGGCTCACTGCAAGCTCCGCCTCCCAGGTTCACGCCATTCTCCTGCCTCAGCCTCCTGAGTAGCTGGGACTACAGGCACCCACCACCACACCCGGCTAATTTTTTGTATTTTTAGTAGAGACGAGGTTTCACCGTGTTAGCCAAGATGGTCTCGATCTCCTGACCTCGTGATCCACCCGCCTCAGCCTCCCAAAGTACTGGGATTACAGGTGTGAGCCACCGCGCCCGGCCATTGGCTGGCTTCTTTACTGCAGCCTGTTTTTATCAGCAAGGCCTTTATGACCTATATCTTGTGCTGACCTCCTATCTCATTCTGTGACTTAGAATGCCAAACCATCTGGGAATGCAGCCTAGTAAGTTCAGCCTCATTTTACCCAGCTCCTGTTCAAGACGGAGTTGCTCTGGTTCAAATGCCTCTGACAGTAGCACCCCAAGGAAGTCCTAGATGATGTACAGACCCCAGACTCCTATAGTATTTGCTTAGGCCCACATCCTCCAAACCAAGAGGGAGTCCAAGGGAACAACGTGGGCACAGGGACAGAGTTTTGAAGAGGAGAGCTGAAAAAAAACAGAAACAAAACCCAAACCCTCCAAATTTCCAGCTCAAAAGACCCAGCTGAGTGGCTTTTTTTTTTTCTTTTTTAATTTGTCCTCCTAAGTTTGAGGAAAGAAGAGAACTTTTATCTGAGGGATTCTTTTAATGATCAGAGAGGCATTAAAATGAGACAGCAAACACATTCTACCTCCCTACTTTTGAGCTATATGTTCATCTCTTGAAATGGCTTGCTATTGTCACAGATAGCTATAAATTAACCTACTGAAGTCACACTGAACCCTAAAACCCACACCCTATAGCTTAACAGTGTATAGCCAATCACTAATCAATGTTACTTTTGTAAACCAATGAGAATTTCTGACAAACAACTTTGTATCACCCCACTCCCAGTCCCCTTTTCTTTGCCTTTGCAAATCCACTTGTCACTGCTGCTAATTGGAGTGTGTATTCAGGGCAACTTGAATCTATGCTCTTGGGTTGCAGCCCTCAAGCTTGGCCCAAATAAACTCTCTACTTAGATTAATTTCACCTCAGCTTCTTCCTTTTAGGTCGAAAAATGTTACAACTATAGCTTTTGCCAGTTACAGAATGCGTAGAAGAAAAGGGAGAAAGATTTGTAGAGGCACAGGGTAGGATAGGAGAGGGAGGGAGGAAGAAAACACCCATGCTAGAAGCAAAACTAAAAAAGAAGAGAAAAATAAAACGACCATGACAAAAGGCAGCGTTAACACCCCAAGGAACTCCTAGAAGATGCACAGACCTTAGACTCCTATAGCATTCACTCAGGCCCACATCCCCCAGACCGAGAGGGAGTCCAGGGGAACAATTGAGCCATCCACTTAGCATAACTTATTTTAACTCCTGGCTCAATGCCAGGCTTGTACCTCTGAACTCACTGTGTGTACTCACAGTGCAGTGAAACTGCTCTGCATCCGGGATAACAAAGCAACTGTTAATGGGAGTAATTAAGAGCCTTGGGGGTGATTTATACCTTTTGTTACTGTTCAAGAAGAGGTTACCAAAGACAACAATTATTAGTAACACAGGTGATCCTTAACCCACGCAGGGAAGGCTGTGAAAACTAGCTCCAGCTCTTGCTTCCGGGCCGAGAGTTCACAGAAAAAGAACCACGCAGGATCCACAGGCAAGAGAACTGGGAGATGGTGCCCACAGGGTTGACTCAGCTTAGGAACTATGAAAATCTTCAGCCTCTTTAATGAAACTAAAATATTGACAAAACTCTGGAGGAACAGATGATGACAGCCCTCCAGTGCTGATCTTCCTGAGAAACACTTCACTTTATTGGCTGGATTAAAAAAAAATCTTTAAACCTCTGTTTCCATTAGTGTTAAAAAGGTAATGACAGAAGGAGCATTGTGTAAGTCGACAGCAATGGCTGGTTGGTGCTGAAGGTGAAAGAGGGACCCAAGTCCTGAGCCTCAGCTTCAAGAAGTCAAACAACACCAAGCACGGAAAGGTCAGAGCATGTGAGAAAATCTGTTGCTCTGTGTGGAAGAACTCGAAGCACATGTGAGAGGACAGCCCTCCCTGCATGCCGGCTCTAGGCCTCCCCCTTTCACCTGTATGCCTTGTTCTCAGCCTTCTATGCAGCTGCTCTAGGCTCTGGCTGGCTTGGGACAGCAGCTTCCCAGCCAACTGCCCAACAAGATGATCCTAATTGAGTTATTGGACTGGTAGCTTGCCCCAGATTCACTCTAATTTTTTTTTTTTGAGAGAGATATAATTTACATACCATTAAATCCACCATTTTGAAGTGTAGAATTCAGTGGCTTTTAGTATATTCAGAAAGTTTTGCGACCATCACGATTACTGAATTCCAGAACATTTTCAGCACCCCTCAAAAGGAATACTATCCCTATGAACTTGCCCATTCTGGACATTTCATATAAATGGAGTCATATGCCATGTGGCCCTTGGAGTCTGGATAATGTTTCGATGTTAATCCATGTTGTAGCATGCATCAGTACTTCATCCCTTTATGTGACTGGATAATATTTTATTGTATGAACATATCACATTTTGTTGATTCATGCATTTGCGTTGTTTCCACTCTGACTATTATGAATAATGCTGCTATGTGTATTCATGTACAAGTTTTTGTGTTAATGTATATTTTCAATTCTCTTGGGTATTTACCTAGGAGTGGAATTGCTGGGCTATATGGTAACTCTGTGGATAACTTTTTGAGGAACCATCAAACCGATTTCCACAATGGCTGCACTATTTTATTTTATTTATTTATTTTTTTGAGACGGAGTTTCACTCTTATCGCCCAGGCTGGAGTGCAATGGCGTGATCTCAGCTCACTGCAACCTCCGCCTCCCAGGTTCAAGTGATTCTCCTGCTTTAGCCTCCAGAGTAGCTGGGATTACAAGTGATTGCCACCACGCCTGGCTATGTTTTGTACTTTTAGTAGAGATGGGGTTTCGCCATGTTGACTAAGCTGGTCTCGAACTCCTGACCTCAGGTGATCCACCCACCCCAGCCTCCCAAAGTGCTGGGATTACAGGCGTGAGCCAGTGTGCCCAGCTGCACTATTTTATTAATACATTTCCACCAGCAGTGTATGAGGGTTCCAATTTCTAGCCATTCTTTTGGGTGTGAAATGATATCTCATTGTGGTTTTGAGTTGCATTTCCCTAAGAACTCATAATGTTTAGCATATTTTCAAGCACCTATTGGCCACTTACACATCTTATTTGTAGAACTCTCTATTCAAATCTTTTCCCCTTTTTTAATAGGGTTGTCTTCTGATTGTTGAATCATAAGGATTCTTTATATAGCCTGAATACTAGATCCTTATCAGATACATGATTTGCAAATATTTTCTCCCATTCTATGAGTTGTCCTTTTAAGTACTTGATAGTGTCTTTTGACATATAAAGTTTTTAATTTGATGAAGTCCAATTATCCAATTTTTGTTTGCTTGTGTGTTTGGTGCCATGTTTAAGAAACTGTTGCCTAGCTCACGATCACAAAGATTTATACTTATGTTTCCCTTCTGAAAGTTTTATACTTTTAGCTCTTTCATTTTGGTCTTTGATAAATCTTGAGTTAATTTTTGTATTGTATATGGTGTCAGGTAAGAGTCCAAATTCATTCTTTTTTCGTTTATTCTTTTTTATTCTGGAAAACCAGAACATTCAGCTTCTCAGCATTATTTGTACAAAAGACTGCTCTTTCTCCATTGAATTTTTTTAGCACACTTGTCAAAAATCAATTGACCATAGATGTATAGATTTATTTCTGGACTCTCAATCCGATTCCATGGATCTAGATGTCTGCGCTCATGCCAGTACCGCTTCTTCTATGTTCATCCTTCTTGTGTTAGTGTTGTTTCATCTTTCATGATTTTACATGTCATATTAAAAACACTGAACTTGGAATTAAGGAGTTCTTTCATGGCTAGCAACATTTGAACTGCTGTTTTCAGGTTCCTTTCCTGCCCAACTATTAGAAATTAGGAAATACAGACAAAAATTAAAGAAAATAATTTAAAAACCACCCCAACCTCACCACTCTGAAGCCACCAGCCTCCCCTCCCCAACCCCACCGCCAAAATTGAGAGCTACCATTTTCTGGGTCAAAGGGTATATGAAGTTTAAAACTTTGCGTAAATATTGCCAAACTTACCTTCAGAAAGGTTATGCCATCTTGTGGACCATTAGATGTCTAGAGAATGTAGAAATAGCGGCTGGATAGACACTAGAAGACCAGTTTTAGATATGGTAAGTTTTGAGTTCATTTTTATTGCACATACCTCATTGGAGGCAGCATAAGAGGCAAGCAGGGTCATTTCAAGACCCTAGGCCCTAGACAATCTTACTTTTGAAGGCTCCAGCCACATCAAACCAAACACATTAGAATGCATTCACATGCAAAAATCACACACATTTTTTTTTCTGGCCATATAGAATTTGAAAGGACTTTTAAAATAGTAAGTCTGCTAAGAATTATTTAATTTTCCTTGTGATTTGTATTGTTGACTTGTTCCACTAAACCAATTGACCAGCATTACATTTTGTAAACATTTAATTAAACATACAGTTGTCCCTTGGTACCCATCAGGATTGGTTCCAGCAATTCTCAAAGATACCAAAATCCACAAATGCTCAAGTCCCTGATATAAATGTGTAGTATTTGCATATAACTTAACAATCATTTTTCCATATACTTTAAACCATCTCTACACTACTTATAATACCTAATACAATGTAAATGCTCTGTAAATATTTGTTATACTATATTGTTTTGTAAAATTTGTATTTTTTTGTATTGTTTAAAAAAATTTTTTTCCAAATACTTTATTTTATTTTTAATTTATTTTAGAGACAGAGTCTCGCTCTGTCACCCAGGCTGGAGTGCAGTGGCACAATCATAGCTCACTGTAACTTCAAACTCTCAGACTCAAGCAAACCTCCTGCTTTAGCTTCCCAAAGTACTGGGATTACAGGTATGTGCCACCATGCCTGGTTAATTTTTTAAATTTTTTTGTAGAGACAGCATTTCTCTGTGTCACTCAGGCTGGCCTCTGACTCCTGGTCTTGAACTCATGGCCCCAAGTAATCCTCCTGCCTCACCTCTCAAAGTGCTGGGATTACAGACGTGAGCCACTGCACCCAGCCAGTTTTTAAATATTTCAATCAGCAGTTGGTGGAATCCATGATTGTGGAATCCATGATACAGAAAGTTGATTATACTAATTTTTATTGTGCAATGTTTTTCCTCCCCCCACCTCCCACCCCCGTTTTAAAAAACTGTAGATTCACATGCAGTTTTTATTATTGTGACGGAGTCTCGCTCTGTCGCCCAGGCTGGAGTGCAGTGGCGCTATCTCCACTCACTGCAAGCTCCGCCTCCGGGATTCACACCATTCTCCTGCCTCAGCCTCCCCAGTAGCTGGGACTACAGTTGCCTGCCACCACGCCCGGCTAATTTTTTTTTTTTTTTTTTTGTACTTTTAGTAGAGAGAGGGTTTCACCGTGTTAGGCAGGATGGTCTCGATTTCCTGACCTTGTGATCCGCCCGCCTCGACCTCCCAAAGTGCTGGGATTACAGGCTTGAGCCACCACGCCTGGCCTCACTTGCAGTTTTAAGTAGGAATACTTGACCCAGTTTCCTCCAATTTTAACATTTTGCAAAACTATAGTACAATGTAGCAACCAGGAGAGTGACATTGATACCATCTGTTTTATTCAGATTTCCCATCTTACTTGTGTGTGCGTGTGTGCGTGTAAATTCTATACAATTGTATCACCTATATGGGTTCCAACACAGTCAAGATACTGAACAGTTAAACATCACAAGAATCCCTCATGTTGCCCTTTTGCAGTGTTCTTTTAATATTTTGAGGGGAGTAATTTTTTTAGGTGTCAAATATTTTTCCTAGAAAGCCACAATTCCAACGCACTGTGACTGTGGTGCTTAAGGGATAAAACTGCCCTGATCTCAAGGTAGAGTTTGTGGTCATTTGCATATGGGTAGAAGTGATAAGAGCAGGTTCCAAGGAAACCAATTTCACAAACTTAGAGACAGTACAGCACAGCTGTAAAGGATGCTAGTCCTAGAACTGAATTGCCTGGGTTCAAAAGTCCAACACCAACAATTCTTAATAGTGTGAGTTTGTGCCAGCCACTGAAGCTCCCTGAAGTCTCAGTTTCCCCAACTGAGAAGGGCTAAGAATATTGCTTATCATAAGATGGTTGTGAGTTTGAATGAGATAAGCTGCTTAGATCAGAATTAGGCACACAGTAGTTGCTCAGTGTCTTAGAAACTATTTGTGTTAGATCTGCTTGGGGAAGGAGGTTGGGACAGAAAGCTGTGGAAGAGCACAGAAGAGATTCAACAGGTCTGATAAAAATCAAGAAGCAGAGCAGGAGACTCTTCTGCAAAGTTGTATGGAAAAGAAAAAATGTACAGGGTCTGACAGCCCTAGAGAGGAGTACTGTTAGCTCCAAATAGCCACCGCTCTGTGCATGGGGAAGAACTGGACTGGCACTGGGACAAAGCACATTAAAAATTTGCCTCGATGCTCTTAAATCTCCAGGAGCCAGAGCCTATCATTCTGAACCTAGAGAGAGCAGCTTGGGGTAAGGAAGGGGGTCCCTGCTGAGGTCCATATTAATGCTGCAGCAGGAACTGTTCTGAAGGGATCCCTCAATAAAATTGAAAACGGATGGGACCATAGCCGGAGCTCATTTTGCAGAGATGACAGGATCGGTAGAGTTTAGGATTGCCAACAGGTTCTGAGTGAAACGCTGAAGTCTATTGAAACCTGATTAACAGCTACTCCAGGGGCTGAAATAAGCCACCTGACTGACCGGTGGAGAAAAATCCCTTCCAACATCAGTCTAGTGCTCTATATCACAGGGGGCCACAGACAAGTTGAAAAATGAGTTAACAACTTTGAACCTGCTGTAAAACTCTTATCAAAGCATCTATGAAGCACCTTGCAAGGTGAATTTGCACAATGCTTTGCAGGTCATTCTACAGATATGGTTTTAATCAATTTAATGAGGATTTACTGGGCAATTAGAAGACCTGGGTTCAAGACCTGGCTCTGCCACTAGTGAGCAGTGCTGCCTGGACAAATCCCTCTGCTTGTGTGGGCCTCAGTTTCCTCAATCCTTCAAACTCTGAGAACACAATGACTCTGTAACTGATTCCCAGTTACAGAGGGAATATATATATAGTGACCAGTCTGCTGGTCACTGAGCACATCTCAGAGGACGTTTTCAATCACTGGAGATTCCTATATGTTAAAACAAAATTAAGCTGGGTGTCATGGCTCACACCTGCAATCTCAGCACTTTGGGAGGTCGAGGCAGAAAGATTGCTTGAGACCAGGAGTTTAAGACTAGCCTGGGCAGCATAGTGAGGCCACTCCCCCACCACATTCCCATACCACACACCCCCATGTCATCTCTACAGAAAATTTCAAAATTAACTAGACATGGTGGTGCATGCCTGTGGTCCCAGCTACTTCAGAGGCTGGAGCAGGAAAACCTCTTGATCCCAGGAGTTCGAGGCTGCAGTGAGCTATGATAATGCCACTACACTCTAGCCTGGGTGACAGAGGGAGACCACATCCCTAAAAACTAAAAATTAAAATAAAATTGTTGCATATTGCAATAGTTTTACTGACATATGAGTGCGTTTACTGATAAATTAATGAGTCTAATGCACAAGATACAACTATTTGACCTTTTTGGAGATGATGTTAAAGTTTAAATTGAGGCTTTTTATAAATGTGAGGCCTGAGAAAAATAACCCCATGGGCGTTATGAAATGGCACTGTGGAATTTATGAGAATGACAAGACATGACCCCGTACTCTCAGTTTTCTGACTTACTGGAAGATATATATATACCTGGGACAGAAAACAACATACGGCGTGAGTTTAATTTCAGATTGACGTCCACACCACAAGGACTAGAGCAGACAGGAAAACCAGCCTGATCAGTAGGTCTGGGACCACTGTTAGAGGAAGAGGGGCTTGAACTGAGCCCTGGAGAAGGAGTGGTATTTTTTATATGTACTTTTTATTCTTAACTTCTGATTATGAAAATAATACAAGTATTTCATAAGTCTTTATGTTACACGGAATGGGAAACTCAATTTAAATTTTGCTTAAAAAATAAAGAGAATTTATTAACTCATGTAATTGGAGAATCCAGAGATAAGATGTGTTTTGATTCAGAGAATCAATGATATCAATAGGGACAAGCTTTCTTTCTTTCTCTGCCTTCCAAGGTGTCAGCTTCATCCTAGGGCAGGCTCATAGGATCACAAGACAGCTATCAATAGCTCCTAAGATAAGTGCTTCCTCATTCACAGCAAGTGAGAATGTTCTCTTTTGTTCCAGCATTCCAAGCAAGAGTCCAGAGATTCACTCTGATTGCAATGGTTTAGGTCATGTGTCCACCCCTGAAATAATCTCTGGGGCCACCAGGAATGAAACAAGCTGATTGGGTCTGTCTCCGGTATAAACTCCACCCTCATACTGATAGTGGTTGTAAGAAACATGGAACCGATGTCTCTGGAAAACATGGCCTCCCAGATGGAAACCAGGCACAGCTAGGATGGCGGCATAGATTCTGCAAAGGCAATCTTAGATGTCCTTTATAATATGTTTAATAATAAAATAATATAGAACATATTCTTTGACATAACATAACATAATAATATGTTTAATAATCAAAATTTTAGGAAATACAGAGAATTTTTTAAAAATAAAAACCTTCCATAACCCTAATACTCAGAGATACTCAGCATTAGCACTCTAGCAGATTTCTTCCCAGTCTTTTTCCCGAAAGAGAAAATACTGCTAAATGTTTTACGTGTGCCATGTCATTTACTCTTAACATAGCAACCCAAGAGGTAGACATTATTACTGTCCTCATTTGGTTACATTTTACAAAGCTATGGTATAACATCACAGCCAGGAATTGACGTTGATATCATCCACCGTCATTTTACTTGTATTCATGAATGATGTTTTCCAGTTTCATCCATGTCCCTAGAAAGGACACGAACTCATCATTTTTTATGGCTGCATAGTATTCCATGGTGTATATGTGCCACATTTTCTTAATCCAGTCTATCGTTGTTGGACATTTGGGTTGGTTCCAACTCTTTGCTATTGTGAATAGTGCCGCAATAAACATACGTGTGCATGTGTCTTTATAGCAGCATGATTTATAGTCCTTTGGGTATATACCCAGTAATGGGATGGCTGGGTCAAATGGTATTTCTAGTTCGAGATCCCTGAGGAATCGCCACACTGACTTCCACAATGGTTGAACTAGTTTACAGTCCCACCAACAGTGTAAAAGTGTTCCTATTTCTCCACATCCTCTCCAGCACCTGTTGTTTCCTGATTTTTTAATGATGGCCATTCTAACTGGTGTGAGATGGTATCTCACTGTGGTTTTGATTTGCATTTCTCTGATGGCCAGTGATGATGAGCATTTCTTCATGTGTTTTCTGGCTGCATAAATGTCTTCTTTTGAGAAGTGTCTGTTCATGTCCTCTGCCCACTTTTTGATGGGGTTGTTTGTTTTTTTCTTGTAAATTTGTTTGAGTTCATTATAGATTCTGGATATTAGCCCTTTGTCAGATGAGTAGGTTGCAAAAATTTTCTCCCATTCTGTAGGTTGCCTGTTCATTCTGATGATAGTTTCTTTTGCTGTGCAGAAGCTCTTTAGTTTAATGAGATCCCATTTGTCGATTTTGGCTTTTGTTGCCATTGCTTTTGGTGTTTTAGACATGAAGTCCTTGCCCACGCCTATGTCCTGAATGGTATTGCCTAGGTTTTCTTGTAGGATTTTAATGGTTTTAGGTCTAACATATAAGTCTTTAATCCATCTTGAATTAATTTTTGTATAAGGTGTAAGGAAGGGATCCAGTTGCAGCTTTCTACATATGGCTAGCCAGTTTTCCCAGCACCATTTATTAAATAGGGAATCCTTTCCCCATTTCTTGTTTTTGTCAGGTTTGTCAAAGATCAGATAGTTGTAGCTATGCGGCATCATTTCTGAGGGCTCTGTTCTGTTCCATTGATCTATGTCTCTGTTGTGGTACCAGTACCATGCTGTTTTGGTTACTGTAGCCTTGTAGTATAGTTTAAAGTCAGGTAGCGTGATGCCTCCAGCTTTGTTCTTTTGGCTTAGGATTGACTTGGCGATGCGGGCTCTTTTTTGGTTCCATATGAACTTTAAAGTAGTTTTTTCCAATTCTGTGAAGAAAGTCATTGGTAGCTTGATGGGGATGGCATTGAATCTATAAATTACCTTGGGCAGTATGGCCATTTTCACGATATTGATTCTTCCAACCCATGAGCATGGAATGTTCTTCCATTTGTTTGTATCCTCTTTTATTTCATTGAGCAGTGGTTTGTAGTTCTCCTTGAAGAGGTCCTTCACATCCCTTGTAAGTTGGATTCCTAGGTATTTTATTCTCTTTGAAGCAATTGTGAATGGGAGTTCACTCATTATTTTTTGTGTGTATTTTAAGTTTTATGCAACTTTATCACCTGTGTAGGTTCTGACACAGTTCAGGTACTGAACAGCTCTAACATCACAAAGATCACTTATATTACATTTTTGCAAAGTTTTTTCCATATATTTTTAGGGAGAGTAATTTTTTTAGGTCTAAAATACTTTTCATAGGAAGCCGCAAGTTCATTCTACAGATGAAAAAGCTGAGGTTCAAAGAAGTTATATAGTTTCTTCAAGGTTAGATGCTAGTAATTATTGGAGATTGTATTTCAACTGAACTAAGACTGTCTCTGGAACTTAAGCTCTTAATCACTATGGCATCTTTTTTTACATAAAATTGGTATAGTGAGAGAGGAGAAGTCAGGCAGGCAGTTAGGGTGGGTCCTTGGTTGAATTCTTTCAAACAAAAGAACAGCCTGCAGGCACAGATAAGGGAACCCACATAGGAGGGCTTGCCTAAGACATGTCAACAGCCACACAGATAAGAAAGGCTACACAAGTGACTTGCCCAGATGTGTCCACATGAAAAAGTTCATCCCTTGACACACACACAGTAAGGGAAGTAAAACAATATGGAGTAACTCAAGCTAAGGGCCTGCATGCACACTAGGAGGACAAGCTGGAGCTACCAGAAATTCACACCTTAAGTGAATAAGATGCCCAGCTCTCATTGTTTTTTTCATAAAAGCCTTTGCCTTCAACTGTAAAAATGACAACCCTCTTCTGGGCCCCCTCTTCATGGCAGAGAGCTTTATTCTTTTGCTTATTTTTTTTTATTTTTTATTTTTTGAGATGGAGTCTCTCTCTGTCACCCAGGCTGGAGTGCAGTGGCGCAATCTCGGCTCACTGCAAGCTCCGCTTCCCTGGTTCATGCCATTCTCCTGTCTCAGCCTCCCGAGTAGCTAGGACTACAGGCGCCCACCACCTCGCCCGGCTAATTTTTTGTATTTTTAGCAGAGACGGGGTTTCACCGTATTAGCCAGGATGGTCTCGAGCTCCTGACTTCTTTCACTTGTTAAACTTTCACTCCAACCTCACCCTTTGTGTCCATGCTCCTTAGATCTCTTGGTTGTAAGACAAAGAACTCCAGGTAATACCTCACAAGGAGCACTGCTATGTTGTGGTGCATTGGTGAGACTGTAACAATAGCATATATTTCGTATTATTATGCTGGTTTTGTCCACTTACTGTTACACTGTGAGCTGTTTATAGCCCTTAACTGACCACTTTCATCTAGTCACTTAGATGAGGTTTCCTAAAATGCAGATGAACTCCTGTGTAGGCGATTTCTTGGGGACCAACACTTTTGAGGGAGCGAAGGAGGCAGGAGTGGCAGAGAGGAAAGTTAAACTGCAACAGAGGCCCCAGCCAGCAAATGCCACCAGAGTTCTGCAGCTGAGATGACCAACTCTGAAGTTGTCACTTCTTGAGGCAAGAGGGCTGGGCCTTCACACCCAGCATCCACCAGTGGGGCAAGACGTTGGGTGGGGTGACTCCTGTCTACTGAGGGCAATTCCTGGAGAAGGGCTCATCAGCTGGGAGAATGCTGGTTTCTCTACTGAAAGAGGGAATCTAGACAGTGCAGCTCAGCATCCACTACAGCCAGACATTTTAAAGAGGGGAGAATATTTCTAGAAAGACAGGGAATCATTTGAATTCTCCTATTTCTCCTCACTATACACAGCTTTCTATGCAGCTGCTGAAATATTTTTTCAACCACTATTTCAAACATTTTCTCTTTCCAAAAACTTAGTTCTGGAGTCTAGAAGTCCAAAATCCAGGTGTTAATAAAGTTTGTTCCTTCTGAAAGTTGAGAGGGAAAAATCTGTTCCATGCCTCCCCTTGGCTTTCAGTGGTTTGCTGGCAACCCTTGGCATTCCTTGGCTTCTGCTGCATCACCCCGGTCTCTGCCTTCATCTTCACATGGCTTTCTCCCTGGATGAGTGTATAAACCAACAATAAAATTCAAAGGCTCCCAAGCATCTGAATGGACCCCTCCTCTCGGCCAAAGGTGTTCCCTGAAAATCTAGTTCAGGCCATCATGGAACATCAACATAGACCTTAAATCTGATAAGAAACACTTAGTCTCTTCTCTCTAAAGCCTGCCACTTGGAGGCTTCATCTGTGTGATGAAACCTAGGTCTCCACAACCCCTTATCATAACCCAGACATTCTTTTCTACGGACAATAACTCTTTCAGCCTATTGCCAATCAGAAAATGTTTTTAAATCTACCTATGACCTGGAAGCCCCTGCGACCTTGAGTTATCCCACCCATCCAGATTGAACCAATGTGAATCTTACATTTTGTTTAACATATTATGCCTTCCTAAAATGTATAAAAGCAAGCTGTACCCAGACCACGTTGGGCACATTTCAGGACCTCCTGAGGCTGTGTCATGGGCGTGTCCTTAACCTTGGCAAAATAAACTTTCTAAATTGACTGAGACCTGTCTCAGATATTTTGGGTTCACAAGCATCTGTGCCCAAATTTCCCCCATTTATAAGGACACCAGTCATATTGGATTAGAAGCCCACCCTATCTCAGTATGACTTCATCTTAACAAATTCCATCTGCAACAACCCTATTTCCAAATAAGGTCACATTTGGAAATACTCGGGTTAGGAATTCAATATGTGAATTTGGAGAGAAGCACAATTCAACTCATTACATACTGATTATATGGAGTAGTAAATATAAAATGCTGCATGTAAAATACTCAAAAAGCATCTGGCCCATTGTAAAAACTCACTGCAAGTTAACTATCGTTATCATTATTGTTATTCATCAAACCTATAATGGGTGCGTTCTCTGTGTCAGGCAGTATGCTGGGTGTTAGAAACGCTAAGACGAATCAGATGTGGTCCTTGACCCAATGGATGCCCAGTCTAACTGGAACCACAAGCATAAATAAAGAACTACAGTCCTCAAGTTCTTTATAGCTGGATCAGTATTCCCAGCTTACTAAGCCAATTTGTACATCGAATGGCATCTGGGGTCAAAATAAATATCTTAGATGCCACCAGAGAATGAAGAAAGTTTACTGTTCAGAGAAAAGAAGTTTTCCTTTTTTTCTGGCTTCTTTATAGCTTTGGGGGAAAAAAATTCCAAGTGTCATGTTCAAACACTACTCTGATTTCTTGTGCAAAGTTTAAGGTGACCTTTACCCTTCCTAATATATCACTGTGATGAAGCCAAAATTTTCTGAGATTCTCAAGACTGGCAGAAAAATAACTTCAGAAACTGGTCCCAAATTGGTAACTGAAGATAAGTTGGAGGGCAGTTCCTTCCTCAAGTGTTGCCGTATATCTTACTTCATTGCATGTTGATAGTGTATTAAAATTGAAATAAAAATAAAATATTATCTGTGCCATTAAACCTGACCAATTCTCACTTCACTAATCTCCAAACCCTGATTCTTGCTAAAAGATGGACTGTCTTAACCCACTCTTGGCAAAGATGTACAGCAAAAGAGAGTCCTGAGAGGTGGAACCTTCATCTTTTTGAAAAAAATTTCCTGTCATCATTCAATATTTATGGAGCACGCACACTGTGTGAAGCACTGCATCACCAGATGTCCTTTGCTGCCAGAAAGACATTGGTGACAGGGGAGACATTAAATAAACTGGGGGTTTCATGAGGACAGAGTTTGGGGGTGGGGGGTTGCTTCAGGCAGGACCTTGGTCATGAATCTTGTTTACACATCCAGTGGACCACCCCTGGGAAGCATGACCCCCCAACCACAGACTTCCTGTCTCTGATTTTCCAGCCTAACAGCTACAGGCACCAGAGTTCCTCACTGGAGAGGGTCCCAAGGTGAGGTGGGGTCCTCAATGGGAGAAGAGGGATGGGATCTAGGAGTGAAGCTGAGGGCGGGGATGGAGCAGAATGCCACCCCTAGATTGTGTTAGGTGTGTCCTGGAGGGTAAGGGGGGCCGTGATCCAGCCAGTGCTTTGCCCACCCAGCCAGGTTCAGTGGGTGTCTCCTGCTTCTGCTAGGAGGAGGGAGGGGGCCATTTTCAAATTTGCACAAAGCACCTTGTGGGCTATTGGTGCCCTAGGGCAGAAGGGTATCTTAGTCAGTTCCTGCTGCTATAACAAAATAACTTAGACCAGTTACTTATCAACAATAGAGCTTTACTTTTCACAGTTCTAGAGGCTGGGAAGTCCAAAATCAAGGCACCAGCAGATGTCTGTGAGGGCTGCTGTCTCTTTGCAAGATGAAAGATGTAGCGTTATTGCTGTGTCTTCACAAGCAGAAGGGATGAAAGCTCTCTGAAGCCTCTTTTGTAAGGACGTGAATCCCATTCATAAGGGACAGGCTTCCCTTTCCAATACCACCACAGTGGTGATCAGGTTCCAACACAAAGTTTGGAGAAACACAAACATTCAAACCACAACAAGGAGTAAGCTGTGACCTAGAACCAAAAAATCCTACATTTCAGTCTTAATTCTTCCACTCACTCACATCACTTTCCCAGTCATGTAACTTCTCTGGGTCTCAGTTTTCCCCTCTGTAAAATGGGGTGGTACAGTCTGCCCTGCCTGCCCCACAAGGTTGAGCTGAAGGTCAGTATTTAAAATTGGATGAGGAGAAAACCTCTTTGCAGTCTCTGAGGAGCTTGGTTCTGTTCTGTCTTCTCCACAGTCTCCGCAGGCATTGCTGGTGGGGTGTGCTGTCCTCTTCATAACTATGTCCTTCATTCTTCCCTGCTCACCTGCACCCCAGCTGGCACCTTGGATTGGGCAGGGACTTCCCTCAGATGCTCATCACACATCTTAATGGGCAGGATACCCCATTTTTCAAGTTAACTGTGCACGATTCATTGATTGTCTAGCAGTGTGCACTGGAAACTCAGGATGGGGTGCTTAGTCCTCACCATCCTGAACCTCATCTGCCCTCCTGCACTGCAGACCAGCAGGTCACCTGGCTGCACCTCCACAGCCGCCTGAGTGAGAACAGGCAGCAGCTACACTGGGCTGGATGTGTGAATCCTGAGGGAACAACTGCTGGGAGCTCTTGACCTTTCTGCACCCAGGGCAGTTCTGATGAGATGTGACTCCATGTAAACGACCTCAGTGATTACCATGGTCACTGGTGGGAGGCACAGAGGAGGGCTAGAGGGCTGGACAGGGAGTGGAAGAGAAGTTCCCTCACTAAAGACAAGGAAGCACATTCCAAGCAAAGCAACAGTGTGTGCACAGACACAGAGAATGGGAAAGGATGCGGCCAGTTCCAGAAATTCTGCAAGGTTCCCTGTGGCAGGGCGGATGGTGTGGCGGAGTCCTCGGAAACAAGGCCACGGAGGTTGGAGCTGGCCTGGGAGGAGCCTGGAATGCTATGCTAAGGAGCCTGCACTCAGTTCTGCAGGGCAGAGGAACCATCTCAGGTTTCCTCTAGCAGAAAAAGGGCATGATCAGAAGTGTGTTTCTCAAAGGCACTCTGGTGGCACTATGGAGGGGAAAATTTGGAAGAAAGGGGTAGGAAGAATCTGCACACAGAGACCATTAGGAAGCTGTTGTAATAGGTCAGTTTAGAGATGCTAAGGGCCCACCACAGCACGGGGGCAGTGGGGGGGGCACTGAAAGTGGTTTTGCTCAGAAGTTGCCCAGAGTAGTGATGAAGAATGTGGCTCCAGAGCTGGGCTGCCTGGGGTTGAGTCCTGGCTTTACTGTTCACCATCCTGTGGCTTTGGGCAAATTACTCACCTCTTCAGTGCCTCAGTTTCTCCACATACTGGGAGGTTAATAGTGGTACTCCACCTCATATGGGTGTTGAAAGCCTTCAAAGTAGTTCTTGGCACAGACTGTCAAAATGTTAGCTCTTATTAGGAGACTGCATTAGTCAGGGCCTCTAGAGGACAGAACTAACAGGATAGGTGTATATGTAAAGGGGAGTTTATTAAGGAGTGCTGACTCACACGATCACAAGATGAGGTCCCACAATAGGCCACCTGCAAGCTGAGGAGCAAGGACGCCAGTCTGAGTCCCAAAACCTCAAAAGTAGGGAAGCCAACAGTGCAGCCTTCAGTCTGTGGTCAAATGTCCAAGAGTCCCAAAGCTGAAGAACTTGGAGTCTGATGCTCGACGGCAGGAAGCACCCAGCATGAGAGAAAGATGGAGGCCAGAAGACTTAACCAGTCTGGTCCTTCCACATCCTTCTGCCTGCTTTTATCTTAGCCATGCTGGCAGCTGACGAGATGGGTGGGCACCCAGATTGAGGGTGGGTCTGTCTCTCCTAGTCCACTGACTCAAATGTTAATCTCCTTTGGCAACACCCTCACAGACACATCCAGGAACAATACTTTGCATCCTTCAATCCAATCAAGTTGACACTCAGTATTAACCATCACAGAGAAAAAAACAGACAGGATTTGGTGCCTGGTTAGAAGTGGGGGAAAGAGCAGCTCCCCAGTGTTGCCAATGCTATTGTGGCTATGAATCATCTGCCTCCTCCTCCTCCTCCTTCTCCTCCTCCTCCTCCTCCTCCGCCAGCTCCTGGGGGCATGCAGGCTGCTGTACTGGTCAGGAGCTTACATTCTGAGATCAGATTCACCTACTCTCTCTCTGGCCTTGAGCAAGTTTTTAAATCTCCTGTCTCAGTCTCTACATCTGTAAAATGGGGATAACACTAATATCCACCTCACAAGATTGTCTGAGGATTAAATGAGATGATATGAGGAATAACCGGCATATGGGGAGTGTTCGATAGGATTATTCAATCTTATTTGTATTATTACTCACCAAAGTTGGAACTATAGGGGAAGAAGCAGTATTGGGTGACAAAGCAGAGGAAATACATTTGGGTGTAGGTTGTGCAGAGGGAAGCTAGAACTCGGGAGGGGAACTCAGGAGAGATGGAGGAGGGAGGACTTACATGAGGAAGACAAAAAATATTATGCCTCCAATAAAGGTCTGATCAACCTTGAAGTCTGAGCAACACATTAAAGAAAATGGCAAATTAACAGGGAAGGGAAATTCGGTGAAGTTGCTTTATTCTGGCTTAGCTGGATCCAAATATAAATTTTAAACATTTTTGCGGAAAATTTTTCTAAAATATATTACACATTTCCCTACGACTTGATATTTGGCATATCTATTCACTTATTCTTTCAACATTTCTTGATTGAGGACTTAATATTAAGCTCTGTGCTAGCTCTTCAGGGATACAGATAGAAAGTAGATCAAGTTCTTGCCTTATGAGAAGCTTACTTCTAATTTTTCAGTTTCATAAACTTTGAATAGGAAGCATGCTTATATTCAGACTTTGGGGTTACATACTGGACTATCTACTTAAAATTCTAAAGTGAGACTCCTTCCTGAAAGAGGATCTACTTTAAATGTTTTTGTAGTAGATTGGAAAGTAGAAAAGGAGACTTCAATTTTATTTATTTATTTTTCTTTTAAGAGACGGAGTCTCTCTCTGTCACTCAGGCTGGAGTGCAATCATAGCTCACTGCAGCCTCCAACTCCTGGGCAAAAGCCATCCTCCTGCTTCAGCCTCCCAGTAGCTGAGACTACAGGCATGCGTCACCACGCCTGGGTAATTTTTTAAATTTTTTTATAGAGATGAGGGCCTCACTATCTTGCCCAGGCTGGTCTTAAACTCCTGGGCTCAAGCAATCCTGCCACCTTGGGGTCTCAAAGTGCTGGGATTATAGGCATGAGCTACTGTGCCCAGTCAGACTTTAATTTTTATAATTATGTAAAACATACAGAAAACTACAGAATGTTCCTATTACCCAGACGAGAAATCTAACATTTAGCCATATTTTCAAGCACTTAAGTAAAAAAAAAAAAAAAAAAAAAGTTGATACAACTGAAACTTCCTTTGTTAACCTACATATGAAATAATATTTTTCAAACAATTTAAAGTTAATTCAGTATTGTTCTCCTCCTGAATAAGACAAGGATTTAGCATACTTAAAAAACTCGTTGATCAGGCATGATGGCTCATGCTTGTAATCCCAGTACTTTGGGAGGCCAAGGCAGGAGGATCACTTGAGGTCAGGAGTTCTAGACCAGCCTGGCCAACATGGTGAAACCCTGTCTCTACTAAAAATACAAAATTTAGCCAGGCGTGGTAGTGCACACCTGTAATCCCAGCTACTCAGGAGGCTGAGACAGTGGAATTGCTTGAACCTGGGAGGCGGAGGTTGTAGTGAGGCAAGATCACACCACTGTACTCCAGCCTGGGCAACAGAGTGAGACACTCGTTGGACTTCTCTCCATTTTTAAGTTTTTTTTATTATGTAGAGATTTTATTTTACTTTTCATATAATGTAGGCTTTTGAAAAGTAAATTAACTAAATTTCCCACCTGCCTGCTCACGATTATTTCTTGTGTCCCACACCTCTGTGGATTTTCAGTGGGTCTCCAGATGGTAAACTTTCTTAGAATTGCATTGCTGAAATGTCTTGATTTCACACTCATTCTTGAATGATGGTTTAGCTGGGTATAAGATTCTAGATTCATTTTTCCCCCTCCCTTCCACACTTTTAAGTCATTATTTCATTGTGTGGCCACAGAAAAACCTACTGACATGCTAGCAGTCATTGTTTCGAAGGCAATCAGTCTCCTCTGTCTGGTAAATATTAGGCTTTTTATTTTTAAAAATCTCTTTGGTTCTGTAGTTTCTTTATGATATGCCTAGATGTGATATTTAGAACACGGTATTTTTTTTTTATTATACTTTAAGTTTTAGGGTACATGTGCACAACGTGCAGGTTTGTTGCATATGTATACATGTGCCACGTTGGTGTGCTGCACCCATTAACTCGTCATTTAGTCATTTAACGTTAGGTATATCTCCTAATGCTATCCCTCCCCCTTCCCCGCACCCCACAACAGGCCCCGGTGGGTAATGTTCCCCTTCCTGTGTCCATGTAGAAAATGGTTTTAATCTAAGTGGGCAAGTCCCAACCTGAATACTTTGTAAACATTGTGAGAATGTGCAAATGGCAGCAGACTTGGAATTTAGGGTTATGTGGGAGAAACATTATTGACACTTGAGAAAGGACTTCAGGGAGGACAAGTAGGCATTTGTCACCAAAAGAACAATTTACTAGTTAAATAAATAATTAATTAGATTTGGGGGCATATAATATGTACCAATCACTGAAAGTCAGACCCAATCTGGCAATTTGGGGGTCTTATCTATCTACCCAACTCCCACAGCATGTTCTAGGCACCCCAGAAATGGACTCTGTCCTTGTTGAGAATTTCCCTCCAGATCTGATGCTCTGTCTTCCCAGTCATCCTTGTCTCCCCTTCAGTGATGACTTGAGTCTCCTTTGATCTACACCCCTCCAGTCAACCCAGCCCTAAGACCTCCTGTCTCAACTCTGCCCAGTTCTTCTGGGGAAGTGAGCATTAATAGAGAAAATATGGCAGTAATTTAGAAGAGTCAGAATACATTAATGAACTCCTAAAAGGTGTCAGCTGATTCAAAAGATAAAAACTCAGGATGGGAACAAACCACACACTCCCCTCCCCTCCTTCCCCACACACCCATAAGCATTGTTTATAAATCAAGCTTTCCGCTAACATGCCGTGCTGACTTCCTGAAGGAGCATATCAAATTACACAAAAGGTCAGTGAATGTGAAATACTGTACTGACCGTTAAGGAATCATTCTTAATCTTCTTCATCACCTAAAACATTGAAGGAAAAATATATATTTAAATAATGTGGAGTAACTAATGAGAGTTCTTGGGTTATTCTGCTGAAGTCAGGAGATTTTTTTTAATCCTAAATACTTGACACTTACTAGAAATTCCATGCAATTACCCAAGACATCCGTCTTGAATTTTTTATGGACAGCTAGCTTTAGGAGGAAGAAAAAATGACAAAATGTGAAAGTATTTGTAAAGTGGCACTGGTCAATAAGAAAGGGAAAGAGGGAGAGAGAGAGAGAATAAGAAAGAAAAAAAAACAGAAAAAAAAGAATGAAAAAGGAAAGAAAGAGAGAAAAAGAAAGAAAGAGAAAGAAAGAAAGAAAAAGAAAGAAAAGAAAGAAAGAAAAGAAAGAAAGAAAGAAAGAAAGAAAGAAAGAAAGAAAGAAAGAAAGAGAAAGAAAGAGAGAAAGAGAAAGAGAGGAAAGGGAAAGAAGAAAGAAAGGGAAAGGAAGGAAAAGAAAGGAAGGAAGGAAAGAAGGAAGGAAGGAAGGAAGGAAGGAAGGAAGGAAGGAAGGAAGGAAGGGAAAGGAAAGGAGGAATAAGGAAGAAAAAAAGGAAACATAGAATGACTTTGTCTCTTTTTCCCATTCCTGCGTGACTTTCTCATCTCATCTGTTCTTTTATAAGTTGCCACACCAGGTAGGGCCAGACACAAGTTGTCTAATCTGAGGCTGCAGAAGAGACTTAGGTAGATGTGACCCTCACAGCAAGATGTGCCAAGTCCAGGAAATGAGACAGGATGAGAGATGTAGGTTTTTATTATTTATTTTTTGAAAAGCGGTAAGGGAGAAACATTTTGAGAGGATCAAGTGTACTTTCGAGAAATGAAAAGTCCAATTTCGTTAGGCCACGGGGTCAAGGAAGACGTGAGCCTCATGAGGAAGTCTTCAGAAATAGAAGGGCCTGGACTTTGGCTCAGCCACCTGGGTGCAGCTGCTTGCTGCATGCATCAATATTTAAGCAAGGGAAATGATCTGTTCTGCCTTCTGGGGATGGCCCTCTTTCCTCCCTGTCTGATCTGACTGGAGTGGGATGCAGAAGGAGCAGCGGCTGGCAGTTTGGCTTCGATGGGCGACGGAGCACTGTGAGCATCAGGTGCCCTGTGGTCTGCTCCCCAAGAGGTGGCAAGCTCATCTTTCCTCTCTTTTCTCTTCTCTCCCAGTTTTCCCCTCTTCCTTCACCTGCTCTTATTTTTTCTGCCTGCTGCCTTTTTCCCTGGCAATTCACTTCTCACTCATTTTTTTTTTTTTTTTCTGATCAACTGGGATACTGCTGAATTTCTCCTTATTCCTGATCAACTCAGATCAACTGGAATACTGGCGGTGGGGTTTCTCCTTATCTCTGACAACATCACAGCTATTCATCAAGGCTCTGTTCTGGTGCTGGGGATACCAGGCTCGAACAGGGCAGGCAAGGTTCCTCTTCTTTCGAAGCGTCAAGTCCAGTGAGGCCTAAAGGCTGTGGCTCTAACCAACCCCCATGTTAGAACTGAAACTCTATCAAGGTAGGGATCCAGTCTGTTTGCTATTTGTTCATCACTTTGTCGGCGGCTCTTAGAACAGTGTCTGGCCAGTGTAAGTTTGTAGAATGAATGAAGAAAGGAGATTTCGCCCAGTCCTTTCCTAAACCATGGCGGACTTATCTTTGAGACTTTCAACTAGCCAATTCTTCCCCACCTTTAGATCCCAGTTCAAGGCTGCCTCCTCTAGGGCACGTCACCTTACACCTTCCACACCGTATTATGTTGTTATCTGTTGTCACGGCAGACCTCCCTTTGCCCCCTACTGCACAGTGAAATTCCCATAGGCAGAGGGAGATTTCTAGTTGGTTTTCTAGGTTGCAGTGAGTGATAAGTATATGTTTTCTGACTAATGGGAGTCTCATGACATTTGGATAAATCTTGATCTCTTATGCCACATCCCTGGTCCTCCCCACTTTCTACCTGTTCAGATCACACCATCCTTTTGACCCAGATGATGAAGATTTCTCTGACACAGTACAGTACCATTTTCATCTATCTACTCAGCAAAGACAAAAAAGAGTGGGAATTTTTTTTTTTTTTTTTTGAGGCGGAGTCTCACTCTCGCCCAGGCTGGAGTGCAGTGGTGCGATCTCGGCTCACTGCAAGCTCCGCCTCCTGGGTTCACACCAAGAATGGGAATTTTAAAAGTCTATTT
This sequence comes from Nomascus leucogenys, assembly GCF_006542625.1. Taxonomy (NCBI): domain Eukaryota; kingdom Metazoa; phylum Chordata; class Mammalia; order Primates; family Hylobatidae; genus Nomascus; species Nomascus leucogenys. The sequence goes on along the minus strand of NC_044385.1, from coordinate 42,477,393 downwards.
CTGATAAGGATACTGATGGGAGCAAATATTGGTAATCTTTTTGGAAGGCAATTTGGCCAAAAATATTTTAAAAACTTAAAATGTACACAACTTTTGATGCAGCAACTCCACTTCCAAGAATTTATTCTGTGGAAATAATTTCAAATGTGCCCAGAGATTTATTCAATATGATGTGCATCCCAGTTGATGTTTATAATGTTAAGAAACTGGAAATTCTCACTAAGCAACTGATTGAGTTGAATACAGGTAAAAACCTACAATGTAATATTTCAAAAATGAAGTTAACGTAATAATTGACCTGACAAGATGTGCATGTTGTTGTTGGGTTTCTGTTAAATAAATCAGCAAATATAATAGATCCTGTTTATATAAAAATTATAACATTGTATTTCCATAGAAAAAATCTGGAAAGGTATGTAACTAAGTAATATGTGGGCTTCTCAGAGTGATGGAAAATTATTTGATTTTTATGTTTTTTCTTATCTGTATTTTTCCACTCGATTTTTTTTTTTTTACAAACGGGAATTATTGATTTTTTTTTTCTTGTGACAGGGTGTCACACTGTCACCCAGGCTGGAGTGGTGTCACGATCACAGCTCACTGCGGCCTCAACCCCCTACCTGGGCTCAAGTGATCCTCCCACCTCTGCCTTCTGAGTAGCTGGGACTACAGGCACGCACCACCATGCCCAGCTAATTTTTAATTTTTTTTTAGAGACTGGGGTCTCACTTTATTGCCCAGGCTGGTCTTGAATTCCTGGACTCAAGCATTCCTCCCATCTTGGCGTCCCAAAGTGCTGGGATTATAGGCATAAGCCACTGTGCTTGGACCATAACGATTTTCTTTTTAAGTTATAAGAAATTGTCTGAATGCCTTGCTCTTCTTTGACTCTAAAAGTAAACTGTTTAAAGTCAAATAGACTTGAAAAAATTAAAATTCCCACATGGAGTAAGGACAATTTTAGATCTGAGATGCTTAAAAGAGAGCCTTTAGCTGTCTGAGCCTCTGTAGCCACCAGTGAGTCTAATTTCCCAATGCTCTGAGAAACTGTGACAGAGAATCATTACCCTTGAAATGGGTTTGTGTAATATAAAAAATCAGGGTCTCCTCTCGACTTAGTGAGTGTGTTAACATTCATGGGAGTTTCCATGCATGCTCTGAGGGAGAGTCCTGTGACATCGTGTCTGCGTTGTATTGAACTCAATCACTTGTAGAAAATGTGTAAGGTAATAGGGATATTACACGGGGTGATATTATGGAAAATCCTAATTGGTACCAAAGTAATTCTTACTAGAGTGGACTATAAAACCTTCAGTGCCATTCTAACTAATCACCCCTGTGGCATTCTGAGCAAATGCAGGTTAATGGTGACGATCTTAATTTTTTTATTAATTAAATTAAGTGTGTAATCTGACAGTGTAAGCCCATCGTCAGTGTTCATCATGCTGATAATAAATGGCTTGAAAACTCAGCTCCTCTGGCTTCACCAGAGCCCCGAACTCCTCTTCCGTCCACCATTCATGACCTAAGAGAGATCTCCAAGTGACCCATCAGAGCCCAGAAACAACAAATAATGAAGCCATATGCCAGAGATTGGGGTGAACAAAAGGCAGGGTGGGTTCGTGGACCTAGGAGAAGCCTCCAGACTCAGAGGCTGCAATTGCTCAACCCTCTATTCTCTGCTTCTGCACCTTGAGTTCCTCTTTAGCCAATGATTTCCCATAATACTTGAAGGTAGAAAGGAGAAAGTTCAGAAAAGGGAACATGAAAATGGGAGATGCAAATATAAAAATAAAAGAACGTCTTATATAAAATATCTTAGATGAAAACATAAGACATGAAAGTGGCTGGGCGTGGTGGCTCATGCCTGTAATCCCAGCACTTTGGGAGGACAAGGCAAGCGGATCACAAGGTCAGGAGTTCAAGACCAGCCTGGCCAACAAGGTGAAACCCTGTCTCTATTAAAGATACAAAAAATTAGCCAGGGGTGGTGGTACGCACCTGTAATCCCAGCTACTCGGGAGGCTAAGGCAGGAAAATTGCCTGAACCCGGTAAACGGAGGTTGCAGTGAGCCGAGATCGCTCCACTGCACTCCAGCCTGGGCGACAGGGGGACACTCCGTCTCAAAAAAAAAAAAAGAGATATGAAAGTATAAGTGAATGTGAAAATAGAGAATGTGTTCAAATAAAATTAAACAATTGATCAAGCTGCTGGATTCTGGCTCCTTGAGTTTAAGACAGGAGGGGGTCTTAGTCATCACTGTTTTCCCACCACCTTGCACCAGACCTGTCACATGGTAACCTCTATCAATCTTTATCTTACCAAGCCAGGACATTTCTAGACTTCCTTTTCTCAAAGTGTGTTCCCTGGAAGACTAATTTGCCAGACACATTCTAAATTGAAAACTGTGGACAACTAAATTTGAGAAATCCTGCCTTTCACCCTTTCCTCCAGGAGATTTATAATATATAATAGTAATTTGAAGTCAATGATAAGTCCTTTGGAAAATAAATATTTTTAAATTGTTGAACCCAACATGGTCTAACTGAATTGTCTAAGCAAACTTAATTTGATCACAGAACTCTATCAGCCTCCCACAGAGCACAGTTCAGAAACAGACTACCTTCGATATCTGCTGGCACGCTTACAGCCCCAGGGATCAGATAAAAAGATTAAGATGGAAATAACAATTTCCTGATTCTCCTAAATCCTGGCATAATAGAGATGAAACTCTCCCTTGATTGTGACTAAATCCCTAATAAAAATATAGAATTATAGGGTTTTAGATTGGAGGGGAACTTGGACATCATATATCTTAACCTCAGCTCATTACAAGGAATCCACTTTACAGTATCCATGATAGATACATTGTCATCTCTGCCTGGACACGTCTGATAGCCAGGACTCAGCAACTCACCGTGCAGTAGATTGCGTTATGATCCAATTTCTTCTTCTGTTGAGTCAAAGTCTGCTTTTCTGAGGTTCTAGGTCTCATCCTGGAATAATAAAACAACCTACTCTCTCATATGTCTACATCCCAGTTCCTATGCCCTCAGTTAATATATCAGGAATTTTCAGTCTCTACACTTCAAAGTACAATCAGAATAAATAAGAAAAGTCGGCCAGGTGTGGTGGCTCACACCTGTAATCCCAACACTTTGGGAGGCCAACGGGGGACGATCACCTGAAGTCAGGAATTCGAGACCAGCCTGGCCAACATGGCAAACCCTGTCTCTACTGAAAATAAATACAAAAATTAGCCAGGCATGGTGGCACATTCTTGTAATCCCAGCTACTCAGGGGGCTGAGGCAGGAGAATCGCTTGAACCCAGGAGGCAGAGATTGCAGTGAGCCAAGATCGCACCACTGCACTCCAACCTGGGCGACAGAGCAAGACTCTGTCTCTAAATAAATAAATAAGAAAAGTGGTTCTTGAATGGCTACTAGAGGGGGGAAAGGAGAAAATCTTACTACTTGAGTTATAGAAACAAAATAATAGAAATCCCTTAGCTGCAATTCCAAAATCTATTAAGTTCTGAAAACGGAAGTGTTTTTCATAACTTTGGTGCACACTTATTAGGTGACAACACATCACTCAAACTGATTTGAAGCTATTTATATTCTTTATTTATCATGCCAAGTGTGGGTATGCATACATTTGACTAAAGAAATACTAAAGAAATATGTTTGATTACAGAAATCAGAGTGTTTTCTCAGGCCCCACTGGGAATATTACATAACATAGGGTATCTGTGCTGTATAACCTTTCTACAATTGAACGAAGTCTGAATTCTGAAGCACATCTGGCCCCAAGGATTTGGGGTGTGCTGCTGTGACTCTGTCCTTTCCTTGGTACCTTCTGTGTGCGCAGGGCTTGACCTATATTAGTGTCTTTACTCCTCACAACTCTGAGAGGCAAAGAACCATTTCTTTCTCACCTTACAGGTGAGGAAAGTCATCCAGTTTTGCAGACATTTTTCTTTTCTTATTGACTGTTTGATATTTGTAAAGAAATCCATTTCTCCTTCAATTAGTAATATGCTAATCAACAACAGAATAATTAACTCGCAGGATCCAATATGGGACACTGGTACACACCAGAAGGATCCTCACCAGAAAGGGAAGTCTGTGAGGCCCGTGAGGCAGAAGCCCTCAGAGGAATCCCTCCCACTGGCCTCCGTTGTAAGGTACTTAGATTCACAATGTCCGCCGCTTCCAACTGCTCCTTTCCCACCTAAGCCTTTGGAAACTTGGGTAGGGTTGGGAGAGCCATAGATGCCTTTTGTAGGAAAGAATATTATTCTGTGTTAAATTAAATTATGTCAAAGCCTGGATCCAGCCTCTGGGATACAACTTTCTTACTGCCTGCTGCCCACCCCTCACATGACCGATTATGATGAGATTTGAGGATCATCAGCCATCCAAAATTCTATTCCATTGGTTCTTTCACTATACTTGAAATTCCCATATGAGTATTTGTCTTTTGTACAGGTCAACCTATTAAGCCATTGTAAACTTAACTTAAATAATCAAGTGTGTGAGTCCATCATTTAGCCAGGCCCAGAGGGAACTGAACATAAAACACACCAGGTGTGGTGGGGAATAAGAGGCAAGAAGCATGGGGAAGTTCCAAAGCGTGGACACTTCTGGAGGAGATCTACAGAGGGTATTAACTTTGGGGACACTTGGGGGTCGAGCTTAGTGGCACTGAGCAGTGGTGGGAAGAGGCACTAAAAGGGAAAAAGAGGCAGGAGAAAGGGGGCAGAGCATCTCCAAAGTTCAGCATGAGCTATGTCCATAGGATTGTGCCTAGGTTGTACGCTAAGAGTGTCCAACCCACTGCCCGCAGACCATGTGCAGCCCAGGACAGCTCTAAATGTGGCCCAATTTAAATTTGTAAACTTTGTTAAAATATTATGAGATTTTTATTATTTATTTATTTATTGTTAGCTTATCAGCTATCGTTAGTGTTAGTGTACTTTACATGCAACCCAAGACAATTCTTCCTCTAGTGTGTCCCAGGGAAGCCAAAAGATTGGAGACCCCTGCACGGAAACCCTCTTAAAATGGTTGACTCATAATATTTTAGACCATTCACCGGATAACATCACTCCCCAGCTGGAGTCCAGGGAGTGGAACGGATGCCCAAGATACAGAACCAGGGAAACAAGGAAAGAGAACGGGCAATAGCACGTGTCAAGAGCCTCCAGCCTCGGCTATGCCAGTGTCCCCTTGGCTGCCTTTGTTCCAGCCACACTCCTGCACATGACTCCCCTCAGCCAGGAAAGCTCTCCCCAGTTCCCCCACTTGTCCCACTCTCAGCTAAGCGACCTCAAACCCATCCCTGCCTTCAACACCAATGTCACCTCCCAGAGAGGCCTGCCCTATCCATACCCCACCACTCTAAATTGCATTCTGCTTATTCAACCTTTTTTCATTGTTCTATTGCTTTTCTCCTTCAGAGAATTCATCATAATTTGGAAGCGCTGTTGTTTTCTCTTATCCACGGTTTCAGCTACCCAAGGTCAATCGCAGTCTGAAAATAGGTGAGTACAGTACAGTAAGATATTTTGAAAGAGAGAGGCCACATTCACATGACGTTTATGATAGTATATTTTTATAATGTTCTATTTTATTAGTAGTTATTGTTGTGAATCACTTACTGTGCCCAATTTGCAAACATTATAAGTATGTATATGGAGGAAAAAATACAGTATATATAAGGTTCGGCACTATCTGAGGTTTCAGGCATCCACTGGGGGCCTTGGCACATATCCCCCATGGATAAGGGGGAACTACTATATCCATTTATTTATTAGTTTAATGTATGTATATTCCTCTAGAGTATAAATGTTATGAGTACCCACTAAGAGCCAGTCCCTAACAAATAGCCGTTCAATGAATCATTGTCAGGCACTGTGTTCTCTATTTCAGCAGTGGTAGCCCTTTTAATCTTCATAATAATTCTCTGAACTAAGTTTTACAGATGAGACTTAGGAGGCTTACAACCCAAGGGGGATCATTTTTGTACCCTGAAACGGTGAAGGGCATACCCTGCACAGTTGTGTGTGACAATTCTGCTCAGAAGCTCCTTGTTGTAAACCATTTAGAAGTGGTATTATCTTCAAAGGAAGAGTGTCTCTCTGCTCCTCTTCCCACCATTGTGACAACCATGGCTGGAGGGGTTACTAATGAACAGAAAGTCCAATTAGTCTCACCCATCACATCAGTCCTAGAGTTAAATCCTGGTTCCTTGCAAGCCCCAAGTAAAGACTCTCCTGTTTATATATCATGTTAATAATTAATTGATTAGTTAATCAACAAGCTAGTTCCTGTAAGACTGCCCTGTCCTTTTTTTGTCCCCTCTGCATCCTGGTCAGGGTCAGTGGACCTGTGCTCATGTATGCACTATGTTGATATGAAAGACTGAAGAAGCCGGGCGCGGTGGCTCACGCCTGTAATCCCAGCGCTTTGGGAGGCCAAGGTGGGCGGATCACCTGAGATCAGGAGTTCATGACCAGCCTGGCCAACATGGCAAAACCCCGTCTCTACTAAAGATACAAAAACTAGCCGGACGTGGTGGGGCATGCCTGTAATCCCAGCTACTCAGGAGGCTGAGGCAGGAGAGTTGCTTGAATCCGGGAGGCGAAGGTTGCAGTGAGCCGAGATCGCGCCACTGCACTTCAGCCTAGGTGACAGAGCGAGACTCTGTCAAATAAATAAATAAATAAATAGACTGAAGGAAGGACCATTTGGAAACACGCACATGGTAAGTGCTTTTTAACGCCCTGAAATTTTATGAGGGAGCTGCACATTATGTACCTGTTGAGAATAGTTTTTTGTTTTTGGGGTTTTTAAGTACTGTTTAAAGCTGGTTGGGCATTGAATGAAAATGTATAGCAGTGCCTGGTTATACCAAGATGGTAAGTCAAGGCTCTGCCTTCAAAGAGCTCTGAGTCAGGTGCTACAACAGGAGAGACAAGGACGGCTTCTCAGAAGAGGAAGCTCTGGGGGCCAAGAGAGTGGCTAGGAGAGGAGGCCATGGGAACTATCCTGGGCAGAAGGCAGAGCCTGTATGGGGACTGGGAGTGTGATTGCAGAGATGGAACAAAAGCAGAAGGCCAGGCTAGAGAAAAAATGTCATTCCTTTTTTCCTGGGTGCTTGTGGAAGGGGCTCCATGCTGTGATATTTTATAAAATACTGCAGAGACACTTGCTATGGAGAATTGTATCTGAAATGTGTATCTTCCTGCTGCTTTGGTACTGCAGCTGTCCACTCTAACTCTAAAGTAACTGATTCCTTTGCGAGTTGCAGGGCAGAGGCCAGTTTTCAAGAAATGTCAAATATTCCATTCCTATCAGGTTTTAAAACTGTCTTTTACTCCCTAGTCTAAGCAGCACTTGGGTAGCCATAAGGCCTTACAGCTCGGACCAGTGTTCCTATTCCCAACAGCTCATTAGAACCACTTGTGGTGATTTTTTAAAACACACACGCCCAATCTACTAAAGCTGAACCTAGGTATACGCTGCACTCAGCAATTCCACTCCCAGGTAAACACCCAACAAATGTAAAAATTCACCAAAAGACATACAAGAATTTCATGGAGGCACTATTTATAATAGTGCCACAAGGAACCACCCAAGTGCCCAGCAACAGCTGAATGACTAAATTGTAGTATATTCAACCAGTGGAATAGCATATAGCACTGAAAAGGAAAGAACGAATGCAACACATACCATCATGGGCGAACCTTAGAAATACAATGTAGAGCAAAATAAGCTCGATGCGAGAGAACACATCCTGCATAATTTTATTTTAGTTTTATACTAAAAATCAGAAAAAATTAATCCATATGTTAGAAATCAGCATAATGGCTATGTCTTGGAAGGATAGAAACTAAAAGGGGACACTGGGGGCCTTCTGGGATTCTGGGTGCTGACTGCATGAGTGTGTTCACTTGGTGAAAAGTCATCGAGCAGTGTATTTATGATTTATTTACTTTTCTGTATAATGTTATATTATTTCACTGAAATATTTTAAAAACTACATCTGCCTAAATTTTACCCTCATATATGCAACTTCAATTGATCTGGGGTGAGACTCAGTTACCTGTATTTTGTAAAGATTCTTGGGCAAGTACGGTAGCTCAAGCCTGCAATCACAGCACTTTGGGAGGCTGAGGTGGGCAGATCACATGAGGTCAGGAGTTCGAGACCAGCCTGGCTAACATGGTGAAACTCCGACTCTACTAAAAATATAAAAAATTATCCTGGCATAGTGGGGCATGCCTGTAGTCCCAGCTACTCGAGAGGCTGAGGCAGGAGAATCACTTGAACCTGGGAGGCAGAGGTCGCGGTGAGCCGAGATCACACCACTGCACTCCAGCCTGGGCGGCAGAGCAAGACTCAGTCTCAAAAATAAAAGATTCTCAGATGTTTCTATTGTACATCCAGGTTCGGGAATCACTGACTAGGATTACCACTGATTTCTATTTCCGAATTTAATCTCCTTTGTTTGTGTGTGTGTGTGTGTGTGTGTGTATATTTTTTTTTTTTCGAGTCAGCCTTTCGCTCTTGTCACCCAGGCTGGAGTGCAGTGGCACGATCTCAGCTCACTGCAACCTCTGCCTCCCAGGTTCAGGCGATTCTCCTGCGTCAGCCTCCTGAGTAGCTGGGATTACAGGTGCCCACCACCATACCCTGCTAATTTTTTGTATTTTTAGTAGAGATGGGATTTCTCCGTGTTGGGCAGGCTGGCCTCGAACTCCTGATCTCAGGTGATCCGCCCGCCTTGGAATCCGAAAGTGCTGGGATTACAGGCGTAAGCCACCGCACCCAGCCTCTTTGCATATTAAAAGAGTTTACTCATTGCTTTACTTTTCATTTTTCTTTTTTTTCTCAAAATAAGAATAAAATAGCCACTGCAATCATGTGCACCCAGGCATCTTCATGTCGCTGAAATGAATGGAGGCTGGAAAGGCAGTACTTTCTCAGTGTCAGTACTTGATTTGCAGAAATATTTGTACTCTGGTACTTCAAGAATCCCTAACAAAAGTAATTTATTCAATTAGCCAAACATTTATTGAACCCCTACAATAATAAGAGCTAATGATTACTAACTTTATGAAGCACTTCCCTGGGCCGGGCATGATCCTGTATCCTTTGCTTATGTTCTGCGGTTAAGTGTGTGGACTCTGGAGCCAGGTGACCCTGTTAAAACTCTGGCTTTGCAACTTAGTTGTGTGACTTTGGGAACGTTACTTTGCCACTCTGTGCCTCAGTTTCCCCCTCTGTAAATTGGCGATCATAATAATACTGTTTCTTGAAGTTGGACTGAGGAGTAAATAATGTTTAGCCACCTACTGTAAGTAAGTGCCACTGACTGTAGCAAGTGCTACATGCGTACGAGCTATTCATTTTCACAAAAGTCCGACGAGATGGCTGCTTAAATAATGCTAATTTTGTACTTGAAGAAAGTAAGCTTAGGGAGGTTACATAACTTGTCCAAGGTCATACAGCTGGCAAACAGCAAAATCAGGATTCCAAGCCAGGTTGCCTAATCCCAGCACTGGGACCCATTGCCATCACACTCTTTCCTATGCTGACGTATTTCTCTCTGGGTCTGTTTTGATAGACACGGGGATCACATTTATAAAAAGAAGATTGTACCGAAGGGGTCCTTCAAGAGCCTCAAAAACAGGACTACTTCATGAGCCAACTCGTAGTGACAAGCCCTGCCCCTGCAAGTGAGAAGGGAGGCGCTTCCAAATCAAGCTCCATTTGTCAAGGTGGAATGGAATGGGTAAACTTTTTTGCTCCCTGAAGTCAAAAATATTTTTTAAAAATGAGTTTGTCATGTCTTGTTGCATAATACAGAGCAGTATTTATAGAATGTGGAAATGAATATGAAAACTTGTATTTTGATTCATGGCCTCTTAGAAGTAAGTGGTGCTTTCATTAATAATTCCGACTTGACTTTTTCCTCCCAGATTATTGGAATTTTTTAAACTTTACAAATAATATGTTTCTGACTGGGGTTAGGGAATGGAGAGTGGAGAGGTAGGAAGAGGGAGGAAGCACATTCGTCACTAACGCTGCAGATTTCTGAAAAAGCAATTCCATGTATTGAGAGCTGCCACCGTGTAACAGATAGTACTGGGTATTTGGTCCCCAATACTGTTAATTAGATATGTAAAGATTGCATTTTTCTAGAGTTAATTTTAAATAAAAACCTTCATTAAACAATATCTCTCCGTAAAAATTTAGGTCCTAGCAATTAATAGGCAAAACTGTGTACCTAAGATTTTTATTATATTGATTCCAAAATAATTAGGTTGGCAAAAGCATTGTGAATATCTCTCCCCACGTAGATACAAAGTGCTGCTATCATTCTGTTGTTTTTTTAAAAGATGGCTGCATCTTACCATAAAATGTATTTCCAAGTTTTGTCAAGCATTAAGGTGACTGATTTTATTTCTTTTATTAGGAATTTAGGTTTACCTTACTTTTTTAATAGACTGTTGAAACGCTAGCCTGCTTTCACAGGCCTCCTGCCACCCAAAATCCTCCTTGTTCAGCACAGAGATTTCTTGCTGATCACATTTTTCCCTATTCTTTTCTTTAAGCAAACACTGAAGGCTTTCAGCAGCTGCCCAAGATATCACTTTAAAACCCCTTAAGGCAGTTTGAAAGGCCTCCAAAAAAGCATGACATTCAATCAAAGTTCAGTAAGGAAAGTTTTAATGAATAAACTTAGTAAATTAGAAAGCACTGCAGCAGAGTGATTAACTCTCATTTGGGCATTAGTGTTGAAATTAATTAAAATGTTTAAGCCATAGGAGGCAGGCTACCTCGTCAGGACCTGGCTCTGCCCTCGGAGTCAGTCTGGATCCAGGAGTGATTCATCTTACACAGATGAGAGGGGGATAAAAGGAAAAGAACAGTCAGGACAAATGTGTTTTCAATGGTGCTTAGCAGCAGGAGACCACTGGGACTTCAGAGCAACGCTACTGGAGTGTGACATCATAATACGGTATGTACACTATGGAGCGAGTGAAAAGGACTTTGCACTTACATTCTTGCCCTCTCTCCTTTAGATTGGATGCCATGTATATTCATTTCTCTGCCAGGCAGAATGCTGCAGTCTGCTGTCTTCAAGACCACTCACAAATTAGCTCTGTTTCCCTGCTCTTTTTAAACCTGCTTGCCACCGTTAATATTCCTGCAGTGACATGAAGAGGTAGGCTTGGTGTCCTGGTGGATTTCCCTAAGATCAACTCCATAGAATGTATAAAAATATAATTGCTTCAAACAGACTCTCAGACACACAACGACGGATTTATTGTTAAATTCCCTTGACAGTATGCAGGGCAGAAGCCATCTTTTCAAGAAACCCAAGATATTCCATTCCCACTAGGTTTTAAAATATCTTGTAAGCTCGGTTTCTTTCCAGAACTATGGGTCTGTGGATCTTCTTATAGAAACCCATTACCATGTGGCTGTTTAACAAATCCGTGCCTGCTTAAAATTATAAATGACAGCCCATTTCATAAAGAGAAAAGTCCTCCTTGACAGGAAAACAATCTCAGTTGGTTCTCCTTGGATAACAAATGGACTTGCGTCAGGTCCGGCACCATAGCTGTTTCTAAAATAGTGTGGCAAAGGACTATTTCAGGGGTCCTAATTAAGGAGCTTGCCGAAATTAGTGACCACCTGCAAATCTGAATTATCACCACCAGGAGAAAATTATCATGATTTGCTACAGATCTACATTCATAACTTTAAAAACTGTCCGTCTTCCTTATTTTTTGCTCTATGGATTTCTTGTCAGCGGCAATGTCAGAGGTCACTGCCAGAGTGTCCCTTTGGTACCCATTAACTATAACCAGCAAACTTGTTCACTATTGATCCACTATGTCTAAGTATCTATTATGGTGGATATAAAAGGTGGCTTCACATCTTTCTAAACAGATAATTCATAAAGGCCAAGGGGTCATGGCTTGTGATATATTATTCTTTCACTGTATTTGTGACTGAATGGACAAAGAGAGAGAAGATGCAAAAGGGGTGCCAAGGGTCATGAGTGTTAGACTAGAGAGGTAGAAAGTTATGTGTCAGTTGGACACATTAACATCCATATAAATAATAAAAGGCATTAATAATATTTGTTCATGACCTCGTTATCAATTCATTCTACTCAGAAGCAGAGGTTCCTAGAGTGAATGAAGACAGAGTTGATTTTTTACCACCAAAGTTCAGTTGAGGTTGAACTCTAAACTGGAAGTCAACTAGAGACAGTAAAATATATTCTGGTCCTGGGATTGATACATTTTGCAAGCAGTGCATCATCTGGGGCAAAGCAACTGTTTGGGGAACAGAAGCTTCACACAGAAAGTGTTAAGGGTCTGCAGGGCCTTAATGGGCTCAGCACATCACCACATTCCTTTGGGATTGTTTGATTCATCATGTTATTTAACCTCCACTGGTTCGTATTGAACATTCAGCAATACACTACAGAGGCCATTGCTAATGTTCCACACGTTCCCCGCCTGAAGGAAAGCGTCTCATTAGGAGAACAATAAGGATCTAATGAGTGAGCCTTGCTCACAAGTTAGCTGACATTGGGCTCATTTAATGCTGTTTATGGTCTTCTACCCACTGGAGAACCCGGAGATGGTGCGCTTTCTCAAGACTACAGTTTGGAGGAAAGTAAATTGAGATGAATCATGGTGAGATGAGATAGTTAAAATGTCATGCTCCATAAGTTTGAATGCATCCTTCAAGTTCTGAACAGTAAAATGCAACTGAACACTGAAACGAGAAACAAAGAAAAAGCAGATAACTAACAATACAAACCCGCCTTCTTGGGCAAGGATGCTTCATGGGGGGAAATCAAAAACATCTTTTCAGAGCCCTCCTTGAATACACACCAGCATGCACACACACACACAGAGACACGCAGACACAACACACACACACACACACACACTTCCTCCCAAATTTCCTTCCTTTGCCACCAGACTTCAATACATTACAGCCTTTAAAACAACAACGACAGCAACAAAAAGCCCATTATGGATCAGGGGATGACACGTCAAGATCGTAAGATTTTTTAGAGACCAAACCACCAGCTTTATCTCTGTTTACAAATGTGAGCCAGTCCCTAGACTGGCTGGGTAAATTATACATTGTCCCCAGTAAATGTAGGAGCTAGCGATCACATGTTTCTGAGTCAGCACAGGCCTTTTTAGCTTAAGAAGTGGATCAAGGAGAGGCTTGGGGGTTGAGACGGTGGGATGTGGGGACTACGCAGTTACTTTGCCAATTTCTCCTTCCAGAGCCCCATTCATTTCAAATATCTACGGACCCGATGAACTCTCTAAATTAGAACATCCTAAGAGAAATCCAAGGACAACCTATTTCCTGGAAGCCACAAATCTAAGTGAATAGTCTAACCCTGGGGATAGCTTTTCTTCGTTACATGAAACCCCAGTTACTGAGACAACTGGGGTCCTGAGGGAATTTTGCTTCGATGTCTGTGGTTCTCAATCTTTTTGTGGATCAAGGACCCTTTTGAGACTAAAACAAAAACTATGATCCCTCTCTTGGGAAAAATATTGATACACACAAAATTTTGCATATGTTTGAGGGATTCATAGCATTCCTCAGATTGCCGTAAGTTAAGAACTGCTATTCTAAATAGGGTTAAAAAAAAAAAAAAAAGATGAGCATTGATGGAATTGCCCTTCCTTCCTTCTTCAATTCAAGAAAGAAAAAATAACGAATCTTAGAGATGAGCCAGCCATTGTGACCCCCGAACTCCAAACAATACTGTCCTTAATAATAATATCCAAGCGTCATGTTAGTGGTCTCTATGCACATCTCTAGTCATCATAATAATTTTTATTTTTATTTAATGTTTGGAGATGTAAAAAGTGACTACTGTTTCAAAATGTGACCCCTGTGAGGTTTAAAACCTACTGAATCAGATGAGATATGAAAGCATTCAATATAATGTATGACTTAAAGCTATGTTTTTTAAACTTTAATAGGAAATGTCTGACTCTTAGATCACTGTTTCTAAAGCCTGGCAGACAGAAACATGTCTTTTAAAAAGGTCTGATTTATATACCAAATAGAGATCCAGCAGGTAGAAATGATGCCTTTCCTTTTTACCTCATGCCAACCAGAATCTTTTACCAGCTTTGAATACACCTTAGCTCCAGCAATATTTTAACAATGCTAACTCATCTCATTTATTTTCAAAGATTTCTCAAGTACTGTGCTAGACAGTGGGATACTAAGATAAGCAAATCACCGTCTTTGTCCTCGGGAGGCTTATAGTATTGTGGGAGGACAGGTGTGTGTGAACACTCATGCAGCTACTGTGGTGGCTTAGACAGCATATCCATTCCCTGCTTCCTCCCTCCTGGCAGATTTTTTTTTTTTTTTTTTTGAGGCAGGGTCTCACTGTGTCACCCAGGCTGAAGTGCAGTGGCATAATCTCGGCTCACTGTAACCTCCACCTCTCAGCCTCCAAAGTAGCTGGTATTACAGGTGTGCACCACCACACCTGGTTAATTTTTGTATTTTTTGTTGTTGTTGTAGAAACGAGTTTCACCATCTTGCCCAGGCTGGTCTTGAACTCCTGGTTTCAAGCAATCCACTTATCTTAGCCTCCCAAAGTGCTGGGATTACAGGTGTGAGCCACTGTAGCCAACCCGGAACTCCGTTTTTATTTGGGTACCCACCTCTCCTGTACAGAAGCTATGTGATCTCTGGAAAGCTGACCCACACTAGGCTATACCAATCATGATAATCCTACACACACCCTTGCCTGTGATTGGTTCAGGCATCATGGCTTCAGCCTATTGCTTAATTGGTGACGGTAATTGGTCCAGGGATGAGCATGTGACCTAAAGCCCTCATCACACCAAAGGGAAGGACAACAGTGGGGAAGGTTCTCTCTCTTCCCCTCTATGCATGTTGCCCCAATTGCTTTTAGCAACTGTCTTGCTACCACTGGGGAGATTGGCCTGAGGACAAAACAAAGATATCTGGGATGGCAGATCTGAGAAAATTACAGAAACCCTAAGCATCTGGAGCCCAGTCTACATCCAGATGGCCTTTATATGAGGTCAATCTACTATTTTCTTTTCGTTTAGTCCTCTTTGGGTAGGACTTTCTGTCCCATGCAGACCAAAAACTTCCTGACTGTCATCCCTACTATTAAAGAGTGAGAGTACCCCCGGTATGCTACAAAAATCTTCAAAAAAAAGCACAGAAGATGGACACAGTCACTCTGGTGGGAACTTTCTGGAGAAGGGGATACTTGAACTGAGTTTTGCAGGTTGAATAGGAGTTAGCTGAGCAGATATAAAAGGGAAAGGGGTTCGAAAGAGAAGAACAAGTGAACAGAGGTGTGCTGGTGCCTTCAAGGTTGTTGGGAGAGTTGCATGGCTAGAGTGAAATGAGCACTCAGGGGATGTTTTGGAAGATGAGAAAGAAGAGGTAGCAAGGGCTGGATCATGAGGGGTCTCACATTCCATGTGAATGTGGATTTTCTATTAAAGGTAATTGGGAGCCATTGAAAGATGTTAAGCTAAGTGTCATGGTTGGTTTAGCGTTTTAAACAATTGGCCAGTGTGGAAGGTGAGTTGGAGACTTGGAGGTGAGTTGGACAGTTCTGGAGACAGGGGGATCAGTTCAAGAGTCTCCATTTTGCTGGAATTCTCAGTCATCCTCTCCCAACAAGGGGCAGAAAACATGGGCTCTTGTGGACAGTTCAGAGATGGGAGCTGTGAAGACTGGTACAGATCCAAGTTGGTGCTCAAGATACAGAACGCTGCACAAGGTCATGGAATGAGCCCCTTACGTGCTGTGTGGCCTTAAGCTAGCTGCTTAACTTCTCTGAGATTCCATTTCCTTGTCAATAAAATGAGGATCCTAATACCTACCTTGCACTGTTTTGGTGAGTAAAATAACATTTATAAACAGATAAGGCTACTAGATAATAGAAACCAGATTAATGACTCACTGGATGATTGAGTGACGGGATGACATGAGTGATTTTCCCTACTTAGATTAAATATGTGGTTATAGACTTCAAAATGGCAGGCCCAGTACTTGGGGAGATGTTACTACCAGATGAACAAGTTATCCCCACTACTTTCTGAGATAAGTTTAATTCTCATAGAATTTTTTTTTAATGAGGGCAGATCTGCCCACAGGGATTACAGAAGCTTCTGCTCAGCCATTAATTAAAACAACATGCTTTGAAGCCCTGTGGATTTGCAGCTCTCCATTCTTGGGGCTCAAGAGGAAGCATTATTATAAATTGCTTTGGAAGGAATTGATTAGGGGTTTTCCATATGACACCCTCAAAGGGCTTGAGAGATTAGGTTTTGGCCAGAGCTCAAGGGCTGCTGCCCAGTTGGTTTGGACAGCCTACAGGCACAGGAACTGAGAAAGGTGCCTGTCTGTGCTCCTTTCCATAAGCCAGATCCGTGGGTCTCCCAGGTTTACTATGCCCATTCAGGGGTGGTCAGAAGAAAGGGCTAGGGTGGGACAGTGGGGGGCTGGTGCCCACCTGCAGATGCTTGGAGGTATAACGTGCAGTGGTTGAGAGATTTACCATCAGAGTCATCCAGGTTTTTGAGTTCCAGCTCACTCACTCACTAGCTGTGTGACCTTGGGCAAGTGACATAACTTCTCTGAGCTGTGACTTTTTTCATTTGGAAAAATGGGTTTTATTTATTCCAATTCTACAAAGTGGGAGTAAATCTACTCTTAAGGCTATTATATAGATTAAATAAAACATTTATATAAAGTATGTATGCACCATAGTTTATAACAGATGGCTAATAAACATAAGTTGTTATTACTATTTATAATGAACATCTGTAATGTGGGGTCTGTCCATCAAGTAGCTGCTCCCTGATTTCCATTTGGGGAATTACCTTTCCTGATTAGGTGTAGTCTTGGTGCCCTCTAGTGTGCTGACTGTCCACCTTAGAAGTTGAAAGGTGGAGGCTCTGCCCACCAGACTTTCCTTTCACCACCTACTACAGCCAAGATGTGAGCATGTCACCTGAGTTCAGGCAATCAGAGTCTGTCTCCTGAGACCTTGAATCAAAGCAAAGGTAGCAAACACAGTGGGATAGTGCCTGAAGAAGACGGTCTTTCCTTGCCTCCTGTTGGTGCCCCAAATAGTTCCTACAAAGTCTCCATTCTCTCAAAGGGCCAAAGTCCATTTCTGTTGCTTGTGACCAAAGAAATGAGATACTGTTGCTTTCTGCCTCTAGGAAATGAGTGTTTCCCTTCACAACCTGCTTCACTTCTTGTCTTGTCTTTACTCCAATACATAGGGCACTGCCACAACAGCCCTACCCAGAACGTTCCCCAAACACAGCCTAAATTTTTGTAACTTCATGCACGTTTTCAAGACGTCCTTTCTGTTTGGACGCCCATATCCAGCCCTCATCCTCCAACAGGCAAATTCTAACTCATTCTTTAAGCCCTGGCTCAAATGTTGCTTGCTAGGGAAGGCTTCAGTGACTGCCCCTGACCCAGCAGTAAAAAACATTTCATTTCCTCCACCTTTTTTGTACTTTCATTGAAGCATTTACTACACTTGCCATGTTGTATTACAGTTAGGTTATTTGCTTCCATCTACATTGCATGCCCTTTGAGGATGGTCTTGTTCAGTTTTGTTTCTCTAGTACCTGATTCAGAGCAAGAGCACGAAGCATTTTTCTTGAATAAATGGTGAAGAAATGACATTTCTTACAAATATATGACTTGTACAATTTTATATGCAAACATATGCAGGGCATGTCTAGATAATTTCAGAACAGTAGGCCAATTCAATAGACCACCTGGTTCTCCCAGTAGTGGTAAGAAACCTGTCCTTGTCTCAGTTAGCCAAATTGACTATCTGGATTCACCCAAAAGTTTAAGATCATTGTCTCAACTCTCTTCTTTGAGAGTTACATCCCAACATATTTATATAACACTAGTAACTAAGTCTTCTATGGCCCTGACCACATCCCAAGTACCAAATCAATATTAACTCACATAATCCTCATAATAATCCTATGAAGTAGATTCTGCTATTTTTCTCATTTCAGAGATGAAAAAACTGAGGCACAGTGAGGTCGAGTCACCTGCTCACGGTTACCTGGCTGACCGGTGGAAGAGCTGTTTCTTGCCTCAGCTGTGCTCTTCCATACGATGCTGCCTCCTTTGAATTCCGGAAGAATGAGCAGATTCAGCACTCGGCCCAGTTTCACAGCTTGGGGGTTGGACGCCGGATAGGGGTGGCTGCATGTGGAGATCTGCCCACCTTCTAAGAAGTATTGACAACGAGTGCAGGTTTTGCTAAGCTATAGCGGGGTAGTGATGAAGACAAAGCAGGTTCCTCCCATGATATTTGATCATTCTGAGCCCCAGAAATAACCCTCGTGCAAGTGGGGGTCACATTATTTTCCTTGGCTAAACTCACCAAGCTGGATTTGGTAGGCAGTAGAGGGTAGTTCAGTGGTTAAGCTTTTAAGTCAAAGAGTACTGAATGTAAGGCCTGGCTCAGCTGTCTGCTGCTGTGTGTGATCTTGGGCTAATTATTTAACTGCTGGGTGACTCAGTTTCCTCACCTGTAAAATAGGGCATAATAAAAGTCTCCATGTCATAGAATAGTTATGAAAATTAAATGATATAATTACATGGAAATTACTTGGTATGTCTGGCACCTATTAAGTGGTAGTATTATACAAATGTTAGTACAAAAATTTGTGCTAATTATGGGATATTTAATGACCAATAGCATGTTGGGTCTTTCAAGGAGCAATGAGAAGCAAAAGAGTAGGGCTGAGAAGTGAATGTTCATCTATTTTACCAAGCAAAGTGCAGTCCTTAAGAATTAACTCCACTGCCTGAAGTTCCATGTCCGGCCACCTAGTTCTCCAAAGGATTCCACTAGGTATGAGCACAAGATAGGGTTTGTAGTTTTCACACCCAGTAATCAGGGCTGGTGGCTCAACAGGATTATTTAGTATAGCAAACCCAATATCCTGTTTACTATTCTTTTCCCCTTTCTGATTTCCAATTTTAAAAAAAACCCTCCAATGATAAATTTGGTGAAAAGGCTTATTTTATTACTAGTGCCTGTTGCCAAAGAGCTGATATTTCTCACAAATCCTGAGCTGTGAGTTGTGACAGCCAGTGCTTGGGTGAAGTTAGCACCTGCCTCATCCCCAAGGAGAAGTGAGGACGTGATTTTCCTGACCGAGTCCATTACAACACATGTGCCCTGACCCCTGGGATTTGGGGAGGGGGATTCCCAATCTGCCAGTTCATTTAAGCTTCCAACTTGGCAGATTCCAGATTCAGATACAAAGAGCCTTCAAATGTGTTCTATAGAAACCAGACTTCATTGTAAAGTTCTCTATTAGCTGCAAAACAAACAAATATGTACAAATAAAGTACATTTTAAAGTAAGAAATATATTCTCTTAATGCACCTATCTGTCTCAGCTTTTAATAAAGCCAGTTTACATGGTTTACAAATGAGACCCATTTCCTGAGAGATCTTGGAGTTGAAAATTGGAGTAGAAGTGAGAATAAGCATAGGAAGGTATTACTGTACTCTGGGAGCCTCCAACACACTTAAAACACATTAATAAGCCCTCTCCATGGAGGATTCAATAGGATGAAACTAATCCTCGTGTCATCCTCTCTCTATTTGTCCTTCATAACTGGGACATGAGAATTATGCACTAAATAACAATCTCAAAAGGCAAATCCCACAGAATGTGAGAACCTCTTGGGACTGTGTGTAGGCGTTGTCACTCCATAGCTGGCATCACAGTGAACTCCCACCACTGGGATATGGAACAATTTGTAACGCAGCAATTAATGGAAATATGATGAAGTATTCGCTTAGCAGGAAACTGGTAACTGTAGGGATCACCAAACAGAACGGTACCATGGCATGTCCAATATCCCAAGGGATTCTGAAGACATTCAGATGACAACCAAGTGCTAGGCATCTTGAGAAGCCCCTCTGTGCCCCTTTGTTACTTGAGGTTGAAGTTAAAAATGATACCTTCTCTTCCACCCAGCTTTTGAGCTACACAGAAGGGAGGAGCTGTTTTATAAAAATGCAACCTCAGAAATGTAAGGACCCACCATGCTTGCTCGCTTCACCCTGGGTGAACAGCCTTTGGCAGCTTCTCATTAGGAAAATGTTCCACTGGGCTTTGTCCTCAGGGTGCGAGGGAGACCTGGGCCATTGCAGAGCTGCATTTTGCATCGCCTGGATGATTGTAAAACTCCCTACTCACCACCCCCCACCAACCAAGAAAACCTATCAGCTTAAGTACCAACCCCCCACCTCAGTTCTCATATACTTTCATCTTGTTCCCAGGATCCACTGAAGTAAATAAGATGTCCACCCAGATAATGGAAACCCCTCCAGCTCTCAGTTAGTGCCTTTTCATGCCAATTAAACACATTTTATACAGTCATCGTAGATGCATCAATGACTGCATTCCGAGACGCCAATAGGGCCGCGGCAGACATCAGCCTAGCAAATGAAATGTATTTCATGCGTGTTTTCTCTCTGTCTTATTCTAACCACTTGGCAACGGTCTCAATTGAAAACATTGATTCTGAAAGATATATATGGGTATATAAACTGATTAAGCAGCTTATTTGCTGCTGATTACTTTACTAATAAAGATCTCAGAGTGCTTAATTTAAATTAATACTTCTTTAATGAAAATCCAGCTTACAGCATTAAAAACAATCTTGACAGATGCATTTATTGCACAAACATACATTTATCTACGCCAAGCCAATTGAACGTACAATCATATTTGGTTGGAGTTGTAATTGATAATGATTCTACAATTATGACTTCAGTTAGGTGTGTGTCGCTCACCAGAGTTACTCTGATAGCCTCAAAAGGTTTTCTCATTTTGGAGGCTGTGAGGACCCAGTGGGAAGTATATGGAAGTTTGTGAAGCAACTGCAGAATATTTGGTTACTTTTGAGATGAGGAGTAAGATATCCTTGCTTTCCCCTCCCCCTCACTCCATCCTCCTCTGCCTTAAAAAGCCAAAAGGAGGGTGGCTGACTTTCCAATGTAGTAAAAATTGGAAAGGGGACAAAAGGTGTCAAATGTTAAGACCTAGGAATTAAACAAAATTGGGTTATTGATTAACCAGTGTGTTGGTAACCTGATGTTTGTGGCAGCCAAATACCAGAGTCTCTCGCCTCTTGGAGTTTATGGGCCAATTTCTCCCAAGATGTGTGAGCTTGTTGTGCCGCCGCCAGTGGACTCGCCAGCGGCCGAGCAGCTCAGAGTGACAGCGACTCAGCGTCTGGAAGCCCCACTGGGTTGTGAAATGAAGAAGGCCGTCCGTGCCCCTGATGCGGCCTGGGCGAGCCCCGGGGCTCCAGAAGCGAGCATCTCCCAGCTCCTAAAGAGTAGACATATATCCTGCCTTTAAGACAAGACTACAATTGCAAATCTGAGAATATAAATTACACTTTCATCTTTCTTTGGTTTTCTTTCTTTTGCTTCAGTTTTCATTCCAGGATAAACTTTCCTGTCAAAGGGACATTTCTGATGTGTCAAATTCACCACTATAATGAACAGGTTGACAAATGTGGAAGGTGAGCAGACACTTGGATCTGCCGCAGCTGCCTGCAGCCAGAGGAAACCATGACTTTCACAAGGATAACGAGGCTTTGAAAGATGGCGAAAATGTCGCCATCAACCTGCCCTTCTGCTACTTAGTAATTAGATAATTAGTCAGGCCCTAATTATGGGATCAGGGTGCAGGAAAACAATTAGCTGAAAGAATTACTACATAAAACTGAAACCGAGATTCCTGAAAACAATATTTAATTTTATGATATTAATGTTTGCAGCAATAATGGGCATCCGGAAGGCAAGCTGGGTATTCTCCTTCTGAGAGCTGGGTGTCAACACGAAAATGAATCCTGTGACACTGTCTTTTCAGGACCCCATGGGTGCCCAGGCAGGAAGTTTGTGGCTGTCGCGTGTCAGCCAAGTATGTACATACCTGTGCCACACACACTTGCCTCCAAACTCCCAATTCCTTCCCCAGGCCC